>NC_141368.1:21636769-22836769 GCF_963921425.1 Dryas octopetala | reverse complement strand
ACCGAATTTGTGTTTTCTCTGCAAATTGGACATGCTTTATAACCCTTAACCATGCACCCAGACAAGTTATGATAAGCAAGAAAATCATTGATTTTCCATAAATGTACAGCGCTCAAAGAAGAGATGTCTTTTCGGAATCCATTGTGCACTCCATCAATTCCCCCCCCCCCCCCACAACGTCTTCAAATCATCAACCAACGGTTCTAAGTACACATTTATATCATTTCTCGGCTGCCTAGGACCATAAATGAGCAAGGTTAACATCATAAACTTCCTCTTCATGCATAACCAAGGAGGAAGGTTATAAGTCACTAAAAGTACTAGCCAACAACTATATCAACTGCTAAGGGAACTATGAGGATTTATTCCATCAGTGGTCAACCAACTTTGCAAGTTGGAGAATCGGATGGATGACGCATCATGTCGTCACTCACTCTACGTTCGGCATGCCAAGTCAGATTCTTTTAAGTCTCACAAGATTTAAACACCTGTTTAAACCTTGGAATAGGTGGAAAGTACCACAAGAGTTTTGCTGCCACCCCTTCCTTCTCAACTTCTTCCTTGTTGACCTTCCACTGAGATAGATCACACTTGGGGCACCTAGCTTGTGTCCTGTTCATATTTTTTTCTATACATAATACAGTTGTTTGGACATGCATGAATTTTCTCCATATTCCATTCCTAAAGCAAACAATGTCTTCTTCACCTCATACATAGATAAGGGAAGCAAATGACCCTTTGGCAGCATATCTCCAAAGCTGACCAACATATCAATAAACCTATTGTCAGAATGACCATGTTTTGCCTTCAAATTGAACAACTTGACCAAGGCAGATAACTTGCTGTAATTATGACAATTTGGGTATAATAAGGGTCTCTCTCCTTCCTCAAAAAACTTCATAAACTCATCCAGATTCTCATTGAAATTATCAAATGCAGCTTCATACATATTGACTGTTTCGGACCCAAACACACCATGTTCTGATTCCATAAATTTAGGGGCAGCAGCACACTCACCATGCCATATCCAATTATTATATCGCTTGTTAATACCATTAAAGTAAAGATGCTCCCTTACTATCTTAACAGTAAACTTACTCAAGTTCCCACATTTCACGCAAGGACAATGAATGTACATATGATTGGTAGCATTCCCTAATGCAAATCTCTAAAAATCCTCAACGCCCACCTCATACTCCTTAGTCCTTCTATCAGTAGATGCATCCAGGTTTTATCCATTGCCCTTAATTGTGGATATTAACTTCACATAAATAGACACCATCCAATTCAATATTAAAGTGCAGTCAAAGGAACATGCAAATTTCTCAGCTTTTATGAAACAAACACAGTTAATACATTTTTTACCCTAAGAGACAAACATTCATGTACTGCAATTTACATATAGGATTCAAACATGTTATGGAAAACAGATAACTCATAAGAAACCCTAGAGAGACAGCCTATTATTCCTAAAACTCAGCAAATCTACTAAACAGAAATTTACACTAGCTACTTTATTGTTCCCCCAGTTTGTTTCAAGCAACTTATATGCATACTAGCAGTCAGTTCTTATGTCATATATATCACAAGTCCAAAATGGAACAACAAGCTTAAAATCACAAGTCCAAAATTGAACAACAAGCATGAATATGATCGAAGTAAATAATTGGCAAACATACCTAGGTTAGCAATTCCTTATGTGTAAAAAGGTACTACAAGAAAAATGTCGATAGATATCAGTCGTGGACTGATATTGTCACGCCCTGAACCCCGGGCACGTGCGGCACGTACTTTAAGGATTTCAAGAGTACAACACCTGACTGTCTGGCATTGTATTCTCAAATTCCCTAAAATACGTAAGCCTTTTTTTTTTTTTAATTTAAAACCAGATTTTATCAAAAATATATTTTACTCGCGGAAGCTAACATTTAAAGAAATACAATTTTAATGAACCCAAAATAAAACAATTAATATTTATTCTTCAGCTGGGGTCCCATTGCCTTGTTCATTCCTCACCAAATTCTCAACTCGATTCAATTAAAGCACATTCCAAATTTATTGATTGTCGAAGTAATAGCAAATCATCACATTTGTACATTCCATAACAATCCACTTATCCAATTAATAGTAAAACATCATCAATCAAATCAATTACAACCATCACAAATCACCAACAACAAGAACATTAATATTCCTTAATAATCCAATTATTCAATTCATATCAAACATATTATCAATTAAATCATATAACTACCATTTGATTCAATATACCGAAAGATTATGTTATTCCAATTAGCAGTAAAAACCATCATTTAATCATGTATTCAATTAGCAATCCACAATGATTTAATTCAATTATTCAACACCAAATCAATCGGCATTCCCTTATAAATTAAATAACATTAGGACATCAACAATCAAATGGTCAATCCCTAGCAATCCATATAGTGCACTAACAGCACAAAAACGTCATTAGAACAAATTCTGGAGTTTTTCCATTCATGTCAACATGTCAAACAATATAAAACCTATTCGCTCTCCACAATTATCTTTTCAATTGAATTTAGATAATTAAGAACAAAGTATTCTCAGAATCTCCAATCACGTTCCGTTCCGTTTCTCGAGGGTTACGTGAAATGACCAAACTACCCTTAGAACTTAACCAAAAGTCTAGGGTTTACTCGAACGTTATCTCTAAACTAAATTGATTAGTTTTAGTGAAATGAATACGAATGTCCTCATTAGTAAAATACCAAATTAAGGTTTCAGGTTTCAGATTTCGGGTTCAATAATCGAAATGACATCGGGTTACGAATTCTCCCGAGCCAACGTACTTGCTAAGACCAAACAACCAACAATATAAAATAGAATCTTCAACTAGCTGTTAAACAACCGAAACGAGCGGCCAACCACCACACACGGTGGCTGCCCGGCCACAAACAACACACAAAAAGGATCCCAAAAGGTCACCGAACATAGATTTAAGCTACTACCTTCTTAAGGAAGTTGAACAATACGAAAAACCATCCAATCCGCCGCCACAAGTGGCGGAGCCGACGGTGGCAGCGGTGGCACAAACCTAAAAATACCCAAATTCAACTCCAAATAATCCTAATCATATAATAGAACTGATATTCGAAATAGACATAAACCCTAAAATCGAATTTCAATAATCTCAAAATTAAACATCAATACCTTAGGGGAAAGATTACCCGTACCTAGAGGATCGATTTTGTCAACTGGACCGACGGCCAAAAGTCGCCGGAATCGGCGGCGGAGCCGCCGGCCTTTGTGTCGTCGATTCGCCGCCGTGAGCAATCACCGGAGCAAGGGGGTGACACCGCTGAACTCGCCGGAGCCTTGGGAAGAAAACCCAGGTGGTCGCCGGCCTCGAATCTGCGGGAACAGTCGAGTCGCCACCGGTGGCAGTCGGGTCTGCTCGAGGTCGCACGCTGTCGTCGCCAAGTTTTTGTGCTGGAGGCTGCCACTGGGAGGAAGAGGAGAGAGAGAGACGAAGCCAGCGCCGCTGATCTTGCCGCCATCCGCCGTCGGACGGCCAAGAAATCGAGGAGAGAGACAGAGAGGGAGAGAAGGAAGTCGGGGGGGGAGAGAGAAAACTAGCCCGAGAGAGAGAGAGAATAATCCCCCCGAAAATTTTGGAATTTTGAGTATTTATAACCCACTCATGCAAAATTACGAAATTGCCCCTCCCTTCAAATGCCCATATCTCTCAAACCGTAACTCTGATTTATATGGGCTTCGTGTCTACGAACTCGTGGGCTCGAGATCTATCCAACGGGCCAAAGTCAAAATCAAAAGTTTACTAATTTTAAAAGTCAGTTTTGGGTCAATCCCAATTTAAAATAAAATTTAAAATAAACCCAAAACCTTTTTAATTTCCAAATAAATTCTTAAACTGATCAAAATAAATTCTTAAAGTAGTTTAAATAAAACTTTGAAAAATAAGGGATCTCACAGATATCTAATGGGATTTCCGTCTAATATATCGAGTGGTGATATCTAATGTACTTCTTTAGATATTATTTGTTCGACTAATATTTAATATGTTTTACATATCGTTGTTTGAATTCCAATATGATGTCCTAAACATATAATGAATATCATTTTTATAAGTATTTCTAAAATCTAATAAAATCGTTGTATAATAGTTCTAGCCAATAGACATCGTCGCTGACACTAAGATTGATATATATCCAAGGTATAAAAATCAGTTATGAAAGTGAATCAAATATATACAATCATTTTTATATATCAGGTTTGAGATAGGATATGATATATAACCAGTGTATAAAAATCAGGTCTAAGAGTAAATCTGGTATATAACCAAGGTATCAATATCAGTTCAGAGGTAGTATCTGATATTGTTTATTAATTCGGGTTCAAAGAGAGAATTTTAATGTAGGATAGATATCAGTTTTTTTTTTTCACCTAAAAATGATATCAATAACATTAAAATATGCCTGTAATTTGAAATGGTTGAAATGTTTGTAAGTATCAATAACCATTCAAAGCTGCCAATATATTCAAATAAGGTTTTAAGTACAATATCCAACAAAATATCATAGTTTTTGTTTTGTAAAAGTCTACCCTAACCAAGCTAGCTAGCTAGCCTAGCTAAGAACTAAGGCAATATTGCCTAAATTAACTTGCTTTGTGAAGACCTTTACAAAACCAAAATCAATTAGCTAGTATTAATGTTCCAAAAGCTGGCCACATGTACAAAAATAGTTGCATGATAGCACCTAAGTTAACATATGCAAATTAGTACTATGCATGTTCTAGCTAGCTAGTTCTAAAATCTGTACGTCATCCTTTACAAAATATTGGCTTGGCAGCACACATTCCTAAAAGCTGCAAAATCTTCAATCTTCTCCCATCCTTTGCAAAATATCAGCATGCATGGGGCAGCAAACTCTATCCACAAAAAAGGCAAAACGTACACCACCTACCAACTTGTCGGTCAAGAAATATTTGGCGTTGACAAAATCTCCCCATTCAACTTGTACCTCATCTATTTGTTCTTGAGTGTATCCGCAACGCTTGGTCTTCATCCACTGAAAACATCAAAGGAACATATATATATATATATATGCATTTTCTCCAAGTCAGCTAACTTATTCAATAATTTGGGTAGTACAATGAAGCACTTTAAGGAAAAAAAAAAAGGCAGACTTGCAATATATTCAGATTCAAGTATTACTTAAGCAACAAACGTAAATCAGATAAGTTCCAAAATGCATTAATTACAAACCATACTCCAAGTATTCAATCCAAAGGCAGTAATTAATTATATATCCAAATGCATGAACAACACAAAGGCAATACAAACTACACTAGGTTCAAGTATCCAAAATAATAGATCAATTACCAAAACCACACAAGATAGGTTAACAGAGACATGGGCCAGGTTTTTGATAAAATGGAAATTTAACCTTTGTCTGATAAGCAAGGTTGGTATCCTCAATAATTTCCTTCATGTAGCGCATTACATAATAACCACATTCTACACTACTAGGTTGCTTTGGACACTATGCATGTAGGATCCAAAAGAATGAAACATGCACACAGTTATTAATATATATTCCCGCCATAGTCATTGGCCTTGTCAGTCAGAAAATAATAAGGGACGTTAATGACATTAAATATCGAGGACTTATGGGAAGATGCCTCCATTGTGGCGTTTTCGAACTTTGCCTACTACCTGTTATTCCATTAAATTGTCTAACAGCACTTAATTAACAAAATTTGAAATTTAGTTATAATCATATACCTCTTGAAAAAAAGATGGTAAAGTATATAAAATTGGAAAACAAAAAGTAAATATGTTTACAAATGAATCAAATAAAAGAAAAGTCTTACGAGTTGACAACTTCTATCCACTCTTTGTCATGGTTTTGCCTTGGAAGAGGGTCCATGATAAAAATCATGTCTTTGTCTTCATTGAGAATGGTCAAAATCCAGTGCGTGCTTGAAAGATTAATATTAATAATCAGCAAGTGATAAATGGAAAGCACGATTAGACTTCTGGAGGGTTAACAGAGACAAGAGAAACTTACCCCGCATTGTATAGGATTAAAAAAACACGATCAGACTTGCCCTGCTGAAATTGCTCTACTAAATAGGCTGATCGGGCTTGTGAGTTTCCTTCTACAGCTGAGACACGCGAGGGGTCCGCAAAACCAACCATGTCGGACATCTTTGTATCCAAAAGCACATCATATAGGTGCCTAATTATTTTATTGAATTAGTTTATATCCAACCAACCACTCATAACTTAAATTTTGTTCAAATACTTAATTGAATCAATCAGCCAGTACAAGTATCTTATGTAAACAATGATGCACATGGCTGATAATTCTTGCATCTATATGAGGGATGTAATGTCCTCTTATAAGATGTTTAGACGTCTGATGGATCCAAAGACTTCTGCCTCTAAATCTGCTATGATAGCGCTTCTGGTTGTGGTCACCACTTCCTTTGCAAGACGATACAAGAGGCACTTTCTCGCTAGCATCTGCCACCTTGAATAACTCTTTCCTTATCGTAGGATCCTGTTTTTTTTTGTTTCTAGGGTGTTAAGAAAAACAAGCAACACTAATTAGAGTTATATATTTGCTGTCCTGAAAAACTGCATTTATCAAGAATCTTCTAAATTTGGACATTTTCTCTGCATGCATGCCAAGTTGAATGATCTAATACCTGCACAACTCACTTACAGCTGTTAATTAGGGAAAAAGGCAAAATAGGTTTCTTGATTATAATATCTCAATGACATCAGGTAGCTGCTTTGAACCATTGGATTGTGTTGCCCTTTTCGGTATTTTAAAGTACTGAACCAGAGAGATCTTTATTATTAGTTAGAAAACTATATCATGCATATTGTATGCAAGTTACATGCATAAATTCAAAAAGAGAAAGAAATAAAACAATTAAAAAAGGTCTTTTAATATAACTTGAATCTTTGCATGCTAAGCTAAAAATGATTATGAGTCTTGCTTTATTGCTCATTAGATTGTTTTGTTCCCTTTTTCCAGGTGCAAAGAAAGCATGTCTACGAACTTAGGCAATCAATGGCTTATTCTTTCTCGATCCCTATCCTAATTTATCACTCAAATCTGAGAGTGCTAAATTCAAATGAATTGCTACTAATACACTACAAAATTAGAGGCCAAGCTACACTACTGCCAGCAGCTTCCTTGACTAATACCAACTCGTTCTTCATAGGAATAGGAAGCTTAGCATCTCCATCCAGTTCAGCATCGATAGAAACCTGCACCTGGTCATCACCCAATGGAACCCCATGTAAAATATTGCCAATAACCATATCAAGAAATGTACCATATGCGACAATGTTGGTGACGCTGCCAATTTCCAACTTGCATGATTGTCCCTAACAAAACAACAATTCATTCCCAATAATCTGTTAAATGCATATTATTATAAATAAAATACATTTGGGAAGAATATATTGTAGGCAGAATACATTTCCATCATTCCTTAATTTCTTCCAACCTCTCTGCCATTTCCATCATTATGCTTCGTACTCCCCTCCCTTGCCATACACTCCCCAGTCTCTACTGTACTCTACACATGCATGCCAACACAAACAAACAGACATATAAATATAGCTAGCTATATTTAGTCAAAGTTAGTCAAAATTCAAGTGGGAAAATCTTCTCTAGCAAGCATTAAGTTTCAACGAGATCAGATTGCACTTTATCCAATTTCGACACATCAACCACTTTAGTGCAAAGAGCATTAAAGAAGAAACATAGCCTAGTTATTGCATATCTCACATGGATGGGCATCACCGAACGTAAGGCGATGGGTAGTAATTGTTGCATCAACGTATGGCAATCATGAGACTTTAAACCAAACGATTTCAACTCTTCCATGGATACGAGATTTCGTACATTTGAAAAGTAACCTTCTGGGACCTTAGTACCAAAAAAAAAAACCTACACAGTGTTTTTTTCTCAACCCCAGAAATAGTATATGGAGCTGCTGGCAAAAAAGTTATTTTCTTCCCAATCTCGGGTGCCAAGTCAAGTCTAACTCCCATTTCCACCAGATCTAAATGGGCAACCACCCCATCTTTGGTCTTCCCTTGAATGTTCAGTAGAGTTCCAATAATGCTCTCACAAACATTCTTCTCAATGTGCATTACATCCAAGCAATGCCAAATATGAAGTGACTTCCAGTACTCAAGGTCAAAGAAAATTTTTCTTCCAACATGGAGTAAGGGATTCACTACCTTTGTGCTTAGTTGACTTAGTCTTCCCGAAGTTACAATTAATTCCAAAAACTCTTTCTAAGACATCTTCACCACTTAGAGGTGTAGAAGCCTCACGATCCTTCTGCTTGTTATTAAAAGCAGCCTTTTGTGTTCGATATGAGTGGTTGCGGTCCAAGAATCTTCGGTCCCCTTGGCAACACATGTTTTTACCATGTTTCAAAAATATTGAATCTGTGTTGTCTCCGCAAATGGGACATGCTTTATAATCTTAACTGTGCACACAGACAAGTTACCGTAAGCTGTAAAATCATTGATTATCCATAAAAGCATAGCCTTCAAAGAGAAGATGTCTTTTCTAAATCCATAGTGCACTCCATCAATTCCTCGCCACAAGGTCTTCAAATCATCAACTAACGGTTCTAAGTACACGTCTATATCGTTTCTAGGCTGCCTAGGACCGAAAATCAGCAAGGTTAACATCATAAACTTCCTCGTCATGCACAGCCAAGGAGGAAGGTTATAAGTCACTAAAAGTACGCGCCAACAACTATATCGGCTGCTGAGGGAACTGTGTGGATTTATTCCATCAGCGGAAAGTGCAAGCCTTAAATTTCTAGGTTCACTTGCAAAATCTAGCCACTTTTGGTCAACCAACTTCCAAGCTAATTAAAGAATCGACTGGATGACGCATCATTTCATCACTCACTCTGTGTTTGGCATGTCAAGTCAGATTCTTTGAAGTCTCACAAGATTTAAACATCCGTTTAAATCTTGGAATAGGTGGAAAGTACTACAAGAGTTTTGCCAACACCCTTTCCTTGTTGACCTTCCACCGAGATTGATCACACTTGGGGTCCCTTGTGTCATCTTCATACTGTTTTCTATACAAAATACAATTGTTCAGACTTGCATGAATCTTCTTATATTCCATTCCTAAAGAAGACAATGTCTTTTTCGCCTCATACATAGATAAGGGAAGCAAATGACCAATTGGAAGCATATCTCCAAAGATGACCAACATATCATTAAAGCTATTGTCGGAATGACCATGTTTTGCCTTCAAATTGAACAACTTGAAAATGGCAGATAACTTGCTATAATTATGACAATTTGGATATAAGGGTCTCTCTCCTTCCTCAATGAACTTCATAAACTCATTCGAATTCTCATTGAAATTATCAAATGCACCTTCACACATGTTGACTGTTTCCTCACCAAAGACACCATATTCTGATTCCCCATTTATAACTCACCATGCCATATCCAATTCTTATATCACTCTTTAATACCATTAAAGTAAAGATGCTCCCTTATTATCTTAATGGTAAACTTACTCAAGTTCCCACATTTTTGGCAAGGATAATAGATATACTTAGGATTGGTAGTATTTCCTAATGCAAATCTCAAAAAATTCTCAACTCCCGTCTCATACTCCTTAGTCCTTCTATCATCATGCATCCAACTTTTATCCATTGCATGCACTTACTTGTCAATATTAACTTCACAAACAGAAACACAAATTCAATATTAAGGAAATGCTTCAAAGGAAAATGCAAAATTATCAACTAACACACACAGTGTAATACAATTTTTTCCTCTAAGAGACAAAGAGTTATGTACTCCAAGGTTAATTCATAAAGGGTTCAAACATGTTATGGACAACAGATAGCTCAAACAAACCAATATTATTCCCAAAAGTTAGCAAGTCTACCAAACATAAATTTACACTAGCTAGCTACTTTATTGTTCCCCCAATTTTTCAAACAACTTATATGCATACTAGCAGTCAACTCTTATGTCATATTTATAGCTACATAGTCAAATCACAAGTCCAAAATTTTACAACAAGCAAATCATATGATGATCAGTAAATAGTTGGCAAACATTTCCAAGGTTAGTAATTCCTGATGTGTAAAAATTAAGGCATGCTTTTGTAGTTCCTGATGTGTAAACATTAAGGTTAGTAAACATACTAAGGTTAGTAATTCCTGATGTGTAAACATACCAAGCAAATCGCTGCTTCGACGAGCTCGGAGTTCGAAGTCAGTCACATGTGAGCTCATAACTTTGTCGAAGTTCACAGGTCAAGCTAACAGCTTCTCTCATATGTGAGTTCTGTCTGGTTAGAGCTCATGGAGCTTTAACCTCTTTCGAGCTCGTCTAGGGTGGAGCGTGTACCCAGGTTGCTGCCCCGTTAGAGGTCTTTTAATGAAGTATTTCTTTGAATGAACACTCTTGATGTTCTTTTATTGAAATCATGCAATTATAACGGGGGAATTGAAATTGAGAAAGATATAATATGCTTGATACAACAATTTATTTGCATAAAAAATAAAAGACCAACCTCTTGGAAACAGAGATTGAACATGCTTGATACAACATTTTATTTTGCATAAAATAAAATAAATAAATGATGGACAATCTCTAAAAGTAATACTTATCCAGATGGATTGTGTTTCAGGGCTTCGGGAGATGTTTGCCCCCGTTTTATCAATGTCCAGGACTTCGGGGTCTTTTTCCTCGACAGTGTTAGAATTTGGTGTGGCGACTGGTTAACGATTCGAGGTCGACTCCTCAAGGCGGATGCATCCATCGGCTTGAGTGATCACTTCTTGCATGTTCTTCGGGGCCTCATGACAAGAAATTCGTGTAGCTTGCTTCCCTCGATAAGGCCCTCGTGGAAAACTATGGTCGCGGCGTGCTTATCACAACTGTCGAGTGTGGGCATCTAAACCACGAATCTAGCTAGATAGTCGCTCAAGATCTCACATTTCTGTTGCTTGGTTTTGAAGAGTACAGAGATGTCGTTTTCCATTTCTGATTGCAGATGTACTGTGCGATGAATTCCTCGCACAATTCAGCAAACCCCTTAATGGATTTTGGCTTGAGTTGGCGGAACCAGGTCAAGGCAGGTCCTACGAGGCTCGAAGGCAAAACTTTGCACATCAGGGCTTCATTGTCTGCTTCCAAGATGAGTTGTTGTTGATAATGGTAGATGTGCTCAAGGGGGTCAGTCATTCTTTCAAATAGCTTGAACTTCGGTTGCTAAAAACGCTGAGGCCTCGAGGCTTCCAGAATTTTGTCCGTGATGGGGGACTTGCAAATGCTTCTCGCCACCTCGAGAGCCAACTCAGCTGGAGTTCTATTTGCTTTATGGTCTTTCATGATTTTTTCGAGCGCGTTGCGATAATCAGTGTCTTTTTTCTTCTTCGATAGGTTGGAGCCACTTGGGTCCTCAATTTTTTCGAGGTCATTTTGCGTGTCCTTCTCGAGGTCAACGCCTGAGGATGATGCTTTGCGTTTGTCGACTCTCAGGAGAGGCTCCTCGCGCTGCTCGGAAGCTTTTGTTGTTGCTTGTTGTGCGATTTCTTGAGCCTTTCTGGTTTCCTCAGCCATTCTTTCGATTAAGGCGACAAGTGATGGATGTTGGATCGAGCTCAGGTCAATGTCCTCGAGATAATCAACTCCAGTCATTATTCTCGCAGCTTTGCTTGATTTTGGATGTCTTTCCCACAGACGGCGCCAACTGTTGAATCCAAAATTTCTCGAAGAGAAATTAAGTCAACAATAAAATTATTTGGAGCTTGAACATCTGATGTGGAGCGGATTGAATAGCTTGGTTTCTCTGTCTAACTTGTCAAAGCTTCTTCTCCTTGAGGATGGGTGGGGTTACTTGCAAAAAACCCTCTGATGCCTAAGTTAGCATAAGAAAACTCTCAAGTGTTTGTAAAATGATTTTCTACCTACCTTCCATCATTGATCTTAGTGGGTTTTATAGTGGTCTTTTCCAACTGACTCATCATTTTCCTCCATGAAACCCAGAGAGGTCCTGTGAGAATCCAAAATCAAGGAAAATCCTACCGAAAATTCAGCAGAACCTCCCCTGAAAATGGACTAACCCATAAATTTCAAAACCTGTTAAAAAGCACTTCTAAACAGCAACCACCTCTACCACAACCAAAATAGGGTCTCAGACCCAACAATTTCACAGAAATCCAACTTAAAATTGTAAAGTAGTTATCAGAGCTTCTATTCTATTACAAGGAATTTCTACAAAAAAATTAAATGACGCCTACTGGTCCGAGTAGGAATATGAATGTAACTGCCTCGACGTGATTGGCTCGACCTCCACCAAAGCTACTACCTGAGGGACAATTTAAGACAAAACAAGGTAACACGTGAGACAAACTCAGTGAGTGGACAGTTTAATGAAAATGAAATCAAAGGTTAAATATCTTTTCAGAAAACCCTTTAAGACCGCATTTAACTCTAAGACTTCACGTCGCTCTTTGAAATCCCTCAGTTTTGAAACCATTTTCAAGCTTAAAAGTATTATAAAACTAATGAATCTCGAGGAAAAGATAACTCAAAACACATTTCTCAATAGAAAATCATTTAATTTAACGTGATCATCATAAAAATAATAAAATCGAAATCATTGTAAAACTCGAAAAGTAGTTCTCACTTAAAATCCATATTTAAACTCTTGAAGATACCAATTTCATTTCTCACCATGCTATATACCCTGAATAACCTGGCCATACACCTATGCGGAATTCCTGCATCGCACAGGCAGGCAATATCCTGGCCATACACATGTGTGGAGTGAAATCCAACACGTGCAGGCAATATCCTGGCATACACACGTGCGAATAAAATCGGCATGTGCAGGCAATTCTGGTCATACGTGCACGCAGAGCAGCCCCCAAAGGGCGAAGCATCCCGACACACAGCCCAAAGCCTATATGTGTGCCGTGATGGGTCCCAAAGACCTATTTATCTGATAACCTGGAGGGTACTGCAAAGGTGGTTTGAAAACCATTTTTCATAACCAAAATCATAGATCCTTTTTCCACCGAAAATAAATATCATTGTACTTTCCCAAAAAGAAACTTTAAATCCATATGCAACATGCATAATTCAAATTAAATTCAATATACATAAATCACAATAATACTTTTTGACAAAACCGAATTATTAAATTAACCTGGTATATAAAATGAGAAACTAAATTCCTTTCCCAAAACCCAGCAACTCGATCACTAAAACCAACATGTAAATATATGTTTTAAAAACTTATTTATGAAGCATTTGAAATCCGAAATCTAACATTTTCATCAAATCCCAAATCAATTTCAAGCTATTATGCATAATAGGGTTAATGAAATCTTTTATGAATTTATTTGAAAACCAAAGTTCGCTCACATTTGTTATTACTAAAACAAATTCAATTAACCAAGATAAAAATGCAAATTTCATAAATCATTTTAAGGAAGCAAGGTCCACTCACAGAGATAGCCCTAGCTTCGATCCTCCGCCGGATCGTCACGAACCATGGTCGTCTCGCCTATAGAATAAACAATCAACGAAATATAATTAGTTCCTACTCAAGACACTTAAATGTAAATGTGTGCTTAACTTAACGTCACATCCGACTCCCACTCTAGCTCGACGATTCCCAATCTCCACTCGTAGACCCAAAACCCCTACATGAATACTCCGGAAGCTCCCCGGCTCAGCCTAACCAAAAACGTCCTATCCAAGATCAAGAACTCACTCCACCATTTCCTTAAAAATCATCTTACATTCACTAAAATACAATGGGGTTCGAAATCCCCTTGTGTGCCGCCCAAAGTGGCTGTCTCAAATCAGATTTTTAGCTAAGAAATGCCTAATTCCTCAAACCCATTCAATCCTTCAATCTTAAACCACAATTGGGGTTCCTAGGAATAGAATTTATTACTCAAAACAACACAAATGGCCCTCTAGTCCGAAAATTAAAGAACAACCCGAAATGGATTCAAAAACTCAGAAACGTCAAATTCCCAATTAATCAAAATTGAACAACATGAATTTAGGGAAATGAAGGCCCAATGTAAAAGAAAGAAGACTCACCAAAAATAGGAATGAAGGGGCTGGGATTCGGCCGGAATCCGGCGAGCTGTGGTGGCGGGCTGGGCTTCCTCTGGCCCTGTTTTCGCGCACGTGGGGGCTGGGCTGCAAGGGAAAGGCTGCTGAGGGGGGTCGGCGCCTGTGAGAAGGGCTCGCCGGTGGCCTGAGCCGGTCGGGTAATGGCCGGAATTGGCCGGGCTGGGCTGAGCTGATCGCGCGCAGTGGGGGAGGGAGAAGATGGAGTCACGGAGAGGGAGAAAACTGGGGGGGTCTGTAGAGTCGGTGACGACGAGAGGGACTCGTCGCAGGCCTCTGGTCGCTGGGAAGTAGCCCGGAGCTGGCCGCGCCGGTGAGAGAAGAGAGAGGGAGGTGAGTGAGCTCGGGGAGAGAGAGGGAGAAGTGAGAGAGTGCGGGAGAGGAGTGAGAATATAAGAGAGAGGGAGAAATGTGTAGAATTTTCTGGAGAGAGAGAGAGAGAAATTAGAAAAATTTTCTGATTTTGGGTATTTAATAACCCACTTTTATAACTTTACAAAATTGCCCCTCACTTCACATGTCCGTATCTTCCAAGCCGTAACTCGAAATGACGTGTACTACGTGTCTACGAACTCGTGAACTCGAAACCTTTCCAACGGACCTAAAGTCAAAATCGAAAGCCCATTTATTTTAAAAGTCAACTTTGGGTCAAACCCCAAATTTAAAACAAAAATAAAATTTAAATCAAAACCCTTTTTATTTTTCAAATAAATCTCAAAATCTTTAAAATACAATTCAACATCTTTTAAAAAATTTCTTAAAAACATAGTTAAATAAAAATTTGAATTTCTAGTGAAAATTTGGGTCGGGTCGTTACATGCTTCCTGTTCATTTTGGCTAGGAAGTAGGCAACGTGGGAATTCATTCTCACGTTGGTCTCCTACTCCCTTCTTAACTCCCTTTTTATTGTTTTGGAATTATATTTTGATAATTCTTATTGAATTTAAAATATGAGTCCTAGTTTGATTATACTTGTTAGTTAGATAATTGATGCTAGGCTAATAAAAATTCTAAAATTTCATCACCATGACTTGGTCTTCCATATTTGCGTCGAATAAAAACTCGCCTTGTGTCATGCAATTTTTTGCTCCAACAAGTGACAAAGAGCTGCATTTCTCCATGTTGAGCAACACCGTGTACATGATCGAACAAATCCCCAAAACTTCTCTCATGCCAAACATACACCACTTCACTAAGAAAAGACAATCTTCAAACTTTCCTTGCAAAACAACAACCCCATAGAGCATGAGTAATAGACTCTTCATCCCTCCCACAACGAGAACAGATATTAGAGATGGGCACCCCCCTCTTTTCTAATCCAACTGCACAAGGCAAAGCATTCCGCAAGGCCCACCAACAGAAAAAACGGACCATAGCCGGTAGATTTAATCTCCAGAGGCAGTGCCAAAGTGCATGGGAGGATGGAGAACTAGACTCCCCACGCAATCTTCCCCTAACACCCAAAGTTGACCTCTGTAGAGTAAGCCAATATCCAGATTTTACAGAGTACTTACTACTCTTCTCATAATGCTAGATTAATCTATCCTTTCCAACACCTCCCCTTAGCGGTACAGAGATTATATTATCAACATCAAAAGGTAGAAAATGCATTTCCAATAAAGGGAGATTCCACTGACCTGTATCCTCATCAATGAGCTTAGAGACCATAGTATTTAAAAGCAGCGTACCACAGCTAATCCTAAAATGGTGTTGAAATTGGATATTAATTAGTAAGGCGTATGACAGAGTCGAATGGGTATTTTTGCGTCGGGTGATGGAGCGTTTGGGTTTTGTTCAGCGGTGGATTGATCTTATCATCAAGTACGTCGGGTGGGGTTACGCCAAGGGGATCCTATATCCCCATATTTAATTGTTTTTACTTTGTTCTTAGGGGTTTTCGGGATTATTGAATTTTGCAGTGCAATCTGGCCGGTTACATGGTGTGCATGTGGCACCGATGGCACTTCCCATTTTCCATATTTTTTTTCGTAGATGATTCCCTCCTCACTACAAGAAATATGAGCAAAGTCCACCTTCATTGGTTGCACAGAAAGGGATGGCAATTGGGAACTTTAGTCTCTAGTACTCAATTGCCACCCATTTTTGTTAAAATCGAGGCATTTTAGTTCCTATTGCCCAATTACCACCCCTTCCTATGCAACCAATAAGGCCTCTTTGCTCATGCTTCTACTACTGCCAAACATTCACCTATATACAAGTTCTACAGGTGAATGTTTGGCATTACAGGAAGTCTTTGATATATATGAAAAGGTATCTGGCCAGCGTATAAACCTTGAGAACTCTGCTGTTTCTTTTGGACCGAATATGGATCCTGCTATTCAGAATGGGGTTTGTGGTATTTTGGGGGTTCAGGTGGTGGAGATGCATGAGAGGTATTTAGGACTTCCTTTGGTCGTGGGGAGGGGCTTTGATTGCCAAATTTGGTTGGCGTTTATTCTCTTCACCTAACTCTCTTGCTGGCTCGGGTGTTACAAGCTAAGTGTTACCCAGGAAATAAATCTTATGCATGCTGATCTCGAAAATAGCCCATCTTATTTATGGAGAAGCATATATTATATATGGGGAAGGAGCTGTTGCAAGCAGGTATAAGCTAGATGGAGGGACGTTGGGTCTGAGCAAAATATTTTTGTTTATGGTGATCGTTGGCTTCCAACCCCTACTTTTATGCTTTCCTCACCACCAGCACTCCCCTTAAATACTAGATTTCCTATCTTGACAATCACTATTCCAAAAAAATTAAAATTAAAATTAAGTGAGGGATATTAATTAATAATGATGACAAATATTGTTGATTATGATGACAAAAGAGATCATACGTGAAGTTTGTAGCATGCTAGGTACTATATTAATTTATGATATATATTTAACATTCATGAATTAATTTTACAAACACAATATAGTTGCATGCATATATATGTAAATCGTCGATTAAAGTACAGTTTACAAGCCCATGTTTGATATGCATGTTCCTCTTTGGAAACTACCCATTTTATTAATTACACGATATGATATTGAACATATATGATATATATAGGAAAATTTTCAAGTAAAGACGTCCGTATTTTTCAAAATGTGTGAACGCCGACACAGTGTTGACATGAAGTAGACAGTGTGTCGACACACATGATGTACGTGCATGATGCAGCAAGTTTTTAGAATTTCATGTCGACACAGTATTGTCTACTCCATATCGGCCCTGTATCAGCGTTCGCACATTTTGAAAAATGCGGAAGTCCTTACCTTAGAATGATCGACTATATATATATTCATATATTATATATATGTTGTCAACCTGTCACACAAAAATTTTCATGTATTCATCCATGCAGGTGTATTTTACTTCTGGATAAAGCTTTGAAGCTTCTTCTCCTTCTTCCCCTATTTCAAAGTTTGTGAGAGCGCCTTCATAGAAAAGGTGGTAGAAATGCCCACCTCCTACCTGACTTGCATAGTCCATTTCTGAAAAATAATATGTAAGTATAGATCAACATTATAAGCATAGTATATATATATCATTTTATTTGGCCACTTGAACTTTGAGTCCGATCTCATTTCATCATCTAAAAAAACAATTGGTGTCAATTTATCATTTGAAGCCATTGGTTAAGCCATTGGTGTCAAATAATCTTAAAATGTAAAGCCAATGAAGCCATTGGTTAAGCAGTAACTAATGAATTAGATTGTCACCATACCTTTCAGAGAGGCAAGGAAGTCTTGTTTTGAGATAGTAATGTGTTGTAGTTTATTTCCGGTAAGGTTTTCCCACATCTCAATCAACTGTTTTTGAGTAACTATGTTTTTTGGTGGATGAAGGTACAATGTTTTGTTCAAGGTTTGCGGATCATCTATTGTCTTGATTGTGTATGCTGCGATGTCATCTTCATCCACAATACTTACTAAATGCGCAAGTAATTGAGTATTAATTAAACCAGGCTGTCAATACATAATTACAATTAAGTCAATTAAATAATTAATTTGTACCTTTAGAGTTGCCATCTCCATAAACAAGTACTTTTTCCTTTGGAGGAACAAGTATCCCCATTTGTGCCAAGTTGCCAGCAAAGTAACCCGCAAAGCAGGCACCACACACATAAGTGAATGGGATTTTAGCATCTTCTATTGCCTTTCTCACCATCATTTTCTCATCAAATGTGACTCTTCCAGGTTCAAGTGCATGTCCCATACGTGATGGGTCAAAACCGAACTCTGATGGTAAGAAACGCTACAAAAATATGAAATGGGAGTCAAAAACATAAATATACAATTTAAATTAAAAGTATACGTATTCAATTTGTTTTCTTGTGAACTTGATGGTGGACTCCACACATTATGTGTATACTTAGTAGAGTAATTGGTTTATGATAATATGTAATTACTAGATGTCACTACTAGAAAATTGGACAAGAGCCACTGTCCATGTCCATGGCCATTGTTCCCTAAGGACTTGACTAGAAAAAAAAAAAAAAAAAAAAATCTACTCTATAGTAGTTCGAGTTTGACAATCGAGTTTGATTGAAAATGCAGATTGGTTAATTTCAACACCACCAGTTTCCTTTGACTAATTCCTATTTACTCCAGCTACCAAAATTGCTTAATAGATTTCTTCATTCTGAATGAATTAAACTGTTAAAGCTAGGTTGATGTATGCGTACCTTAACATTTCCTGCTTGTTTGATGGCTTCAACAAGCTGGAGCTGCAACGGAATGTTTTGACTTCGAGAGGGCACCCCAGACATGGTGCAAATGACAACATCAACTAGTTTGACGGCATTCACAAGGCTTTGGAGGTCAGAAAATGAACCCTCCAGAAGGTGAGCCCCTTGCTTCTTGAAGGACAAGAGCATCTGCAGCTTATCAATGTCAAGCCCAATCTCTGGCCTTTGAAGGACATAGGTTGGGTGCCCTTGGGCTAGGCTTGCCCTAACAATCCTTCGCCCCACATACCCAGTGCCACCTACCACAAGAACCTTGCTCTTTCCCATATCATCGATCAAATTTGTTTTAGATAGCTGGAGACGTCTAATAGGGTAAGATAGATTCAACCTTCAGGTAAACCATTTCTCTCTTGCCACATGTATGGACAGTATTGTCCTTAAAATATAGAGGAGTTAGGTAAACGAACTATACATCTAACATTGATGCCTTGCCACCGACGCACATGGACCTAATGTAAGATCTATTTTTTTAGAGGAGTTTGAAATAAAGCATTAATTGACAAAAATAAAATTTATTTTTTTCCAACTCAAAAGGTAAAAGAGCAAATCACAAAATAAATTTTCTACAAAAAATAGACAATTTTATGTAACAAATTTAAAAATGAATATATATCTAATTTCTAAAATATATAAAGTAATATCAAATTGAGTATCCCAAAATAGATCTATTTCTAATTAGCTCTAATAAAGTAAGAATTGACTATGTACCCAACCACCATCACTATATATGATCATATAGGAGATTGAAGTCACGGTACTAGTGGGATAGAACTTGATGTACTAGTTGGTCCCCAAAATCTTTGCAAAAATTAAATTAGGGGCCCCGAAATTATATATATTTATATGTATATATATATATACACAGGCTCCTTCTATTGAGGTATACCTCAACTTATTTATGTTGAGATATACCCTATTAGGGCCCACACGAGTCGTTTTGTGTCGATCTGAACCTTTCATTTTTTACATCACCATTGATAGATCATCCTTGTAAAAAATTAGCCAAATTAGAATTTATTTGCCTATCTAACTTTGATCAAATAAATGGACGAACCAAATATTTTCGATGAAACCGTTCATTTGTTTTATCAGAGTTAGATAAGCAAATGATTTCCGATTTGACTAATTTTTTGCAAGGATGATCTATCAATGGAGATGTAAAAAATGAAAGGTTCGGATCGACACAAAACGACTCGTGTGAGCCCTAATAGGGTATACCTCAACATAAATAAGTTGAGGTATACCTCAATAGAAGGAGTTTGTCTATATATATAAGAGTGCTCTAAAACTAACTAGATAGTAAGTTAATACAAAACTAACCATGCTTTTGGGCCCACCACATAACTAATTTTATAATCCGAACCGTCCAGTTTTTAGTTTATACTTCAAAGATCATCATTACAAAAAATCAATTAAATTGGAACTTATGTAGTTATCTAATTCATATCAAATAAATAGACGATCAGTGTTTTCGATAAAAGCATAGAAATAGTTGTTATAATCAAATGACTAAATGACTTCCGATTGTGAAGATTTTTTTCAGGGATGATCGTTGAAGTAGGACCTAAAAAATAGACGATTCGAATTTTAAGATTATATTATGCAGTAGGCCCAACATGATAGTTAGTATTGTATTAATTTACTAATAAGTTAATTTTAGAGCATTTTTGTATATATATATATATTACCACATATCAATGCCTCAACACACAATATAATTAAATTTCAGCATACATTAATAAAGAAATATGCCATCATGCCAACACCCACTGACACACAGAGCCAAAGTAAGAGCACAAAGAAAAATGCCATCATTGGCACACCCACTGACACACAAAGCAACGTGGTGCCAAGATTCCATGAAAAGCTTAAGTGCTTAATTAATACTGTACGTGTGTCTAGCTAATCTCTATATTGGTCAGTTTCTTGCTTAAATTCAAAAACAATCGATCAAAATAAATGTGGGAAAAGATTTTAGGGCACATAATTTAATTTGTGCTCTAGTCTAATATGGCAAAATTATTTGCCACATCAAAATAACATTATTATTGTTAAAAAACTATCGTACTTAATCTAAATCTAATGGCTGAATTATTAAGAGATCTATATTTTTATTTTTTCTATGATTTAAAAATCATCTTCATATCTTTATTTATAAATTATATATACAGATAAATGCTTAATCATCTTCATATAAATTTAAGGAATATGACTAAACTTGAGATGTTCTCATGGTCTTCCGACTGCAAAAGATGAATGTCAATTCCATACCAGATAGCTTACAAAAAGGATTAAAAAAAAAAAAAAAACTCCCATCATTATTCAAGGTGTGAATTTTTCGAGTTCATAAAAATTCATAGAAACCTGTTATGGCATAAAATGTCTTTGCCACAACACTCCTCGCTGTGAGTGGTGGCGAGGCTTCTGACCTTTGGGTGTGTGCGGGTGTGCCACTACTTGGCTTGGAATAACTTAATTACCCATTAGAAAAAAAAGATAATATTTGAATGAAAAGAAATTAAATGCACCAAATTTGGAATTTGACTTCTAACAGTGATTATGCGATAAAGAATGAACGAGAAAAATTTATCTTGGTATATTTCTTGCCTAGATTGACTAGGACTTTAAGAATGAACAACCAAAATGTAAATAAAATGACAATATAATTTTAACAAACAGCTTGACTGAGAGTAACATTAAAACAAAATTCAGAGACTAAGAGGTGTTCTTGAATAAACTAAAATACAAGGAAATTGCATAAACACAAACAAATACAATTAAAAGGGCCATGAAAGGCTTTGCGAAAAATAAATAAAAGAGATATGAGAAAATAAGAGGCACTAGGCTGAATTTGAGAGCAAAAGTTGCTAGGAGATTCACATTGTTTGTGAGTTTTTTGGGGTTATTTTTGGGTGTTGGAGAGAAGACTTTCAATTGTCTGTAGCTTCCTTTTTATAATTAACTTTTTACTTTAACCTCAAGTTCCCTGCAGCTACATTATGGGTGAGAGGTAGCAGGAGAGAGCTATGCAATGAAATAGCTGGCGAAAGCTTTTTGCTGGGCGAAAAGCTTCTTCTGTTAGGGCCAAAAGCATCCACATATATAATATGACCACTTTCATATATATATATATATACATACCTATAATTCCCTCCACTCACATTCATAATATATAATCACCTTGCTATCACCCTCCAAAGCCACGTGACAAGCATTCTTGCACCCTTGGTAGTTTTAAATATTTGCTAATTAAGACCATTCGCCAAGACACCTTTGTACCAAATCATTCGCCCAACCATTTTTGTTCAATTGTTGTTTGAGGAAATTACAAATTTTGTTCACTTATTATATATCTAGTTCAATTTTGGTTAACGATTTTTTTTAAGTTTAATTTTGGTCCACTTATTTTATATCTTAGTTCAATTTTGATCAACGATCTTTTTTAAGTTATGATTTTAAATCATTTTGGTTGTGTTTTATTTAATTATAATTGAAGTATAAGTTATATTTCATCATTTTTTAGTCACAGAAACCAATTTGGAGTATTAGAATAAAAGAGAATTGAAGTTCTGTAAAGTTTGAAAAATCTGAAATTTTTTTGGGAAAACTTGGTAGTTTCGGGCACCTTACTTTGGGGCCAATTATTTTGAGTTTTAGAACTTCGATTTGAATGATCTTTATATAGTTGTAAAGAGGAAATGCATAACTTTAAAACAAGTATATGTTTGCTGAATTTGGCTGAGATTTGATAGGGTAAAAGGCGCGACAAATTTGAGATAACAAATCTGGACCTTTATTGAACAAGTGGAACAATTAATGGACTAAAACAGAACTTAAAGAAGATCATGGACCAAAATTGAATTAGGTATAAAATAAGTGGATCAAATCTGTAATTATCTCTTGTTGTTTTCATATCTCCAAATTAATTTTGGGAGGCCTAAAGACAAGATAAACAAAACCTAATTAATTAATTGTCATGCCCCATCAAAATCAAAGGAGCCAAGCCTCCTGAATGAAACAAACCCAAGAAAATTCTAGTAATAATCAATGTCTTCCTAATTGAGATTTCTCGTAATTATCATTACTACAATATAATATATATATATATATATATATCAATGGCATACACCTTCTACATATGCCATTTATTGATCCTCTAGCAACGTAAAAAGGTTTTCTATATAGGCTTTTTTATCACAAATAGTCCCTCAATTTTCACAAAAACATCAATTTGGTCCCTAAAGTGCATTTTCACTTAATGTCATCCCTTATCTTTGCCACCAAACTTCAATTTGGTCCCTAAACACACTTTGAAAATTCGCTAAATATAGCTCAGGATATGAAAAAATTCTCTGAAAATTCCTATGGAATTGTCTTGACTACTACTATTTTTATATGAGATCAAATTATCAAATTGACGTTTAGTATTTTCTAAAAAATTTGGGGAATTAGTTTAGGAATTCTAAATTTTTTGAAAAATCAATTTGATAATTTGACCCCATATAAAATAGTAGTAGTCAATACGAGTTCGTAGGAATTTTTAGGGAATTTTTTTTTTTATCCTGAGCTATTTTTGGCGAATTTTCAAAGTGTGTCTAGGGACCAAATTGATGTTCGATGGTAAAGATGAGAGATGAAATTAATTGAAAATGCACTTTAGGGACCAATTTGATGTTTGAATGAAACTAGAGGAACTATTGGTGTGCCGAGTTCCAATATGCTTGTGGAGGCTTGAGTTGTAGAGCAAAATACCATGCATCCTGTTAAAGGGTTAATTGATCTCTACTGCTAGATTTCCTATATATCTTGACAATCACTATATATGACACTATTCCAAAAAAAAATGAAAATTAAGTGAGCGATATTAATAATAAGGGTTAAATACAAAAATAGTCCACGAATTTTATAGTAAATCTCAATTTGGTCCACTAATTATAAAAAGTATCAATTTAATCCACAAACTTTTCAAGTTGTACAAAAGCAGTACAAACGTTAACTTTCATTGAAAAATTTAACGAAAACTGGTCATATGCACAACAAGTAACCACATTTTCAGAGGCATTTCAGTCAGTTCATCACATTTTTATGTGACCAATTCTGTTAATTTTTGGATGGAAGTTAACGTTTATACTGCTTTGTTACAACTTGGAAAGTTCGTGGATCATATTGACACTTTTTATAATTAGTAGACCAAATTGAGATTTATTGTAAAGTTCGTGGACCATTTTTGTATTTAACCCTAATAATAATGATGACAAATGTATATGTTGATTATGATGACAAAAGAGATCATAAGTGAAGTTTGTAGCATACTAGGTACTATATTTATGATATTTAAGATTCATAATTTTACGGACACAATATATATCTACATGCATGTTCCTATGTGGAAACTACACATTTTTATTAATTACACGATATGATATGTGGACATAGGTTGGGTGCCCTTGTGCTAGGCTTGCCCTAACAATCCTTCGCCCCACATACCCAGTGCCACCTACCACAAGAACCTTGCTCTTTCCCATATCATCGATCAAATTTGTTTTAGATAGCTGGAGACGTCTAATAGGGTAAGATAGATTCAACCTTCAGGTAAACCATTTCTCTCTTGCCACATGTATGGACAGTATTGTCTTAAAATATAGAGGAGTTAGGTAAACGAACTATACATCTAACATTGATGTCTTGCCACCGACGCACATGGACCTAATGTAAGGTTTTCTTATAATGTCGTTTTCTTATAATGTAAGGTCGTTTGAGAACACAACATGACACAGTTGGGTGCCCTTGGGCTATGCTTGCCCAAACAATCCTTCGCCCAATATACCCAGTTCCACCCACCACAAGAACATTGCTCTTTCCCATTTTTAACTTGTTTGATAGATCTTCCAAATAGACGAATTCATATATATACACCAATGCATAGAGACTATATATTGCATTATATATATATGTATATATATATATATATATGTATATTGTAGTGGAACAGATCCCCAACAGATGGAGACATGAAAACATACATTTCTCACCACGTCTATATATTTTCATGAAAATATCGTCCTTGTGTAACTCATGTGGTAGAACAGATCGAACCTCATACAGATGAACACAGTCAGGTAAACTAAACATCTCCCGCCACGTGCATCTCTAATGTGGTGTATCAAATAGATCTAATAATTTATCCCAATGAAATATGTGTTGTAATATATTATTATGTGTGGCTATTCCTGTAATTAGTTGTAGGAGGATATTAGTAAATATTCAAAACCCTAGTAAATCCTACCTCTATATAAGGATATTTATAAGATGAATAAAATACAAAAATCATATTCTCTCTGCCAACAGTAGCACGCCTTGCTGCCACACCTTGCCGCCAACAGCAGCGCTTCTTGTAGCAGAGCTCACACCTTGCAGCAGTCCCCAGTCCCCTCGCTGCACGCTGCCAGCAGCAGCTTTGCTGCCTACCAGGCAGCCCACGCAGGCCCAGCAGGTAGCCCAGCGCAGCAACCTTGCAGGCCAACAGGCCCGTGCAGCCCAGGCCCAAGGTGCCAGCACATGGCCCGCCACGCATGCGCCACCAAGTTGCCACGCAAGCAGCCACGTCAACGCCATTCCCACGCTAACACATGGCGAGCCTCCTTAAACTTTGTAAAAAGGAGATTTTAATCTTTGCCACACCTAGGATTTGAACCCAAGACCTCTTGTGCATCACCTTGCACCTTAACCACTGTGCTGCTGATGGTTTCTTATTAGTATACAAACCATTTAATATATATACTCTAAATGCCAGAAACTTTTATTCAAACAATTTTGTGATATTTTTTTGTTCTACTTGGGTATATGAATATTTTACTTGTTTAAATTGTTGCACTAAAGTATATGTGTAGAAATTGCTGGTAATTAATGGACCAGTAGTGCATACATAAATATTGAACCTGTAGCTTAAATGATGCTATATAATGAACCTGAAGTTTCCTTCATAAATTCACCATACATGATAAAACCAGTAGATTTTACATGTTTATACCATGTTATAAAACTTGAAGTTCTTATTTGTTGCTTATGGATGTTATTGCCCAAAACATTCATTATGATTATTTGTTCCTTTCAACCAAAGAATGTCAAATCTCAACAAGCTTGATTTTGTCGCTTTGGAAGTTTCCAGAAGAAACTATCTAAAGTGGACTCAAGATGTTAAGCTTCATTTGACTGCCAATAAGATGAAGTCGAGAATCAATGCTAACAATGTTGTCGCAGTGTCTCTTAAGGAAAGTGCCATGATCTTCATTAGGAAGCACTCCAAGTTGAGTACCTCGCTGAAGAGGTTCCACGAGCTCTTTGGGTCGCTCTGGAAGAGCGGTTTAACGATTAGAAGACCATTTTCTTGCCTGAAGTAAGACATGACTGGCAGAACATCAGTTTCCAAGAGTATAATTCGGAAATGTGCCAGATCTGGTCACTCCTTAAATTTTGTGGGGAGGAGCTCACCGAAGCTGACCTATTGGAGAAGACTTTCTCCACCTTCCCTACCTCCTGTTTGGTCCTGCAGCAACAATACAGGGAGATGAATTTTACCAAGTTCTCGGCATTGATCACTACTATGTTGCTCGCTGAAAAGAACAACAACTTATTAATGAGAAATGATCAAGTCCGACCTGTCGGTACTAAAATAACACGATTGCCTGAAGAAAATGTTGTTGCTCATTGCGATTCAAACCACGAAAAAAGGATACCGAAGTCATGGAAAGGGCGAAAAGTCCGACCGTCCGAGATATAGAAGGAAAGGTTCTCAGAGGAATGACCCGTATGACCGAGGCCATTGCGGCTAAGGCCCACGAAACTCGAATTCTCATGGCCAAGGCCCACGTGGTAGGAACCACGGTCTCTCGGCCCCAAGAACTCGAAATGAGAGGAATACTGGTTCGGCTTATCGCCATCAAAATCAGAATCAGAATGATCTTTGTTACCAATGTGGAGGAACTGATCACTGGTGCTGCACCTGCCGTGCATCAGCGCAAGCTGTAGATGAGTATTACGCCAGTCGCGAAACTCGAGAGACCAACCTCGTTGAGGGATCATTCCCTATGGATACCACCTTAGAGGTCACTGATTTCCAGGCTGAAACTGGACACTTCGAGGACTAGAAACTTGATGACATGGATATGATCGGCACTTGTGCCGTATTTATTTTCTGAATAATGTTTCTTATTCGGATTATTTTGGTGATTTATGACTTGGATTATTTGTTCTGGAAATTTGGTTATGCTCGAATATGATTTAATTCAATAATGTTATTCAAACATGTGATCCACTGAATTAAATTTATGGATAAGCATGTTTAGTGAGGAAGTTTGTTGTCTGGCAGACAGTGCTACTACGCACACCATATTTCAAGATCGGAAGTATTTTTCAAACTTATTGCTTACTCATACCTATGTGACAACTATATCAGGCCAATCCAACCTGATAGAGGGTCATGGCAAATCTCATTTTTATGTTGTCCAATGGTACTGAATTACCATTAATGAGGCCTTATATTCTCCAAGTTCCAGAAGAACGTTGTTGAGTTTTAAGGATATTCGAGCCAACGGTTATCATGTTGAAACCACTGAGGAAAATGTAGTGGAATATCTTTGCATAACCTCTAATTTGTATGGCCAGAAGCGTACATTGGAGAAATTGAAATGCCTCTCGAGCGGTCTCTACATGACCACCATTAAATCGATTGAGGCCAATCACATAATTAACCCGAAGTTAACCAATTCGAGCAGTTTCTTTCTATGGCATGACCGGTTGGGATACCCAGGTCAAAGTATGATGCCCCGTATCCTCAATTCATCACAAAGGCATCCCCTTACTAATAAGGATCCTGTGTTTAGTGACACACTATGCCAAACTTGCTCACTCAGAAAGTTGAATACTAGACCATCATATGCAAAAACTAGTAAAAACTCCACCATTTTCCTGCAAAGGATACAAGGGGATATTTGTGGACCTATCCAACCACTATGCGGACCATTTAAATATTTCATGGTTTTCGTTGATGCATCGACAAGGTGATCACATGTTACACTATTGTCCACAAGAAACACCGGCTTTGCTAAACTCCTCGCCCAGATCATTAAATTGAGGGCTCACCACACGGATTATCCTATAAAGTCCAGAAGACTTGATAATGCCGGAAAGCTTACATCGAAAACTTTCGATGATTATTGCATGTCCCTTAGGATTAATGTTGAACATCCAGTTCACCATATTCACATCTAGAATGGTATCGCAGAAGCGTTCATTAAAAGATTACAAATGATCGCACGAACCTTGGTTATGCGCACCAAGCTTCCAATTTCTGCGTGAGGTATGCAATCTTGCATCCACCCATGTTGGTCTAGTTGAGGCCCACTGCTACCTAACCTTACTCCGCGTTACAGCTGGTGACTGGGTACGAGCCTGACGTTTCGTACTTACGCATATCTTGGTGTGCAGTTTACGTGCCAATTGCGCCGCCACAACGTACCAAAATGGGATCTCAATCCCCGAACCGCACAATGTGATAGCGAAGTGCGGAGAATTTTAGATCTACAGAGTATAACCCATAATATGGCAGACGCATTCTCTGATCTAGCTAAAGTGACGAGATCACATATACCTGCTGCAAACGTGCCTGCAAGGATATTCGTCCCCGAAGGACGTGTCGTCCCGAATGAACGAAGTACGGCCATAGCGGCTAACTAGTCATATGTCCCTACCCAGAATTGAGGTTGACCACTAGGTTCGATGGATTCTTATCCTCAGAAGAGGATAAATTTGGCATAAATGAGTTCTATTGACATCGCGATCTCAATCGATCCATCTCACGAAATAGTTTCGGATTATGGGTCCATCCCAGAAGAGAAGGCGTTGGGAGACGCTCCAACGTTTGAACCCACTCCCAAGAACATATAGATATTTATAAATTATGCATGCTTAAGTGAGCTCTGGAATCGAAAAGAGATTATCATCAATGATATATTTGTATTCGCGGTAGCTACCGAAATTATAACTAGTGATGACATCGAACCTCGCTCCGTTGATGAATGTCAACGTCGAGACGACTGGCCAAAATGGAAAGAAGCAATCCAGGTTGAATTAGATTCCTTGACAAAGAGAAAGATGTTTGGGCATGTCGTTTCTACACTTTCCCCATGTTAAACCTGTAGAATTTAAATGGGTATTTGTAAGGAAACGTAATGAGAAAAATGAGATTGTGAGATACAAGGCTCGTCTAGTGGCGCAAGAATTTTCTCAACGTCCTGGGATTGATTACAAGGAAGTGTATTCTCCCGTAATGGACGTCATAACGTTTCGCTACCTTATCAGTTTGGTAGTTTCCGAAAACCTGAGTATGCAGCTTATGGATCTAGTCACTGCTTATCTTTATAGGGATCTTGATACAGAGATATATATGAAAGTTCCCGAAGGACTTAAGATACCCGATGCAAATAGTTCCAGACCACGGAACACGCTCTCCATTCGTTTCAGGCTTTCACTTTATGGATTAAAACAATCCGGACGAATGTGGTATAACCGTCTAAGTGAGTAATTAATCGGGATGAGATATGTGAATAATGTTATATGCCCTTGCATGTTTATTAAGAACAAGTTCCGATTTTGCTATTGTAGCGGTTTATGTCGATGACATGAATCTAATTGGTACTCCTGAAGAGATCAAGGAAACCGCTAAACACCTGAAGTTGGAATTCGAGATGAAAGATCTTGGGAGAACGAATTTCTGTCTAGGCCTGGAGCTCAAGCACCGTGCAGATGGAATTCTGGTCCATCAATCGAATTATATCTAGAAGATGTTAAGGCGCTTTAATGAGGATAAAGAGAAGCCTTCGAGCACACCCATGATCGTCAGTAGTTTAGATCCTAAGAAGGATCCATTTCGTCCAGCAGATGATAGCGAAGAGATATTGGCACCGAAAGTCTCATATCTAAGTGCAATAAGCGCATTATTGTACTTGGCTCAATGTACTAGACCAGACATCTCATTCGCTGTGAACTTGTTAGCAAGATATAGCTCTGCGCCAACACGCCGCCACTAGAATGGCATAAAAGACATTTTCCGCTACCTTAGAGGTACAACGGATATGTGCTTATTTTATCCCTATGCATTAAGGAATGGATCGAACCCCCTCGATCCTCAGAATGATGCCTACCTTGTTGGATATGCTAACGCAGGGCATCTATTAGACCCGCACAAGGCGCATTCCCAAACTGGTTATGTCTTTACTATTGGGAATACAACAATATCTTGGAGATCTACGAAACATACTATTGTTGCTACCTCTTCGAATCATGCTGAGATTCTAGCCCTTCACAAAGCAGTTCGTGAATGTATATGGATAAGAGCAGTTTCTAAACATGTTCGAAGTACGTGTGGGCTGCATTCCACCACTGATGAACCAATGATTATCTATGAAGATAATGCTGCTTGCATCCAGCAGATGAAGACGAGTTTCATCAAAGAAGACAACAACAAGCATATTGCACCGAAGTTCTTCTTCAATCAACAGCAACAAGAACATCAGATGATTGAAGTCAAGCAGATCCGATCTCAAGACAACAATGCAGACCTCTTCACCAAGTCACTGCCAAAGTCCACGTTCTTGATGCATATTTGAGGTATTGGTTTGTGTAGATTGGCTGATTTACCTAGTATGTTGTCTTCAGGGAGAGTCAACATCAGGGGGAGTATCCCGAAGCATACTCACTTGACCATCGTGTACTCTTTTTTCCTTCGTCCAGGGTCATTTTGTCCCACTGGGTTTTGTTACCTGGCAAGGTTTTAATGAGGCATGTCTTGGCATGGTCACTCTACTCATACTACATCATGAAGATGTGTTGATCTGATGTATATGCATTTGCTCATCTTTTTCCTTCGACCACGGGTTTCTCCCATTGGGTTTACCGGGCAAGGTTTTGGTGTAGCAACTCTAATGCACCCCGCTCCCATTGACATACTATCTGCTTATGATCTAGAAGATATGACTTCACCTACTTTCGAGGTTCTGATGCGACTACTCCACACTCAAGCGCGTTGCACTATTTTTCCTTCGACCAGGGTTGTTTTTATTCCCACAGGGTTTTTATTACCTGGCAAGGTTTTAACGAGGCAACTTAGAAGCACATAGCAGAGACAACACTAATGACGTGAAATATCCAAGGGGGGAGTGTTGTAAATATATTATTATGTGTGGCGATTCCTATAATTAGTTGTAGGGGCATACTAGTAAATATTCAAAATCCTAGTAATCCCTACCTCTATATAACGATATTTATAAGATGAATGAAATACACAGATCATATTCTCTCTGCCTCTCTTTTTTTACAAACCCTATTTTCACATACTTTTACAACAATATGTCATTATTTTTTGGGTTAATTACATATATATACCTTAACTATACATCACTTATCAGTTGGGTACCTATGGTTTAAAAACTTTCATTATGGTACATCAACTTATGTTTTTTGTCAATTGAATACCTCCGTTAGTCTGACCGTTAACTAATAATGTGGTGCTGATGTGACACATTGACTTGGCATTTAAAAATAGATAGGTGGACAAAAATTAGATAAAAAACCTAATTAGAGTTTAAAAAATGATACAAAATATAAACAATAAACACAAAATTAAAAAATGAAAAAAAAACAAAAATGGCTGAGAGCCCAGCAACTTCGCACCCTCAACCCTCCTCTCTTCGCCTCCCTCCCCCTCTCTGGCCAGCAACTCGCAGCCCACACCCTCCTCCCTCCCCCTCCCCAAGTCCGCCACCCAACCCACTCACTTCCCTCCCAATCTCCGGCCACTAGGTACCTCATCCTTCGCGTCGGCAACCCCCCTCCTAGTCTCGCAGCCACATCTCTCTCTGCTGGGATCGACACTGCTAGACCCAAGGGGCCGGCGACATCACCGACCTCCAATCTGGAGTCCCTCACCCCCAACACCCCCCGGCGCCCCCTCTCTACTGGGATCGACACTACCAGACCCAAGGGGCCGGCGACATCACCGACCTCCAATCTGAAGCCTCGAGCCCTTCACCCCCAACACCCCCCCGGCGCCCCCTCTCCCAGCAACACCACTGGGTTCTCACCCCTTCGACATGACGAGTCCCTTGGCACCTTCAATTTGGTCATCTGAGCTGCGACGGCGGCGATTCGAAGAGAAAGGCCGTCGGGCTCCACCGTTGACTTTCTGTTCCCGGTAGCGATGCAAGGTCGGACCACCCCCAATTGAATCCTCTCGTTGTTTTGAGCATGTTGGTGCCTTTGGATCGATCATCGGACCACGGTAACTCGTGAATCGAAGCTGATAAGCCAACGACGTTTTGTTTTGTTTGTGAACTTTGTGTTGTTTTGTGGTAGTTGTGCTGGTCTAGGGGCAGGCTGGGTTGGGCAGGATAGGGGCGGGCTGGGGGGGGTGCGATGGAGCTGGCTGGGGCTGGGTGGCAGAGGGAGGGGCGGGGATTGGTAGGGGAGGAAGGGGGAGGGAGGTGAAGTCGGGCAAGTGGGGCTGGTTTTTTTTTTGTCTTTTTTTTTTCTATTTAATATAATTTTATTGGGTTTTTTTATTTTTTTATTAATTTTTGTACATGTGGCTATTTTTAAATGCCAAGTCAATATTTAATGGTGGGGTCCACGTATGTCACGTCAATGCTAACTCAGCAGTTAACGATCAGACTAACGGAGGTATTCAATTGAAAAAAAACATAAGTTGATGTACCCTAATGAAAGTTTTTAAACCAGAGGTACCCAACTGATAAGTAATGTATAGTTGAGGTATATATATGTAATTAACCCTTATTTTTTTTATTTTTTTAGGGTATATATTATGAGACTATGAGTCCACTGTTAGAAATCTTAAGTGGACTTGACCGTTTGTTTAGCATGTAATCAGCTGTTTGAATTTACAAAGAGTCCTACACATTTGGACTATCTTATTCTACTGACTCAACTACAAATCAAGAAGTGATTAGTTGTGTTTCCTTAATAGGAGGAGAACAAATAAGTGCTATAGCTGATATATAAGGAGGTCCCTGCTCTCTCAGAAAATACACGCTCAATATTATCTAGTTCCTATTGCTAGTGAGAATCAAGTCTGAAGAGAGCAGAAGACCTCTTCTCTGGCAGTGAATCAAACCAATGGCATCTACAGGTAAAAATTCTTTCTATGATCTTGTTCAATTTAATTAGATTGATGTGGTTCTTAACTTGTATGCAATTAAGGTCATCTATGTTATTATAACATGTGGTATCAGAGCTACGCATATTCATTTTGAATTGATCATTTACAATTGACATTTTTCGATTCTGCAATTGTAAGTATTGAGCAAGAATATTAACCACAGTCTGGTGTCGTTTTTGGTTTATTTGAGGTGCTTGTTGGTTATTGACCCTTTTCATTTGAATAAACTAGATCTTTTGGTATCTGTTTTTCTTGGATGTGCTAATTTCTACAGGTTGCAAGGAATAAAGTTAGAAACCTTGTGGGTTTTGGTTTATGAAATGAATGATAATAGTTAACTGTTTTGATCTATGATCGATGGTTAGTTTTTATTGACATAACCTTTACAGTTAATTACATTCACATCATTTGGTTATTTATATAAATGCATGTTATACCCACACGATTTCTGTCTATACATACAACAAGTATAGAAAAATTTTGGTCTGATTTTTGAGAGAATAATTAAACCTTTCACCAAAGTAGATAGTTTATTGTTTGTCTTGATTCATTGTTTTCGAAACATAGGCTAAAAATATTGTAATCTCTAAATCATAACAGATAAAGTAATTTTCCCAAAGGAGATTTTTTTTTTTCTAGTTGGATTGGAGATTAGTGTATTGAGATATATGGATACTTAGGTTTTGAATAATTTCTTCTGCCTAAAGGTGTGGGAATTGTTTGTTATCTCAGTTTCTTGTATATTGGCAGTACATAAGGAAACTTTTTTTGACGCATTTTATTTTTCTACCCAAAGGTGATCTATAACAATGCATAAGGTTATAAAAGGACGAAAAAAAAAATTATTGAATATTTCAGTTCCTTGATGGTTAATGATTTTTTAACCTATCTTGTTTCCAATGGAATCTATAGTTGTGAATTCCTCATCATTCAATTTCTCTTCTATTGAGACTTTGACTGGCAGCAACTATAAGAAATGGAAGCAAGATGTGGAGATAGTCCTTGGACTAATGGATCTCGATTTAGCTTTGAGGGAAGATGAACCACAAGCTTCTACTGAACCTTGCACTGATGAACAAAAGAAGAATCATGCCCTCAAGCTTGAGAAGTGGGAAAAGGCTAACAGGATGTCTCTCCTCATCATGAAAAGATCCATGACAGACACAGTGAGGGGAGGAATTCCACCCAATACCAATGCAAGGGCTTTTCTGGAGGCTATTGGTGAAAAATTTAGAGAATCAAAGAAGGCAGAAACTAGCAATTTAATGAATCAACTCACTACTTTGAGGTATGATGGAAACGGAAATGTCAGAGAACACGTCATGAAAATGATTGACATATCAAACAAGCTCAAAGAACTGGAAGTTGAGATTTCAAATTCCTTCCTTGTCTATGTGGCACTCAACTCCTTGCCACTTAAGTTCAGCCAATTGAAGACTTCTTACAACACACAAAAGGAAACCTAGGACATAGATGAGTTGATTTCAATCTGTACATAAGAAGAAGAGAGGCTGAAAAATGAGAAATTAGATGTTGTTAATTTTGTTCATTCGACCAGTGGTAAGAAGGATGGTGCCTCAAATTCTGGTAAGTCTCCTAATGCTATAAAGTCTTCTTCTAATGTTTCTGCCAAACTATCTGCATCATCATCTAAAGGATCTTAGAGCTTTAAAGTCAATAAATCTGGAACCCAAACGAAAGTTTCTGAATGTTACTTCTGCAAGAAAGCAGGTCACATGAAGAAAAACTGTGACAAGCATAAGAGATGGCTTGCTGCAAGAGGTAATTTTAATGTTTTTGTGTGCATTGAGTCAAATCTTGTTGATGTCCCTATGAATTCTTGGTGGTTTGATACTGGTTCTTCTGTCCATATCACCAATACTTTGCAGGGATTGACAAACAAGAGAGCACCAAATAAAGAGGAATTCAAAGTTTTTGTTGGAAATGGAAAGAAAGTTGCAGTTGAATCAATTGGCACTGTCAAGCTTAGATTAGGTTCTGGTTATGTTTTGAAACTAAATAATGTTCTTTTTGTACCTTCCATGAGAAGGAATTCAATTTCCGCATCTAAACTAGTTAAAGCTGGTTATTTATTTATTTTGGATGATGACAATTTGAGGATTTTTTAGCTGAATAAAATTAATGTTATGCTTGGTAGAGATTTTCTTAATAATGACTTATGGCAGCTTGAATGTTCTATTTGTGATGAATGTTTGAATGTTGAATGTTCTAATTCCAAAAGAATGCTCATAAATGAAAAATCTTCTATGCTTTGGCATAGGAGATTAGGGCATATTTCTAAAGCTAGAATAGAACGTTTAATAAAAGATAACATTCTTCCAAAACTATATTTTGATGATTTCCACACTTGTGTTGACTGCATAAAGGGTAAATTAACAAATAAAAGAAAATTGGTTGCCAAACGCAGCACACAATTGTTAGAAGTCATTCACACAAATGTTTGTGGACCATTCACAATTCAAACTATTTGTGGAAATAGTTATTTTGTAACTTTTATTGATGATTTTTCAAGATATGGTTATGTATTTTTAATTTCAGAAAAATCTTCTGTTCTAGATTTTTTTTCAAAATTTTTAAACTTGAAGTTGAAAAACAACTGGTAATTGAGATTAAGGTTGTGAGATCAGATAGGGGTGGTGAGTATTTTGGCAGGTACACTGAAGCAGGATAGCAGAAAGGACCCTTTGCCAAATATCTTCAGGAATGTGGCATTGTGGCTAATTACACCATGCCTGGAACCCCTCAATAAAATGGAGTGGCTGAGAGGCGTAACAGAACTCTAAAGGACATGGTAAGGAGTATGGTAAGCCGATCCTCTTTGCCTAAATTTTTGTGGGGGGAAGCCTTGAAAACTGCCAATTATATTCTCAATAGAGTACCAAGTAAAGCTGTGCCGAAAACTCCTTTTGAATTGTGGGTTGGAAGAAACCCTAGTCTGCTACATTTTCATATTTGGGGCTGTAGGGTAGAGGCTAGATTATATAATCCCATGGAGAAAAAACTGGATTCAAGAACTGAAAGTTGTTTTTTCATTGGATATTCTGAAAAATCTAAAGGTTTCAGATTTTATAGCCCACATTTGCATACCCAGATTGTTGAGACTAATAATACAAAGTTCCTTGAAGATTTGGATGCAGGGAATAAGGCAAATGACAACTTTATTTTGATGAAGATAATTCTGAAGTTGCTAGTACATCAGCACCATCCTCATGCATCATACCTTTGCATTTAAATTGTGATTCTGCTAATGATGAAGTGCCTATTTTAGCAGCCCCAGAGAATCAGGCTATTTATGATGAACAACCAAATTTTGATCATCATTCTTCACCACCACAAGTTCCCATTCAGCCTATTGATCCAGCTCCAAGAAGACAATCACAACGGGTAAGAAAGTCTGCTATTTCTACAGATTATCATGTTTATCTTCAAGAGGCAGAATATGGTGGAGATATAGATGATCCTTTAACATATAAACAAGCAATGGAAAGTGAACAATCTGATTTATGGAAGTCTGCAATGGAAGAGGAACTCAATTCCATGTACAAGAACAAGGTATGGTCACTTGTAGAAACTAGTGAAGCTGTAAAACCAATCAGTTGCAAGTGGGTTTTCAAAACCAAGAGAGACTCAAAAGGCAACATTGAGAGGTTCAGGGCTCAGTTGGTCGCGAAGGGTTTACTCAAAGAGCAGGCGTGGACTATACTGAAACCTTTTCTCCAGTTTTCTCAAAGGACTCTTTGCTGGTTATGATGGCTTTGGTGGCTTATTTTGACTAATTAGAGCTCCATCAAATGGATGTTAAGACCGTGTTCTTGAATGGAGATTTATCTAAAAACATCTATATGATGCAACCTCCAGGTTTTGTTGAAATGGGGAAGGAAAGTATGATCTTCAAGCTGTCAAAGTCTATATATGGCCTTAAGCAAGCTTCACAACAATGGTACATTAAATTTGATGAAATTGTCACTTCTTTTGGCTTTGCTGAAAATAGATTGGATGAATGCATTTATTTGAAGGTTAGTGGTTCTAAATTCATTTTCTTGGTATTATATGTTGATGATATTCTTCTGGCCAGCAGTGATTTAATTTTACTGAAAGAAACAAAATCCATGTTGTCTAATAGTTTTTAGATGAAGGATTTAGGTGAAGCTTCCTTTGTCCTTGGCATTGAAATTACCAGGGATAGAAAAAGGAACATGCTGGGATTATCACAAAGAGCATATATTGAACGTGTTCTCAAAAGGTTTAATATGGAGAATTGCTCTTGTGGTGAAGTTCCTATTGGAAAAGGAGATAAATTCAGCCTAGATCAATGTCCAAGAAATGAGTTAGAAAAGAAGAGCATGCAAGATAAATCATATGCCTCATTAGTAGGATGTTTGATGTATGCACAAGTATGCACTAGGCCAAATATAGCTTTTGCTGTGAGTGTCTTGGGCAGATTTCAATCAAATCCTGGGTTGCAACATTGGATTGCAGCTAAAAAAGTTTCAAGGTACTTGCAAAAGACAAAACAGTATATGCTTGTGTATGGTAAATGTGAGAAGCTTGAGGTTTTTGCCTATGCAGATTCTGATTTGGCAGGGTGCAAAGATGATGGAAAGTCGACTTCTGGATATTTGTTTTTCTTGGCTGGTGGAGTTGTTTCATGGAAAAGTGCCAAGCAGACAATCATTTCGACTTCTACTATGCAAGCAGAATATATAGGCTGCTTTGAGGCTTCAATTCAAGCTGCATGGTTAAAGAATTTCATTGGAGATTTGAAAGTTGTAGATTCGATTTCTAGGCCCCTCAAGATTTATTGTGACAATGAAGCAGCAGTATTCTTTTCCAGAAACAATAAGAGGACTGCTACTTCTAGAAGCATGGATATTAAGTACTTGAAGGTCAGAGACATGGTTAAAGAGCAACAAGTCACTATTGAGCACATTAGCACTCATATGAATATTGCTGACCCTCTTACTAAAGGTTTACCAGTAGGTGTTTTTCAAAATCATGTCACTCACATGGGTTTAGTTGAATCTTTTGATGTTGCAGGTCAGTGGGAATGAAATAAGTATTTTATTTTTGTACTTATATTTTCATTGTGGTTCACAAATAAGGTTTTGGTTTTAACAGCTATACTTGTGTTTTTCATGTTCTGTATAGCTGTGAATTACATTAATAAAGTATGAGTTCATGTTTTTACAGCATTCTTTGTTGTTGTTTTGATGGTGTTACTTTAATAACAATAAGGTTAATGAATTGTTTTGATCTAGACAAAACATTCAAGCTTCTTAAGTTGAAGCATAAAGAGTTTTCTGTTAAGAAATCATTCGGCTGGACCAATAGATGAAAATCAGGTTCGTTTTCTTATGTCAACATCTGATTGGAGGTGCTTTGTATTTCTGATTTTTGATACATGTGATCATAAGAGACTAATGCTTCATTTAACATGAACTTTCTTATGGTTCTGTATTAAGAATTGGTTTTGACTGGTGCTTTAGGATTTGTTCAAATGTGTGGTCTCAAGTGATCACTAAGGTTTGTGATTCAATCATGTTATGATTATGCAATGAAAAATTGGTCTGCGTCCAAGTGGGAAATTGTTAGAAATCTTAAGTGGACTTGACCGTTTGTTTAGCATGTAATCAGCTGTTTGAATTTACAAAGAGTCCTACACATTTGGACTATCTTATCCTACTGACTCAACTACAAATCAGGAAGTGGTTAGTTGTGTTTCCTTAATAGGAGGAGAACAGATAAGTGCTATAGCTGATATATAAGGAGGTCCCTGCTCTCTCAGAAAATACACGCTCAATATTATCTAGTTCCTATTGCTAGTGAGAATCAAGTATGAAGAGAGCAAAAGACCTCTTCTCTGGTAGTGAATCAAACCAATGGCATCTACAGGTAAAAATTCTTTCTATGATCTTGTTCAATTTAATTAGATTGATGTGGTTCTTAACTTGTATGCAATTAAGGTCATCTATGTTATTATAACATCCACCCCATATCATCTTAATTAGTACTAAGGGCTCGAAAAAAAAAAAAAAAAAAAAAAAAAAAAAAAGCAAAAATGCACTGTCAAACACTAGACAATGGTCGCCGAGCACTCGACGCCTGGTATGCATGAAAAAAAATAAAAACTAATGGACCAATATTATGTGACGTGGAATAGTTACAATATTATTAGAATTTAGTTAGAATTCTAAAAGTCATAAAATTTTAGTGTGTAGATCGATTGTAAAATTAAAGAATTTGGATAGAAGTAATCCTTAGAAAAATTTGTTGTAATGATTATCGTACATTTTAGCTGTCAGTATATTGGTTGGATAAACAATAATTTTTTATCGAATATACAACTAAATACATTTTTCTCCATCATTTAAAGACAAATGTTAGTACTTAAGCCTGTTTGGTTTATAGATTGGAAGTTGGGTTTCACAAAAAGATTGAAAATGAAACCCTCTTGCTAGCTTGGGTTTGATTTTCCCTTTCCATGAAAAAGCATTAATGACATTTTTTCTAGACCATATTACTCATTTTAAATTGAAAATACATATTCTGCCCATAAGAAATTCTTTTATTAAGTACATAGGAATAGATAAATAATATATATTCTACCAAAAAAAAAAAAAAGATGATTTCCATAATTAAATTATATACAATGTGGAATTAATAGACCCTATTCAAAATTTCTTAAAGGAGCTTTTATTTTCTATGAAATAAATAAATTTATTTAAAAAATTCTTAATAGAAAAGACCTGTATATATTATAAGGATCGGAGATATACATGTGAATATTTTGTTCAGACTAAAGAGGAGAGGGTTAAACAAACAAGCTAGATTGGGTTAAGATGACCGAGTTCCAATTTCCATTTGTTTTATTGAAAACATTTAATTACCAAATTTTCACGTAGTCTAATTTGAGTTTGACAATCGAGTATGATTGAAATTGCAAATTGGTTAATTTCAACACCACCAGTGGCCATTGACTAATTAATTCTTATTTACTCCAGCTACCAAATTACTTAACAGATTTCTTCATTCGCTTTGTCGATCTGATTCTGAGACACCAAACAAGACCATGGAAATTTGCTCATTCTGATTCTTATTCTTATTACTTAATTGATTTCTTCATGGCAATGACATTTATGTCAACTCCTTCTTTTGACTTTCTTAATTTTATCATTTTAATTTATAAGTCTCCATGTCGACTGCTTCTTTTGACTATCTTCATCTAGAATTATGCTTTTAGTGTTTACGTCCAGAATTATGACGTTATAGACTTCAACTTTAAACTCAAAATGATGTTGCATGCATGCTTTGGACACAAACAAATAAAACTTAATTATGTAGAAATGATCCATAAAATAGGCTATTATTTAAAAAATAATCCAAAACTAATTAATAGAATATCAAAACTCATTCCTTAATTAATGAAATTTTGATTGCTTTTAAGCTTCTTCATGAATAGAGATCAAAACTAAATGACTCAAAGCTAGGTTGCATGTATGCGTACCTTAACATTTCCTGCTTGTTTGCTAGCTTCAACAAGCTGGAGCTGCAACAGAATGTTGTGACTCCGAAAGGGCATACATTAATTCTAGAATGCCCACCCAACACGTTTCAAATTCTGTTTCAAAATATACATTCCATCATTCCAAAATATTTAAAGTCAACAAACATGATTTAGTGGGATTTATTTTTTTATATACGAAAATGCCCTTGCGTTAGTACTTTTAAAGAAAAACAAATAAAAGTGTTTTATGCTTACTATACACGCATCTAAAAGTATGAGAACCAAACTGAGTTTGATAAAAGTTAAAATATATAATACATTGGAGGTTTATAATTGATCTGCATTGAAATGAGAATGGTTTTGAGATTTTCGTGGATCCTAAGAATGTGATCAATTTGTGGGAATATTAGTCAGAGTGAGGAAAAGTCAATGAGAAGGTTTCCCCTCAACCTGAACCCCCACTTGCAAATGCATTTTTAGTCATGAATCTGCATGCTCAAAACTCTCTTCTATGAATCTTTCAAAATGCATGCTCAAACAAATACTAGCTAGAAACCAGTGGCAAAAAATAATTAGAGGGAGACCTTGTCTCTCTAACCCCATCCTTAATTAAGATATAATCAAGTTCACCAATACAATTATTCAGAGGGCAGTATACTTAGAGCAATCCATGATAAAAACAATGAAGGCAGAAAGGACACCTGCAAGGAAAAAGGGATGGAGCCAGTTTGTATAGGTAGAAGAAACAATAGACTGAAAAAGATTAATCAAGGCAGCTGGTCTAGTTCCTTTAGTGCAGCAAATAGACACAAACAAAGAGGAAATACATGTTTTTTTCTTAAGGATGACATACTCTACAACATCAATTGAGGGCTGAATCAAGGGCATGAAATAATACTCTTATCGAATCAATTAAGGGCTGAATCCAGGAGATGGTATATAACTATCTTGAACAAATATTATTGTTTTAATGCATAGCAAATCATAATTTAAATTTGACCTTTTGGAGTCCAAAGAAAGGGCACATACTATATATACATATATGTTACATGATAATTTACTGGAAGGGAGCAGTAGCCACCTGATTGTTGATTGTTGTTGTCACCTGAGATTTCATCCGCCATGGCATTATTTTGTGGATATATATATCATCATTGTTTCTTTTCTTTTGAAATATACCAGTATGTTGCTGACTGGACAAGTTAGCTTTTCAGTAGATATCCTATGATGTACAAAGTAATAATGAGCTTAATTAGAATTATAATAAGCAAGCCAGGAAGATTGCAAATGTTTAAACACAATTAATTCACTAGAGTAATGATTGCATGCATATCATTATCCACCACTAGGGCATAGAGGAATTAATATATTGATGAAAAATTATGGAAAGAAATACATATTTCAGTTAAAGAACTATATATATAACAAACTTATGATTGTACTTTATTCTCGTTATTTCTCTTTACCTATTAATTTTTATGACATAATAATGATTTCAATTAAAGAAATACTAACTTATGATGGTAACTTAGTTACACAACTTTTGCCGGCCAAGAAGCTGAAAGGCAAAACCCAATTTCACCACATGCCCGCGAATCTTTTCCCCATTAATTTCTAGCATCTAAAAAGAAACAGTTCTCTGGAAAGAGCTAGAGCTATATATATATATAAGATTAAGATTAAAATGGGAACCTGGTCCTGATGCTGGTGCTGAAAATGCAAGCTGAACACTTTATGTCAAAACTATTAAAAGAAAAACAGAACAAAAGGTACAAGAAAGAAAACAAGGCTCAAAGACAAAGTCATCATAATGTAAAGAAATATGAAAGAGAGAGAGAGAGAGAGAGAGAGAGAGAGAGAGAGAGAGAGAGAGAGAGAGAGAGAGAGAGAGAGAGAGAGAGAGAGAGAGAGAGAGAGAGAGAGAGAGAGAGAGAGAGAGAGAGAGAGAGAGAGAGAGAGAGAGAGAGAGAGAGAGAGAGAGAAGAAATTAAACACCCAGGCTTCGCTGAATTTATTAGCACTACATGCACATCTTCTTAAAGAGTTCACCGTCAGCAGCATAATCGATCAAAATAGCTAAATGAGTTGGAATCAGAAATAATAAGAAAATGATACTTCAAGCATTCTACTGCTCATATACAACTTAAGACTACATTATCCCAAATTTTTATCAACCAAATACAATAAATTAAAATGTAAACCTAAACTCTGAAAACTTAAACCTCAAAATAGGACTACATCATTCAAGAAAGTGTAAATGTATGAAATTATAAATTAAGTTGCTAATTTGGATTTTATGATTATGTGTGAGATAAATATTTAAGATTTGATTGTATGCTTAAAATCGTGGAAAATATCTTGATTTAAATGACGTGCTTTAATTTCGACTTGGTTTATGAAAAAATTGCATATATCTCAGATTTTCATTTCAATAATTATTTATACTTGCTTTTGAGATATTGTGATTTGAGAAAATGCATATTTTGATGAGTTTGGTTTTGTTAAGGAGAGTTTTGGAAGGAAAATGAAAGGATTTAAGATTTGGTTTATATGTGTTTATGAGTTGTTATTGGTTTTCAAACCACCCGCTTCAGTACCCTTCCAGGTTATCGGATTGGATAGGTCTTTGGGACCCATCATGGCACACATATAGGCTTTGGGCCGTATGTTAGGATGCCTCACCCTTTGGGGGCCACTCTGCATGCATGTACGACCAGATATATTTCCCTGCCTGTACAAGTGTATGGCTAGCTAATTTTGTCCTGCTTGTATAGGTGTATGATCAGTTTATCTTCGCCCTACCCATGCAATGCAGGATTCTGCGAACACGGGTGTATGGCCAGATTTCTGGGTACAAGTATGTTGAGATTTTATTGTTCTTCTAAGATCTACTACAATATCGGTTTAAGTGAGAAATTATTTTCGTGTTTTATCATGATTTTTCGGGTATGACGTTTTTATGATACTTTTAATTAGAAAATTGTTTTAATGAGTAATTGCATATTGTTTTATTCAGATTTTTTGCGTTTAAATAGTTTTATAACGTTCTTAGAAAAAGATTGTGAAATGGTTTTAAAACTGGGAGATTTCAAAGAGTGATGTGAGGTTTTTGAATCAACTTGATTTAAAGGATTTTAAAATGATAAATAATTTTAATGCTTTACTTTTATGTTTTTGTCCACTCACTAGGTTATCTCACGTTTTCTCACCTTTGTCTTGTTTTAACGTTTCCCCCAGGTATTAGACGTCGGACCATACTGAACAGAGAATGTTTTAGGGTTTCAAAATATATTCTTTCTAATTCCATTAAGACCACAAAGTGTGGTATATATACATGGGCCTATAACTAAATTATAGGAAATAATAAATCACATAATTAATTCTAATAATTACACAATAATTACACGAGTAGACTCATACCAACACTTCCTCTCAAGTTGGTGCATATATATCGCACATGTACAAAAACATTTGTCGCTCAATGTGATAAAGGTTTGGGCGACGAACAGATCCGTCGCCCAAAGGAGGTTTGGGCGACGAATAACAAGTTCCTCGCCCAAAGTTACTTTGGGCGACGAACTCATCTCGTCGCCTAAACATACGCGACAAACAATTAATTGAGAAATACATTGGGCGAAGAATATACATGTTCGTCGCCCAAAGTGGCTTTGGGCGAGGAAAACGTAAATTTGTCGCCCAAACTATTTTGGGCGACGAACATAATTTCGTCGCCCAAACTGATTTTGGGCGAGGAATATGCATATTCCTCGCCAAAAGGCTCTTTGGGCGAGGAAATTATGTTCGTCGCCCAAAAATAGTTTGGGCGAGGAACCTGTTCGTCGCCCAAAGGGTCATCCTGTTTTGTAATAATGGTTTGGGCGACGAAATTTGTAGTTCCTCGCCCAAAGTAAGAATACTTTTTTGTTTACAATTTTATATATGTAATAGCATACGATACGATTGTATTTCCAAAGATCATAACCATTCATTTTTTAATTCCCCACTCAAGGATCATCCATGCAAAAAATTAGCTCAATCGGAGATGTAGAAGTTAGGTAACAGTGGTTGAACTTATGAACGATTGTAAATTTTCTAATACGAATCGAAGTATGAGATGAATTCCGATTTAGCCGATTTTGCAGGGATGATCTTCCAGTATAAACGAATAGAATGAACGGTTCCGATCGTTGAAATCACATTGTAGTCTTCACAAATTGTTGAATCGCCAAAATTTCTACCCAAAAGTTAATATAATTATACTCTTCAAGTGTATTTGTATGTAGAAGATCACTTTTGTATTGTGTTTTTAACGATCCGAACCGATCATTCCTTAGTGCCTCACTCAAAGATCATCCATGCAAAAAATTAACTCAATTGGAGATGTAGAAGTTAGGTTTAGCATTTAGGATGTATGAACGATCTTGATTCTTATAATAATAATCGAACGGGTAGATGAACTCCGATTGAGCCGATTTTTTCCAGAGTTGATCTTGGAGTATGAACATATATGAAGAATGGCTCTGATTGTGATAATCACGTTGTGGTCTTCACAAATATTGAAGCTACAAGGTTTTAACGAAAGAGTTGATATAATTTTATTCTTCAAATGCAAAAACCACTGATTTATATGTAGAACCTTATATGTCGATTGTGTTTTTAACGATCTGAACCGTTCATTTATTAGTTTGTCACTCAAAGATCATTCCTCTAAAATATTAGGTCAATTGGAGATCTAGAAGTTTGGTATTGGAGCTTGAACGTATGAACGATCATGGTTCATAAATTCAACTTTGGGTGACGAAATGTAGCTTTGGGCGACAAACAATGCGTCGCCCAAAGTCTGAAATTATGGCGGGATAAAACGGTGCCCTAAAGTCAACGACTTTGGGCGACGAATTCATGTTCGTCGCCCAAAGTCTTTAAGTTTATACCCATTTCTGGGTTCACTTCAGTCACTCGATCTCTCTCACTCACTCCCTCGCCCTCGCAGCGCCGCACTCCCTTCTCTTCCTCCTTCCCTCAGCTCTCACTCCCTCTCACTCACTCCCTCCGGCCACTCCCTCCTCCTCCCTCCTTCTCCTCCCTCCTTCCCCGAAACCCAAAACCCCCCCCCCTTCGGCAACCCACCCCCCTCGAAAACCCACCCCCCCTACCGAAACCCACCCCCCCCATCGGAGACCCACCCCCCCTCCCCTGAAAATCCACCCTCGCCGAAACCCACCCCCCCGAATACCCACCCCCGCCGAAACCCACCCCTCACCCGAATACCCACCCCCGCCGAAACCCACCCCCCACCCGAAACCCACCCTCCCCCGATAACCCACCCCCACCGAAACCCATCCCCCCCCCCAGCCGAAACCACTCACCCAAAACCCCCCCCTCGAAGCCGAAACCAGCTCAACATAGGTATTTTTTTTTTTTTTTGAATTTATGGTATTTTATGGTATTTTATGTTTTTTTTTTGGTATTTTCTGTTTTTTATGGTATTTTCTGTTCTTTTTTGGTATTTTCTGTTTTTTATGGTATTTTCTGTTTTTTATGTTTTCTAATATTGTGGATTTTGTACTTGTTGTGGATTTTGTATAAATTGATTGTGAAATTTCTGATTTTAGTGGTAATTAGTTAATGTTGTGGGTTTTTTTAATTTAGTGGTTTGGTTGTGAAATCTGAATTTAGATTGATGTTGGGCTCATATTTGACAATGATTTATTTTTTTGGTGAAGGAAGGATAGTGTTGCATTTGTTGTGAAGGATAATTGCATTTTTGGTGAGGTATGTGTTTAATCTATCTTTTAGTTAAGTTTTTGTATGATTTAGTATTTAATGTTTCATATATAATTGTATTAAATTTTTGAGTGAATTAGTTTGTATGTTAAAATTAATTATAAAATTGATTAATTAATTTGTATGTTTTTATATGCTAAAATTTAATAGTTTGTTTGTATGCTTATATGTATATTGTTAGATTAATTATAATTTAGTTTGTATGTTACATTTAGTTTAGTTGTAATTGCAAAATTTCCGATGACGTAGTCCAGCACTCCTCGAGTACTGGGTGAGGTCATGTGGCACGAAGCGTTTGTGCGAAGTTATCAGTGGATAACTTTGTACACTAAATTTAAATTCACCTTAGACCCATTCGAGAGTCTATTGGACGCGCGCATGGGCGCTGGGTGTGACTGCGCTCCAATATGATTCTTGAATTGTCCAAATTACCCATGGACAGTTTGGGAGTGCACAATTATGTGTTGTGGTTAGCGGTTCATGTGATGTGCTTTTGATCTGAGAAAATTTCGGCAACATCTCCTTATGTGTTCTTCGAGTGCATACTAGATATTTATTTTAAATATCTACGTCGTGCACTTGGAGAACCATAGGGAGATGCTGCCGAAATTTTCTCAGATCGAAACTACGTCGTGTGAGCCAACAACCACGACACATAAGTGCATTCTCGAATGGGATAGGGCCCTTACCGGAGGCATAAGGAGACGAAGAATGGTGACGCATCGTTTTCTAATTGTCGTGTAATATGGAAACAGGCATCATGGACCGACAGTGGATACGTAATACGAATCGTGTTAGTGATGAATATTTGTATGGGATCGAGTCATTTATCCAAGTTACACAGGAACATGTCAATGCTCAGAATAATATAAGGTGTCCGTGCCGGAATTGTAACAACTCTTTATGGAAGACAGTGCGTGAAGTCAAAATTCATTTGGTGAAATATGGGATGTCACACAACTATACGACATGGTATTATCATGGTGAACCGAGAGTTTATGCTTCGACGTCCTCGGAGACCCGAACAATTCTGCAGCCTACTGAATCTGTTGCTGATGATAATGACCAAGTGATGGGCATAATAAACGATGCTTATCCATATGCATCGCTAGATCACGAAGTCAGTCAGGATGATACAGAGAGCGATAATATGGATCAAGATGATGGGTTGCCCGAAGTCCAAAGAGAAGAGTTTGATAAGTACGAGAGATTGTTGAAACAAGCTCAGCGGGAATTGTACTCTGGTTGTGAAGAGTTCTCAGTGCTAACTGCTGTTGTGGAGTTAATGCATTGGAAAGTACTTAATCAACATTCGAATCGAAGTTATGATCAGTTGATGGGGATTTTGAAACGAATGCTTCCAAAGAACAATCATATACCTGAAACCCATTATCTTGCGAATAAGGTGTTAAAAGATCTCGGTTTGAGATATGAAAAGATTCATGCATGCAAGAATGATTGTGTATTGTTTTACAAAGAACACCAAGGGAATGATAAATGTTCTGTGTGCAATGAACCGAGATATAAGAACAAGTCTGTAGAGAGAAAGAAACAGATTCCGCAAAAGGTGTTGCGTTATTTCCCACTTAAGCCAAGGTTGCAACGATTGTACATGTCGACACATACTGCAAGTGACATGAGGTGGCACAAAAATAAGCGAGTTGAGGATGATGTGATGAGACTTAGTATTAAACTCGATTACGACTTAATATCTGTGAATACAAACACTCGATGGTATGAGAATGATCCATTTATTATTGCCACAATGGCAAAACCAGTATGTTATCTGGATGACCCTAAGGCGGGTGTGGGTTGGAAAGTAGCTCAGATGATTCAGAATCGAAATATATGGGATATTCCGGAAAAAGAAAATCAGGATGACGTGGCCTATCAAGAGGATTCATCTTCGACCATACCCAATCCATACAACAATGATGTTATCATACAACAAGTCGAGATACATGACGTTCCTCCAATTGAGATCGATGCCTTATCAATTGATCTTGGGCCACTTCCCCGAATTGATGTTAATGATTTCATCGATGATGATGATGATGAAGATGATGAAGATGAAGATGAAGATGAAGATGAATATGAAGATGATGATGTTGATGGTATCGATGATGATGATGATGAAATGAGTATTTCTAGTGGTGATTCAGATTAGTAATTGATAATGGTGATTCATATTAGTAAGTGATAATGATGATTCAGATTAGTAAGTTATTACTTTAGTTTTCTTTTTTACTAACATAAATATTTATTGAATTGTGCAGATGAGTTTGATCTCGAACAGGGGTGGATCTCGGAGGTCCACTTCAGCATCCATGTCCGCCCCTGCAGCCCAGCCCGCCCCTGCAGTACAGCCCGACCTCATACCCAAGAGCGAATCGACCCCGGCGATACCCCCAGATCTCTCATCTAGTACTGGGTCTGCGATTCAGTCGGCACGGAGGGCCCGACGTGGTCACCGTTATGGTGCATATGATAATGTTGCATCATCCACTCGTACTGCCTCATCATCAGAGAGTAAGAAAAATGTTTTCACATCACTTGTGTTTATGTTTAATTTTATTTAGATGTTCTAAGATTACTGTGAAATTAATATGTTATATTTGCTTTTCTAGGTACCAAAACCACGAGGAGGATAAGTAGAGGGTTGAAGGCGTCGCGAATCACTCGCACGACGAACGAGAGGATTCGAATCGTTCTTAAGCAAGATCACCTACGACCGGGCAAGGAGGTCCATAGTGCTTTCGCTTCCTTTGTCGGATCGATTATCCGTGGTGAATGCCCCATGCTTTTCCCCAGTTGGGAAAAGGTTGATGACGCCATCAAGAGGAGCATTATGGGCTCCATTTCTGTGAGTATATTTCGATTAATATAAAATGATTAATTTGATCATTCCTAACAATTTAATAATTGCATTTTTTTCAGGTAAACTATGACATTTGCATGGAGGATCCGGATGTAGCTAGGTATATGGAGAAGTTATTGAGAAAAGTGTACACACAATGGAAGCACGAGCTGCACAGAGAATATAACATGTTTGGATCGGCAGATGAGGCATTGGCCAGCCCTCCTCCGGAGATGGCAGCTCGGCTTGATCAGTGGCAGTGGTTGTGCACTCATTTTCAGAGTCCGGAATTTTTGGTAAGTTATATCATTTTAGGACTTCAAAATTATTTTTTCTTATGTTATTCCTTTATTGTGTATGCACTAATATGTGAATTTACAATTTGCTTAATATTTAACAGAGGAAGTCGAATGCCAATCTTCAGAACTGGAAAGCGCCCGCAAGTATTGATCATCATGGTGGTTCCATGCCCTTCTCATACCGGGTGGAGTCGTATCGTCAGGTGCGCTATTATTTAATTTAATATATATATTCCTTAGTATTGTTTAAGTTTTTGTTAACATTACATTCTTTTTCAGGCTGGTTCGCAATTTCCGGAGGTCGACAACTACAGGGATGTTTATGCCCGACCCGGCAACGACAAGGGCAAGGCGAAGCACGTTAGTTTTTTATATTTTAGTTTTATTTCACAAATTTAAATTTTTGTATTTGATTTCTTAATTCCTAACTTGTGTATAATATTTTGAAGGCTGAGATGTTCGCCAAGAAGGCGAGTTATTTGGAGGAGGTGGCTAGCCAGTACCCTCCGGACACTCCGTTGGAGTCGATCTCAGTCCTCGATCGCGATGCCGGTCTTCGTATTATGACGGAGACACTGGGTGTTAGGCGTGGTAGGGAGATACGCGAAATGGGAGCGGGTCGGGTTCGTGATCTCAGCGCCGGGTCTTCATCTCAGCCATCTGCAGAATTAGTCAACCTGACCACTGAAGAGCAGCTGTTGAAGGGTCAACTAGAAGAATCGAGAGCGGCATATGCGAAGCAGACGAGTAAGGTGCAGCAGATGCAGCAGATGTTTGGCCAGTTGGCGAGGATTGTACCTGGGTTTGTGCTGCCGCCCAACATTGACCAGTGCATGCCAGACTCCTCCACCGGTGTCGATGATGCTACTGACTTAGGGGGCCATTAGTTATTTGTATGTATGCATTAATTAAATTGTTTATACTTTGTATGGATATTTTGGATATATAAATTTATTAATTTTGTTTTATATAGTTTTTGAATAAAGATTTTTTTTTAAAATATTAAATTCATATATATAATTTAAATAAAAATTTGTTTTTTTAAATCAAATATATTTAGGTGACGAACCAACGAAGGTTTGGGCGACGAATCACCTTGTTCCTCGCCCAAACATGCTTTGGGCGAGGAAATTAGTTATTCCTCTCCCAAATCTTGTTTAGGCGACGAAATTATCCGTCGCCCAAACAGGCTTTGGGCGAGGAATAAGTGTGTTCGTCGCCCAAACCCTCTTTGGGCGACGAAATTTGTCCGTCGCCTAAACATGCTTTGGGCGACGAATTTTATGTCTTAGGAGACGAAAAAAATCCGTTGCCCCAGGTGTCTTTGGGCGACGAAATTTAGCGGTTCGTCGCCCAAACTCTTGGGCGTCACATTTTGGGCGTCCAAACGCTCGACGAACCCATTTCGTCGCCCAAACGTTTGGGCGACGAAACTCTACTTTGGGCGACGAATTTTGTTCCTCTCCCAAACCCTTTTTTCTTGTAGTGTGCACACTTGTCTAGTGAGTCCAAAAACACCCTATTTGTTACGACCTTAGTCAACACATCTGCAAGCTAATCCTCGGACTTCACAAATGGGAAGTTAATGATCTTAGATTCAAGCTTCTCTTTAATGAAGTGTCGATCAATCTCAATGTGTTTTGTTCTATCATGCTGAACAGGATTATGTGTTATATCATTAGCAGATTTGTTATCACAAAACAAGTCCATAGGCTTGGTAGGTGGACACCCTAAATCAATCAATAAATGTCTCAACCATAAAAGTTCGACTACTCCAAGTGCCATACCTCTGTATTCAGCCTCTGCACTTGATCTAGATACAACTGATTGCTTCTTACTCCTCCAAGTCACCAAATTTTCTCCTACAAAGGTAAAGTAGCCTGAGGTAGACCTCTTATCATCTGCTGAACCTCCCCAGTCTGCATTAGAAAAACCTTCAACATTCACATGACCATGATTAGCAAACAACAACCCTTTACCAGGTGCAGATTTTAAATACTGCAAAATTTGCTCTACAGCATCCATATGGTTTACACGGGGCATGCATAAACTGACTTACTACACTAACCGCATGAGCAATGTCAGGTTTAGTGGGAGACAAATATATCAATCTTCCAACAACTCTCTGATAACACCCCTTATCTGCAGGTAAAGCCCCCAAACACTCGAAAAGTCTATGGTTTTGTTCCATATGAGTGATAGCTGGCTTACACCCAAGCATACCAGTTTCAGTCAACAAGTCTGAAACATATTTCCTTTGAGATAGGAATATGACATGTTTAGACCGAGCAACTTCTATCCCAAGAAAGAACTTCAAGTCCCCCAGCTGTTTCATTTCAAATTCTCTAGACAAGTACCTCTGCAAGTTAGAGATTACCTCATAATCTTCTCCGGTCAGAACCATATCATCAACGTAAATGATAAGAGCAATAATCTTTTTCCTCATTCTCTTTAGGAACAAGGTATGATCAAAAATGCTCTGTCGATAACCATAGTTCTTCATTGCACGGGTGAATCTCTCAAACTAGGCTCTCGGAGATTGTTTAAGACCATATAAAGACTTCATTCGTCTGCATACTAATCTTGTATTATCAAACTCTGGTATACCCGGAGGAGGATCCATGTATACTTCTTCAGTCAAATCACCATGTAGAAAGGCATTATTTACATCAAACTGAATGAGTGACCAATCTTTGTTAGCAGCCAAAGACAATAGAACCCGTACTGTGTTTAACTTGGCCACTGGAGCAAACGTCTCCAGGTAGTCTATGCCATAGGACTGTGTATAACCCTTTGCTACCAACCTCTCCTTATACCTTTCAACTTATCCATCAGCCTTGTGTTTGACTGCAAACACCCATCTGCAACCAACTCCCAGGTTGAATTCTTCTGTAATGCCGCCATCTCTTCAGCCATAGCTTTGGTCCACCTAGAATCTGTAAGAGCATCCTGCAATCTACTAGGAATAGAAACAGAAGATAATTGCAGAACATACGATTCATATGACTTTGAAAGCCTAACAGACAACACATGATTATTAATTGAGTACCTAACTTTGGCATTTGGATCTGGCTCATATTTAGCTGGTGGTTGTCCTCGGTTAGACCGAGGAGGAAGCGTAAATTTAGAAGCATTAGAATCAAGATCTGAACTAGAATGTGAATCAAGAGTATTGCTGGTTACCTTAATGGACGAAGAAGATTGATTCAATGGAGTAGGAGAGATGGCGGTACTATCATGGAGTGGTGATTCCTCAGGCTCAGAATTCGTGGGTTCTTGTCCTACCATACCCTCAATACCATTTTCAGTAATTTCAGGAGTCTTAGTCTCATCCTCAGACTCAGACACTGAGTGATCAGTAGTCTGCTCAGAATTCGTGGGTTCTTGTCCTACCATACCCTCAGTACCACCAGCTACCGTATAATCAAAGAATAATATATCGTCTCGATTCTGCACTTCACTAGAAACCGCCCCCTTAAGGGTAGAATTCAATGGACGTGGAGAATAAAAAAGTTGATATTCATGAAAAGTGACATCCATAGAAACATAGAAGCGCTGAGTAGAAGGATGATAGCACCGAAACCCCTTCTGGGATGGACCATAACCAACAAATACACACTCTAAGGCCTGAGATGCCAGCATGGATCGCTGATGAGAATGTAAATGTACAAAAACAACACACCCAAAATCCCGGGGTTCCAAATGAAGTATACCTGGTAAAGAGACGAAATCCGAGAGAACATCCAAAGGTCGCCGAAAGTCAAGGACACAAGATGGGGTCCGATTAATCAGATATACAGCAGAACTCAAGGCATCACCCCAGAACAAAGATGGCACGTGACCTCCTTGAAGAAGGGACCGAGTGACCTCCAATAAATGTCGATTTTTGCGTTCAGCAACCCCATTCTGTTGTGGAGAATCAGCGCAAGAAGTCTGATGAAGGATCCCAGCAGAAGCAAAATACTGAGTCAACTCTGTATCAACGAACTCACCACCATTATCAGAGTGCAACACTTTAATAGGAAAGGCAAATTGGGTGAGGACCATGTTATGAAAAAGTCCAAAAACAGCACACACATCACTTTTATGTTTCAGAAGATAAACCCAAGTCATTCGAGTACAATCATCAATAAATGTCACAAACCATTTCATTCTTTTATGTGTAACACACGGGGCAGAACCCCAAACATCCGAGTGTACCAAAGCAAAAGGAACATCCATACGTTTATCACTAGAAGGAAACACTGAACGATGGCTTTTGGCCAACACACAAACATCACAATTAAAATTGGAAATGTTCAAACCAAGAAATAAAGAGGGAAATAAACGCCGAAGATAACTAAAGGAAGGATGACCAAGTCGGAGATGCCACAACCAGATCTTCTTCTTATTTTCTGAGGAACCATCACGAACTAGACTCACAAGGCCACTATCATATGAAGCAGAAACCCCACTGTCCATAGTACAATCCACCACTCTTTCTACCACTGACAATCTTCTCCTTGGTATGAATGTCTTGAAAAACACAATGGGTAGGAAAGAATGTGGCCACACAATTATGAGTTTTAGTTAGTTGACTAATAGAAATAAGGTTACAATTTAAGGAAGGAACAAACAACACATTATGTAAAGACAAATCAGATGAGAAGGATACCGTGTCGCCTCCTAGAACAGGAGATGACACACCATTGGCATTAACAATAAATGGTTTAGAACAGACAGATGAAAGATGACTAAAAACAGAACAATCAGAAGTCATATGATCCGTAGCACCTGTATCAATTATTCATGCACCATTACTAGTACAAGCAGAAGTACTCAAAACAGAGTTAGAGATACCTGACTTGGCAACAAAATTGGAGGAACTAACAGAGTTCACCCTGGAACTTGAGTTATCAACCTTCGGATTAGAAGAAAAAGCCTTCACTCCCTTCGGATGCCACTCTGGATAGCCATGAAGCTTAAAACATTTTTCTACCATATGGGTCGTATCCCCACAATGGGTACACTTCCGATCAACCTTCTTAGCATCCGTGGTAGAAAATTTTTGGGTTGCCATTGCTGCTACCCCAGTAATTGCAACACCACCCAACATGGCCTTTTGCCTATTTGCTTCAGAACACACAATAGCATAGGCAGCCTGCAGTTTAGGTAGAGGTACCATAGCAAGAATACAACCTCGAACTCCATCTAGATGAGAATCTAAACCCGCGAGGAAAATATACAATCGTTGAGAATTAACCATGGTGGTGTACTTCTCAACATCACTAGCATAGTCCATGATGCATGGTTCAATTGCATCAATGTCTTGCCACGGTTTTTGCAACTTACCAAAATAAGAAATAAGTGAACCACCATTTTGTCGCACAGAGATCACTTCACAATGAAGTTGATATGCCTTAGAGGCATCTTGACTCACTGTGTACGTCTGTTTGGCTGCATCCCAGATATCTTTGGCCGTGGGTAATCGAATAAAAAGGGATCGGACTTCGTTAGTCATAGCAGCAAGAAGCCATGACTTAACTATGCAATTTTCATCCTCCCATGCTTCGAAATCATCGGAATTAACATCCTTCGGAGCCGCCCTTGTCCCTATGATAAAGCCTCATCTTTTTCGACCTCTTATTTTATTTTGAACAATAAGAGCCCAGTCAATATAGTTTGAGCCATCAAGTTTCTCAGGAGAAATTAATGACAACACAGCCTGGGAACTCAGCATAGGAAGAGGAGGAGGAGGCTTCGGACCAACCACATTATTGGTCATATTCAAATCTGTAGCCGAGAAACCAAAGGGAGGTGTTTCAGACATGGTGTCCGCTGAACCGAAAGAGGTGCTGCACGAAGAGATTGCACACAGAACAACCACTTACCCCGCCGATCATTGCACCGCAAAGAGCACCTCTGGTCGTCGCACAGCAGACTGTGCCGGTTGTCGCACAGCAAAGAGCACATCCGGTTGTCGCACAGCAGGCTGTGTCGGTCGTCGCACAGTAAAGAGCACCTACGGTCGTTGCACAGCAGGCTGTGTCCCAGCCAATCACACGCACCGCCGACCGATCGCATGCACAGCCGATTGCACACCTAATCGCACAGCCGATCACCTCCGGTCGTCGCTGCCAGTCGCGTCGCACAGTAGGTCGTGGCACCGCAGTCAGTCGCACAACCAGTCACGCCCAATCCAAACAGAACCATATCAGGTTGCAAAATACAGCAGCAAAGTCCAATCCGAACAGAGACAAAGTCCAATCCGAACAGAGACAAAGTCCAATCTGAACAAACACAGAGAACTCGACGCAATCTTCCGGCGAGCGAGATCAAAAAATCGATCAAGGAAGGGAAACAAGTATGTTGCAGCAGAAAGACAACACGTTTTGTTTCTGTCTTGATCGATCCCACGTTCGCCCTATAGTGAAGAATGGTGAGTAATATATTTAGACAAGGCAATGACCAAGATAGATCCTTAAGCCATTCAGAACCACCATGACCGAACCTTAATACCTATGTGAGAAGAGAGGTGATTAAGGTCGGCTTTGATACCATGAACAGAGAATGTTTTAGGGTTTCAAAATATATTCTTTCTAATTCCATTAAGACCACAAAGTGTGGTATATATACATGGGCCTATAACTAAATTATAGGAAATAATAAATCACATAATTAATTCTAATAATTACACGGGTTGACTCACATCAACACATACCACGTCGAGGCATCGTTATTCCATCCTCAGTCTAAACACCTTGTGGGCACAATATTTCCATAAGATTATATTATATTTGTTCAGTTTGTTATTTTAATTTGGTATACTCTGATAACCTTGAGTTTGGATGAATAAGATTTATCGGGTATGGAATTGTTTTTGGGTCGAAGATCCTTTTGGTTGTGGTGGAGGTGGTTGTCGATAATTAGAAGTGCTTTCTTCAGGTGTTACAAGTTGGATTAGTCCAATTTCAGGGAAGGTTCTGCCGAATTTTTGGTAGGATTTTCCTTGGTATTAGATCTCACAGGATCACTCCGGGTTTCAGGGTGGAATCTGGGGACGGTCCTGTCATAAGGCTACAACTAATCATACTTAATTAACCAAATAAGTTAAACAATTAAATCTCTAAAATAAACCTAAGCATGCTTAATTAATATATAAATCCTAAGCATGTATAATAAGAAAATACTAGAATATTTACCTGGTTGTAGAACTCCAAAGCTAGACTCCAACTAAGCTCTCTAAGCTTGGGACTTCTCCTCCAAGAGAAGACTTCAAAATATTTTACTATGAGGGAGCTTCTCAAAAATATGGGCTTGCTCCAAAATAGAAAGAATAAAAATCTTGCTAGAGAAAGAAAGAGAAACCAGAGTTAGAGTGAAACACTCTCAAATTCTAGGTGGTGGTGCAAGTAAAAATGAGGTACAAATATTTTTATTTATAGGCACAAAAGGGTTGAAGAAGTTGTAAGTTTTCAATGTGGGACAAAAACACCCAAAAATGCACTAAAAAGAGGGGAATTCCGAGCCGGGTCAAGCAGTACCCGTTGTTCAAAAAACGGGTATTTTGTGAGATAAAACGGGTAGATTCGGCGAGCCAAATGGGCTGGGCAAAGCGGGTCGACACACGGGTCAAACGGCCCGCCCAGAGGTGACTGAGTCGCTCCACTAAATAGATGGCCAAGATCAAATGGACTTTAATGATGTTAGGCAGCTTTAATCTTGTGTGGTGCGCGCCCCGTTCCCTGCGTACGCTTGTCGTGTGACCGGCTTGTCAGTGCCTTTGGGCGAATGGCAGTGCGCCACGTGGGCGGCTGTTTGCCTAGTCAACGTCCTTTTTAACTTCTTTTCTTTTTCTCTATTTTCTAATTTCTCTAAATTTCAGAAATTCACCAAAAATAGCTTGAGACTCCAAATAATTCCCCAAAAAATCCTACAGACTCGTCTTGATGAGTACTAATTTTCCTACACAATTCAAATTAAAATTAAGTGATGGATATTAATTAATAATGATGACAAATATTGTTGATTATGATGACAAAAGAGATCATACGTGAAGTTTATAGCATACTGAGTACTATATTAATTTATGATATTTAACATTCATGAATTAATTTTACAAACACAATATAGCTGCATGCATATATATATGTAAATCGTCGTTTAAAGTACAATTTACAAGCCCATGTTTGATGTGCATGTTCCTCTTTGGAAACTACACATTTTATTAATTACACGATATGATATTGAACATATATGATATATATAGGAAAATTTTCAAGTAAAGACGTCCATATTTTTCAAAATGTGTGAACGCTGACACAGTATTGACATGGGGGTAGACAGTGTGTCGACACACATGATGTACGTGCTGCAGCAAGTTTTTAGAATTTCATGTCGACACAATACTGTCTATCCCATATCGGCAATGTGTCAGCGTTCGCACATTTTTAAAAATGTGGAAGTCCTTACCTAGAATGATTGACTGTACCTATATATACATATATTTATGTTGTCAACCTGTCATACAAAAATTTTCATGTATTCATCCATGCAGGTGTATTTTACTTCTGGATAAAGCTTTGAAGCTTCTTCTCCTTCTTCCCCTATTTCAAAGTTTGTGAGAGCGCCTTCATAGAAAAGGTGGTAGAAATGCCCACCTCCTACCTGACCTGCATAGTCCATATCTGAAAAATAATATGTAAGTATAGATCCACACTATAAGTATATATATATCACTTTACCTGGTCACCTAAACTTTGAGTTCGATCTCACTTCATCATCTAAAAAAACAATTGGTGTCAATTTACCATTTGAATTAAAAATTTGTTGTAATATGTATACCACCTTAGGCTCAATCCGTCTAAATTTTCAGTTGAAAATAAGGGTCTTTTTGTCTTTTCAAGACAGTTTTCTATCGTGTCAAAAAGAGTAAAGTGTAAATTTTTTTTTTTTTTTTAGCGATAGAAACTTGAAAAAAACCAAAACACCCTTGTTTTAAACAAAATAAGCCAAATGTGGTACATTGCAACAAATTTTTTATTTAGATGATAAATTGGCACAATTTTTTTTTTTGGATGGTGAAATGAGATCAAGTCTAAAGTTCATGTGGGTAAAATGAAAAAAGAGCCGGCCATATATGTATATACATATATACTAGCCCCTTCAATTAAAGGATTCCTCAAATAAATTTATTTAAGAGATCCCTTGTGGGACCAATATTATATTTCAACAATTCGAGTTATCTATCTTTTAGGTCTTTATTGAAATATCATCTATGTAAAAAATTAGACAAATCAAAAATCATTACGATATATGTATATATCTTATATCTATAAATATAGTTTAGCTAGTTTTTTTCTAACATATATATTTAAAAAAAAAAATTAGTTAAACTATATAATTTTGAAATGTATGCATGTGTGTATATAAATAATCTTAAAATGTAAAGCCAATGAAGCCATTGGTTAAGTAGTAACTAATTAATTAGATTGTCAACATACCTTTCAGAGAGGCAAGGAAGTCTTGTTTTGAGATAGTAATGTGTTGTAGTTTATTTCCGGAAAGGTTTTCCCACATCTCAATCAACTGTTTTTGAGTAACTATGTTTTTTGGTGGATGAAGGTACAATGTTTTGTTCAAGGTTTGCGGATCATCTATTGTCTTGATTGTGTATGCTGCGATGTCATCTTCATCCACAATACTTACTAAATGCGCAAGTAATTGGGTATTAATTAAACCAAGCTGTCAATACATAATTACAATTAAGTCAATTAAATAATTAATTTGTACCTTTAGAGTTGCCATCTCCATAAACAAGTACTTTTTCCTTTGGAGGAACGAGTATCCCCATTTGTGCCAAGTTGCCAATATGATAACCCGCAAAGCAGGCACCACACACGTAAGTGAATGGGATTTTAGCATCGTCTATTGCCTTTCTCACCCTCATTTTCTCATCAAATGTGACTCTTCCAGGTTCAAGTGCATGTCCCATACGTGATGGGTCAAAACCGAACTCTGATGGTAAGAAACGCTACAAACATATGAAATGGCAGTCAAAAACAGAAATATACAATTTAAATTAAAAGTATACAATAATTAATTAGTATTCAACTTGTTTTCTTATGAACTTGGTGGACTTCACACATTATGTGTGTACTTAATTAGGAGTTAAAAAGGGAGTGGGTTGTGTCTATAGTAGAGTAATTGGTTTATGATAATATGTAATTACTAGATGTTTTTTCTTTTGGGTCGGTTAGATTGTAGTGTTCGACAACTAAAATTTTTGATTTAAAGAACAATCAGCCAAGTAAGTTGGGCTGAAGGCCAAAATTCAAATAAGCTAGGGCCAACCTAGTGCATTTGGAAAAAATCAGTGCATCTATAAAAAAATCTAGCTAGTGCATATATATAAAAACATAACAAGTGCATCTGCAAAATCAATATAAAATAAAACCACTAAATAGAAAGATTTTGTTACAAAAGAGTTTACCTTCTACGACATAAAGATTCACAGCCATCCCAACTATAATAGTGACTGCAACTAGCTAGCTAGTTGCAGCATTGCATCTATATTATATGTCCTCCAAAAATAAAATCACTAACTTCATATCTTAGCTTAATAAATCTCCTAAAACATATTTAAACATACTATATATAAAAATTATAATCAACCCGACAAATATTAAAATTCAAGTAGAAAATAAATAAAAAAATAAATTAGCAATTGCAGTTACAGTTGTCGAGCAATCGATGCTTAATGTATGTGCCTTATGCCCGCAAAATCTTTAAATATTACTATGAAATTTAGTTTTCCTTATCCGTGAGAGTTAATAAATTATCAATAAATCCATTTTTAACTTTCCAATGTATAATCTAACTATTTTTATGATTTTGTGTTTAGGTCCAGATATGGCGTTTTAGACTTCAAATTTAAACTTAAAATGATGTTGCATGCTTTGGACACAAACAAATAAAACTTATGTAGAGATGATCCATAAAATAGACTATTTAAAAAATAATCCGAAACTAATAGAATATCAAGACTCATTCCTTAATTAATGTAATTATGATTGCTTTTAAGCTTCTTAATGAATAGAGATCAAAAAACTGAATGAGTTAAACTGTTAAAGCTAGGTTGATGTATGCGTACCTTAACATTTCCTGCTTGTTTGATGGCTTCAACAAGCTGGAGCTGCAACAGAATGTTGTGACTTCGAAAGGGCACCCCAGACATGGTGCAAATGACAACATCAACTAGTTTGACAGCATTCACAAGGCTTTGGAGGTCAGAAAATGAACCCTCCACAAGGTGAGCCCCTTGCTTCTTGAAGGACAAGAGCATCTGCAGCTTATCAATGTCAAGCCCAATCTCTGGCCTTTGAAGGACATAGGTTGGGTGCCCTTGGGCTAGGCTTGCCCTAACAATCCTTCGCCCAATATACCCAGTGCCACCTACCACAAGAACCTTGCTCTTTCCCATATGGTTGATTGAACTTGTTTGATAGATCTTCCAAATAGACTAATTCATATATATACACCAATGCATAGAGACTATATATTGTAGTGGAACAGATCCCCAGCAGATGGAGACATACCTCTATTACATCATGCAAACATACATTTCTAGCCACGTGTATATATTTTCATGAAAATATCGTCCTCGTGTAACTCATGCATGTGGTAGAACAGATCGAACCCCATACGGATGAACACAGCCAGGTAAACTAAACATCTCCCGCCACGTGCATCTCTGATGTGGTGTATCAAATAGACCTAATAATTTCCCGATATGAAATATATCTATCTTTTTTTTTTTAATTTTTGAGGGTATATGGTATGAGTCCACCCCATACCATCTTAGTACCAAGGGCTCGAGGAAGAAGAAAAAATGTACTGTCGAGCACTTGACAATATATATATGGTTGCTGAGCACTCGACACTTAGTATGTGTGAAAAAAAATAGAAACTAATGAACCAATATTATATGACATGGAATGGTTACAATATTATTGGAATTTAGTTAGAATTCTAAAGGCTATAAAATTTTAGTGTGTAGAATGTAAAATTAAAGGATTTGAATAGAAGTACGTAATCCTTTAAAACATTTGTTGTAATGATTATCGTATGTTTTAGCTGTTAGTATATTAATTGGATAAACAATAAATTTTTGTCGGATATACAACTAAATACATTTTTCTCGATCATTTAAAGACAAATGTTATTACTTAAGCCTGTTTGGTTTATAGATTGGAAGTTTAGGATTCACAAAAAAAAAAAAAATTTATTTCCACGTTTGATAGGTGTAAGCAATTCATGATTCATGGAAGATGATGTCCTCAAAAATAAAAAATGAAACCCCTCCTACCTGCTAGCTTGGGTTTGATTTTTCCTTTCCATAAAAAAGCATTAATGACGTTTTTTTCTAGACCATATTACTCATTTTAAATTGAAAATACATATTCTGCCCATAAGAAATTCTTTTATTAAGTAAATAGGTATAGATAAATAATATATATTCTCCAAAAAAAAAAAAGATGATTTCGATCATTAAATTATATACAATGTGGAATAGACCCTATTAAAAATTTCTTAAAGAAGCTTTTATTTTCTATGAAATAAATTAATAAATTTATTTAAAAAATTCTTAATAGAAAGACCTGTATATATATACTAGCCTCTCCACACTCGCTCTTGCGAGTGTGAAACGGCTCTTTCTATTGCGCAAACACTGGCATTTTGGCAAGCTTAATTCATTTAATAGGCTTCTCCTATTTCTTTTATCAAATCACAAATACAAATAAACCTAGTTGTTCAACCAAAATGAAAGACCCAAAAAAAAAAATTTAATATATGAAATTATGGGGAAATTAATTAAGGAGAGAGAATTAAAGAAAAATTAATTAAGGATAGAGAAGCGGCAAACCAATTCTCATGAGCAGGAAAGTAAATTTGGGAAATAGATAACTGACCATTGGATTTAACCCGAAACGATCTCAGCCACTCAGATCCGGAGATAAAGTTTAGGATTCAAAGACCGTTTTGTTTTATTATATATATTATATAGAAAATTAGGATTAAATACCAAATATCAATAGTTATTCAGTAAAACAGTAAGACACTAAGTTTTTTTAGTTTAGGTACTAACATAAAGCAAGACATTTTGGATTAGGTCACACATTGGTTTGCTATACAGTTGTGACTGTTTCAAATTCATAAAAATTCAAATTTTATAAGGGTTTAATGCTTTAAATTTTATAAGGGTTTAATGCTTTCAATTTAGGCTTGGGGGATGAAGTCCTATAACCTATAAACTAAACATTAAAGTTTAATCCTTGTAAATATTGAAAAAAACAATAAATTAATAAAAAGTTATGACTGTTAGACAGTCACACCTCAGTATAATCATGTTTTTTAAAGTTGGTACATAAACTGAAATTTAGTATCTAAAGTGAAATGACATAAACGTTTTGGTAATTAGAATGAAAAAATATTGCAATCTAGTACCTAAAGTCAACGAACCTTATATTATAAGCATCGGAGATATACATGTGAATATTTTGTTCAGACTAGAGAGGAAAGGGTTAACAAACAAGATTGGGTTAAGATGACCGAGTTCCAATTTCCATTTGTTTTATTGAAAACATTTAATTACCAAATTTTCACGTAGTCTAATTTGAGTTTGACAATCGAGTTTGATTGAAATTGCGCGCAGATTGGTTAATTTCAACACCACCAGTGGCCATTGACTAATTCCTATTTACTAAGCTACCAACTTAATTACTTAATAGATTTCTTCATTCGCTTTGTCGATTTGATTCTGAGACACCAAACAAGACCATGGAAATTGATTCTGATTCTGATTACTCAATTGATTTCTTCATGGCCATGACATTTATGTCAACTCCTTCTTTTGACGTTCTTAATTTTATCATTTTATAAGTCTCCATGTCGACTGCTTCTTTTGACTATCTTCATCTAGAATTATGTTTTTAGTGTTTACGTCCAGAATTATGACGTTTTAGACTTCAACTCTAAACTCAAAAATTCAAAATGATGTTGCATGCATGCTTTGGACACAAACAAATAAAACTTAGGCTTATTTGCACATTTGGCACCTGACTTTAAGGTTTTATCTCAATTTATTCCCTTACATTTTTTTGTCTCACATAACCCGCTGAACTTTTATGTCGTGTTCCACATTGCCCGATTCCGTCAACTCTGTCAACACCACCGTTAAAAATGCTGATGTGGCATCTACGTGGCGGAGTAATTTCATCTTTTCAACCACATAAGACCAGTCTTTGCCATGTGGTAATTTGTGGGACCCAATATGCCATGTTGGCAACCCTCCCACATTTTTTTAATTAAAAATATAAACACTGAAATTTTAATTAAATAAAAAATTGTAATTAAAAAAAAATTATGTGGATTGTGTGAGGTGAGTTTGAGGTGGGGCTAGGGGCGGGGGAGGGGTTTTGGGTGGGGTTGGGGCGGGGCCGGGGGAGTGGCTGGGTGGGGGTTGGCCAAGCTGGGGATGGGCGGGGCAGAGCAAGGACGGGGTGGGTCAGATCGGGCCAAGGTGAGGCTGGGAGAAGAGGGGCGGGGTGGGGGAGGGGGTGTGTGGGAGGGGCTGGGGTGGGGGAAGAGTTGGGGGTGGGCCGATCTGGGGCTGGGTTGGGCTGTGTGGGCAGGATCGGGGAAGGGTGAGGCTGGGCAGGGCTGGTTGGTATGAAGCTTGGCTAGGCGAGGAGGAGTTGGGGCTGGCATGTGCAGGGAGAGAGAGAGAGAGAGAGAGAGAGAGAGAGAGAGATATATATATATATATATATATATGCGGGGTGGGGCGTGGCTGGCAGTTTGTGGGTGAAGGTGGGGTGAGGCGGGGCTGGGCTGGGCTGGGCTGGGTTGGGGGGGTGGACGGGGATACGTAGGCGGGGAGGGAGGGAGCTGGGTGGGTGGGGTGGATGGGGCTGGGTTGGGGTGGTGGACAGAGATAGGTAGGGGGAGGGAGGGAGGGGGCTATGTGGGTGGGGTGGACGGGGCTGTGTTGGGGGGGTGGACAGGGATTGGTGGCGGGGAGGGAGGGGGGGTTGGGAAGAGTGCGACGAGGTTGGGTGGGTTGGGTTGGGTTGGGTTGGGGGGGAGGTGTGACATTGCGACGGTGGAGGGGGAAGGGCCGGGTGGGGAGGGGGAGAGGGTGGCCGGAATGGTGGGAAGAGAGGGGGGCTGGCATGCGCAGGGGAGGGGAGGGACGGGTTTGGTTTTTTTTTTTTAATTTAATTGATTTTAAAGATTTTATTTGAAAAATATTAATTTAATTTAAAGTTTTATTATTTTATTAATTTAAATATTGTTTTAAAAGTATTTAATGGTTGAAATGACAAAATTTCCCTTCCACGTCAGCATTTTAAACTGTGGTGTAGACGGAGTTGACGGAATAGAGCAATGTGGGACACAACATAAAAGTTCAGAGGGTTATGTGAGACAAAAAAATGTAAGAGGGTAAATTGAGACAAAACCTTAAAGTCAGGTGCCAAATGTGCAAATAAGCCTAAAACTTATGTAGAAATGATCCATAAAATAGGCTATTATTTAAAAAATAATCCAAAACTAATAGAATATCAAAACTCATTCCTTAATTAATGAAATTTTGATTGCTTTTAAGCTTCTTCATGAATAGAGATCAAAACCAAATGACTTAAAGCTAGGTTGCATGTATGCGTACCTTAACATTTCCTGCTTGTTTGATAGCTTCAACAAGCTGGAGCTGCAACAGAATGTTGTGACTCATAAAGGGCATACATTCTAGAATGCCCACCCCACATGTTTCAAAATATACATTCCTATCATTCCAAAATATTTAAAGTCAACAAACACTTGATTTAGTGGGATTTATTTTTTTATATACGAAAATGCCCTTGCGTTAGTATTTTTAAAGAAAAACAAATTGAAGTGTTTTATCCTTACTAAACACGCATGTAAAAGTATGAGAACCAAAATGAGTTTGATAAAAATTTAAATATATAATATATTGGAGGTTTATAAATGATCTGCATTGAAATGAGAATGGTTTTGACATGAACTCATGAAGTGTTTATGAGCTAGGGATGGATGAATTAGTAATCGCTAATGATGAGAAACCTTAGAGGAATTGTTGGTATAATATAATATAATATTATTTATTTATATTTAAGATTCAAAATTTTATTTGATTTTAAATATTTTGTCAGTTTAATTCAACAGTTACAACCTTTCACTAAGGGGTAACTTGTGATGGGCCTAACACAACAGTCATGACTCTTTAAAGAGGCTTGTAGATTTCTATTAATAGAAATCTCATCAGACAGAAGAAATAACGTTCTACACTTGTCTTTTATTCTGATTTTCATCATCCTCTTCCATATCCTACTCTCTCAACTTTCATACTCTATTATTTGGGCAATTGATATTGACTTGACAACCGGTCTGCCGTTTGACGTGCATAGCAGATCAGACATCTATGAATTCATTGGGTTGTATCTTGGATTGTAGGCGACCGCCATAACCTGCATGTAGGAAGGCGTCTACGGCTTTAGGACAGCGACTGCCGTGCCTCTCTTGGATTCACAGGCCAGAATCTTCATCTTATTTATTTACTAATATATACTTCTTGATTGTCATATAATTGATTTAGTCATATATATTGATATATAATTATTAATTACTATAATACTAACATTCTAAAGCCGTAAAGGTCCATTGATTTTAACTACTAAATTTCAATAACTTTTTAGTTTAGGTACCAAAATTAAATAGCATTTTAGATTAGGTACTAGTTGAAAAGTCAAACAAATTAATAAAGTAAAAAGTATTAGAATTTACAAATATTACATCACATGCCACTACAATAAAAAAAATAAAAATAATATTACATCACAAATATTACATTAATTTATACTATATTGTATTAAAAAAAAAAATCAATACAGTCACAACTTAATTGTGACTGTAATTGGTAAATTGAAAGAGACAACTCACACCACTATACTATATATTATTTTGAGTAAAAGTATTGTTTTGACATCTATTTATAATATATTGTAGTATAATTACTCTAAAAAAAATTCAATTAAATCACAACTTAACTGTGACTGTCTTACAACTTAGATGTGACTGTCGTTCAGTCACAACAAATTTGAATTTGTAAGTGTCGTACAGTCACAACTAAATGTGAAGTTGAGACTACATTAGTAAATTTTCAAGATAATATAAAAGTCTCAAGAGCAATTTTGTCAAAACCTTATAAATTTTAATTAACACTAATCATATGTGGGCTAAAGGATAAAAATGTCAAATGGAAAAGGCTCAAATCAAATGGGCCAACATATTTGTGACATAATCTAAAAAACTACATTTAAATTTGGTAGCTCAATTGAAATATTATATGGTCTTCATGCTATACCAAAAAATTATTGAGATTTGGTATTTAATCCTAATTTTCTAAAGCCGTAAAGATTAATTATATATCATAAGTAAGTATCTGAAATTGAATTCTTACATCAATTAAATCTTTCCGCAATTGTATTTATATATATATGTTTATAAAAATTGCATCGCATATATGAGTTTTCTGCATATATGTTATATATCATCCATATATAGCATCTGATTGATTTGGGCTCCAGTATTAATTAGGAGTTGTGTTGAAATTCACTTCTTAGAATTCTAATTCATATTTATATACATATTTACTTTCTCGATCTATGAAATCATCTTAGATTAATTTCAAATAATTTATGTTGTTGTGTGTTTAGACATCCATAAATTAGAGTAACTTTTATCTGACGTTGATCCATCTAGTGACAAGTTAATATTTAATTTCTACAGTGTTCTTGCTATCTAATCTCTCTCTTGTTAATTAAATATTAGTTTAGTAAAATGATAAATTTAGAAGAAGCCAGTAGTGTCAAACTTGAAAAATTTAGTGGCCAACATTTTCATAGGTTGCAAAAACAAGTGAAATACTTGTTAACAATCTTAGGACTAATTTCCGCCCATGAAGAATCTGAACAAAATGAATCTGAACCAAACAATGAATCTACTTCTTGGTTGACTCCTGAGCAAATAGAATACCATTGCCATAATAGAATTTTAAGTGCCCTGTCTGATCATCTTTATGATGTGTATCATGCTACTACATCAACAGCCAAAGAACTTTGGGGTGTTTTAGAAACAGAATATGGAATTATAGATGCTGGCATTGATAGGTTCACTGCTTCAAACTTTAATAGCTATAAAATGGTTGACAATAAACCTGTAGGAGAACAAATTCATTAGTTTCAAGAGCTTTTAAGAGGAGTAGAAAAGAAAGGAACCAAGTTCAGTGAAGATTTTAAAGTTTCTTGCCTTATTGACAAGTTGCCTCCATCTTGGGATGAGTTTGCAAGAACTCTAAGACATAAACAAGGGGAATTTACTTTAAGCCAAGTCTTAAATTCACTTAGAGTTGAAGAGACACATAGGTTAAAACAAAAGAAAGAAACTGATCGAAAACTCACCTACTGTCAATTTGGTTGAAAGTGACAACAAAAAGAATATGCAATAGAAACAATTGGAATAATAGGAACAATAGGAACAACTTACAACCAAGGGGAAGAAACTTTAAGAATAATCAAAATAAGAATAAGGACCAAGGGAGAGAGAAGAGGTCTTGCTTTGTTTGTGGAAGGACCAATCATGTGGCAAAGGACTGCTATTATAAGAAGACTGAGGAATACAAGTCTAAACTAAATCAAAAAGGTCAAAAAACCCAAGTGAATATGCTATTGGAGCAAGAGTCCTCACAACCAATTTTCAAGTATGGCCCTTTAATTAATTTTACTTATCAAAATAAGGATTTGTGGTTAGATTTTGGAGCTAATATACATGACTGTTTTGATCGTGGGTTATTCAAAAATTACCAGAAATCAAGTGGAGGAAGTGTAACTCTTGGAAATGATACAGTCGCTCAAGTGCTTGGTATTGGAGACATAGAGTTGAAGATGACATCTGGGAAAGTCTTATGTGATACCCCGTATTTTTCAAAGATTTATTTTAAATATTTTGAGAATATATTTTGATTATTTTGGAAATTTATTTGAGAAATAAAAAAGTTTTAAATTAATTTTTAACTTTTGTTTTAAATTGGGCTTGACCCAAAGTTGACTTTTCTTATTAGTGGACTTTCGTCTTTGACTTTGGGCACGTTGGATAGGTCTCGAGTCCACGAGTTCGTAGGCATGAAGCACGCATAAATCGGAGTTACAGTTTGGGTTTTACGGACGTTTAAAGTGAGGGGCATTTTTGTAAAATTTCATGAAAGGGGTTTTAATAACCCAAAATCAGTCTCTCTCTCTGGGATTCTCTCTCCTCTTTCCCCAGTTCTCTTTCTCTCTCCCTTTCTCTCCGCGTCTCTGTCTCTTTCGCCCCCTCACCTTCGCCGATCTGCCACTGGCGCATGGCGGCGCGTCCAGCGGCGGATGGGCTGGGTTTCTGGCCCACGAGCCTCGCTTCTTCCTCCTCTATCTACCCCTGGCCGCCGATCACTCACCTGAGCCACCACCATGATGAATCGACGCGAAGACCGATAGAGGCTCTCGCCGGCGATCTCATTTTTCCGACGACGACGGAACACAGGACCCACTGGGTCTTGTTCCTCTCATCATGGTGAGTTCAGCCGTGGTGTCCTCCTGCTCCGATGATACTCCACGACAGAGCAATGAGCTTGGGAAGTTCAACTCAGCTGCCGGCTTCCACCGCCGATTTCGGCCATTTCTGGCGAGATTTGGCCGTCGACCCAGGTATAAAAGTTGATCCTCTCGACGTCTCCTTCGTGCCTGTATAATTTTTTTAGGTTGATTTTGAGTTCAGAAATTTTGCAGGTTGATCACCACGGACCACCGCGGGTTCCACCGCTCGACGTCTCCTTCGTGCTTGTATAATTTGTTTAGGTTGATTTTGAGTTCAGAAATTTTGCAGGTTGATCACCACGGACCACCGCGGGTTCCGCCGTGTTTGGTCGTGCCGATGACTCTAATTATTGGTTTTTGGCCTCTGGCCAGTCACCCAAAGCCCATGGGTGAGTTTCTGTGTGTTTTGTATGCTGTTCTAAGTCGGGTAGTCATCGTGTGTGGTGGCGACCGCCCGTTTCGGTCGCTTAGCGGCCGTTTGTGTTTCTGAATCGTGATTTAAGTTGGTTGTCTGGTCTTAACACGTACACGGGCTCGAGAAATCTCATTCTCAATGCCGTTATGCTGCCGGATTTGATATCCGAGCAAGGCGTCGTGAAGGGCATTTCGGTCATTTCATGTGGTTGCATTGTGAGTGAAACTTATCTGGTTATATTTTTGAGTACCGTGGATGAATTATCTGTTTTGTTTGATTTATTACTTTACGTTAGAAGAGGCTAAGTGTAGGATTTGAATCATAAGAATGTAGTGACAAGGATTTGAGACTAAGGGATTAATTGGGAATTATAGAGATGCTATGACGATAATTGCTGAATTAGAGAAGAAATGTTTATTGTCGAGATAAATGAATGAGGATTAGGCAATTATTATGCAGAATGATCAAATTAATTATTGAGAAAGTATTGGTATGTTTTGAGTGGCAAAACAAGTGAGGGGTCGTGAGTGGGAATCAATTTCGGAAGGGTTTCGGCATAGCTCGGAATAAACTGTGAATGGACTTTGATTTTTCTTAAATTATCTTTTACCATGTGATTTCGGTCTCCTTGATTTAATTTGAATTTGATTTGAGTTTTAAATCTTAAGTTTGCTTAAATAACCATTCGTATGGTTCGACTTCCCTTATCTTGGAATTTATACTTTAGACGATTAAGAAATACTTCAATAAGCTTTTGGATGTTCATTTCTTTGAATTTTTATGTATAGTTTGAGACATTGTGACTTTTAGGAAAGGCACATTTTCGATGAGTTGAATTATTAAGGAAAGTGTTGAAAGGAAAAGAAAAGGTTTATTCATTTATCTCAAAGGTAAGTAGAGATTTAAAGAGTATTTTAAAACTGCTGTGTAAATGCACGTACTGATCGGACGAGCCTGCTAGTGTAAAATGCACGGGATTATGGCTAGGATATGAGCCTACTCGTGCGGAGTGACCCGTCTGTACGAGATTGTGGCCAGGATATGAGCCTGCTCGTGCGGAGTGACCCCTCCGTACGAGATTGTGGCCAGGATATGAGTCTGCTCATGCAGAGTGACCTCTTTGCACGGAATTGTGGCCAAAGTATGAGCCTACCCATGCGCGGGATTGTGGCCAGGGTATTGTCTGCAATTTCCGGGTACTGTTGTGGTGAGTGTTTTCAGTTTATGGAGTATTGTAAAATATAATTTTACATGAACAAAGATTTTAAATACGACAGATTCGACTGAACAGTTTTTATTGATTTTCTGTATATCGAGGGTGTTTGAGATAAAGGTTTTCTGCTTAAACTAATTATTTACAAGATTTGCATAGAATGAGTTTCTTTTTGTTATTGCATGACATCTTTTGAGGTTCTTACACATTTATTATTTTATGAGTTTTCTTATGCATCGAGCATTATGAGGATTTGAAGTATTTTCATATTCATATATTTTTTAACATACTCTAAGCATGATCGTGGGTTATCAAAGAAATTTTGAAATGGAGTTGTTATATGGTTTTTAGAACTGAGGGATTTCAAAGAGCGATGTGAGTGAAATTAGATAGTTTGATTTGTTGCTTTGCTTGCGTGTATGCATTTGTTTGCTAGGATTTGGTTTGGCTAGGATTTGGTTTGGTTAGGACTTGGTAAGTCTAGGCTTGAATCTTGAGGATGGAAATGATAGTGATTATGCATTGAGGTTGTTAGTTAGGATGTGAATGATTGATGTTAAGGTTAATAGTTGACGATTAGACAATTGATTTGCCAGAATGATTTTGTGAATTGAAGAATTATGATTATCTTGATGCTTGGATGATTGGCGATGAATTTATTATGTGATTAAGTAAATATTGGTTATTATTGTGGATTATTACTGAGTATGGAAATTGAAGAAGTATTGAGGATTATTGTTTAAGTCATTTCACTCATACAAGCTCTAGTGAGCTTATCAGGTTGTTTTTTTGAATAATCCAGTACACCATGGATGTGGTGTAGGGTTTGTGTTTTGCAGGTTAAGTAGGCTGAAGAGGCAGTGGGGAGAAGACAAGGCAGTGGGACCCACTTTGATTTGTTTAAACGTTTTTATACAGAGGTTTTACATAAATTTTTTATTTAAAAGGAATTTATTTATATTTATGTGCATGGCTCAAAGGAAAGAGAAAACAGATTTAAAAGTTTGATGTTTCAGTGTATTTATGGGCCCGAGGTTCAGGGCGTTACATCTTAATATTGAAGGATGTGAGATATGTACCTGATATTAGAAGAAATTTAGTTAGTGGTTCATCTTTAGTACAAGGTTAAAAGTTGTTTTAGAATCAAATAAGGTTGTAATTATCAAACACAATGTTTTTATTGGTAAAGGTTTTATTTGTGATGGTTTATTTACCCTAAAAACATGGTCCATGTGGTTTCAATACTCTACATGTGATCCCAATGTTTTATATATTTTTCAATCTTAGAACAATTTTAACATGCTCAAATTTGTTTTCAATGATATGAACTGTCCATATTTTAGGACATCATTCAAAGATATTGAGAAAGTCCATGAAACCCAATAAACAAAACCAACATGCTATGCAACGTCACTCACATGTTTCTAATTGTACACTATTACAGAATTACCCATGCTTCATACGTTGGAGAAGTTCTTTTATGAAACATCAAAACATACTCTACGCAGTCTCCTATCACATTGACGTAAGTCACATAACTTGGTAAAAAGAGATGTACCATATAAAATATGTCCCATAAAAGAATTAGCCTACACGTTGATCCAAGTGATTAGTTGGAGTTCGCTAATGGGTTGTGATTTGGAAGAAAGGGCCAAGGTCACTTGCTAAGCACAAGACCCGAGAAGAACTTACCTGCATCCTAAGGGATGCCAGCTGCTATCCCCAGCCCCCCCTCTCTCCCTATCTCTCTCCTCTTTCTCTTTTTCTCTCTCTCTCTTTCTTTCTCTCTTTCTCTCTTCCTCTCTCTCTTGTGACACCACCTGTCCCCCTAACACGGGGGCAGGTAAGTTCTTCTCCACAAGACCCATGCCCTAACACCGAAACCCAATTCCAACAAACTTTAAGCACACATACAAATTCTTCCAAAAAGCCCATTTCCAAATCCTCCTTAAGAAGGATTTGTTTACATTAACAACTGAGAGGCAAAAAGTTATTTGGTATAACCGATATATCACCACCTGGTGTAACCAATCCAATATGTGAGGGTATTATTGGACAATATGTTTATATTTTTAGGGTATAGTATTAATAACGTACACTCATATTATAACACATAAGTTGGTTATACTACGTGACAGTGTATAAGTTATACATAATAATTTTTTTATGAAATGGCCTTGGTGATCATAAAACAAACAAAAACCAACAATGCAATCATCCATGTTTATGCGACTATAATTAAATAATATCCGACAAAGGGCAAATGCTAAACTGATTACTCTATTGAAATAAAATTATGAACCCATCCAGATTCTTATTACATACAAGTTTTGCGCAATTTTTATAACCAAACCTGTCTGTGTTCCACATTTTTATCTCCATCCTTCAAACCTACATGCATGCCTAACTATTTTATTATTAACCTTATAGTATATTCTCATCCATATCAATTAAGGCTGTAAATAAAATTTATAGAACAAATATTTAATTAATATGTACATTATTATATATATATATATATAGAAAAAAAGTTTGAAAGCAGGATCAAACGAGGATAGCTTTACCCTTTGCAACGACAAGGAGGACAAACAAGCACACTATGATGGTGGAAGCCTGTTTCATTTTCTTGGGTGTTGTGGCTTTCGATTAACTAAGACTTAATTGGGAATAGGGATGAATGCACGTTGTGGGCTGCATGGTGCAGCCCATGCTCTTTTTTTGTTTTTTTAGCTTACCTAGGTAGCTTAGCCCACCCAATTTCCATCCCAAGCTCAGTAGCCCACTGCCCACAGTTTTAAGTATGTTTTTTTTCTGCTGAGGAGCTGCAGCTACTGCCTCTTTGTTTAATGAAAAAAAATTACTTTTACTTACTTCAACTCCCCCCGAAAACAGCTCATAGATCCCCACTTGCTCCAACTTCTTTCCTCTGCAGCTCCAAAACTCATCTCCCCGGCCCCACACAAATAGCTCGACCCTCCAATCTCCAAAGGGTGCCAAGCCGCCAAGGTATTATATATGTATTTGCACCCAATCTCTATACTCTTTTTTTTTTTTTTTGCTCTACTATCTATTAAAATTAGAAATTTTTGTAATTTTAAAATTAGAGTTTTGATTATTTTTTATAATTAAATTAGGGTTTGATTCTTTTTTTGATTAAACTATAGCTTGATTATTGTGATGGTTAAATTAAAAATTGATTGGAAACATATAAAACAATATAAAATTCTAGATTGGGAACCTATCAAGTTGGGATTTGAAAAATTGGGAACATATAAACAATAGACATGCAATTCTAAATTTAAGTTGTATGTCTTTTATGTGCAGATATTCATTTTCAAGGTATTAACTAAGTGACTCATACTTATAGGTCTACAAGTTATTATTGTATGATCATCCACATTAAAAGAGAATTTTTCTAATAGTATCGATACTTAATGATTTTTGCTATTTGAAAAAACATATGGCCCAACTTAGATAGTGTTATATTGTATTTGTATTGCATGTTTAATTGTTGTATTGCTATCTTTTTTTTGTGCGATTTTTTTCCTTTATTTAGATATGCATTTTTAGGGTAATGCTCATTATGTTCCCCCTAACTAGATGTAACTCTTTTTGGCTAATGAAATTCATTCATACAGTCGAGTTTCATTCGTAAGCTAAGTTTAGCCCACCCGAAATTCTGGATTCGTCCCTAATTGGGAAGAGAGTATGTGGTAACTAACTATAATATTTATAGCAAAATTCAGCTCTCTTCGTGGTGCATGTTTAGTGACTCTAGAGGGCGATATTTATAGAATGATATCACAATGTTTCTTTTTTTTTTTTTTCTTCTTAATATGCATTACAATGGTCATACACAAATAATTAATTCAAAATATCATGCTAGGATAGTTTTCTAAATATATGCTGGTATGTGTCTATATATGATGGAATCAAATCCAGTTATGTATGCATATATATATACAAAGACGCTCTAAAACTAACTGGTTAGTAAGTTAATACAAAGCTAACCACCATGTTAGGCCCACCGAACAATGTAATCTCAAAATTCGAACCGTCTATTTTTTAGACCCTACTTTAAAGATCATCCTGTAAAAAATCTCTAAAATCGGAAGTCATTTAGTCATTTGATTATAACAATAACTATTTATATGTTTTTATCGAAAACACTGATCGTCTATTTATTTGATCACAATTAGATGACTAAATGATTTCTGATTTAGTTAATTTTTTGCAATGACGATCTTTAAAGTATGGCCTAAATAATTGACTGTTCGGATTATGAGATTAGTTATGTGGTAGTCCCAAAAGCATGATTAGCTTCATATTAACTTGCTAACCAGTTAGTTTTAGAACACTTATATATATATATATATATATATATATATACATGCATATGATGAATCGAATATGGTTTTCACATATATATATATATGGTAATATAGTATAGCTACTTCACATTGTGAAAATAAATCTGGACCTTTTAAGTTTGATCATCCAATTTCACCTACCTCTTAATCTAATCTTTTTATTTTTTAATTAATTACTCATAGGACCCTTCCAACTTCCAAATACTGAAAAGGATGATCAATTAATTGGTTTTGTACTATTTTTTAAAGGACAATTGGTCCGTAACTTTAAGAACAAAAATATGATATTTTTTTAATTTACTTAGAGTAGTTGGAAATATGCTTTTACTTTATTGTGTTATTATTATAATTGTTATTTTTCGTTGCAGTTGCAATTAAGTGGCTAAAAGGTATGATTTGAGCGTATTTCATATTGCTAGTTAATTTGTCCGAAACTTAACGTTAGTCTTTAGCTTATATTTCCCACATCAAAATTTGATCAAAGTAAAACAATTGGACTGAATAGAGAAAAAAAAAAAAAAACTAAAAAATTGGATATATGTACATTGTCTTCAAATGTTTTGGAAACTGTTAAACACGAAGCCTTAGCCTAGAGGGACTCCTCTTCCTTGTAGGACTATAAGTCTTTCCCTTGTATGTTCTGAATGTCTTGCACACCAAGTATTGGTTTCCTAGTTATCCTAGGCTTGTATCTGTATATATATTGGGTTAATCCCTCTTAATAGATCATCAAGTTATAAACTTCTACATGGTATCAGAGGTGCTCACGCACTAGGGTTTTTTCTTCTTCTCTCTTCCCTGTCCTCTCTTTCTTTTTGCCGTGCCTTCCCAGTGCAGCCATGGCCGCCTCTTCTTCCTCCTCTCTTCCTGGTCCCAACGTTGCCCATTTTCTCAAACTGACTGAGACCAATTATCTCCTTTGGGAGAGCCAGATGCGTCCGTTCCTTATCGGGCACAATTTGTTTCAGTTTGTTGATGGCTCTTCTCCTGCTCCTGCTGCTCAACTTCCCGCTTCGGGTGATCAACCGGCTCAGCCTAATCCGGCGTATATTTCCTGGTTTCAGGTGGATCAACTTGTGTGTAGTTATATTACATCTACACTCTCCGAATCTGTTCTTGCTCTTGCTGTTGGGAAATCTTCTGCTGCTTCTATCTGGGAATGCTTGCGACAGCACTTCTCTCAAATTTCTCTAGCGAATGCTACGAACATTCGTTTTCAACTTCTGGGTATGCAGAAAGGCTCCAAGACTGTCACTGAATACCTTCAGGCTGCCAAGTCTCTGTCCGATGCTCTCTCTGCTATTGGTCAACCCGTGTCTAATGATGACTTGGTCTCCGCCGTTCTTCGTGGCTTGGGTTCGGAGTATGCCATGTTTGTGACTGCCGTTCTCAACTCTTCTTCTCTTCCCACCTTCACTGATCTGCGTGCTCGGCTTTTGTCTGCGGAGGCTCAGAATGCCCGTCTACACTCTGACCAGGCTAGCCACGCTTTTGTTGCCACTCAACAACCCCGCCCCATCTCTGGTGGTTCGCATGGTGGTGGCAGCTCCTCTTCGCATTCCCGCTATCACAGCAGTGGCGGCTCTTCCTCGTCTCGCGGTGGCAACGGCCGTGGTCGTCGCGGCTCCGGTCGCGGCTGGGGTCGTGGTCGTGGCTCCGGTCGCAGCTATCCCTGGCTTCCTTGGCATCAACCTTGGCAGTCCCAGTCCTTTTCCGGTGGTCCTCCTGCTGTGCCGCCACCTCCTTCTGCTGCGGCTGGTCTCCTTGGGTCTGCTCCAGCCATTTATTGGTGCTCTTTCTGCCAGGCTCCGGGTCACCATGCCACCATGTGTCCTCAACGCCCTGTCCCTGCTGACTCTCCTTTTGCTGGCTTTCATGGTGCTCCTTCGGTGCCTTTTCCGGTGCCTTCTTCGGCTGCTTCCATGGACCACACTTGGTATTCTGACACCGGTGCTACTCATCATATGACTAATAACGGTGGTGCTCTACAGGATCCCGCTCCTTACTCTGGTACTTCTGGTGTTATGGTTGGTAATGGTGACACTCTTCCTGTCCATCATACTGGTACTGTTCCTTTTCCTCTTGGGTCTCGTTCTTGTTCTCTCCGTCATGTCTTTCATGTTCCTACTCTCACTAAAAATCTTTTGTCTGTTGCCCGCTTTACTCGTGACAATTCTGTCCGTTTTTGTTTTGATCCGACTGGCTTTACTATCTCTGACTTGTCTTCTGGCAAATGCTTGTTTCAGGGCCCATGTAAGAATGGACTTTATCCTATTTCCGCTTCCATCCCTCAAGCTTTAGTTGCGTCTTCGTCAGAGTTATGGCACAATCGTCTTGGTCATCCTTCGGCGGATGTCATTGCTCGCTTAGGTTCTCAGTTGTCTTTCGGTTCTAAATTTAGGAAAACTTCGTCTTTTTGTAAGCCGTGTGCTCTTGGGAAATCTCACAAATTGCCTTTTGTTTCTAATAAAGTTTCTGCTCCTTTTCCGTTTTATCTTATTCATTCTGATGTGTGGATGGCTTCTACTTCTAGTAGTTCTGGTTTTCGTTATTATCTTCTTCTTACTGATGATTATTCTCGTTTTACCTGGATTTATCCCATGCGCCGTAAATCTGAAGTCTTTTCTATTTTTGTTTCGTTTTGTGCTATGGTTGCCAATCTCTTTCGTACCCAAATCAAATTTTTCCAGAGTGATGGTGGCACTGAGTATACAAACCATGCTTTTTCCTCTTTTTGCAAATTGCATGGCATTGTTCATCGGTTCTCTTGTCCTCACACGCCCCAACAGAATGGGCTTGCTGAGCGCAAGCATCGCCATATCGCAACTGTTACTCGTATTTTACTTCACACCGCCAAGGCTCCTCTTTCCCTTTGGGTTGAGGCTGCCTTGACTGCTGTTGCCTTAATTAATATCTTGCCCTCTTCGGTCCTTTCTTGGTCCACTCCCCATGAACGGTTATATGGTCGTGTCCCCTCTTACTCTCATTTGCGTACTTTTGGTTGTGCATGCTTTCCTTATCTCGGTGCATATGTTTCTAACAAACTTCAGCCTCGATCTTTCGAGTGTGTCTTTTTGGGATATAGCCTGCAACACAAAGGGTACCGGTGCCTGGATCCTGTCACCAACCGTGTTTATATCTCTCAGCATGTTATTTTTGATGAGACTTCTTTCCCTTTTGCTCGACAGGTCTCGTCTCCACACTCTGAATATGTGGAAATAGTGTTCCAGCCGGCTACTATGCCTCTTTTGCTGCCGCAGCCACCTCTCCTACAGCCGGCACAGCCCACCCCCCCAGTATCTCCGCCGCCTTCACCTCCTTCCTCTCCAAGCTCCTCCACAGGCTCTCTCTCTGCCCCGGATTCTCCTGAGCTTCCCCCACCTCGGCACTCCATGACTACTCGGCTCCAGGCTGGTATTGTCAAGCCCAAAGTCCACACGGATGGTACCATTCGCTATCCTCTTCCTGTTGCACTCGCCGCTGCTCTCTCTTCCACTGATGTGGAGCCCACTTGCTTCACCCAGGCTTCTAAGTCACCCGAGTGGCGTCATGCTATGTCTGAGGAATTTAACGCACTCTTGAAGAATCAAACTTGGTCCCTTGTGCCTCCGTCCCCATCTCGCTCTCCCGTTGGGTGCAAGTGGGTCTTCAAAATTAAGCGCCGTTCCGATGGTTCCATTGAGCGGTACAAGGCCCGTCTTGTGGCCAAGGGCTTTCATCAACAACATGGTTTTGACTACGACGAGACCTTTAGTCCGGTGGTTAAACCTGCTACCATTCGCACTGTTCTTAGTCTTGCTGTTAACAATGGGTGGTCTCTTCGTCAATTGGATGTCAAGAATGCTTTCTTGCATGGGTTTTTAGATGAAGAGGTCTATATGCAGCAGCCTCCTGGGTTCATTGATCCCTCTCATCCCACCTTTGTGTGTAAACTTCGCAAGGCCATCTATGGGCTCAAACAAGCACCCCGTGCTTGGTTTCACCGGTTCAGCTCCTTCCTTGTTACCCATGGCTTTCGGCAAAGCTTGGCTGATCCCTCCTTGTTTATCTATGCTCATGCTAATCATTTCATGGTATTGCTACTTTATGTTGATGATATTGTGCTTACAGGTAGTGATTCATCTTTTGTCTCCTCCTTCATCGATCGGCTTGGTCGCGAGTTTGAGATCAAGGATCTTGGTCCCTTACGCTATTTTCTAGGGGTTGAAGTTCTTGATCTCCAGCCGGGTCTTCATCTTTCTCAAGCCAAGTATGCCATTGATCTTCTTCGCCGCAATGACATGCTTAACTGCAAGCCGTGTGGTACTCCTATTGCCGCAAAGCGCCAATTGTCAAATCACGATGGTCCATTGCTGGCAAATCCTACGGAGTTTCGTCATTTAGTTGGATCCCTCCAATATCTCACTCTCACCCGTCCCGATATTGCTTATGCCGTTAACCATGTTGCTCAATTCATGGCCTCTCCTACCCACGCTCATCTTATTGCAGTCAAGCGCATTCTTCGATACCTCAAAGTTTCTCTTGACCTTGGCATTGTTTTTCGCCCTTCTCCAGGTGTGTTGACTCTTCGCGGCTACTCTGATGCTGACTGGGCAGGTTGTCCTGACACGCGTCGTTCCACTTCCGGCTATCTTGTGTTTCATGGTGCTAATCTCATCTCCTGGTGCTCCACTAAGCAACGCACGGTTTCTCGTTCCAGTGCTGAGTCTGAGTATCGGGCTCTTGCTCATGTGTGTGCCGAGACCATGTGGCTGTCCTATTTGCTTCGTGAGCTCCGTCAGCCCTTGTCTTGTGGTATTACTCTATATTGTGACAATCTTAGCACCACCTATATGGCCGCCAACCCTGTTTTTCATGCGCGCACTAAGCATATTGAGTTGGACTATCACTTTGTTCGCGAACGTGTCAATCTTGGTACTCATCATGTACAGTTCTTACCTTCTGTCGATCAACCTGCTGACATTCTCACTAAAGGACTTCATAAGGCTCGGTTTCTATTCTTAAGGTCCAAACTTGTCTTCCCCCGGCCGCCAAGTTTGCGGGGGGCTGTTAAACACGAAGCCTTAGCCTAGAGGGACTCCTCTTCCTTGTAGGACTATAAGTCTTTCCCTTGTATGTTCTGAATGTCTTGCACACCAAGTATTGGTTTCCTAGTTATCCTAGGCTTGTATCTGTATATATATTGGGTTTATCCCTCTTAATAGATCATCAAGTTATAAACTTCTACAGAAACTCTACTACTAAGCTACAATTAATTTATTTTGTTGATGAACTACTAAGTTATAATTAGATTAGCAGTTGTTAGGTAGCCCAGTTGAAAGGGCCGTAGAATTACCTATCATGCACCTAAGTTCGATCCCCTCTCTACCCAATTTAAAAAAAAAAAAAAAAAGCTACAATAAGTGTATAAGACTATGCTAATTAACATAGTAAAAAAAAAAAAAAAGACTGCTAATTAATGAATCAATTAACAATTCTTCTACTTCTATCACATTGTGGGTTGTGTTCTAATTAGTCGGCCATGTGGCTGTAGCCCTGTGTCTAAGCTTACTATATTCAAGTGTAAAGCAAAAACATGAGTGAGCCCTCATTAATTGGGTCCTAATGGCTTCTTTTAAATATTGACCACCAAATGAACTTATGCTGCACAGGCTGAAATCAATCTCCATAAAGCATTTCCAGCCATTTTCTAAATTTTTCCTTAAATTTAAATTTGGAAAAAAAAAATATATAAAATACAGGTTCAACCATTTCTTAGAATATCCTCAAATTTTAGATTTCTCTAAAATTTTCCTCAAATCAAGATGAATAAATGAGGCTCCCAAAACTGTCCCCAAACCACCAATAGTCATATTTTAAACTAAACACCCAAACAAAAATAGATTTAGGAAAAATTTTAACTTTAGCATTAGAGAGCTCTTCCCTATATCTAACTTTTTTCCCTAACTTATCATTACTTCAAAAAAAAAAAATATAGGGAAAAGATTGGAGATGCTAAATAAAAAAAAAATAATAATAAAAAAAACCTTTTTGGTTCCTATGTTTTACCCTAAAAACATATTTGGTCCATGTGGTTTCCACATGTGATCCCTGTGTTTGATATATTTTTCAATCTTAGAACAACTTTAACATGTTCAAATTTGTTTTCAATGATCGAAACCGTCCATGTTTTTTGACATAATTCAAAGATCATCCTTGCAAAAAATTAGGAAAATCGAAAACTGTTTAACCAGTATATTACTGTCAACATCATTTTAACCTTTTTTGACGAACTGTATTTGTCCGCAAATGTTAAAAAACTAAACAATTACCAATTTGGCTGAATTTTTACTAGAACGACCCTTAATGATGGACTTAAAAAATGAACGATTCCGATCATTGAATTCCCCACTATGTGGTGAGTGGGAATTCCCTGCTCGATCTATGGTTTTGGTCCAAAAAATGGCCAAAGTGTCATAAAAGTAAGTTTTAAAAAAAAAGTTATAAAAATAATGTGCTCTAAAAAATGGGTTATTTAGTTCAATTTTCCAAAGAATTTCTGCATATTTTATTTTGGCAAAAATTTCATGACTTTTTATTTCATTTCAAGAGGCATCTAATTTTGCAAACTTAGGGAATTTTGATGAATAATGTGAAAAAAATAATTCAAATTGGTGGCACTTCTCTGTAAATGGTCATTCATACTAACACATTCAGAATTTTCTCTCTCCCAAAATTTTGTCCATTTTCTCTGTTTATATTTCGCTTACAAATTTTTCATTATTTTAACCTCCTTCCCAAAAGTCCATTGATTTTAACTACTAAATTTTAATAACTTTTTGGTTTAGGTACCAAAATTAAATACCATTTTAAATTAGATACTAGTTGAATAGTCAAACCTCAATGAAATTAAAAAGCCTTCAACAATTTTATATTTACTTGCTATGCCATTGTGAAAAGTACAAATCTACCCTTCCCTCATCAGCAACATGAATGACCTCCGGCCACTGTTTTTCGGCCAACCTCCGACCACCGTCTTCCGGCCACCGTCCTCCGGCCGACCTCCAGCTACCGTCCTCCGGCCAAGCTCTACTCATTACACAAAAAATTAAATTAACATTTAACATGGAGGGGATTCGAACCCCTCTCATTCAAGAGGAATGAAATATCTTCCACCATTACAGTAAGTTAACTACTATGCAAAAGTATTGCTTTAACCTAATTTATACTAGACTATTGTATATTTTTTTTTTTAAATAATTAATCCAATTAGTCACAACTAATCTAAAGTTGTGACTATCACAATTAAGTTATGACTGTCTTTTAGATTTAATTGTGACTGATTTAAGATGTGATTATCTCACAACTAAATCTAAAGTGTGACTGATTTAGTTGTGATCGAATGATATTCATAACTAAAAAATCCCTAAACTCTAACATGAAAACTAAAGACAATGCACCTAAAGCACCCCCAAAATTCATATAACAACCAATTAACAAAATTTGAAGTTGTGAATGATATTCATAAAAAAATAAGTTTAACATTAAACACCTACATGTTTAATTAACATAAAAGCTAACATAAAAAATCAAACGGATTAATACATAACACCTAAAAATAATAAAAAATTAACTGTGACTGTCACAATTTAGTTGTGACTGTTTGGTAGTCACAACTGCATCTGAAATTGTGACTGCATTATTATGCAATTGCTGAAGCCTTAAAGCATATAATTCCCATTTTTATAAGGCATTATTATGGGGGCCCAATAATTTGGAAACCCATTAGACAAGGCCCACAGATCTGCAAAAATACCAAAAGCACATTCACTGAGTGAGTTTTGTGTCAAATCTCATCACCCGCATTCCATAAATTTCCATTCATGCATTGCAGACTTTGCAGTCACATCTCTCAGCAAACATAACTCATTACAAGGCTTTCTTTCTTCTGCTCAAGGCTGTGGACAGAGCTGGGTACAAGAAACCCTCTCCCATTCATATGGCAGCTATTCTGCTCGGGTTGCAACAGTGGGACGTCATTGGCATTGCCGAGACGGGTTCTGGTAAGACTGCTGCCTGTGTTCTTCCTATGTTGACTTACATTTCGAGGCTGCCTCCCATTAGTGAGGAGAATGAGGCTGAGGGGCAAGATCGGAAAAATAAAAAGGCCTAAATGATTTGTGACCTAATCTAAAATATAACCATATAAATTAGTAGCTCAAATGAAAAATTATAGAGCCTTACTGATTTTCTAAAAGATTATTGGAATTAGATATTTAATCCAAATTTTCTCCCTTCCCAAATATATATATAAAAGAGTCAATAGAAACTAATACATATTAGTTTTAACTTTTAAGAGCGTTGAGTCATCTTGTGTTTAGGACAAAAAAGTGATGATCCATTATAATATGACATAAATTTTCTTCCCTTTTTTTTTATCAAGGCACCTCATAATTTGTGAATATAAAAGACAATATCCGTAAGAACAAAAAAGGTTTGATAACTCAGACAAAAAAAATGTCCGAAAACTTAGACAAAAAAAAGGTCTTTCAAAACGATGGGAAAACTTATTCTGGATGTTTTCCCAATCAATATGAGCATAATTAGCAGCAAAATTAGAAGTAAACTAGTTAATCTCATAAGCTTTTACAAATAAGCAAATAAAAATAAACGAAAAATGAAAAATAGAGAGTCAGAGAGGCCTCAGATCTTGGTGGATAAAAATGATCAGATGGGAGATGTTTCAGATCCCATCAATAGTAGCAAATACTGATCTTGCATCAGCGGCCTCAAATTTAATAAAAATAAATAAATAATCGATTAATATGTATATCAATATGGAATTAATTATATCAATATCAAATAAAAGCAGAAAGAACACAGACATATCTATATCAATTAATACTACCATATATGGAGGGACATTATATTTCCCATTATCTAAAGTAGCCATATATAGTAGATTCCTCATTTCTTGATCCATATGATCAAAGAATCGCAATATTAGGCATCAATCAATCAAGCTCATGCCTTATTACGACACCAAAAAAAAACTAAAAAAGGAAGGAAAAAAAAAAAAAAAAGCTTATGGTGCGGAGAAGAAGAAGACTCCAGCAGCCAAAGAAAAATTAGGTTTCGAGGGTTGTGGTATTTTGCCATTTATATAGAATCGATTACAAGGATAGAGGGTCAGAGGCAGTTCTCTACTGTTCTGTGTGGAACCCCAACTTACAATTTAGCCCAGGCCCAGCCCCCTCTATGTAGGACACCAGAATAGAACCTTAACTAACTGTTTGAAATTTAAAAGAAATTCTGAAGACACCCGAAAATTATCTTTGGACACCCATGTTTTAATTTTTTGAAGATTAGGGGGTAAGTCTAATTTTGGATTGTCATTCAAACTAGAACTAGTAATTGTTTAGATTTTTATTCAAATTCAATTTTTTAGGCTGAGGTTCAAAAACCCATAACACATTACAAATAATTTATTTAAAATAGAAAAAAAAACATAATTAGGTAATATATATATATATTAACCCTCACGTGTCACGTTATTTTTCGATTTTAGCTCATATTATCTCCAAAAATTGAGGTAATTAAAATCAAGGAGGAAAATTTCGTTTTTTAGGGAGGGGGAGATTTTATCAAAATACCAAATAATTTTCGTTTAGATTTCGAAATATTTCGCCGAAATTTCTAAAATTTCTCAAAAAACCTCGAAATTTCGGCAAAATTTTCAAAGGTAGAGAGGCAAAGACTGGAGGGAGAGAGGGGAGGAAGTGGCAAAGCCACCGTCGCCGGAGGGAGAGAAGAGATCAGGGAGGAAAAGGCAGCCCCGCCGTCACCAGAGGAAGGGAAGAGATTTGGCAAGGGAAAGGAGGGAGAGAGGGAGATCGGGCGAGGGAGAGGGAGAGGGAGGAGAGAGAAGAGATCAAGGAGGGACTAGGAGAGAGAAAGAGAAGGTGAGATTTTGAGAACTGAGAAAGAGGGAAGACTGGATGAAGGAAAGAAAGAGGGAAGACTGGAGGAAAAGAAAAGGAAGGAAAGAAAAAAAAGATGTTTATTGACAAAGATTTCTATCATTATGGGCCGATTCAACAAGCTTGGTCCAGAAGTTGATGCCATTGCAAGAAAATAGTGAAGTGTTGGCTGAACCATTTCAAAGCCCAAGCCATAACCAATAAGTTTGATTGGTCCAATCAAGTAAACCACTACGTTATTTAGGGAGGTTGTTTATTTGATATTGCAAAATAATTTACTGTGGTAAATTCAACATTTAATTATGTTGCCCCTTATTTTAAGTCACTTAGGGACTAGGGAGGTTGTTGTGTATTTGATATTGCTCAATAATTTATTGAAGTAAATTCAACATTTAATTATGTTGCCCCCTCATCTTAAGTCACTTAGGGATTAAGGAGATTGTTGTTTATTTGATATTGCTCAATAATTTATTAAAGTAAATTCAACCTTTAACTATATTATTCCTCATATTAAGTCATTTAAGTGAAAAGTTCTACTCAATAGTAAATTGAACCTCATAAGTATATTTTCGTTGTGTTTGATCTGATGGACTACATCATGACTAGCAAACTCATAGAATCAAGTTGCAAACCTTAGTACTTTTTGGAGAGATCATGAACCCCTAGTTAAGTCAACAAACTTTCACTTTATTGGAAGAGGTTTTAAGTTCCAAGTCCTACTAACAAAATCTTTGTGTAGAAATATTTTTCAATAAATCTTTGTCCTACTAAAAAATATTAATTCCCATCTTTTTAACAGTATTTGCTTCTAACGCGCATTATATTCACCTTATATCATATGAAATCTATTATATAATTTAATTTTTCAATGTTTTTTATCAATGTAGTAGATAATATGTTAAATAAACATATGGTCAAGTTTCATTCAAAATTTCCGTATTTTGATAGCAATTTCCATCATTTTAGTCTAATTTTGTCGAAATCAAAATTTCCGTAAACATTTCCGTTGAAATTTCCATTGAAAATTTCCTCGAAATCGAAATTTTACTCCTTGATTAAAATGAATTAATTTAGAATATTATTGAAGATAATGTCCGTTTTGGCTCATATTATCTTCTAAAATTAAGTTAAATAATATGAAATTACTTAAGCATTATTGAACATAATATTTGTTTTTTTAGGCGTAAAGTCACTTTTGGTCCCTGTACTTTGAGGTAAGTCGCACTTTGGTCCTATCATTTCAATTTGCACTGTGTTTCCCTTTCGATGTTGTTTCAATCCAAAAACCAATATGAATAAGAATGGATTAGGTTGTTTCCAAAGAAGGAGATTGACCTGGTTTAGGAATTGATAACACGAGGCTCGGTAGAAATACTTGAAATGACCAAACTATCCTTATGACCTAACTGAAGGTCTAGGGTCCAATCAAATGTCGATCTAGCTTAGATCGGTTAAACTTTAACGGAAAGAATACGGATACCCTTGTTGGTTATATCAAATCATGGTTTCGGGTTCGACGATTAGAATGGCTTTGGGTTTAAGATTCTTGAGCCGACACAACTTGTTAATTAACAACAGACATTCGCAAATGGGCACAGAGTCACAAACAAGATCACATGACCCTAAAGGATTGTTGGAAATTGATCATATAAACGCAACGTAAATAAAATTCATATGATCATGCTTCATATTGAAATATGATGCAATAAAACATGATTTAACGAAGGAGGATTCATACCTTGTTTTCTTGATTGGAAGTTCATCAAAGTGCGAATCCACAAGCTATCCATCATTTGGTTCTTCTAGTCACACAAAGATGTATGACCTCTAATTAGTCCACGCTAGAAGGAAATGGAGGGATTGAACTTTCTGAAGAATGGGAGTGCTAGCTCCCTTTATCAAGAATGGACTTTTGATAGAAAGAACGTAAAGTGAATTCTCTGGAGTATCACCTAGTCAAACATCTTGACTATAAGCCCATCTAAATAGATTTGAGTGGAAAACTATTATTCCACAAAGGGGGGGCCGGCCACCTAGTCTTATGAACCAAGTTAGTTGGTCCATTTGACTACGTAATTAACCATTTAATTAATTAATTATTTAATTAATAAGCCCAAAAGCCTATCCTTTTAGGATCAGGATCCTCTCCTAAGCACTCTAATCTCCTAACCTTCATAACCTTTTAATTATAGAGTGTCATGTGTCTTTTCTAACATCCTATGGTTCACACTAATTTAAAGCTACAATTACCAAATTAAAATAATTAAAAATAAGAAACTTAATTATGTAATCTAACCACATAATTAACCAATGTTAATTCCTTGACCCCCCCCCCCCCCCAAAAAAAAAAAAGAACGATGTTAATCCTTGACTTCGCTCTTCCAAAATCCTCCTCTCATGGTTTCTCTGTACTATCATGGTGAAATTTCCTTCAACTGCAAATTAGTGGTTAGATTGACATAAAAGAGTGGAAAATATTGGTAATTCTCTCTCTCCTTTGCAATTTATATTTTGTATTAGCCCTAATCCTTATTTCTTCATACTTCAATACCCAAGTATTTTGGGGAAAGATTATATTGTAAACTCTAAAAAGGTTGCAGGACAATGATTGTATATATATTTTTCTGTTATTTGTTTCCCTGCTAGTTTGATATTTGGTTGCCCCTATGAGCTTTGATATTTTGTCTTTTCTCTGTCTAACATGATTTGGCCAGCAACATTGATTTTTCTGTGTAAGGATTTATGCTCTTTAGTTTTTTCTTTTGGTTTTAAAAATTAATTTAATTCTAGAAAAGAAATATATTATATAAGATGATGGCAGTCATTGCCCTATGATAGTCTGCTTTACTTTCTACAAAGTTTGATTTATTTTTCCCTCTCAGATATCTGCAAAGTGCCAAAGTCCTTTGCTTTTTCCTTGTCTTAATTACTTTACAATTTCCTTTTTGATAGTTTGGTAGTGCATGCGCAGTTGATATGTACTTATTAGAATAATTTTTGAGAAACAACAAGCATGAAATATCTTTGCAAATTTATATTGAAGTGTAAAATATCGCAGGAGATTATATGTTTAAACATACTTTATTCAGTGCAATAGTTTAAACATCCAGTGAGAAGATATAGTGGGATTGAATATGTTTCATTACTTTTACATGATTTTTTCTTGTTCTGTGAGTTATATGGCATAATATATAATTAAGTGTTTGTATACTTAATTTTGCTTTTTGCCAAGAAGTGTTTGTATACTTTATCATGATAACTTGTATATTGCAGTTGGGTTTATAATCAAATTTCAGTATTGGTTGAAAATGGATGATTCAGCGGCTAGAACAAAAATTAATATAGATGCTTTGGGTGATATAGATTGGAAACCTAGACATGGAATGGAATTTGATTTCGAACAAGCAGCATTCGACTTTTACAATGAGTATGGACGAAAAATGGGATTTAGTATTAGAAGAGAAAGTTATGGCAACAATAAGTGTACAGGAGAAATGACTTCAAGAATAATTGTTTGTAATAAAGAGGGAGTTCGATCCAAAGATAGATCGAAGGGATCGATCATTTGACCGTTAAATGTAGAGCAGAGACAAGAACTGGTTGTCGTGCTGAACTATGTATTAAGTTGAATAGGAACAATAAAAATTATTTTGTCAACAATTTTCTGGAAGAGCACAACCATGACCTTGTGATGGGCGAGTGTGCCCATATGCTACCATCTCAACGGAAAATAGCAGCCTCGCAAGCAATTGAAGCAGAATTAGTGGCACAAGAATCTGGAATTGCTCTTAAGTCTTCATATGAGTTAATGGGTAAGCATTAAAGCACGTACATAGTATTTTTAAAGGTCGTAGTGGGGTACATAATGCTTAACTTTATCAAGGTTCATGGATTATATTGAAGGGGAAGATGAGTTTATATCTGGTTGGGATGATATGCTTGACAAATATAGTGCTCGTGATAATACTTGGTTGAGTAGCATATATGAGTTGAGAGAAAAATGGGCTTATGCATATGCTAAGCGAACATGGACTGGTGGAATGAAAACAACTCAACTTAGTGAAAGCTTTAATGCTTCCTTAAAACAATATTTGCAATCAGACTCTAACATGCCACAATTTTTTACACAGTTTGAACGAATGGTCAATGATAAACGGTACAAAGAGTTAGAAGCGGAGTATGATTTGTGTTATAGGTTTGCTATTGTGAATTAAAGAAATTCCTGACCAATATATCTTAAGAAGGTGGACAAGAAAAGCTAGAGCTGAAAATGTGCAAGATATACATGGGTGTGAAATTCAAGCTGATCCTAAGTTGCAACAAACTTCTTGGTACAGATCTTTGTGTTCAACATATACCAGGATATCAAGTCGGGCTTCTGAGAGTGAAAAAGCATATAATTTAGCAATTGAAAATGCGGATAAATTAGCAAAACAAATTGAAGACTTGTTACGATTAGAAGTACATGAGGTGTGCAAGAAAAGGACCGTGAAAATGCTTCCAATTCTATTGAACATGCACCTAATATTGAAGTGAATGATGTTGTGCATACTAATATTGTCAAAGCAAAAGGGTTGAAAAAAAGGGAGACATCTCGAGGAAGATGCCGATACAAGAGTGGTTTAGATATAGCCTTGGGCAAAAAAAAAGAAGAGACAATCCAATCCACACTCAGCTGGGGTAAAACTGTTTTATTGAACCTATTTTTTTTTTCTTTCATTGTTTGTTTTTTTTTTTCCTTTTTTCATTCAAAATTTCATGTACAGGTTATTCCTAATCCAACAAATAATGAAGAAATAGATGTTTGTAAACCATGCCCTCCACAACATGGTCAGCCTTCTCAGGTGATATAATTTTTTATATGATTGAAACATTCAATTAGTTTACAAAGATAGTTTAACTATATTGTTGGTATTATAGGTTCCGACCCATTCTCTTCATATGGTTGACAATTCTTCAATTATGTCAAGAGGGAACCATCTTTATCATGTGAGTGACTATGAACTTATATATATAATTCTGTTGTAAAAGTATGTAGAAAATAGGGTTTGTGAAAAAGAGAGGCAGAGAGAATATGATCTGTCTATTTCATTCATCTTATAAATATCTTTATATAGAGGTAGGGTTTACTAGGGTTTTGAACATTTACTAGTATACCCCTACAACTAATTACAGGAATAGCCACACATAATAATATATTTACAACACTCCACCTTGGATATTCCATGTCATTAGTGTTGTCTCTGCTATGCGCTTCTAAGTTGCCTCGTTAAAACCTTGCCAGGTAATAAAAACCCTGTGGGAACAAAAACAACCCTGGTCGAAGGAAAAAGAGTGCAACGCGCGTGAGTGTGGAGTAGTCGCATCAGAACCTCAAAAGTAGGTGAAGTCATATCTTCTAGATCATGAGCAGATAGTATGTCAATGGGAGTGGGGTGCATTAGAATTGCTACACCAAAACCTTGCCCGGTAAACCCAATGGGAAAAACCCCTGGTCGAAGGGAAAAGATGAGCAAATGCATATATATCAGATCAATACATCTTCAGGATGTAGTATGAGTAGAGTGACCATGCCAAGATGTGCCTCATTAAAACCTTACCAGGTAACAAAACCCAGTGGGACAAAATAACCCTGTACGAAGGACAAAAGAGTACACGATGGTTAAGCGAGTATGCTTCGGGATACTTCCCCTGATGTCGACTCCCCCTGAAGACTACATACTAGGTAAATCAGCCAATCTACGCAAACCAATACCTCGAATATGCATCAAGAACGTGGACTTTGGCAGTGACTTGGTGAAGAGGTCTGTATGGTTGTCTTGAGATCGGATCTGCTTGACTTCAATCATCTGATGCTCTTGTTGCTGCTGATTGAAGAAGAACTTCGGTGCAATATACTTGGTGTTGTCTCATTTGATGAAACTCGTCTTCATTTGCTGGATGCAAGTGGCATTATCCTCATAGATAATCGTTGGTTCATCAGTGGTGGAATGCAGCCCACACGTAGTTCGAACATGCTTGAAAACTGCTCTTAGCCATATACATTCACGAACTGCTTCGTGAAGGGCTAGAATCTCAGCATGATTCGAAGAGGTAGCAACAAGAGTCTGTTTCGTAGACCTCCAAGATATTGTTGTATTCCCAATGGTAAAGACATAATCAGTTTAGGAATGCGCTTTGTGCGGGTCTGATAGATACCCTACGTCAGCATATCCAACAAGGCGGGCATCATTCCGAGGATCGAGGGGGTTCGATCCATTAATTCCTTGATGCATAGGGATATAATAAGCCCATATCCATCGTACCTCTAAGGTAGCGGAAAATGTCTTTTATGCCATTCCAGTGGCGGCGTGCTGGCGCAGAGCCACATCTAGCTAACAAGTTCACAGCAAATGAGATGTTTGGTCTAGTACATTGAGCCAAGTACAATAATGCGCCTATTGCACTTAAATATGAGACTTCTGGTGCCAATATCTCTTCGTTATCATCTGCGGGACGAAACAGATCTTTCTTAGGATCTAGACTACGGACGATCATAGGCGTGCTAGAAGGCTTTGCTTTATCCTTATTAAAGCGCCTTAACATCTTCTGGATGTAATTCAATTGATGGACTAGAATTCCATCTACACGGTGCTCGAGCTCCAGGCTGAGACAGAAATTCGTTCTCCCAAAATCTTTCATTTCGAATTCCAACTTCAGGTGTTTAGTTGTTTCCTTGATCTCTTCAGGAGTACCAATTAGATTCATGTCATCGACATAAACAGCTACAATAGCAAAACCGGAACTTGTTCTCTTAATAAACAAGCAAGGGCATAGATCATTATTCACATATCCCATCCCGATCAAATACTCACTTAGACGGTTATACCACCTCCGTCCGGATTGTTTCAATCCATAAAGTGAACGCTTCAAACTAATGGAGAGCATGTTCCGTGGTCTGGAACTATTTGCATCTGGTGTCTTAAGTTATTCGGAAACTTTCATATATATCTCTGTATCAAAATCCCCATAGAGATAAGCAGTGACCACATCTATAAGCTGCATACTCAGTTTTTCGGAAACTACCAAACTGATAAGGTAGCGGAATGTTATGACGTCCATTACGGGGGAATACACTTCCTCGTAATCAATCCCAGGGCGTTGAGAAAATCCTTGCGCCACTAGACGAGCCTTGTATCTCACAATCTCGTTTTTCTCATTACGCTTCCTTACAAATACCCATTTAAATTCTACAGGTTTAACATGGGGAAGGTATAGGAACGACATGCCCAAACACCTTTCTCTTTGTCAAGGAATCTAATTAGACCTTGATTGCTTCTTTCCATTTTGGCCAGTCGTCTCGACGTTGACATTCATCAACGGAGCGAGGTTCGATGTCATCGCTAGTTATAATTTCGGTAGCTACCGCAAATACAAATTTATCATCGATGATAATCTCTTTTCGATTCCAGAGCTCACTTAAGCATGCATAATTTATAGAGATCTCTATGTTCTCGGGAGTAGGTTCAAACGTTGGAGCGTCCCCCAACGCCGTCTTTTCTGGGACGAACCCATAATCCAGAACTATTTCGTGAGATGGATCGATTAAGATTGCGATGTCAAGGGGACTCGTTTGTGCCAAATTAATCCTCTTCAGGGGATAAGAGTCCATCGAACCTAGTGGTCAACCTCACTTCTGGGCAGGGACATATGACTGGTTAGCCGCTATGCACTACACCAAAACTGAGCTTTCACCGCATGCGTTGCACGCCGTAAATTGATATTTACGGCGTATAGTTGCACGTCGTTGAAGCGCATGCCGTAAAAAGTATACCTATCACGACGTGCAATGCAAGTCGTAAATACAAATAAACACGCTATAATTGGTGATCTTGCATGTTTTATATTACTATATATGGCATGATCTGCACGCCGTAATTAGTCTACATTTACGACTTACTTTGCACGCCTTTAAAGGTCATCATGCATCCTGTTTAAGGCTTGTCTTGCACGCCGTCTTTGAGTTTTTTTATATATTTATATTTATTCAATTAACTTTCTATATAGCTTCATATTGTTTATACACCTGCCATTTAATTTCATAAAATAAAACAATGCATCAAAGTAAACGTAAGAGAAAGAAACACTTCATTGAAATTATGGTAACCAATTCCAAATACAAAGTCACATTTTTAAGAGTTATAGAAAAGGTAAATAACAAAATGCAAGCCAAAACAAGATATGTTTCATGGGTACCAAAAGTTCCTAACTAAATGCTGCCCTCAAGAATTTGGCACCTCTTTACTTGACAGCTGCAATAGAGAAAAGATAAAAAAAAATGTTAGATATTCTTGAAAAGGCAGAGATACAACTCCAACATGGTAACTCTAAAGTTTAATCAAATCCATTCATCACAAGGGGAAAAGAAAATTTTAAAAAAATCCAAAACACATGCAATTCCTTGTTGGAATTCAATCAAATCCAATACAAATGCATAAACAGTAATAAGCAAAAGCTAATTCGAATGTAGTTGGTATCATATATGCATGTCATGGTATTTCAACTTGCACCAATATTTTCCTTTGGATATTTTTTCATAAAATCCACCTTGAGAATACACAAGAACCAACATGTATGCACAAATACCCAATGCTCACTCAAATGGTTAATCCCTCATGTATACCTACCTATCAGGCTTATAATCTTTGACTCTCTTAAAATAAATTCCTTGTTGGAATTCAATCAAATCCAATACACATGCAATTTCATTCTTAAGAGAATTACAAATTTCAGTGAGTACAATATGCAATATATAAAACGTAAAGATGGAAGACAAATTTTTTACCTCGATAAAATCAGTGAGAAAACAACAAGTACATAACAAGTGGGAACCAAATCAAACCAAACTTTCCATCATTCCATAAAGCCATTAAGTAAAATTAAGTAAAGGAAAATGAATGTACCTCGAAATTGTGAGACTAATATATATACTTTGATATACTTTATCGACCATGCAATTGTACTTCCTAATGCTTCACGAAGAAGAAAGAACTCACGTCTTGGTCGATAAAGAGCCACACTATCATCTAACACATCATGCACCCAAACTTTTCAACACCCAAAATTTATCTGTATTTCCTTAGTACTGCTCTCTAATTAATGTCTAGACAACATTTGCAATTTAAAATTATACAAATGTATTTGTCAATAAAAGAATTAAATGATTCTTACAAAAAAAAGAAAAAAAATGAAAACAGTAATAAAGTAGCGCTTCAAAAGTTTCATACATGTATAAATGCACACACAGAGCTATGTATGCATCACTCCATAAACCAAAGCATACTTGCTCAATATGTAAAATCATACCATGATGCTCAGGGATTGAACTGTCATAGTTAACATCTATATGACTATGTACTCTCTGCAAGCATTCCTTCTGATAGAATTCAAGCAAGAAAAAAGGCATAACAATCATACCATGGACATGCATGTAATTGATTCCCAACAAGCATTTGTTTGAGTACAGATATAGGTAATCATTTATATATATCATAAGGACTTTGCTTTGCTGAAAGTATGGCAGGGAATTACTAAACAATCAACAAACTCTATATTACTTGTCCAGCTTCACAGCTCTATTTTAAGTATAAGGTTACAATATATATGCCACTTCATAGTCGTAATCCACTTGTGGGCTCTGAAAAATACAAGTCCTAAAAACAAGTATCCCTCCATAAACACATTAGATAATGGGTTCACTTCATGACTCTGCATCTTCTGTTTATATATTCTGGTATTACCTCCATTGTTTACTGTTATGTGAAACAAATACCTAGGAAGCATTCAAACTAGAACATACACAAACACCACACACATACACTTCTTAGCTTTACCTTCTTTATCCTACTTTGTATTGATTCTTTAATACTAGACTTGAGAAAGTCAACATGATGATCTTCTTCTAGCAGATAAAAAAATGATTCCACACTACTAAGATTATCAAGTAGCAAATTTCATATAAAATTATGGCTTCCAATCATTAGCACAAAAAATTTCTATAAAAGTAGATAAAATATTCAAAGCTTATGTTTTGTTTTACCTGATTGAAGTACCCAAAAGCTTGGAAGTGAATCTAAGAAAAACATGGCAAATCCATCTAAGTTGAATCTTTGCAAGGAGAAAATTTAAAAAAAAGTTGTCAGTATAACATTCCCGAAATATTGAAAGGAATCAATACAAAAATCGTTAAAATCTAAGCTCCAAAGCAATACAAAACACAAACTGATGTCCAAGCAACCATAAAAGAAGAGAATTATCTAATACCCATTTTCAAGCGGTCACCCAAAAGAATTTTCTGAAATTTACCTAGGAACCAAGTACATACACACAGAAACACATATATAAAGTATTAAAGATGCACATGAATTCAAGAAAGTAAAATAAATGAAACCCAGGTACCAATGAGTTCCAACTTATTCATTATACAATAGGATCATCAAGATTATGACTTAAAATCAAAAGTAACACAAGAATAAAGACTACGTTTACACGTTAATAAGGCCGGTTACCTAGATTCTTTAAGTTGAATCTCTGAAAGGAGAAAAAAAAAAAAAAGGCAGTAAACATTCCCAAAATATTGAATGGAATCAAGATTGTTTATCATGATTTACAAAATGCAATAGAACCCATTAAATTGGCAGAACATAAACGACCCACAAACCCCATAAATTGACAAAATAGAAAAATACCCATAAAATGTATAAAATTTGAATAACAAGAGATAACTCATAACCCATAAAATTAGAGCAGCAGAAAACGAAATTAGTGAAGAAAAGTAAACAATGAACATTGTATGAGCCCTAATCGAGCAAATTACAAAAAGAGAATACCATTATACCAGTACCTTACCCGATTTGGGTGTTTCTTCTAAAAATTCAGCACCCACGCCCAGAAAAGAGTGGGCAAGAGAGAGAGGATGGATAGGCTGAGTGTTTTGGCGAGGGAGACAGAGGCAGAAAGAGTGGGCAAGAGAGAAAGAGAGAGTGATTGAGCCAAGTTCCAGAAACTAAAGAGCCAAAATAAATAAAAACGCGAGGGAACTTTAATTTTTCACGTCTTTTCTTAATTTCGCGGGTAGAAGAGAAAAAAATAATCAGTTTTAATTATGGCATAAACTATGCACGCCATTAATAATAAAATTGCACGCCGTAAAATCTCTCTTATTTAACGACGCACAATTTGTTCGCCGTAATTTTTATACCATTACAGCGTGCTGACAATACATGCCGTAAATTGATGGTTATAAATAAAATATATGGCGCACTACCATAGCACGCCATAAAAAATAACTATTTACGGCGATCACTAAATGCACGCCGTAAATTGCACGCTGTTGAATCTCAGTTTTGGTGTAGTGATGGTTGTACCTCGTCCATCTGGGACAACAAGTCCTCCTGGAACGACACGTCCTTCGGGGACGGATATCCTTGCAAGCACGTTTGCAGCAGGTATATGTGATCTCGTCACTTTCCCTAGATCAGAGAATGCGTCTGGCATATTATGGGCTATAATCTATAGATCTAGAATTCTTCGCACTTTGCTATCACATTGTGCGGTTCGAGGATCGAGATGAGACGTAGTGGGGACATTCCACGTCAATTCACGTCGTTCTTCAGGAACGGTGACATTTTTATCTCCCCCTAACGGCGGGAATACTGTCTCATCAAAGTGACAATCCGCAAATCTGGCGGTAAAGAGATCGCCTGTCAAGGGCTCTAAAAAGCGTATAATGGATGGAGATTCATAATCGACATATATGTCCATCGTTCGTTGAGGACCCATTTTGGTACGTTGTAGTGGCGCAATTGGCACGTAAACTGCATACCCAAATACGCATAAGTACGAAACGTCAGGTTCGTAGCCAGTCACCAGCTGTAACGCGGAGTAAGGTTGGCTAGCAGTGGGCCTCAACCGGACCAACATGGTTGCATGCAAGATTGCATAGCCCCACGCAGAAATTGGAAGCTTGGTGTGCATAACCAAGGTTCGTGCAATCATTTGTAATCTTTTAATGAACGCTTCTGCGAGACCATTCTGGGTGTGAACATGGGGAACTAGATGTTCAACATCAATCCCAAGGGACATGCAATAATCATCAAAAGTTTTCGATGTAAACTCTCTGGTATTATCAAGTCTTTTGGACTTTATAGGATAATCTGTGTGGTGAGCCTTCTGGGCGAGAAGTTTAGCAAAAGCAGCGTTTCTTGTGGACAATAGTGTAACATGTGATCACTTTGTCGATGCATCAACCAAAACCATGAAATATTTAAATGGTTCGCATGGTGGTTGGATAGGTCCACAAATATTACCTTGTATCCTTTGCAGGAAAAGGATGGAGTCTTTACTAGTCTTTGCATATGATGGTCTAGTATTCAACTTTCTGAGCGAACAAGTTTGACATAGTGTGTCACTAAACACAAGATCCTTCTTAGTAAGGGGATGCTCGTGTGATGAATTGAGGATACGGCGGTTTGATGAATTGTGTCACCCTTGAATATTACAGGTACGTGTTTATTTTCAATGGAAAGAAATAATAGTCTTTTTGTAGTGTACGTGGATAAATATGTAGTTGTACATCATATATACCTAATTGTTTTGATTGGTTTTTTTTTTTACTAGGTCATAAATCTAGCATTCTATGATTAAAGATTTTCTAAGAATGAGTGAGAAAAATGAATCAAGATGCTTCTTGTGCACTACTGAAGTTCTTATGGGAGACAACTCAATGACATGTTGTGTATCGAAAATTTAAGTGCAATTGATAGTAGTAATTACAATATTGATATATTCTTGTTCAAGTGCTAAACAAAAGAGTTCTTTTTTTTTTTAATTACATATTTATGTGATTTTGGGTTCTGATTCGTTGGGCTAAAGTGATTATGATTAATGGTTGAATTTTACTATCATCAGAATTTTTTTCAAAGCAATTTCATGATATTGTAGAAGTTTGCATTTGTATGCTTTGGATTTTGTCCTTCATTTGTGATGCTTTTATTTACTCTGTTAATTAAGTTTGATATCAAGCTTATTCCGGGGCAGAAGTTAATTCCCATGTTCGCACATAGTGCTGAGTGATCAGTAGTGTATAATTTTTCGGCGTTGAGTGTTCGGGCCTAGTTTTTCGGCTTTTATTTTAGGGTTTAACTTTGAAATTTTGAGTTTAAACCCTAATATAATGCATCCACAAAGGCCATTCTACACTCTAGAAGGGTTTGGGGTGAACCAGTCGACCTATACCCTAAAAAACAGGCTGAGAAAGTAGCATCGAGCACTGCAAGAAATGATCTCCTATTTTTAAAAAATTTCACCGAGCTCTCGGCGGTGTTATTGAATGCTCGGTATCAGTTTTTTACGAACGTGCACTCATTTGCACCTAAATGGCTTCGAGTTTGATCTTTCTTTAATCTAATATAAGACCAAAATGGTCTGTCATAATGATGACAATAACGATAGGACAATCCCATGCATAATGATGACAATGGATGCTTTGATATATATTTGAAGTTCATTTTAAGAAATTCCTTGCAATTTGAGCATTTGAGAGAATAAATTGTATAGTTGTGGGATATGAAATTGTTTAACATTCATGTAACAGAAAATATGAAAGATACACAAGTGTACAAAAGATTTGTAAATAACATCACCAATAAAATGTATATTAAGGCATAATTTATGTCTATACAATAATGAAAGCACAAAATCCACCTAAAAGAATCATGCTACCCCCACAAAGGCAGAAACAAAACAAAAAAGATGACATGTATTGCAATCCAATATCTTTCTCTGTGCAAAACTTGGTAAACTTTTGTGAATTAATTTGTTGTAGGGTACAAAAAATTTTACACTGGAGATAATCATCATCCCTCAAATGAGGAACTCAGTTCCTTATAGTTACTATAAATATAACAAATAGCACATCCATCCTCATGAAATAAAGAGTCCTAGATGCATATGCGCGAAGGAGATAAAGGATCAAAGTTTCTAAATCTTTCTTTGAGGTCAAACAACCTATAAAATAGTTAACTGAGATCAATGTTAGAGATAATGATAAAATCAAAACAATGATTGAGAACTATGAAAGTAGAAAAAATAAATAATAAAAAATAAAAAATAATGACAATTTGTGTGTGTGTGTGTGTTCTATACCTTACCGATTCCACATTCAACAACTTAAAATCTACCAGCAACACTAGCTTGTGACACCCTCCCAAAAAACTTGAGAGTTGAAATGTGCCCTTATGTTTCTATTTGGAGCAAACTTAAACCCATCATTTTGATGGTGCATTTGTATGATCAATCATCTTAAATATTCATATAATCTCCTACAATATTTTACAGTACTTCAAATATAAATTTGCAAAGATATTTCATGCTTTTTCTAAAAAATTATTCTAATAAGTATATATCAACTGCGCATGCACTACCAAACTATCAAAAGGGAAATTGTAAAGTAATTATGACGAGGAAAAAGCAACGGACTTTGGCACTTTGCAAATATCTGAGAGGAAAAAAAAATCAAACTTTGTAAAAAGAAAAGCAGACTATCATAGGGCAATGACTGATATCATCTTATATAATATATTTCTTTTCTAGAATTAAATTAATTTTTAAAACCAAAAGAAAAATCAATGTTGCTGGCGAAATCATGTTAGACAGAGAAAAGACAAAATATCAAAGCTCATAGGGGCAACCAAATATCAAACTAGCAGGGAAACAAATAACAGAAAAATAAAAAATACAATCATTGTCTTGCAACCTTTTTAGAGTTTGCAACATAATCTTTCCCCAAAATACTCGGGTATTGAAGTATGAATAAATAAGGATTAGGGCTAATACAAAATATAAATTGCAAAGGAGAGAGAGAATTACCAATATTTCCACTCTTTTATGTCAATCTAACCACTAATTTGCAGTAGAAGGAAATTTCACCATGATAGTACAGAGAAACCATGAGAGAAGGGTTTTGGAAGAGCGAAGTCAAGGATTAAAATCGTTCTTTTTTTTTTGGGGGGGTCAAGGAATTAACATTGTTTAATTATGTGGTTAGATTACATAATTAAGTTTCTTATTTTTAATTCTTTTAAATTGGTAATTGTAGCTTTAAATTAGTGTGAACCATAGGATGTTAGAAAAGACACATGACACTCTATAATTAAAAGGTTAGAAAGATTAGGAGATTAGAATGCTTAGGAGAAGATCCGGATCCATCATTTTAATATTATTTTTATTATCATTTAGGCTCAATAATTAACCTATTAATTAATTCTTTCCAAACCCATTTCTAATACCATCTCACACATATTAGCGTGTGACCTCTTAGGTTTTAATTGAATCCGGCAGTAGATTGAGACACGTTCTCAAAATAACCCAATCTGGGTAAAATACCATTTTACCCTTAGGTCTCCACAAGTCAAGATTGACGCCTAGCAGAGTGTCATGGCTATCCGGATTAACCGAAAGAGAGAAGAACCTATTTAGTCTTCAATTGCAATACAATATAGTCTCTTTATTATCCTATGTTCTTGAATCATGGTCAAGTATGGAATTTCGTTAACCCTAGCATGATCCTTGAGGTCCAACACTTATGTATAGATTACATTTGATCATGGAAGCTTGTTTCCATGATCGAGTACTCTGACCAGAGATTCCTGCATCTAGACATATGTTGCCTCTTGAAACATCTCTCCTATTACCAGGAGTGATAGAATTTTTGTTGAACACACATATGCCCCAGTACGTCAGTGACTATGCCCAATCCGTACCTTTAACTAAACTCTAGGAGCCTAGCCTTATGATACGATCAAAGCATAGCGACCGAACGCACATGACAACCATGGTGTCTCAAGTCCAAGGACCAATGGTATTATCAAGACTTAACGGATTCCTATTGACGGGTGTGTAATACTCCATGACATGTATTCGTTACTTTGGTCAGGTTCAGTGAACCATATACTGGCACCCATGATCTTCTTCTAGTGTCTCTATACTGATAATCTGAGGCTGATTATCCTAGACGTTAAGCAGAGATAAATCATGCTGGTTTTACTGGATTTGATATTGTCCAAATATCAATCCTGCAACTAGGAACAGTTTAGACTTCAAGTACTAAAGAATATAAGTCTCATTATCCTAACTTCTTTAGGACATTATTCCTTTAACTTGAAATCATAGACCTCTTTTATGCATACAGACATATACTAGGATATAGTATATATATGAAGGATGGAACATAAAAGACAAGTTTGCTTGTGATGTTAGAAATATACACAATACATTTATTAAAACGATTTGCATTAGGGCATATTCCAACAAGGACACCCTTGCACTCGCCGTGAGGAGAAGAACAAAATGGCGGTGGTCCACCACACTATCGTCGCCGGAAAAGGGGATTCGTCGCCGAGAGGGTTTCAAATAGTTTTGGTTTCGATCTGGATTTTTGGATGGAAATCTAGGCGAGTGATCCACTCACTGAGGTAGAGGAGAGTGAGACGAAGACATAGAGACCAAGAACTCCGGCAACCATCGCTGGACTGCAACACGCGCGCTAGCAAAGCCGCGCGGGAGAAGAGAGAAGAGAAAGAAAGAGAGAAAGTTGGGGGCGGCTAGGTCACTATTAGGTTTTTGAAAAATGAGAGGATTACTTCTGTAACTTGGGTATATACCCATAAACCCTAAGAGTCTAAAATTACAAGTATGCCCCTAGACTTCGCACGTTCATAACTCTCAAATCGTAACTCTGATTCACGCGTTTTTCGAGTCTACGCGCTCGTAGAGTCGAGCACTACGCAACAAGACCAAGATCAAAGTCAAAATCCAAATATTTCAATTTGGTCAAATTCGGGTCAAAAATATTTCCCAAAAATATTTGAAATAAAAACACCAATGATTTGAAAATGATAGAAAACATTTTATTTCTCAAAAAAATTCTAGAAATCTCAAAATAAAATTCTAATAAAATTTGAAAAATTTACGGGCTCTCACAGTACTCCTGCTCTCTAGATTGTATAATTCACAGTAGGCCTTATAACTATCACATAGAATATATTTTATGTTGCATTCAATAGATTATCATGAACACAACATATCTAAAAGAATAAAAATTTCAGTCAATTTCCTGGGTTTTCTCATAAGAACAAAGATTACTCCTAATTCCAATACAATGGGAGGACCAAAAATCTCAAGCTTCAATTCCTAGAATAAATGAGAAAGAACATCAAAAGCTGAGTGCTTGAGTGCCTAAAGGGGGTGTCCCCAACTTGGATTTCATTGGATTTTAAAAGTTCAATGAAATTTAGGTGTCGCCAACTCAGATTTTAATGGACTCCAAATAAATCAAAGTATCTCCAACTCAAATTTTAATGGATTCCAATGAAATCAGGTGTCCTCAAAAAGTCATGGATTTCGTTAAGTGAATGATTTTAATGGATTTTGATGCATTTTTACACATAACAAATTACATGAGAATTTCAGCTAATTCCCTTAGATTTTGATGGATTATATGGATTTTAAAATCTATTAAAATCTGAGTTGCGGATACCCCTTAAGAGAGAGAGAGAGAGAGAGAGAGAGAGAGAGAGGTATAAGTTACTCTCAAAAGGAGTGCCACAAACCCAACACCTTATCAATTAGAAAGAAAGAAAGAAAGGAAAAAAAAAAGACATCACCCAACTAGTAATGTCCTTCAGTTGAAAAGTCAAAACATTAAGTGCGAAATTGAAATTAAATAAGTGGTGCTACTGTTACATACCTGACTTTAAAATTCGGCTCCAGATTTATAGTTTCCCCCGGCCAACACACCAAACTACAAGTCTTGGGCGACCAAGAAGCTAGCCCATAGCTCATTCATACGGTCAAGTTGAGGACCCTCGGTAGGCAAGCCAAGGGATAAATCCAGAACAAGGAAAGTTGGAGTGGAACGGAAGAGACAAAGATGAAATTGGTCCTCTTTTAGGTCAGATAACTCATAGAAAAAGTTGAAACAATCATCTACCGAATGACTGGGGATCTCGGTTGTTGCCAACGAATGGCCGAGAATCCAGTTAACTGGTAAAAGATCAACCAATCGACGTTCGGGAAAGTAGACTTGGAGCCAGAATTGAAAACGCCAAAATGGACAGGCAATATGGGGATCCATGTCTCCAGTCACAATATCACGAAGGCACCTATAAAGATAGGACAAAATAAATGGCGTGAGCGCCAAAGGCTCCTTGGCTTAAGCTAATCTATTGGCCAACCAAGCGAATTCCAAAAGACCTTTCCCAAACTTGCTAACAAAAATAAATTTGCAAAGCCAATAAAAGAAGAAGGCATAATGCTCATACTCTTTGGGCGGTTGCCATTGTCCGGTAGCGAGCTCGGCTGCAACAACTTGATGGCCGTAGTTCTTAGCCAAGGTGCTATAGTTGCAAGCGCCTTTTTGAGGGTTCTTGGCTAGCCCATTTAGGTGTGCTCTGAACTTAGCCTCAGTAGGATGGCTTTAAAGTTGAGCACTTACTTCGACCCTGGTTGCTGGTAGACAAAGGATCGCGCATACATCCAAAACCGTAAGGGGTCATGGACCGAACCTAAGGTCCATAGTATTGTTGGCTAAGTTCCAGAAGCACAGAGCTTCGGCTAGCTATAAGACTACGGTCAATTGGGAATTCATCCTTACAAAGCATTATGGCATCATAGATGCCTAACATCTTCCAGTGAGCACTGAAGAAGTGCTCCATTCTCGGGAGCCACCAGCTCCACTCCTCGGTCACAGTTGGCCATTTCTGTTGAGGCCAGACCGAGTTCCATCGAGGCCAGCTGGCCTTGTACCCATAGCAGGACTGATCTCCGCCTTGCATCTTTAGCGCCACCGCCAAATTAGCAGGTGGCACATCTATGAAACATCTATGAAACATGGTCCGAGAGTCAGTTGATTCTCTCCAAAAACGGTTTGTCTGATTGACCACTGGAGGATTGGTAGAATAGAGGACTCGCTGCACCTTCTCAAAGTAAGCACTGGCAATATCTCCTTCAACATTCGTTGATGACATTATGAAAGAAGAATTGAGAAAATGGAATAAGAGGGGGAGATGGAGATTAGAGGCAGAAAAAAGGGAGAACCAAGAGTAAAGGAAAGTTGTAGAAGGAAGTTAGAGACGGAGAGAAGGTTTTAGGGTTTCTGGAGCAGGAAAAAGCAAGTGAGAGGGAAGAGAGAGAAAAGAGATATTTATAGGAGAGAGAGGGAAGACAAAAGGTTTCAAAAGTTGTTGAAATTAATGTTTAATAATTGGGAACTGAAAAGACATTCCCCTTTTGGGATAAGCGATCAATCAGATACGAGGAACGAGAAACCAATCGCCTCAAATTCTGTGCAAACGGCAGTTTGAAACCTCAAGGGTCTTATCACACATGATAAGTGCATTTAATGCTTGAAAATTGGTAATTGTGCTTCCTCAACCACTCGGTTTATTGGACTGAGGCTCTAGGAAGTAGAAGAGCAATGTTTAGGCCTAATTTTGCACTTTTTAGTAAATGGGTCAGGATTGGACATAAAGTTGGGTCACTGCAAGGTCGACCCAATAAATTGAAGAAACAACCAAAATAGAAAAGCCTAATAAAAAATGGGCTGAAAATAAGATAAAGGCTCACAATAAGAAGCAACGTAAGGTAGCACGGGCCGAGCCCAGTCACGAAGATCAAATCAAAAGACGACAATTCCTATCAGAACAAGGAATCGAAATATCCTCAAAAGATCAAGAGTCATAAGCATTCACGATTCTTGCCGTTTACAACCCCTTGAAGAATCGTGACTCTTTGGATCCAAGGCACCCGTTAGGGTTTTACCACTATAAATAAAAGCCTTAAGTGACCAAGAACACAACTTTGACCCCCAAAAAATTCCAAGAGATCACAAGCATCAATAACCTTAGTTCTTCATTCGTCAATCGTCCTAGGTTTTTATTATGTTTTTTTAGTTTTTCTTTTCAATTTTTTAGTGTTCTAGAGAAAATTTTATGGTTTCTCTCAAGAACTTAGGATCAAAACCATTGTTTTCTTCAGTTTTTGTTGGAATTAATATGAGTATGTCTTTTTGATTCGCATATTGATAATTTAGTTTTACATTCTTGTTCTTTAAATTCTACATAAGTAGGTTTATTGCTTTCTTATATTAGATTAGTGATAGATTATGCATTTTACAGTTCATACTTGTATTATTACAATTAATTTCGAAGATTGTTTGTGTTTTGATTTTGTTTTTATAGTTAATTGTTATTTGTTTGATTTTGATTTTGTACCCATCACTCGCACATTCACTTTCACTCACCATATCACCGTCACACCAACCTCGGCCACACTACCTTAAGTCCTTGCAGCTAAGGCATCAAAACCTTTGTGACCGAGATGTGTTCTTTCTCGGTACACAGTCGCCTGATCAGAAGTCAGTTTCGTGCAACATCATCATTTGTATGCTTGGCCATCGATTGCGTACTGGCACGCCCAACACAAATTTGAAGAATGTGGTTTATTTGATCCGTTGCCTAGACAACAAGTGCTAATAGAGATTTTGAGGCAAACAATCTACCAACACACATTGCCACCTCTACTTGAAGAAACATGAAACTGCCAATAAGACAAAACAAAAGTGGGTAAAACCAAAAGTACTATTTTGCATCAATTATAATCGGACAATGTAATGCAATGTAAAAAGCAAAAAGGAAATCCCTAATATTATTAAAAAAATAAAACCACTGGCCTGTACTAGTTGGTGGTATAAAAGGTCACTCCCGCTCCAAACCGAAAAGGACAGAAAGGACGGACTCCGAACCACACAACACCAACTTTGTCAAATCGACAAATCCATTTCTTTATTCTCTTCTCTGATCCAAAAACCCGTCTTCCACACTCTCTCTCCCCCTGTGCGCACGTCAAGGTCGTCCTTCTCACACACACTTTCTTTCTCTGTATCTGATCTCCAAAACCCATATTCTTTCAGCTTTATGCTTTACTAACTGACACGAATCCTACATTTATTTAGTTCTTCAATCTTTGTCTGATTATTTTTTCTAGGTTTTTATTTTTATTTTTTTTATTTGGTTTTCAATGGTATGACTATGAACTGTGTATTTGGTTTCTCAATTCTATGTACATTGGATATCTAAATTTTTATGTTCTGGTTTGACTTAATAGAATATGTTTAACTTTCTTATAATAAAATTTTACAATAGCTTAGAGTTTTGAGTGTGTTTGATCTATGTTTCTGACTATTCAATGTTTTTGAATTCAATAATTCACATTGTTATGCAAGTAATCCATTGCAGTTTTCTTGTTAGAGTTGAATTTTTGTATGTATGTTTGTCTTGAATTGTGGATGCTGCTTTTTCCCCCTCTTTTTCGTAAGGATGTTGTGCTAAATTATGCTTTGGACTGGTGGAAAGGAGCGATTTGAATGGGTTATATAAGTTTACTGATTCACTTTGAGTGTCCTTAATATTCAAATATGACAATTATCATCATACTTGTTTGAAATTTGATTCAAAGTGGACCGCATGTGCTCTTTTTTTACATAATTAACTTTGATATACTGTCCTTAATTTGGTGTAAATTGCTTATTAATGCTTACACTTTGTCGGTGTTTCCTGAAAAGTTATCTTGAAATTCTGTAATAGAAAGTGTTCATTGCTTCTATATCATGTGCGCAACCTATGAACTATGAACTGAAATGGGTTTGATAGATTAAGAGTTTCTTAAATGTGTCTGGGTCAAGTCATATTCCATTTCCTGTAGATCTTTTGTAAACCTTTGACCTGTGAAGTCTTGAATTTTCTTTTGGGCTAATTTGTGTGGAGTTTCTTATTGGAGTTTGCAACTTTGTAGGTATCTCTGAATACATTTCTGGAAGTTGTACAAGATAAAAGAAGAGTTTAATGCTGCTGCTGCTGCTGCTGCTACATTATGTTCTGAAAAGCTGAAATATTTTCTTTTTTAGCTGTTATGGAATAGGAAATTTTCTGTGTTATGAGTCTGGGAAATCAGAGATTATTTTTCATTTGTAATAAACAATGATTGGGAGAAAAAACATGGGACGAGCTTCACCATTACTTCTAGTTCTTTTGGCTTTTGGGTTTTTCTTTGCCACATATAATTTGTTAACTATGGTAATCCACTATAGATCTGTTGGGAAGTGGGTAGATGGTAATTCGAATGGTGGGTTACTGCCTGACCCCATTATTGAGATGCCTGAGAATGTGAAGAAATTCAAGAATTCCAAGTCACCATTCCATGTTGCCTTAACAGCAACCGATGCTCCTTACAGCAAATGGCAGTGTCGCATTATGTACTATTGGTATAAGAAAAATAAGGACTTGCCTGGATCAGAGATGGGAGGATTTACTCGAATTTTGCATTCGGGAAGTCCCGACAACTTGATGGATGAGATTCCCACTGTGGTGGTTGATCCTCTACCTGCGGGTCTTGATCGGGTTAGGCTTCTTGCCTTTTCACTTATTGGCTACTTATATTCGATTTCTTTTTATATTTTTCATTCATGCTTTTTCTACTTTTTACTTGGGAATTCTTATTTCCTTCCTAAGGGAGCACCTTCATTATACCAATCGGCTGTGATGTTCTCTATTTGAACCATTCTATGTTTTCATCTAAGTCAAAACAAGGGATCTTGGCAATATGAGATACCTGGACTGCTCCAGGAGTTGAGGGTTATTTGAGAATTGACTGAAAATAGAGAGAAAAAAGGAAAAAAGACAAACAAAATGAAAAGAAAAATAAAAAGTTAAGAATGACATTGAGTGGAGAAAAGCAATATATTGGAGAAGAATAACGTGAGTTATCATTTGAAGGATTGAAGCTGATCCAGGTTATCAACATTTTTAACGGTTTTCTGTTCATTGGATGATGGCATGCGAAGTTGCTGATATCAACATTATTTTATGTTTTGCATCTAATACTTAGATCCTTTGTGCAAAGTTGCTGATATTGTATATGCAGAATTTCAAAGTTGCTAATAATCACATATTAGTTATTTCTTATGAATTATGATAAATGAGTTTAACTGTAGGTTGATCCATGTCCAAAGCTCAGACCTTGCATGGATATAGTTGAAGTTATTGTTAATCATACGTAAACTTTTATGATATTGTTTTTGTTAATGGCTGAAACTTTTCCTTACCTCCAACCTCAATGTGTCCATATAATGTTGATTGGGCTCTGTCGATTTAGCAAGCAATCAAATGTGTTTAAGGGTATAAGTAGAACCCACTGAGGGCTTTTTCAGTAACTTTTATTTAATTATAAAAAAAGTTTGTTTACGTAATCATTGCCATTCTGAAAAATGATAGTATGTGTTTTGTAATTTTTTATATAATTACTTTCTCTGACATGATTGCAAATTTTGTATGCAGGGATATATTGTCTTAAATAGACCATGGGCTTTTGTGCAATGGCTGGAAAAGGCTACAATTGAGGAAGAGTGAGCTTGTGCATATTTGATGATCTTGAATTTTTCTATGTTTTACCTTCCACTTGAGTATTGAAACCTTTTCGTTCTTCTGTTGTTGCAGATATATTTTGATGGCAGAGCCTGATCACGTATTTGTAAATCCTCTTCCTAATTTGGGACAGGGAGGATATCCAGCTGCTTTCCCATTTTTCTACATTAAACCTGCTCAGAATGAGAAGATCTTAAGAAAGTATTATCCTGAGGAGAATGGCCCAGTCACAAATATTGATCCAATTGGCAATTCCCCTGTAATTATCAAGAAGGTAATTTCTTTTGGACTACTATGCTTTGTTTGACTTTATCTAGTTTCGTGATGGCCTTTATTATGTTTGAGATTTAAATGTTGATGTGCCAATTTATTTTTGGGTTTTCTAAATTTTAATGGTATTGCTAGTTTTCTGTGCTTGTGTCTTCTTCACCATTTGTCATTTCATCATATATGAATTTTGGAGCTATTATTGATGATTTATATATTTATATATATATATATATATATATAGATATGTCTTGTTTCTGTTGGGAAAAATTGAGTCGTGATGAATAAATGCAATTATTCAGGATTTGCTAGAAAAGATTGCCCCTACATGGATGAATGTTTCTTTGAGGATGAAAGAAGACACAGAGACTGATAAAGCTTTTGGATGGGTGCTAGAAATGTAAGTTTGACTGTGACTTTAATTTTTTGAATTTAATTTATTCCAGCAGTTAGAGGTATCAGCATTAACGTGTCTGTCTGCTTCTGATTTTCTTTGATGAGCTAAGGTATGCGTATGCTGTAGCATCTGCTTTGCATGGTGTGCAGCATGTTCTTCGGAAGGACTTCATGCTGCAGGTTTGGCATCTTACCTTGTGAAGCTCTTCATATGAAAGTTGATTTGCATTTTGGAGTTCATTAGGTTCAATTACAACATTGATATATATATAAATTGTGGGTGGTTAACAAAATCTCGTTGTCTTCAAATTTTCAGCCTCCATGGGATTTGGAAATCGGTAAAAAGTTTATTATTCATTATACTTATGGATGTGACTACAATTTAAAGGCATGTATCATCCCCTCCCTTTTTGTCTATTCCTGTTATTATTTTCTGCATTTAAATGCATTGGTAAAGTTTGGACATGTTTTGAGGTTACTAAGTCAGTACTACAACCACCTTCTTGCTCTTCTGTTTCTGGTTTTGTACTAAACAGCTGGACTTGGAAAAATGTTTTAATCTATTAACATATAAATACTATCTAAAGTTGCTAACTCTTTAGGGTGAGCTAACATATGGCAAAATTGGGGAGTGGAGATTCGACAAGAGATCATATCTTCGTGGACCTCCACCAAGAAACCTTCCCTTACCCCCTCCTGGGGTTCCTGAGAGTGTGGTACGTCTAAGAAATGTTGTTATTGTTACAATTGCCATCTTTTGTTTTGGGGCATCTTGTATTTTGGATGATAGTTGGTGTACCTTTATATTTTTATGTATTTGTCTGCACTACTTCTCTCCATTTATAATTTATGTGAAGTTTCATTAGTTTCAAATGCTTGTACTGGCAATATGCTTTCTTAATGTTATAGCTCTTTGAGACTTAAGGTTGGTAGCATTTTGTTTCTTTTAGTGTTGCACTCAGATAAAGGTTAACTTGAGGGGGGGGGGGGGGGGGGGTGGGGTGTAAGTTCTAAGGTTCTATTCATGGTGGGTGCATGTTAAAAGACAGAGGAATATTGGGGTTACCTAGAGTATGAGCTCAAAATGGTAATTGTCCTTGGCATCTTTATCCAGTTTCTCTTTGCTAAAGCTCTATGTAGGATGCAGCATGTGGTTGTGTTAGCTTATTGATCATACTAAGACCTATGAAATTGAAAATGAATTTATTAAAAAAAAAAAAAAAGAGATGCTGAAAGCTGTATTTTAGGATTAGTTTGTCGGTAAAGACGTTGGGCCTGTATCAATATCAAAGTTATAGTTGTTTAATCAATCTCTTCTTTGTTTTTCAAGTTTCCAATTAGAAGCAGCCTCCAAGTTGTTTAATTTGGTTAAATAATTGGAAGTTTTTGCAACCAATTAACTTTTCAGACTGACTGACTCTTTGTTCATCTATAAGAGTTCGGGTATATTATTGACACCCTCCAACTCTCCAACAAAATATCTGTAATTTGCCACTTTCAAATTTGGTCCTCTCTGGTGGGAGCAATGTAGTCCCATGGGGAGATGTATTGTACTAGTCAATTACAAAAATTATTGGATTGAAGTTTACATGGTTTGTCATGTTGTATTAATAAAAGTGATCTCTCTCTCTCTCTCTCTCTCTCTCTCTCTCTCTCTCTCTCTCTCTCTCTCTCTCTCTCTCTCTCTCTCTCTGTGTCAATTTGTGACTAGGTCGTTTTGTCTGCAGGCTACCCTTGTAAAGATGGTGAACGAAGCTACTGCTAACATTCCTAATTGGGACACAATAGAAATTGGCGGCACTCAAGATATTACTGCTTTATAATGGTACACTGATATATTTAGAGAAAGAAAATTCTGATTGAAGTGTAGCCTCCTAGAAATAGTAATGTACACAAATCTCTGATCGTAAGTAGATTATAAGAATGTTGTGATGTCTCGAATGAAGAAGATTCTGGGTTACACTTGGACTTCAGGGAAACTCAGTGTGTTTGGAGGTTAAAGGTTCACGTAAGAGCAACATGGTTGGAATGTTGGCTTTTGTAATTGCTGCAATTTGGATTGTATCGATTATATGCAATCAGTCAGTGTAATCCATGAGCCAACAGCATACAGCTCAGGGTCATTTGGCATAAATTTTGGATAAATGAGGGCCTTCCATTTTGCTGAGATTGTGTTTATTTCTTGGGAAGAAAACGATTTCTGTTTTCTTTTTCTCGTTTGAAAACATCTGAACAGATGGTTCTTTAAAATGTGGATGTAGACTCTATTATGTACTATTTATGTGGGATATATTTTTTGGTTTTGGTCAATTTATGTGGGATATTTGAACATATGCATTAGCGTGGGACGTAAATACAATGATTGACTGAAAACGAAGACTTAATTGAAATCATTTTCATCTAACAAAATTGGAAATTTTTTAATAAAAGGACTCCAAGTCTCCAACTATACCCTTATTTTTTGTTAAAAATTATGTTTTCATTTTGATCCAATTAAGGACTATATAATTAATGTTAGTCTCAATCAAAAAATTTTCGTTAACACTTGTTATAACTTCCATTAAAAATTGATTATGTCAAGCACACGATAATTTTAAAAATAAAAGTGTCTATTCCTTTTAAAACTAATTAAAAAATAATAAAATTAAATAATTACAAAAATAATAAACTAAGACAATTAAAAAAATATAACTAAAATCATTATAAAAAGCAAGGCTTCCGAGATTGGAGCCAAAACACCTTGTCAAGAGTAAACAGCAAGGTTTCTGAGACTATTCAAAAAATGGTCGAAAAGAAGGAACTCGAGTTTCCAACTAAAGATAAGGGACCAATGCCGATCAAGAAAGCTCCTTTTGGCGTAAGCGCTCATATGGCTGCCCTAGATTTCCCTGAAAAGCGACTAGGACCAAATGAGAAAGGAAAGACGAAATGATTGTGATTCTCTATAGCTGTTGCAAATGTTTAGTCAAGCTCGAACATTTGGTTCAGGGGAAGCTAGTTGAAATGATTGTGCTCACAAAGGAAGATAGTAAGGGCAATCAAGAGAATAACGTAGAAATTTTTCGGCCAAAAGAAAAGGTCGAAAATAAGGAACAATAGAAAGAAGAAAAGGAATTCTTGGCACCCGAAAAGTGGAAAAGAGAAGCACTCAGAAGGGTCCCACAATGGGTACCTAAGAATAAAGATAGTTACAGGTCTCTAAGTCGGGATAAAGAAATAGAGGCTGCAGAAGGCTCAAGTCGAGGTCGTTTTTTTGAACGATTATGACGGTCGCCAGAACGTATGCATGTGCGCCGAAGGATCGGACCCATTAACCAACCACTTGAGTATGGAGGCCTAAAGAACCAAAAGGACCAAGGACCGAGAAAGTTGGGTGGCATCCGAACCTGGACCGAATCCCAAAGACCTACAAGCCACCAGTTCCCGAAGACGACCGATGGTACCATCATCGGCCGGGGATGATTCAACCAATGTGTAACTCACAGAAAAGAAGGCAATAGAGACGGGCACAATATGCTAGAGAAGCTGCGGCAGGGATCGATAGTCAGACAAAAGAAAGTGAAGAAAGACAACGTTGAATCACCAGCACTTGGGAGGCAAGGCGAAGGGAATCCTGAAGAAGGGGACGAAAAGTAGCCCCATGAATCATCAACCTCGGCCGTTTCGACACCAAGAGTTAGAAACATCTTGAATAAAGGTTTAATCGTTGAAGAGAAGCTTAAGGCAAAGGTTAGGGAAGTAAAAGTACCAGAAAGGGGAGTGACGGCCATGATTTCGACCGAAGAAACTCCCATCAAGAGAGGTTTGCCGAAGTATCTCTTGACTAAGGATGGACCACGGTCGATCGAACGTAAAGAATCAGAGCCCATAACTCAGCCACTAAAGAAAGCCTAGAATATCCAGTTCGGCTCGTTCACCGAAGCTGAATGTGGAATGGTGTTCACCTTGCCTCTAAAGTTCGCAGCACCTCTAAACCAGCCAAGTTATTTGGATGGGGATGAGTGGGACGAGGAGTCTCCGACCATACAAATTGTAGATGACCAAAACATAAACGAGGAAGTAGTCGAAAGGTCGGGGACCGTAGCTGTAACCCGATCGAGAAAGGTGGTGATTGAAAAACCTCCGGCCCACGTAGCTAATCATCTTGGGCCGATGTATATTACGGCCCACCTTAACGGTGTCTCGGTCAACCGAGTTTTTATCGACACTGGTGCAACGATCAACATCTTGCCTCAAAAAGTCATGGAAAAGCTCGGAAAGAGTGATGATGATCTAATTAAGACCGAAATGAATATAACTGATTATATGGGTCATCCTCACAAGGCAGATGGATGCCTTCTGGTCGATCTTAAAGATGGAAGGAAGACCCAGAGGACTCCATTTTATGTCACAGATACAAAGTCTCCATACAATGCCCTTTTAGGCTGAGACTAGATTAATTCTAACCTATGCTTCCCGTCCACATTACTTTAATTGGTCATGTGGAATGGGTATAAGGTTGAAGTCATTGAAGCCGATCTCAAGCCTTTCCAAGTTTTTGTGAATTTTTCCTAAGCCAGAGCCTATGACTCTGATGTTGGGGTTACTCGTTTCAGAGGCTGTGACAAGAATGGTTGGCCAACTGGGGTGATGAACACCAAGGCCGAAGATTTCTCTTCGGCCTACGAAGAGCTCTTCAAAGAACCTTTTGATGATTGATACAACCGAAGAAAAGGCGACCGGGAGAGTTCCGTGTTCGATTTAGGTATAGCAGTCATAAGGGCATCATCAGAAAATTGATTGATGATAACCCAAGGGTTTGGCATGAGAAGCTTTATGAAGCACTTTGGGCTATGAGAACCATCAAAAGGACGGCCACCGAAACTACCCCATATGCATTGGCCTACAGTCACGATGCAGTTCTCTCTGTTGAGCTTAAAGTTAAGTAAGCAAGAGTAGCATTCCAGCACGGCCTAAAGACGGCCTAGTATGATGAAGCAATGTTCCTTGAATTAGAACAACTTGATGAAGAAAGAATGAGGCTTTAGATTAGATCAAAGTAAAAAAGTTGCAAGCCGCAAGAGCCTATAACAAGTCAATTAATTACAAGGCTTTCACCGAAGAAGAATTGGTCTGGAGGTAAGTTTTGCCTGGCCGCAAGCAATGAAACAAGTTTGGAAAATAGAGGCCAAATTGAGAAGGTCCTTTTGTTATACATAAGATTTTAAATGATGGGACTTATCAACTTAAAGATTTAGATAAGGACATTCATCACCACCTCATCAATGGCCGTTATCTTAAGAAATATTATGAATGGTTACCATATTAAAAATCAAATATAATTCATAATTGTGACTCATAATCATTTTCAATACAGTTCTCTCGGCCTGAAAATTACGGCCGAGACTTCCTAAATATAAAAAAAAAACCCTACAAAAAATGTTAATCTAATTCATTCATGTGATGATTCTCTTCTCAGTTGTCTTTGTTATCTTCGCCTACGACATCCTCTTCTTGGTGGTCCTCTTCATTAGCCTCGTCTGGAACGGTCTTCACTCCCATTTGAATACCCACGAAGGCACATAACGCTTCCCAATCAGCTTCAACAGAAATCAATGATGCGTATAGATTCGGTTGGACTTTTAGAAAGTCTTCATATTCTTTCTTCAGGGCATGAAAACTTTTGACTGGAGTTGCTTTCTCCTTGATCACTGCCGAAAGACGGTTGACTTTGGCTTCAGCCTCTTTCTATTGAGCTTGAAGACGAAGGATTTCACCATAAATAAAGTTACGTTGTTTCCGGGCATTTAAGAGTCTAGACTTCATCTTTACGAGGGAATACTTCTCGTTGACAGGCTATAAGACGTTGGCTTAACTCTTAACCTTGAACCCATTTTCTATAATTCTCTAGCAGCTCAGGACGGCTGGCAAGAACCATATATTTCCATTTAGTTATTTGAGTTATTGCTGCTGGGAGGAAGATGCGTCTGGACAAAAGGAAATCCATTACCGAAAGGAAATGCGCGAAGACTTCATCCGAAAGAATGTCTGTATAACCCGTCTGAATGGTTCTCGCTACAACTTCCTAAGCATGCTCTTCATCATCATCGTTCAATCGAGGCACTGGAGAAGGTCTGAATGAATCGGCCCTTCGTATTTGAACGGTGCGAACGGCTGAAATCAGCTTTAGTTCTTCATGAAGTTCAAGATCAGACTGCATTAAGAAAATGGGGAGGGATAAGAGTTTAGCAATGAAATCTTCAGCAAAAAATATTTCTAAGTGTAAAACTTACATCAGGCGAAGAAGGTGGAGGCATTTGGATGGTCAAAATTTTGGGGATGGGCTGGTGATGTCTTCGGCATTGGCCATTGGAGGTTTCCCTCAGTTGGTCGCCTCGGTTGGGATAGGTACAGTGTTTGCAGTTTCTGTTGTTCCCACTACTACAAAAAACGTAATACACAACGGATTTTATCCGTTGTGTAAGTTGCCAAAATACCGTCGTCTAATCGACCGACGTCTATTGGGGTACCATTACACAACGGTTATTTTCCGTTGTCTTGATTACATTAACACAATGGTAATGACAGAAACACCGTTGTATATACATCCTAAAAATCCCATGGTTTAAAGGCTACTGTTGTTGAGTATATATCTACACAACGGTTTTCTCCTCAAACCCATTGTTTTATGCTCTTAAGACAACGGTTACGTTTACTAATACATGTATTGTACAACTATTTTAGTTATAAACACGAGTTGAAATACTCATTCACACAACGGTGTTTGGATCCTAACCGTGGTATAGGCCATTCTAAAAATAGGTGTTTGAGATGTGTATATGTCTTTCATACTACGGTGTTTATATGAAACCGTTATCTTCATTACATTAACACAATGGTAATGACAAAAATACCGTTGTATATACATTCTAAAAATCTCATGATTTAAAGGCTACTGTTGTTGAGTATATATATACACAATGGTTACGTTTACTAATACATGTATTTTACAACTATTTTAGTTATAAACACGAGGTGAAATACTCCTTAAAACAACTGTTTTTGGATCCTAACCGTGGTATAGGTCATTCTAAAAATAGGTGTTTGAGATGTGTATATGTCTTTCATACTATGGTGTTTATATGAAACCGTTGTATTATGAATTTAAGAACATCGGATTTTAACTATATAACCGTTGTGTAAGATACAAATTTTTCAAGTTTAATTAGATGTCTATAGGTATTAGATACATCGGCTTTCTAAGGTTTGTGTGGTATTGTTATGGATTATACAACGGTTTTTGATATTGAACCATTGTAAGTTAATGTTACAGACCACGATTTCGTCAGAAAAATTGTTGTAAAATGTTTCTGTTTACATTTGGTTCACATAGGCACGTAGTACCTGAAATAGCTAACTAGGTGTTTTTGTTACAACATCATTGTTCCAAATAGCATGTTTCCCTTTATAATGTTAACATTCTTAATAAATTATACATTAATTCACAAAATCACAATTTGTTCAAATTTAAACTAATCCACAATAAATAAGGATTTTGGAATTGATAAAGTACCAAATATTAAAAGGAATTTCAAGGTAGCTAGTAATTGTATATATGTAGTTTACTCTCTTAACCCAATGCTATTCACACAACCAGCCATGCCATACACAAAAATCATCTATAACACAAAAATTAACCATCAAGTTTCTAATCTACCAATTTGCTGCCATCAATCTAATCTAGCAATTAATTAAGCCTAGCTATCAATCTTGGCAGCACCCAAAAAAAGCTAGCAAAGTGATCAATGATATATATATACCCCAAGCTAGTCTAGCTAAACACATGGCCTACAAAATCAAGTTCAAAAATGCTATACGTCAAAAATCCACCTTCTACTCGATCTACATATACTGCCCCACAAAGTTTGCCCATTCAGCCCGGACTTCATCGATATCTTCTTGGGTATAAGTGTTATCCTTCCTTCGCTCCCACTGAAACAAGGCAAAAATGGAGTAGTAATTAAAAAGAAAATTCAACCCAAAATGAAAACATAATGAATTCAAGAAAGAAATAAACAATATGCCCCTTATGTAAAAAAGGCCAAGACAACTCATGATATAAGTGCACAACTACATTAATTAAGAATCAAGCACACATATATAACCAGCAAAATGTCCTAAGCTAACTGCACCCAAAACAGAATCCCCCAATGGCCTAAAGAAATTGCACCAGACCACTCATGAATTTGTTATTAATAATATAAGTGCATAACTACATTAATTAGAATCAAACTGAAATCAACCTCAAATTCACACAAGTGATCATCAAACAGGGGCCTAGCTATATAACATGGCCACTTCCACAAGTTTGAAAGAATCCACCCAGTATTCTCAATTTGCATACACCCAAAACAGACTCCCCCAAGCTAATTTGTTTCCTTTTATTCCTTTAGTACATTTCCAATTTTTTAGCCACAAAACAAATAAAAGAATTTCAACATTTCCAAGTAAAAGACAATTTTCATATCACTACTCAGAGTTCACATGACTAACATAATGCCAAGTTACTTACACTTCACTAATGCATACCTTACTCACAAAACGCATAATAAAATAGCCACACTCCTTATCACTTGGCTGTTGAGGAATGCCCTAAATGCAAATAAATATTAATTAGAATGAGCACATATACAGTCCACTTAGCAATCTGTTATTTGAGTTTTAAAGCAAACTACAAACAAGCCAACCTACCGCCATATGTTTCCAGATTATTGCCTTACGCCCTTGTCTATTCCCTTGAGCATTGAAGATTCTAATCCCACTATCGCATGAAAAACCAAATGATTTTAACACTTGCTGATATATGTAAATGAACTTAAAAACTGATGAGACATCTAATCAACTTATTTGTCAACCACAGTTTTCCATTCATCACCGATCAGACGTCTTCTCATTGGGTCCATGAAATAGACAATCTCCTTGTCCGGATTGATAACAGTCAGCATCCAATGATTTCTACACATTTATAATTCTCATTAAATACCTTATCTGGCTGGAAAGCAGTATTTACAATGACCACATAAATGATTAACTTACTCGGAATTGTAAGGGACCAAAAAAATCTTATCATCACGAGATCCAGCGAACCTATCTGCCAAGTATCTTGATATTTCAGTTACATTTCCACACCCTATCGCACCAGTTCTCGCAGGGTCAACAAAACCAACCATACTTAGCATTTTTGACCTCTTTACCACATCGTAGAGGTGCCTAAAAAAATATTCCGTAAGTAATTGCATAATCTCTTTTGCTGGATATAAATATGTATAGAAAAGTAGTCTCATTAAATACCTCATGTAAACCACAATGCAGGTTGCTGACATTTCAACCATGCCACCAAATTGGACAATATCTTCACACAGAAGGTGGGTTTTACGAGTTGCCCCAAAAACATCCGCCTCTATTAAAAAGTTGATTGTCTGAACATCATTCAATACATTTTGTGCATACATGCACAACAACTTCAATGGCATAGGCATTGTTTGAAGATTCAACACAATCTCTTTCCCCCTATGTTGCTTCTCACCCTTTCCTTTGGCACGTTTCTAGGTTAAATTATCAATATATGTTAGAGGTAGCTTTTAAAAACACCCACTACTACAATAAATCAAATAGACGACACTTCATGCACAACGGTTTGTTAAAAACTGTTGTGTAGTTTTGACACACAACAGTTATTAAATAACCGTTGTATGTATGCATGTAATCCAATGGTTTTTTGTTGGGTAGATTTTATGAAATTCTCTAAACATCACTTATTAGTTGTGATTGTTGTGTAAGCGAAAGAGATATCAAAAAACCGGTGCTACAGTATTTTCATTAACAAAATGCACTGTACACTTTCCCTAACACTTTCTTTTTTTGGCCAATCCACTCTATCACTTTCACTCGAATCACTCCCTCTATTCCCTCACTTTTTCTCACCGTTCACTACCTCTCATCTCTGTCGCTCTCGATCTGCTCTCTCTCTCTCTGATCGAGTCTCTATCGCTCTCGATCTGCTCTCTCTCTCTCTGATCGAGTCTCTATCACTCTCGATCTGCTCTCTCTCTCTCTCTGCCTCCGAGCTCGCCTCCCGATGCACGGCTAAGCGAGGCCTCAGGACCCAAAGCGAGCCTCGATCATCAAGGCCATCGACGCCTTGGCCACTCTGGGCAGAGATAGCGTCACCACCAGTAGCTCACTCTCGGCCATGTGGCGGCTGCTCTGAACCACCGAGAAGGAAGTAGCAGCTCTTCATCGTCCAGAATGTATCCTTGTTCGGAACCAAAGCCGGCAACGTTTGCAGGTCATCGATGTCGGCAAAAGGGTCCTCAACAATGTCATCACTTTTCCTCCAGATGGGGTCTTCTTCGTTCGCTCCAATATCGATGTCCCTTCAAAGCAGAGAGTGAATTTTAGGTATTGATATTGAAGTTTAATTTCACAGGGGCACCAGTTTTGGGTCTCTTCGTAATTTGAATTTCAATTTATATATGTTATTGTGAAAAAACGAACAAATTTGAAACTTGGTATTAAAGAAAACTAATTTGAAAATTTGGGAATTTTTTTTTCTCTGTATTAATATTTATTTATTTATTTTTAGGTTTTAATGAATGATGTTGGTTGTGTTGGATTTACAAGTGCGGTTCTACGAGGGAAAAACTAGGAGATTCCGTTGCCACCGTTCGGGCAGGGTTGGTGAGTGCTTTGTTTTGTGATATTAATCAATAACAAGTGATTGCTGGTTGTATAGCTACAAATGTTATAAATTTCCATATGTACTGTGGCAACCTTGCAGATATTTGATAGAATTAGATGGTCATATGAGGTTTAATCTATTTCACAACCATCACCATCATCCTCATCTTTGTCTTAGTTAATGGGGTCGACCACATGAATTTTCGTATTGCATTTTATTTCTGTCATTGTGTAGTGTTTTATTATATTCACTTTTGCTAGTTCTTTTCATGTTAGTCTTGGTTGACCTCTTAGTTTCATACCTTTTATTTTAACTAATATTCCTTTGATTATAGGTGCATCTAGTGATCTATGTTGTATATGTCCATACCATTTAAGAATAGTTTCTCTTATATGGGTGTCACTCTCAAGGTTTCTCTAATACAATAGTTTTTAGTCTTATCTTTTCTAGTCACTCCTATCATCAATCTTAGCATTTCTCATTTCATGGATGCATTGCGCTTACTTTTTCTTTAATTTCTTGCATTATGTCCCCTAAATGTATAATCTACTTAGTCCAGCCTATTATGACAACCAATCTTCATTATGTGTTATAGGAACGCCTAGATAACTGGAGAGACAATGCAGTGCCTGCTCAACGTGTGTTTGCCAAGGTAGCATCTGCAATCTCAAAGTTTGAGCCTGTGACTGTTTGCTCAACTTGATACATACAAAAGACTGTTAGAATTTTGATGTCTTAAGGGTATAATTCAGCATTTTAATGTTTACTCATGGCTGCATTTTATCATGGACCTCTTCTTGGATATACAGGTTTTGATGATGGTTGTTATTGAGATTGGTCATGACCTTCTTGTTGCGCGGAAGGTTAGATCATTGTTTGATTGTACATGATCTGTAGCTCTGTGGATGATATGGTAAGAAATCTACTTGGTTGCAATCTTACATTGTATTAGATTAATTTTCTTTTCTACTGAGCTGCTCTTTGGTCTTGATCCTCTTTTCTTTATTACTTATGCGTACACAACTTTAAGAAACAAACCAAAAACTAGGAAGAATAAATGGATTTCTTTTGTTCTCTTTTTTTTTCCTCATTTTTCCATTTGTTTTGGGTTTCAGATTTCAATTAATGTTCTAAATGGATTTTGTTTAAGCTAGATATGTCTGTTGTTTTTGGTAACGTACTGTCATTTGAATACGGCAGCCATTAAATATGATTGCTTGCTGGGCTGAAGATCCCTATGGGGAATCTTATAAGAAGCATTTTGCAAGGGTTTCAGATTACGTATGGGTGGCAGATGATGGAATAACAATGCAGGTTTGTATAACTGTCTCCCCTTACTGTTTGCTCAGGTTTTAAGTTCAAATTGGTTGGAAGTGCTACTTGGGCCACCAAAGTACTGATTTTGATACTTTCTATTCATATGCAGAGTTTTGGTAGTCAGGCGTGGGATGCTAGTCTTTCCATTCAAGCTTTGATTGCTGGAAATCTCACTGATGAACTTGGACCCGTACTTAAGAAAGCACATGATTACGAATTACCTGAAGAAATCTCATGTTTCTGTTATTTTCTCTACTTCTCTGTTTACTATATAGTATATACTTTGTTCATGAAGCGTCTTATTTTCTCCTTCTACATTTTTAGGCAGCTAAAATATTAATTTACTTGTAATGGTCTAGGTTAGGGAAAATCCTTCTGGTGACTTTTTACTTTTTTAGCCCATTTTCGTCACATTTCTAAAGGAGCATGGACTTTCTCTGATCGAGACCATGGATGGCAAGTTTCTGACTGTGCTGTAGAAGCTCTGGAGGTATTGTTTTTTTACTCACATGCTTTCAGAAGTTGAGGGTTGAGCTTTAAACATAACAATTATATATTGCTTACAGCATATACCATTGTATTAGTTATCATTGCTTACAGCCATAGCATATATCATAAGAGTCACAGCCTTATGGATATTGTGGAAAAAAGCGGTGGTCAGTACCGTGTATTAGTTATCATTGCAGATGACCAGGTTTACATCTAGAGCCCTCTCTCTACCTCCTCTTTTTCCGTAATGCATGTGAACAATCTTTACTAAGTACGGCTTCCTTGATTTCATGAAGGTTATGGTAGATTACTGTAAAGACTACGCCTATTCACAAGGCTATCTAGCATTTGATGAAAAAAAAAATGGAGGCTGCGTTCTTATCTTTTGAAAAAGGAAAAAAAGGTAATTTCATATACACACATATTATAATTTTGAAAGGTCAACAATTAATTAGTTTAGAAAAGCATTGTTCTCAAGAAAAACAATGTTATAATAAATTCAAGTAATTCTTTAACTTAAGACCACATTATACAACATAGTTCTGATTATAAGTTTTAGATTGGCCTTGAATTTCTTGTAATTTTCTTATCACTTTCACTACCATTCAAGGTTTAAGAAGCACTCTTGTGTCCTCAACTGCAGTAGCTTATGAAATTGAATAGGGTCATGGCATATATCAAATAAAAAAGGCAAGCATTACCCCCTACCCTCTGTTTTGTCTAATAACTAAATGGTTGCATGTACTGTATGTAATTATTTGTTTTATTTCATTTACTTAACCACATCTATTATACACTTAAATAAAATACAAGTTTAAGCTTCTGAATACTGAAAGTGTTAATAGCATTCATACTTCTGTGGTGGTGTTTCTAAAAAATAAAACAAAAATGGGCATAGGTATGCTAGTGTTAGCTCTTATAGGATGGCTTTTTAACTAATTAGCTCAAGTATATATATCTTTCCATTTTGTTCATTAGGTTCCAGGAAGTCGAGGATGACTGAAAGGAGGCCTTGAATTTGGATAATCCCTATAGAAAAGGCATGACGTGCAACAACTAGCAGAAAACTTGGAGAATTGAAAGAATCCATTGAGAGTATGTATAAAGTGAACTATGAATTTGTTTCATGATGCTATTATTGCTGATTATTGCTGTTTCTCACCTTGCAGAGTGGAAAGTCTACAGCTATCTATGCTTGTGCATAAGATGAGGGTTTGTTACAAGCCTTGTAAAAAGTGCAAGAAGTATGGGAACAATGCAGATGTAGAAAGGTTCAAAAGTTGGTCTCAAAGTTTTTAAACCATGTCATGCCTTTATAGTTTGTGTAACAAGTACTTTTTTCTATGTATAGCTCATCAAGCTACTTTACAATTAATTTATTGGGGTGTTAATTGGCAATGGATGTGTGAATGAGTTTGCTGTGACTTTGTAAACTTAAATTCCAATTTAATGAATTCATGAATATTTTTGAGTTGTCCATATTTGTGGATTTAATTGGATGCAAGCAGGGATTTAGTGAGATTTAATTTCAATTGGATCCAAGCATAGATGTTAAAATGTGAATCATAAATAACAGTTGTCAATTTAAAAATATTGTGTTAGTCAAACCTAGACAACAGTTTTAGTTGATTAATCATTGTGATAATCAAACCTAGACAACGATTTTAGCAGAAAACAAGTTGTGGATAATTAAATTAAATAACGATTTTTAGTTATAAACAGATGTGTATATGTGATTAAAACAACATGTTTTAGCTAAACCTGTTGTTTGGAGATGCATTACACAACGGTTTTATATAATCAACAGATGTGTATATGTAATTTAAACAACATTTTTGAGTAAAAACTATTATTGAGTATCTTTGCTAACAATATTCCTACCAATTTTATACCTAATTATGCAACGGTTTTTCTTAAAACTGATGTTTAACAGTGCTTTGGACAACATTTATAGTAAATAAGCATTGTGAGATCATTACTAATACAATAGTTTTATATATATTAATGTTGTGTATTGTGCTTCGAGACAACCGTTTTCGACGAAAATCATGCATTTTGGTGGACACTAGACAACAGTTTTAAATTATAACTGTTGTATGAAACCATTTAGACAACAGTTTTTTACCGTTGTCTAAATATGCTATAGATGTCACTCGCCTAGACGACGAAATTTTGGGTAAATAGACAACGGTTTTTTACCGTTGTCTATTAACTTCATTGTTGTAGTGACCCAAATCAGTTACAATTACAACAATACAATCAGGTGAGACATAAAAACATACCTCTTTACCAACTTCCTGCTGATTCTGATATGTTACAAGGATTTTCGGCCATGCTACAATTGTCCCAACAGCTTGACCAACAGTTACAACTTCGTCTTTAATTTTGGTAACTTTGGTCAACCCCATTAAAATATAAATGATCCCTTATAACTCCAATCCCAAATTGTCTCATATTTCCACATTTTTGGCAAGGACAATGAATGAGGTTTGGGTTTCTAGCATGCTGTAATGCAAACTTGAAGAATTCTTGAATCCCTAACTCATATGCTCTTGATCTTCTATCCGCATACATCCATGACTTTTCCATCTTTGACTTGTCCATACAAACATGCATGTCATTTATAAAATCATACCAAATATTGACTCTAGTGAAACAAAAAAAATACAAAGATAAACTAAACACAACCACTATACCATTGAACATGGGCATGCAATTGAAAACTAACTGGTCTTAGTAAGATTGGTGTTTGAAACCTAGGCTTTAGGTCCGGACCTCACTCTTGAGGACCGGACCTCCAGTAAGATTGGTATTTGAAACCTAGGCTTGAGGTCCGGACCTTACCCTTGAGGACCGGACCTCCAGTAAGATTGGTGTTTGAGATCTAGGCTAGAGGTCCGGACCTCTCCTTTGAGGACCGGACTTCTAGTGGCGAACTCAGTTTTCTGACAATATGAAGCTGAGCAACCAAGACTAAACAAAAGGAAACAACATTTTGAACAACCAAAATACTGATTCAACTAAAACCAAATCAATAAACAAACCCCATATCAATAAACAAAATCAATAAACCCATATCAGTAAACAAAAACAATAAAGATCAAGCAAAATAATAAGCACATTTCAGTAAACCCATATCAATAAACCCATATAATTTACAAAATCAATAAAAAAACCCCATATCAGTAAAATCAATCACAAACCAGAGAATTGAACACAACCCATGAATATTAACTAAACCCAGAAAAATACCCCAAATTTTTATCAAGCCACAATAACTTCACCTAGAACCAAAACAAGAATAAGAGAGACAGAGCAGGTGAGAGAGAGGAAATCAACACTAACCTGCAGGCTGATCTAAATTAGGTATTTCAAGCTAGCACAATGCATCTTAAAAATTATCCACCTAGTTCAGTCTTAGTAATTTCCTCAATTGAAATAAAGCAAACACAATGGAGTGAATGAACTCATATGATTTCTATAGGGTAGGGGAGGGGTAGCAACTTTCCACTTCAATATACAATTACTTACTCATAACTATTTTTCTCATCAAAATCAAACATTCATTATAATGAGTAACAAAAGTTAATCAATAGCATCAAGAAATCAACATCATCCTTTCAATAGTCTACAAATAAAACCCCTACCATCAAAATAGAAGAAAACAAGATGCCAAAACTAACAAAACGGAAAAAAAAAAAAAAAAAAAAAAAAAAAAAAAAAAAAGGCCCTGATGAACTCACCTTTCCAATTCAATCAGTAGCCTAGCTATTTTCTTTCCCCAAGCTCAACAATATCACCAAATATCACCAATATGAACTTCACCTTGAGCAAAAACACAAAACAAAAAGGTTTAGAAGAACCTCAAAGAACAAAAATCAGAAATGCACAAAAAAAGAAAGAACAAAATCTAATGAGGAAAAAATCCCCCAAAATCAAACCCTAACCCAACTGTACCTGAATCAGAGTGCAGAGATGTGCAAAGATGATTCAAGGGAGTGTAGAGATGGCCGGGCGATGAGGAATGGGCGGAGACGATGAGGATGAAGATGGAGATCGATGACGTCAAGAGACGTGCAGATGGAGAGCGAGGGACGACGTCGAAGATGGAGATTGATGCGTGATGAGGACTGAGATTGATGCACGAGAGGGAAGATCGATAGGTGAAGCCAGAGGACTGAGTTGAGGAGGGAAGATCAATTGATCAATGAGGACTAAGTTGTGGGCTAAGTGTGTGTGAGTTTCTAAAAGGTGAAGTCAGAGGGCTTTGACCCAAAAAGATCTAAGGCGCGCGATAAATTTCATTAACGCGGTCATGCGCTTGTCAAATACAAAGACCCGCAAAATTTTATATTTTTGTAAAACTTGCCCAACACAACGGTATTCCCTAAAACTATTGTCTGTTAATTGTTAGGAAAAATTATCAAACCAAATACCATGGGATAATATACATTTATATAACGGTTTGTTAAAAACCGTTGTGTGGTAAATTAAGATAACGGCAAAAATACAAAACGTTGTCTATTGACCGATGTCTATTACGTTTTTTGTAGTAGTGTCCGGCCGAGGCTACTTCTTCAGTTTCGGTTTCCTTTCCTTGGTCGAAGCCACCGGGACTTCATGGTGAAGGGTGGTTGAGAAGGGTTAGTCTGCGAAGGATCAACAGGTATAGCTTCATAAGTAGGGTTATAAGGGACAATCCTTATGGGATAAAGGAAACCCAATAAACGCACGATTTCTTCCAGCATATACTGATGAAAGCATATAAAAAATGGTGTTCAATGTTTCTAGGCTGTTTAGTAAAAGTGGTTTAAGCCAAGTGGTTGAAGATGTACCTTAGAAACCCCAGCCCTGGCTTTCTCCAACTGATCCCGTTTCTTGGCCTCAGAACCTCCTGGATGAGAATGTTCTTCTTTTTGGCTCTGCTCCTAAGTCCCACCAACAAATACTGAACTTTTGACGAAGGCATCTCGGCCGTCTTTAGGTTCAGTCTGAAAACATGGTTGAACTTAGGAATGGAAGCTTTCATAAAGAAAATTTCTAAGTGTTGAACTTACATTTTCCTCATCCTCATCGTCAGAAATTACCTGCGGTCCTCAGACCGTTTCCTCGCCGTCAAAAGGAATCATCTCGTCCAAGGGCATGGCATCTTCCACGACCGCATGTTTGCTTCCGATTCATCTCTCAAACCGGCCATGGTCTCTTTCGGCTGAAAGATAACGAAAAGTCGGTACATAAAGGATTTTTGTAAATAAAAACAAAACATGCCTAACAAAAAGAAAGAAACGAGGCTATACCAGTTTTGCTGACATTTGACTAATTTCAATGACGGGTGGCTCGATAAACATTACTTGGGCCAGTGATGCCAGTTTATCGGCCCTACTCATCAATCGTCTAGGCTGAAGGACAAGGGATGATGTTTAGTTATGGTTTGCAAGGTCGAAATTTTCTAAGTCTGGGATTTAGGTCAAAAGTTGAAACTTACTAGAGGTGTTTGAAGGCAGAAAGATGAAATTTCGGCCTAAAATTAGTTTTGGTGGCCAGAATGGATTTTTCCAGAACTTTATTTTGCCTATTAAAAATGAAATAACTCAATATTTGAGAACCTGAGTAAAAAATACGAAAGGAGGAGTGGAGAAATTACCTGAGCGGTCGGACGGTTTAACCTTCGGCGCTTGATTTGTTGTAAAGCTTCCTCCCGTCTTTGGGATTGATCTTCCTCTTCTCTTTGTCTTTTGTCTTCAGCCGGTTTTTTAGTCTCGACCGAAGATGATGCAGGCACTTGGGGTAGGATTTGCTCGGCGACAGGTATTTCGGCAGTTGAAGGCTCAAGAGGGTTAATGGGATCTCCTTTTGTAACAACTGTGTTTTGGCGGGCGGTTGTCATAGTCCGAGGAAGTAGTTGTATTATGGCCCTTCTTCTAGCCAGAACCCGTCTTGAGGCCGGTTGGGATGGAGAAACGGTTGCATCACCAGTCGAAACCACTACTCCATCTTTCTTTCGAACTAAGGAAAAACAAAACTTTCAAAGTTGAATTTTTCTAAGTATGAAATAAGAAAAAACAAAACAAATGATGGGAAACTTACTTTTTGCTTCGATTTTCGGTTGAAGACTGCTAGGTGTCGACCGGATCTCAACATTGGTTTTCTTCTTCTTCTTCCCAGTCTCATTTTGGTCAAAGGGAAGACTACCGACTGCTTTCGCCTTTGCATCAACCCACTCTTGGCCAAAAAGGTTTTGGGTCCAACGTCCCCACCATGATGTGTAAGCGGTTGAGGCAAATGTCGACGGCCGAAACTTGGCAAGTTCAAAGCGATCAAAAGCTAGTCGATTGGGCGCCAATACTTTATTAGAATAAATCGACCGAAGCTTGTTACTGCTCAAATCCAACCGAAAGGATGAACATCGGTTTAAAGAGTTGAAGGGAGGGACTGGAACGGTCTAAATGTAGCCAAACTGGCGAGCACAAAAGTGAGGGTTGTAAACCTCGACCCCTCCTTTGTTCTCAAACCCAGCGTTGCCGAAAATAAGGTCTCGGCTAACCAAAACACTTTGCCAGAAGCATTTGTTGTGGAAAATTTCTGACTCGATGGTTGGAAATGCATTGACAAATTTTGGCCGATGAACGGGGGGAATTAGCAGAACATGCTAGCCTACCATTGATCTAAGGAAATTTCCTTCATGCTGAAAAGATATATGGTCGAAAACTACCTTTGCAGTCGTTCGACTAGAGGATATTTGCAAAGGTGGGCCAAGATAATTTTGTCGGCTGGGAAAGTTATAGGCGCAGTTCGGAACTTTGGAAAATAGGCTTGAAGCCATATTTGAAACATCCACAAGAGGCCTCCCTCACTTGCATATTCTATGTAGTAGCTTCATGAAGTCCTCGATAGAGATGGGCTAGAACCCATGGGCCAAGAGATAGTTGCTTTCCAGAAGCCAACATGTCTCCCAATAGAGCATACTCCTAGGTTACCTAAGCTCCTTTTGGAAAAACTAAGAATTTGCATATCCAGAAGGTTAAGAATGCAGCATATTCTTCTGGCGTGACGGCTGCTGGTTCTATCGGCTCTAACTCTTGATCGTTCGGCCGATACAGCTGGTAGAATGTCCCATAGTTGCCAACATTCTTGTCGGCCCTGCTATCTCGGCGAAAGGTTGCTCGCCAGTCAACTGTGATGCTTTCATCGATTGCCTCTACCTGGTTTGGGTCGTCTATGTCACCGAGAAGAGGGGTGATGTCTTCACCAAAAGTGGGGAGGCCGAAGATTGCTGCCATGTCGAGAACAAAATGTGTTAAAGACCCTGGCATCAAGTTAAGTGTGTTGGTCGCGTTCGACCAAAAGCAGAGTGCCAAAGCTAGCAACAGCCGATCCATGGTAATATCAACCGTGCATGCCATAACAGCATCATATATTCCAAGTTGATGCTAATTTGCCCCAAAGGCTCCAAGCGATGAACCCACTCAAACCACTTGTCTGACACTTTCGGCCAGACCTATCCACACTTAGCTTGTATCGAGTGAACAAGCCTTCATCTACCTCAGGCATCTCGGCCACATAACATGGACCGAGAGCAATAATGCTCACATCTTGAGTAGAGGGGATGAGATAATCTCTAAAGATGGTTTCCCTCGACGGAGCACCAAGGGAGTTCAAATTAACCCTAGATGAGCAAATTCGAATCTTTATCCAAGTTCTTGAAAAACGAAGGTGGAATATGCAGTGGGTTTCGATTTGTAGAAGAAGAAGAACCCTGGATCTGGGTGGTCTGGTTTTGAGTGTTTTCTGTCTGAAAAGCCATTGAAGTAGAAAGGAGAAGAGTTGGAGAAATCGAGGTGAAGAAAATAGCAAGTGTGAGTTCTGGGAAAATTTTGGCAGGGTTTCTCTGAGATTCTTTGAAAGCGCAGCAATGGCGTTGGTCTAAGAGGATATTTATAGTAGAATTTAAGAAGAAAGGTTTTGGGATCTCGGGTTTCAAAATGGGATATGATTTTTTTATTATTTTACATACTTTAAGCAACATTTATATGGATTTCAAATGGCCCAATATTTCTCTTCCACGTGGACGATGGGCCATCTGCTAGTGGCCGACAAGGTAGGGTAGGGCAGGGGCCAGCTTCTTCACGAATCAAAGCTTGCCACCTGTTCATTATCTTTCCTCACATGGGGTTGATTTCTCAAGTGGGGCGGTTGTTCTCTTGTAAGGTTAATTTGCAATTTTCATATCAATTTTTTAACATGCATCTTGACTTTTGACATCCATTGCAATTCCCTGGCAAAAAGAAAAAGAAAAAAGAACATTCATTTCAATTCAATTTTTTAACACTGACACTCCATTGCAAACTCTTTTTCTTTCATAAAGTCAATAAATTGAAATTAACTTGACATTGACACTCCCATTGCACATTGTTCACTTCTCATTCATATGATAAATTAATTGAATTTGTGCAATCATGGAACATTGAATGGCACATAAGATATGGAGGAGGATTTCACTCATGTGGATGTGGATGTTGTTGACCTCGACGAAGCCACCGGCGCCCCTTGGGGTCCAGCGGCGTTCACGCCTTGTAGAGAGAGAGAGAGAGAGAGAGAGAGAGAGAGAGAGAGATGGGGCAGAGGAGAAAGGAGGACCGCCACGGGGATGGGGTCATTAGCGATGGCCGGAAAAGGGAAAAAGAAGGTGGGAGTGGGGAGGGTGAAAATAGTATAATGCCAATAATCAGTGAGTAAAAACCTTTGCATGCTTACATAGCTTTCTCAGTGAAAAACCGATCTGATACGCGTATCAAAGTTCAAAAATATACCTGCTGACCGATCACATAACGACCAACTATCAATACCGGGATAACCTCCACAATATGGTAGCGAGAGTAACCATTTTTGATAATATCACCTAGGTTAGTCTTCCCAGAAGGACATTTGACTAACCTATCTGTATCACCGTCTCCTGAGGTTTAGGGGATCGAAATCCAAAGTCAACACCACGTGACCCTATACTCTCAGGTTGCACAGGATACCACACACAAATATGCCATACAAAAACAATGCACTTTTTTCTGTGAAAAACATTTTTATATATATAGTACAAAAATAGGTATGAAATCCACTAACCGAAATGTGGTACTTCCCCCTACATGTTTATCAAAGTGTGTTCCTTGCTTGATCATTTTTCTCTGTCTGGGTCCCACTTGTAACCTACTGGGAAACTGGAGGTCCGAGTCCGACAACAACTAGCATTAGGAACACTTCCACTACAAGAAATTTGGGTTTTAATGATGGGCAATTTGGTCACTAAAAGTCCTATTCATTTAGTGACGAAAAAATGTTTGTCACTACATTATCACTAGAACTAAGTGACTAAAGCACTTTAGTGACCAATGAGTAAAAGTTCATCACTGAAACTATTACTGTTAGTGATGAAGGGTTTTGGTCACTAAATGCATATGCTTTAGTGACCAAGTAAAATTTCATTACTAAACCCTAAGCATTTAGTGACCAAAACAATCCATCACTAAAACTATTAATTTAGTGACCAAGTTTTTCATCCCTACAACCTCCTAAATCTTGGTTACTAAAATCCTTTAGTTCATCCCTAAAGCCATTGGTCACATACACATGCTAGGAGGACGCATACAAGAGGCTAATGCTCTTAAGAAGTTCCGACTCTAGACTCTAGTGTAACTTTTAATAATCTGAAAATGTCCTTTATTAAAGAAAATAATCAAAAAGTACAATTTAATTTGAAAAAACTAAAAGAATTACACAAAATAAAAAAAATAATAATAACTGGCCAAGAGAGTAGTGTAACAAAATGGAAAACACAAGCAGACGTATCCACCATTCTTTTGGATTATCCATATGAAGCACCCAAAAGGGCTATAAAAGCTTACTTCCAGATTTATTCAATAAATAGAACAAATTCAGAAACTTGTATATCTCATTTCCTTTCACTCACCCTCAATAATCCGGTTAAGAATAATGTTCTCCTTGTTACAAAATGGGGCAATTGGATGCTTCAATTTTACAAGAATATTAGGAAAATATAAGTGAGTAAATAAATAAACAAAATGTACATCGTAACCCGCCCAGTTGATTTATCTCAGCTATAATTATTCCTAGGACTGTCCTGATGAAAATTGACATGGTCCTGAGTTGGGTTGGGGGTCATCCAGTAAACAATCACTTGCATGTGTAGAAAGTTTAAGTTGTATGTTTTGAGAATCAATGGGAAAGAATGGCTTATTTTTTACTTATTCTGGTCCTCACTGAAAGCCAAATCGAATATCTGACTGTAGTCATCTACAAAGTGAACATCAAGGCCTTCCTTTACATTAGGAGCAAGCTCATCAAAATCCCTCCTGTTGGCCGAAGGGAATATGATGGTCTTCACTCCGCTTCTCCTTGCTGCTATCGTCTTCTCCTTAACCTAAATTGTTTGCACAAGTGAAATTTCCATGAGTTCGAGATGCACCCAAACACAACAATAACAAAATACGGAAATAAAAATCAGACATCCATGCAAACCTATAGGAGTCAGAGTGATAATTTAACTCTTTTTTACATGGTTTTTTAAATTTTGTTTGTTTTTGCTGAGATTTTGTTTTTCTTTGAAGTTAATATCACAGAACAGTGAGAAACTGCACGCATAAGCTGGAAAATTCATTACAAGGAAACAAAGAATACACCATAAAGCATATCATCACTCTTACCATAATTTCCTAAATAAAGAATAGGGAAGAGTCATAATATATAATATTTCTATTACTATACGGTTCAAATCATTGAACTAAATTATGAGGTAGCTCCAACAAGGACGTCCACACTATTCGTGAATGCGGATGCCCATTTAGAAGGTCCCTCTATATGTAAATGTCTATATTAGAGAGAGAGGGTGAGAGGGTGATAGAGAGAGAGAGTGGTTTAACATACCCCACCAATTGGAAGGATCCTGCTAGTTAGTGTTACTTCGCCTGTCATTGCTAAATCTTTCTTGACAGGCTTCTTCATGGCAACTGACAACATGGATGTGATCATGGTGCAACCAGCACTAGGCCCATCCTTGGGTGTGGCCCCTGCAGGAACATGAAGATGAAGCTTGGAATTGGCAAAGAAAGCGTTATCTGGCTCTTTATCATGCAATATCGCTCTGGCAACAGTGTGAGCAATTTGGGCACTTTCTTTCATAACATCTCCAAGTTGACCGGTGACATGAAGGGCACCTTTCCCCTCTACTTCTTCAACCTGTGTGGTCTCTATATACAAGGTGGAACCACCCATGGCAGTCCAAGCAAGACCCATAACAACTCCAACTGGAGTCTGATCATAGATGCGGTCAGCATGGAAAACAGGTTTGCCAACAAAATCAGCCAAGTTTGATGCATCAACCAACACTTTCTCAACTGTTTTTGTTGCTTCACTTTCCTGAATATTCTCAGTTTCTTTTGTATCCTGTAAATACGGCAGCAGAAACACATAAATTCAGACAGCAGAAATAGATGGCATGAAAACATCGACTTGAAAGTAACTCACAAGGCATAAGATAAGTACCAAAAAAGGCACTTTAACAAGTAAGCTGTAATCATGGCCAAAAAAAAAATAGTAAGCTGTAATATTATGCCGAACTTGTACATCTTCCTCGGCATCTATATATTTTCCTTTTATAAAAAAGGAAATATTTTCTTTTCCCATAAACAAAAAAGTACTAGAAAAGATCATAACAATTTGTTCCCATTTCATTTTACATATGTAAGATAAAATGAAGATCTTGAACAGGGTAAAGGAATTCTAAAATATAAATACCCCAACTGAATAAAAAGTTCAAAAGAGAAACAAAAAGGAATTATTCGACTGCATTCAATTTACAACATTTCTCATCCAGTGCCCATTAACCAGTAGCTTCTTAAATTATTAGATACCTTTGAATCCATAGGTTCATCAGTATCTGCAACCTGAACTTCATCAACTGCAGGTTCATCTGGGAGATCAGTCTGAATAGTGACATTTCCTACAGAGGTTTCAGCACTATGCTCATGATCTTTTCGCTCAACTGATTCAGCTGCTGCCTGGTTCTCCTTAGCAACCAGGTTTTGACCTAATTTATCAACATCTTCTAATTGGTTTTCATAAGTATCAGCAACCTGAATTTCAACAACTGCAGGTTTATCTGGGAGATCAATCTGATTAATGGGAGAATGTACTTCTTCAGCTACTGCAGGGTTATCTGATGCTCCTTGTCTAACAAGTTGCAGAGCTATCTGCCAGGTCATAAAACATAGGTTAAAGCATATCTTCATTCAAGGAACATAGCGCATAACATTGTTGAATAAGTTCGTAAATCTGTTCTGCATTTCCAAGCAGTAGCTCTCTGGACCTAAGAAAACCATTAGGGAACCTTTAAATCATGTGGATATATGTTTTCATTGTTCATCATCAGTGGCGGAGCCACGTGAGGACGAAGGGGGACACAGGCCCCCACTCAAATTTTGGCGTTAAAAAAGGATTGGCTTATGATATATGGTAGTTTACTAAAATACCCTTAAAACAATCAGGTCTCACACATGTTAGCCTTTTTTATTCTTTATTTTTTTGCCACTTTCCCCTTTGTCTATTCTAGAAGGTCCATTTTCATATTTTCATTCATCTAATGTCAATCTCTGTTTTCTTTTTCTTGTTCTTGCACAATTGTCTTTCACTTCAAATAAATTTCTCTACTTTTCAATTGATATGGGTTTTTACACATGCAAAAATTAAAATAACTACTAAACCTAAAGCAATTTTATTGCGGGAATTTGATTTAGGGTTTATTTATTTGAACTTGAAGTTGATTAATTAGGTATTGAGAAGCAGAGAGAAAAAGCTACTACATTTGGTAATTACAAAAAATGGAGACTATATATGTTTTATTTTTTTAAAAATTTGTTTGGGATAGTTTTGTTACTTTGCAAGATTGCAACAGAGTTGGAGGGATTTATTGGTATTGATAGTGAAGTTATATATGCAGGGATTTTTAATTATGTTTCTTTGTTATAATATTATGTGATTTTTTCTTGTTCATTAACCAATCAAAAGTTTTCCTTTAAATTAATATTATTTTCTGTTTTGATTTAAAAATTTTGAAGTCATAGGTGAGCTTCAAAGTGGAAAGGCCTCAATGAAGATGAACCGATGGTGCCCCCATAGGAAAACATTCCTGGCTCTGCCACTGTTCATCATCCTATAAAATTTAAAGTTTGTGACAATTATCTAACTCTAGATGTTATATGACAAACCTTGCGGTAGATCTTTTCTATGTGCTTTTGGAGGTTTCGAACACCTGCTTCTCGGCAATAATTTTCTATGAGAGCAAGAAGAGCTGCATCGGTCACTTCAACCTGAAAGCACAGTAATGTTAATATAAGTAAAAAGTAATACAAATATAATATACAAACACAAAAATATCAGTACCTGTTCAGGTGCGATGCCACATGCTTCACGTGTGGTCTTCTCCAAATAGTCTCTAGCAATGTGCATTTTCTCATCAGTAATATACCCAGCAATGGAAATGACCTCCATCCTATCCAAGAGAGGATTTGGTATCATCTCCACAACATTGGCTGTACAAACAAACAGAACCTACAATAAAATTTTAAAAGCATGACATATCAAGTTATCAGAAAAGAGTTTTGTTGTTGCATTTTTTTTTTTATTTTTTTTAAGAAAATGGAAGAAAGAAAGAAACCATCCTTGATTGTTATACATTTCATTTCGTCCATGCCACAACTTACATGGACACTCATCAGATGCATCATGTACAAAAACGAATGTGTGAGGAGAAGACATCCATCCTAATGTGTCTAACACAGGCACAAATCTACCACAATACGAACAATGTCCCAAACTCACAGTGTCCCAAACTTCATTTTAGTGTTTAAAGTAACAAGTTGGAGATAATATACTATGCATACACTTATCTTGCACTAGGTAGAGACAGTACAAAAATTGGACAAGCATTCCCTTTTATCACCATATTCTAAGGAAAATTCTATTTACACACCCCTCTCTTTTAATTTGTGAAATTACAAGTCTAGCCAAATACTAAAAGACAACTATTAGTTTTTTAAAAAACAAAAACAAAAGGAAAGCAAGAGCCACCCAAGATCCGATCCCAGCCCCCTGCCTCCTGCCACGTGAAGAGAGAGAGATGGGGAAGGAAAGAGAGAGAGGGAGAGAGAGAGAGGGAAAGAGAAAGAGGGAGGGAAAGAAAGCGAAAGAGATAGAAGAGAGAGAGAGAGAGAGAGAGAGAGAGAGAGAGAGAGAGAGAAGGGAGGAGAGCCGCATGAGGTGTGGGGTCAGACCACCGGTGGCTAGGGCAGCAGCGTGGTGGCAGGAGGAAGGGGGCTGGATCGGGTCTTAAGTTCCTGTTCTATTTTTTTCTTTTTTTCTTTTTTTTTTTTTTTTCAGTTTTTTCTTGTGTAGTGAGGGGTATGTTGAAATGTGGTGGGGTGTGAGAAATTGTTTAAAAATTAAGGTGGGATGAGAGTGTTTGAGTAAGAGGTGTGTAGTGAGAAATGTGCAGATAGAAGCACTCTATTCTAATGATTTTAAATTACACCAATTAAACATTAGCGCACACATACACTAAATGGCTTGGGCATGGCAATTATATTACTGGAGAAAGTAGAAGGTAGAACATCAAATGACTTTAGATCACCAAAAAAACCAACCTTTGATAGGTCAATGGGAACATCAAGATAATGGTCTAGAAAATTAGCATTCTGCTCTGGATCAAGAAGCTCCAACAAAGCACTTGCCGGATCACCAGCATGTCCCCTTCCCAACTGCCACATAAAAAGGCAAATTTAGATATTAAATCCATCAATTTATTATGAAACTTGAGAAAATTTATGGTCTTTGTAAATAAGCATTTTATATACCACTCACTCTGGACTACAAAAGAGACACAGGATATGATGTCTCTCACTTACAATATGAAGCAAGTCAACAAGCCATTTATTACCTTGTCAATCTCATCAATTAGAACTAGAGGGTTAGCTGTTCCCACATTTTTAAGGCATTGCACCATCTTTCCTGGCATAGCACCAATGTAGGTTCGACGATGCCCCTGGATGAAACTTTCAAAGTTAAATATCATACGATAGAGCTGCAGGATGTACAGCTGTTTATCAATACTTCCAGTGTAAACATGTTTCCAAGTACCTTAATTTCAGCAACATCAGCTAACCCTCCTACAGAAAATCGAAAGAAGTTACGGTTCAAGGCACGTGCAATTGAACGACCAATGCTGGTTTTGCCCACTCCAGGCGGGCCAGAGAGACAAATGATTTTTCCTGCAATATACAATCAAAACATCAATGATTCGTCCTGTTTTAATGATAGCACAGTATTTCAACATTGCTTAAAACCTTTATATAAAATAAGAGCTAAGATCAGTGACAGAAAGACAGGGCCATCCATGACATGCAGTGAGGCAATGCCCATAAATTATGTTTGACATTTATGAAAGAAGAAAACTATACCAACCTTGTGAGATTCCTCTGAGTTTTCCAACAGCAATAAATTCCAATATCCTTTCCTTTACATCAGTTAAGCCATAATGATCTTCATCAAGAATTTTTTGGGCCCGAAGAACATCAAAGTTCTCATCACTGCATTTGGGATTGAGATAGGAGATCTTATTATCTTGGAAAACAGCAAGAAAGGTAAAAAATCAATAGGGGACATATTTCTTCAATAAAATAACAGAATAACAATAAAGAAACTCAACAAATATTCTTCTTATAGCTTCTTTAAAAGCTTCTCACGCTAGTATCCATAATATCCCATTTCAGATTTTTAAATAAATACTCATGCATTTTCCTATTCAACAATATACGCTAGTATCCACAGTATCCATAATATCCAATTCAGATAAAAAAAATCTTTACATCAGATCAGTTTCACCCTATCCTTATTATCCTACCCTCAAATATAAAAAACTAAGGGCACACTGACAAGATGAAATCCTAAAGCATTACCAAAACTCACAAGTGTGTCAACCGTCTTTAATAAATGGTCAACTAGTCTAACAAAACCCCACTAATAATATAGTCCCAGAAAATTATTGGCTTTTTAGCACTTTACCCACCTGAACTTTAGGCCCGATCTCACTTCACCACCTAATTTACCACCTAAATTTAAAAGTTTTTGCTATGTGCAGCCTCCGTCCGATTCCGTCACATTTTCAGTTAAAAATTAGGGTTTACGGTCTTTTCAAATCAGTTATATATTTTTGGACAAAAAAAAAGTGCAACCACACCCAACTCCCACTCTCCCTCCCTCCACTCACCTCCGGCAACTACCCATCGCCGGCGGTCCCTTGCGCCAACCACCCCATTCCCCCCTCCAGCCCCTTCTCCTATTTTCCTCTTTCTCTTTCCCTCATGCCAACCACCCCATTTTCCCTACTTTTGGACGCGGAAATCTTGACGGAATCGGACAGAGGCTACACATTACAAGAAAAAAAATTAAAATCTAGGAGATAAATTGGCACAATTTTTTCATTAGATGGTGAAGTGAGGTCAGGCCCAATATCCAGGTGAGTAAAATGTTGAAAAGCCAAAATTCTTTAATCTTTCAGAATCCTAGCCACAGATATGATGTGAAACCAATAATTTTTAATAAATTGAGTTGTGCAAAAACCTGTAATTTCCCCAGGGAATTGAAGTCAACCAATCAAGGTAATTACGTGTCACATTAAATTCACTCGAACTGGCCTCCAACAGCTGCAGTTTTGTAAGTTCTTCTTCTATAACTTGCAAAACATGAGGAGGACATTTTTCCCTGTTTGGTTCAAGCCTCTCCCTAAACTTTTCTGCACCACAGGATCAGAAAAGTGATGCAACAGTTACCTTTATGTACATGAACAATGATAATTTAGAATAACTTATCAATTTTTAGCATGCTAGTTACAAAATTTAGCATTGGACAAAGTCTACTCAGCCCTAGATTAATATACATCATACAATCACACCCGCCGATACCTATATATCCCACATCGTTTTGTATTCCTAAACACGCATTACAATACAAAGGGATCATAACAGATATTATCAATTGATTAGGGATTAATTACAACATAAAAGCTTTTGATTTTATCTAATCACTCAACTGAAAACACCAAACGTTGAAGCACATATCTAAGTACAATAGAGACCTCCTGTGTGCAAGCAAACAAATATATCAAGTGTGACTTTTGAAAAGGTGGAGACAAGTATACACACACACAAACACATATCTATATATATAGTATCTAGGTTTATGAGAGGGATAATTAACCAGAAAGTGCTGTTTTGTCATCTGTCTCCAATCCCAGTTCCTGCATCATGTAAAGCCAAGTCAATTCCAATAAGGCCCAAGGTTAAATAAACTAACTGATACAAAACCCACCATAAAGTAAACATATCGTTTAATAAATTATAATACATAGCCAGTGGAGAAGCAGTACTAAAGGGGCATGACATAAAAAACATTTATGTTGATGATGGAGACAAATACCTTCTTTATGGCTTTAAGCTGCTCATTCAACAAGTAGCGGCGCTGTTCACCACTAATCTTCTCTTCAATTGCTTTTGCAATAGATTCCTAAATTCGACCCATACAGAAAGATTAAAAGATAATCAAACTATGATGGAGAAGAGATGTGAAAAACAATGGCATATAGGCATGGACTACCTGAATCTTGCTGATTTCTATCTCTTTCTTCACTAATTCTAAGCTGAGCTTTAAGCGTTTATACACCTGAGCAAAAAATGCATAGTTACAAAGCATTCTGAATATAAGAAACTTGAATATAAAGGTTGGATGGTAGATGACAACATGATTCCAAAGATTTACATCTTTCATAACATACAATGCTTGACTAGAAATGCTCTCAATAAATATATAAACATAAAAATTGAGCTGTTTAGTATATCAGCAACCCCAGCTGAGCTTGAGTAATACTTACATCTAGCTCTTCAAGCACTTGTTGGCATTGCAATTTGTTTGCACCAGATATTGCAGCTCCAAAATCTGCTAACCTGGGAAAGTTAAAATCACCTATATGCTGCACAAATTGAAATAAAGGAAGAAAGTTAACATGACCATATCATATATCCGAATGATCAAATATATCAACACACCAGAACACATATGTATGCAAAACACTAGTTTCCCTATGTTGATCGCTGTCGTAATAATATGAGTCACATGCTAATTGTTTCATCAACTCATTTAAGAATAAGGGAGAAGTAAAGGAAGAAAGTTAACATGAACATATCATATATCCGAATGATCAAATATATCAACACACCAGAACACGTATGTGATGCAGGAGCATCTCCTAGGGTTCCAAGACTTATTATTATTTTTTAGTAGCTTTTTAATTTTTATTTCCTAGCTGGATTTAGAGTCTAGTTTCCTTATTTCATTAGGTCTTTATGGTAATTTTACTTTATGTTTTCCTAGTTAGTTTAGGTTTATGCTTTTCCTAGTTATCTTAGGTTTATGTTTTCCCTATATAAGCTTAAGGCTTAGGTTGTAATAGACAATTTTTGGCATAATATTATTCAGAGATTTCTGATGTGAGAGTTTCTTTTGGGTTCCTAAACCATAGAACTCATCTATCTACGTTCCAACTTTGATTCTATAGCTTTATTCTCTCTCTTTTCTACTGTTATTGCTGGATTTTCCTTTCCACTGTGGTTTTTGCCCTATTACTACAGCTGGACAGCAGCCTATGCTTCTGTCCTACATCAGTATGTATGCAAAACACTAGTTTCCCTATGTCGATCACTGTCGTAATAATATGAGTCGCATGCTAATTGTTTCATCAACTCATTTAAGAATAAGGGAGAAGCCAAGATGAGGGACAGCAAGATTTAACAAAAGTTGAAAGCAGAGAAAACCAGTGACTAACCAAATAAGCATACAAAAACAAAGACCTTAATATATCTCAACATTATGAAAAACAGAACAAACCTGAGTGTATGTTTGAACATGATCTCTCCAGAGGGAACTAGTCTTCAAAACATCTCTTAAGGTTGATATAACCTCAAACGATGTTGCCTTTATGACATCATCATCCTTGTTATATGGTTTATCCTACAATGTAAAGTATAGTCCAATCAGATAAAGGGAAGGAAAAATCTATCATACATGTGTAACCTCCTAAAGTTAATAATTGATTTGGGAGAAAATAAAACAAAATATGGACAACATGCCTTGAGATGGTCAACTTTTACAGTCAGGGGATCCTCATCAACCTGTAGAGAAGTCATAACTTTGCTCAGATTAACAATCTTTATCGTAAAATTAAAATACTAATTGAATTATAAATGTGTGTGTGTGTGTGTGTTTGCATGTACATAATCTAGAGGCATATACTTGAACTCTGAAAAGGTTCACTAGACTCAAATGTTTTAATCAGTTCACTGAAGTATTTGTAAATGAATCATGAGCCATATGAGGTTATGAGAAAACGGCGCTAGATATGACTTATCAAGACATTAATCCAGAGATCATGCCAACTGATTATTTCCACTCACCATCTCTGTAATTCGAAGTCGCCTATGACCGATAAGGACTACTTGGTCTCCTTGGATGCTTGAAATCTGATAAACAAAGATACAAGTAAAAACATCATAACAAAAATTGAAAGGAAATTCTAATTGCTGCATGCCAAGTTAATCAACATAATTAACGACACATGAAACTTGGGAGCAAAAATTAGATACCTGGGCAAGTGTACCAACTTCATGCAGACGATTAAGCAACTCTTTCCCTTTCAAGTCATATATGCTTTTCTCTGTTTCAGAACCTGATACCAAACTAGGATCAGTCCCTGGCTCATCCTTGAGAAGGAAAGCACCAGCGTACGGAGCATGCCGTTTCCGGCTTTCCTGTAAAGCTGCTAACAATTTGGGATCCTGCATGGAAACCAATACATTATTTAGTTTCAATTCCCTTCATTGCCACAAAGTTAATGCTACTGCAAGTGCATGGTCAAAGGAGGTGGTTATTGATATGCTTCAGTAATTTAAAATTAACTTGCAGTAGCAGTAGCAGTAGCAGCAGCAGCAAAATTGACCCAGCAATGAAATCAAATATACCAACACTTAAATGTTTTACCTTCACATAAATTGGCATGTAGAACCCTGGAAAGAGTGGTCTATGCGGCAATGGCAAAGCTAAAACCTGCTCCAAAGGACATAGGAAAAAAAAAAAAAAAAAGGAGAGAAAATTGATAAAGAATAAATGTGGAAGAATAAGCTGAACATTTTCTTTCATTTGCTTATAGGATATATTGCTCTATTTTCTCAAAATCCAAACAGACCACTGAGCAAGACCAAAGCTCGAAACCAACCAACCGTAAGATAATCTTCGGGTCTAGGGTTTGTGGGAACAATAGCTGAAGAAGACTTGGACTCGGCCTCAGTCCCCTCCCCCTTGACCTCAATTTCCACCACCTGATCAGACCCGCCGTCGCTGGCGTCCGAACAAAACAACGCTCGACGAGCCGAGTTAGGGTTTGGCCGAGTCAACCCGGTGAGCGAGCCGAGAACTCGGAGAAACGGCGAGGCCAGTTCAGTGGTCCCGGGTCGGGGGCCCAAGCTGTGGAATCGGGTCTGGAGGCATGATGAGGAAGAGGAGAGGAGCTTCAGCATTTGTATATGGTAGTAGCAAATACACTGAGAGTGTGGGGACAAAACTCAGAATTCAATTTAGGGGAACCGCCATTGCTGTGCAAATTGAAGGCGTGTCTTGCGTTGTAAAGCCCCTCATAAACCCTTGTTTTCTTTTCAGACAAGAAACAAAAATTAAAAAATTGAAAAAAAGATTTTTTTTTTTTTTATGGCTGCTACTTACACACCTTTTATTTTTTTTTTTTTTTCACACCATTATTACTTAATTAGTGAAAACTCTAAAGCCCCATTGTAAAAATACCCTAAAGCCCTCCCCAACCCAGCCACACCACCCTCCTCTCCTCTCTCTTCTCTCTCCCCGACACCTTTTGTGAGGCACCCATAATTATTCTATGTGAGCTTGAAAGGGCAGAGGGATTCTGTGTTCTTGGTGGAGGGTTTTGAGAAGTGTTAAATGGAACCTAGCTTGGTAGCAGAGAATGTCAATATTGTACATATTTGAGCTTGAAAGGGCAGAGGGATTCTGTGTTCTTAGTAGAGGGTTTTGAGAAGTGTCATATGGAACCTAGCTTGGTAGCAGAGAATGTGAATATTGTATATATCTTCCCAGAAAATGATCAAACTGAGGAGGACTATTTTTTGCAGTGATATAATTATGAATGAATGGAAAAAGAAGTGTCATAATGTATATATATACATATATTTTTTCTTACATATGGCCATTCAGGTCATGAAGTTGCATGCCCAGCCGCGGACATCGCCGAGCACAACATGCCGAGCCCCACCCATCTTCTCCGAGCATGTAGTTGGTTTGGCGAGTACTTGCTGAATGGGTCATGGATGTTTCAGTGGGTACCTGCCGAACGACACTCACATTTTCGGCGGATGACTGCCGAATGAGTGTGACATTTTCGGCAAACCAGTGCCGAACGACACTCACATAAAGCTTTAATGACTTAATTACTAATTGATGAGGACAATCAGTAAGTCCATAAGTCAAGTGATCAATTTGGGTTGATTAGTTGACATAATATTTTCTTAAGTAGGATTAATTAACTAATAAATCTACTTATAGAGTAAGGGGGTTGTACTCAATTATTTTAATGACTTTTGTTAAATAAAAAAGTTAGGGGGTATTCAATCAAGACTTCTATAGACTTTCTTATTTAATCTACTTATAGAATTAGGGGGTTGTACTCAATTCTTTTAATGACTTTTGTTAAATAAAAAAGTTAGAGGGTATTCAATCAAGACTTTCATAGACTTTAAGAAAGTCTATAAAAGTCAGGGAGTACTCAATTAATACTTTTTTAAAGTCTATGAAAGTCATATGGTACGGTATTCAAAATGTCAATGACTTTCATAGATTTCCCAAGTTAATAGACTTTGAAAAACTTTTGGCATTGAGGTATAAATATCAAACCTCCTTATTTCTCTCCCATTCCCCCCCCCCCCCCCCCACAGACTTTTGACGTAAAACAATGTGGTAAGATGAATAGACTCATGAAGATGAACAAACGCACAACACTTCTCTGAACGAGTAAGAAGCCCAACGTTGCTAGTGAGGGAGGAAGCTAAACGCTAGTACTCAACCCCGTCAACCAACACCCTTCTTTCTCATCCAGCATTGCTTTCAAGGTATTTCCTCTTCCTTTTTTGCATAAATTCATTGGGTTGTACATAGTTTTCTCATCTCTTTCATAGGTCGGTAGTTTATAGTAATGTTATCCTTGATTTCAACTTGATTATTGAAAAGAGATAAGAGTTTAGGGTTTAGGGTCTATGGGTGCCTTGCAGGATATGATAGGTTTATGGTATATGTTTTTTGCTAGATATGATGGGTTTAGGGTCTATGGATATGATGGGTTTAGAGTCTATGGATATGATGGTGTTGACACTATAACAGAAAGATACGATACTTATGTATTTTTTTATACTCTTTTTTCTAACCTATTAGTGTGTAAATTGCAATTCTTTTTTGACAAGTTCTCAACCAGGTTCTTCCGAAATCACCTATCTTTTTCTTTTATGTTGATGTACATTAGTGATATAGATCGCAATAAGGCATTGCTTTCTTGAAGCTCTGACCATAGCATATGTAGTTTGATGCTAGCTTAAATGATTATCCATTGTTTTTTTTTAAGGATATGGATGTTTGACTGCAAAACAAAATGAAAAAACGGTGCAAATTATTTTACATATATATTAGAGCTTTTAGTAAGCTCTAAGGGTTATTAATGGCCCGTAATAACCCAAATAAAGAAACGCATATACAATACAATAAGGTCCAACAAATTAGAAAATGATCCCGCTATACATCAAAACAAGTTAGAAGTATGTGACACTTCTAAATTCATATTAATGACTATTCTTAATCTAAGAAATTAGCAACTGTAGACATTTGGGATTTGAGTGTATAAGTACTATTTTTAAAATTATGTGATTGTGAACTAATTTTCATTCATATGCATTTTATTTCAAAATCAAATTAAGATTAATTATATGTGAAAATACCATTTTGCCCTTTGTTGTACAAAACATTCCATGTGTAATATACATGCAACCAATTGTGAAAAGGAATTAAATATCTAAATTGTGAGGTCATCTTGCAAGTTATTAAATTCAGCACATGCATAGATTCATCAAATATGAATTTATTCATTAAGATCACTCACCTACTTGCATCATAGGCTTCTAGCTAATTAACTATCATTACGTACATCTCAACTTGGGGGCAAAGTTTTAGTTCATTGCACCTATGTTCTTGGCCTATAAAAGCATGGCTCAGGCTATATTGATTTCACACTTCAATTTCGTGCAAAGAACTCACCAAAAACTGATTTGATCAAAAAACAAAAGCTAGCTAGCAAAACACATTTTCCCAATAAGCTTTCATACTTGCACCTTTGAAGTTCAATTTCAATTCCAACCGTCAAAGGTTCTCAAATCCACTTCAGAAAGAGAATAAGTACTTTAACATTTTTATACCATTCTTCTGCCTTTAGAATGGATCAAACATGAAGAACAATTATTTTACTTGAAAACTCGTCACTTTTGAATTCTGCAATATTTAGTGTTTAAATCTTCAGTTTTAGTTGAAACTAATTATACCATTGTATTCTACATGAAAAATTCTTCAAGTTAGGCTTTTGAATCACTTAAAAAGGTTAAGAAACGAAGAAGTTATGGCCAAAACAAGTTTTCCAGAATCCAGCGAAAATTTTCAAACAAATTCCGGCAAGTTCATGAGTTTTCCGGCGGCTGGAAAAATTGTGTTCTCACTGCTTTTCACTAATTGATTTGTTTTAATGGTTATACCTTGCTCTAATATGATTGTATAGTTCATATATACCTTTCTAATGAGTTTTTAAATATAAAAAATACTTTAGAATTTGATTTACTCAAATCTTTTCCGGTGAACCTCACTAGAATAGAAAATTCAATAAAAGTTCATAACTTTGAATGTTCATAGCTCACTCATTTCTTATCCGTTTTTTACGTTCTTTATATCGAATTAAAGCTTATAACATGAGCTTATGATTTGGAAAGTTTGCAACTCATCTATGAAACACACAGAAACTTATGAACCCATAAAGGTGGCTGCCTCATTTTAGATGTGATTTTGCCTAGAAAATTCAATGAAAGTTCATAACTTTCAACATTCATAACTCACTCATTTTTTGTCCCTTTTTTACCCAAATTAAATCTTATAACCTCTACTATTGATCTGGAAAGTTTGAGATTCAGATATGCAGTTTACAGCAAATTATTGATCTCGAAAACTAGCTGCCTGTTTTGAGATGGTTTTTTGCCTAGACTTGTTCTTGACTCAATTCTGGACAATATAAGTTGAATCTGTTAATGAGACCTAGTCCGTTGGATTCCTTTGCAAAAAATCCTTCAATTTAGCATATTTACTTGCCCAAATCGGACTTAAAATGAGTTAGATATTAAAGAGGAATTTAAGAAGAATTAGCATACAAAGCATCCAAAAATGAACGAGAATGGATGTGCACGGTACAATCTCCGGACATTTTGACTATATGACCATATTACCCCTGAAAGACTAATTCAAAAATGAAAGAATTTATGCTTATGTATTTATTTTATGCTTTGAACTTATATAAGTTATGTTTATACTTATATATTTTATGCTTATGCTTATAAACATATGTTTATACTTTTGTATATTTCTAAGATGAATTTGATGATTTGTTCATTAAGTGATTAAGTTGAGAATTGTTGAATCAATGAAGATTTTTATCAATTAAGTGATTAATTTATTAAGGAGATCATGAGATTATTTGATTATATTTCTGAAATGCCAGAGTTGAGATTATTTATGGTTGAGTTAGACATCAATATTATTGTCGGATATTTAGCATGAATTAAGGAAGTGTTTAATTCTGCCTAATTGATATTGTGATTGAATAATTATGATTCGTATTTTTTTTTTAAGTATATTTTTATTTTCACTTTGAAGGTCTTGAGCCTATGTATACATAAACTTCTCTGGATGAATAAAATTTTGTATTTTCACAAATACTATTATGTTTATTTGATTTTAAAGAGGGAATTTATTTCCTCAACTCGCGCCACAAATTCAAGTGCCATATTTCAGTACAATATTGACACTGGGTTTGGGGCCGTCATACTCGCAGAAGCTAACATTTAAGTAAACAGACAATTTATTGGCAAACAACTAGTATCACAACTTCTCCAACTAATCCCTTAATGGAAAACACTAACTGATTAGCAAATTGCAGATTGTCTAACCTATTCATTGGATAGTAATTGCTAATTCTTTTTTCGATCTATTTCCATATCTTTTTTTTTCTTGATGAAAGTGACTATATTTTATAGTTCCCACAAAGCATTAGCAGTGGGGAAGCTTGTAAAGCTTACTGTTAGTGACTATATTCTCTTGCAATTTGTTTTTTTATCTTATGTTAATTTCTAATTTATCACTTTGTATGTAAAATGTAGCTAGTAATATTATTAATGGGAGATTCACAACAGGGAAAAAACAAAGTAAAGGGAAGAGTTATGGAAAAATGTAAAGTATGGACGGTGGAAGAGAGCAATGAGTTGCTAAAACTCATGGTTGACGCCACCAATCGTGGATGGCGTGATAGTAATGGCTTATTGAGCAAGGTAATTGTAGAGAAAAAGATACTTCCTACTCTTAATGAAAAACTCAAGTGTCAAAGGACTTATATTCACAATATCTAAGTCGATTGAAATGGTATAAACATTGATACCACAACTATTCCGAGCTTATCCGTCATAGCTATGGTCTTGGATGAGACCCTGTGACAAAGAAGTTCACTACTAGTGATGAAGTTTGGGAAGATTACTTCAAGGTGAGCTTCTTGTATATATAAAAAATGCATATATAGTTTATTATTATATGTTGCATATATTAACATTTATTATATTTTTGTTCTTTACTAGTCTCATACTACCCATAGAAGTTATCGCATGAACACTTTTTCGGACTATGAAGATTTGAGAATTGCAATCGAAAATGGAATGTTGTTGGGAGACACTCCATTGGATTAGGTGATGATACTGATGCATGTAAGAACATTTGAGGTAGAAGAAAGTAGAGGTGTTGGGATAGATGACTTAATATATGATCATGGTGCTGGGGCATTCATACCAAGTGAGCATGAACCTTTAGATCAAGTTCCATCTCCCAAGCAATCAACTGCACCATTACCCTCTTAGCCCATGAGTTCGGATGTTCCCACAGAAAGTAGAAAACGAGATAGAGCCGAGTATGAAGGGAATCCTAGCCCATTTGAGAACAACACTCAATCTGATGCTATAGACAGACTAGCTCATACCATTGATTCAATTGCTACTGAATTTTTGGGAATTCGTGGCCTATTGCAAACAAGGGAAAACGATAATAGTTGTTGGGATGCTATCAAGGAGATCCTAAACTTGGATAATTGTGCTCATTTCAAGGTGCTTAAGTTGCTTAATACTAAAGCAAAGAAAATTGAATTCTTGAAGATGACACATGAAGAGCGGTCGGATTGGATATTTTACGAATTGATGAAATGAAAGGTTCTTTTGGAGAAGAAATGGCTAGAATGAGTACTTATTTTAGAGATGAAACTCTTTGGTTTTGCATATTTTTGAATTCACTAAACTTTTGGAATAGACTTATGTATGAATTGTGTAACATTTTGGAGTAGCAATCTATAATATAACTGTTGGTTTTTTAATTAATTGTTATTTATTATATTCTCTTATTTTTTGTTGATTTTGTTTTTATCTAGAATGGGGTTATTATGTTTGATGCTCTTTTTTTTTATGCAAAGTTTTTTTATTTATTGCTTGTGTGTTCTTGAGAGCTATGGATGATTTTTTTAGTGTTGCTTGAAATCATAACTTTGATGTTTTTTTTCTCTTCTTTTTTTCTGAACTATTGAATTTTAATGAGATTTTGGTGATTTAAAAACAATAATGGACTGTAATATCATGAATCATAGTGCAGATATATAGGGATTCCTTTACTGTTTTGTATGTGAGATGAATTCAGTTTTCGATGTTTAATACATCGAAAAAACTCAAAACCGATTTCATATCTCGTTTTTGGATATCAGGTGGTCCGAAAAGCAAATGTTTAACCATATAAAAGATATAAGTTCGAAAGGGATATCTATTGTGGGTACTTTAGATATCAACCCTGTACTTATCGATTTCGAACCTAATAGTCAACAGTGATGCACTGATGTCTATCGAGGTTTTTGTACTAGTGCAAATTATTTGCTAATTTTTTGAAGCCTTTTTATGAAGTCACATTGAAGGTTTGTTGTTCTTTGACTCCATGTGTTCAATATTGCGCGCTTTGATGACTTGTTCAAATTACACTACAACAATTTGGCCAAAGGCCTCCAATGATTTCCACTAAAGTTGAGGGGGTGCCAATTGCTAATGTGGTTGTTCACTAATAATTAACATTAGTGATAACATTGTTATGTCAGACATGAACAATGAATTCATATGGAACTAATGCTTCTGATTAGTTGATTAATCAGTGGCACCCCAGTAATTTAAAGTAAAAAAAGGGGTTTAGTTAATTTAGAGACTAAAAAGGGAGTTAAAAAATGAGTTCAATATTTTGTCTGCTTGCTCCTAGTTGCTAAACCATTACTGGGCTTCCCTTGTGGCAGCATCTCTTTCTTCCCACCCCCAAACCAAACGGGATCCAGCATCGGTGGATGTCAACGGTCACGCCAGAAAGTGCCGATCAGTTCAAATGCCCAAATTAAGGGGTTGCTCCTCCTCCAGTCACCCTCGGAAAGTGGGTTCCCTTTGGGTTGGTTATTACCAAATAACTGGGGTTCCATCCTTCCACTGTTGTTGCGCATAGGTGGGGGAAATTCATGGGTTTTTTTGCTTCTATGGTTACCGTGATTCATGTTTGTGGCACCTGGACTTAGGTTTTTTCAGAAATTGTGGCTCCTCTTTGTGCGTCGGCTGTGCGTGAATGAGGAAGCACCTGCTACACAAACCAGAGGGGTCAGTTGTGTTTCGTATAAGTTAGTTCTGAGTTGGTCCGACTGTCGAAGTTCTGAAGCTTCCAACAACCAGGTAAGCGATATTTGATAAAGATGATAATAAGTAATTATACAATTTCACTTGTTGCTCTCCTACCAACAAGCTTATGCTTTGTGGTTATCTTAACACTTTTGTTGGCATAACTGTCTTTTATGTTAAGCTTGCAGTAGATCATACATGGTTTGAATGTCTTAGTTGTGTTGAGGATAATGATGTAAAATGTGCTGATTGCTGGAGGTTTTGGAGGACCAGACCTCAATGTGGAGGTCCGGGCCTCAGATTTTTGTGTGCGTCCTGGAGGTCAGGTCCTCAAGGTGGAAGTCCGGTCCTCTGCTTCATGGCTATGCTGAATTGTACATGTGTCTGTATTTTCAGTGATTGTGGTTATTAGTTTTTTTAGTTAGTCTATAGCCTATAGTTGTGTGCCATGTGGCTTCTAAAGGGCAATTTAGTAAATTCGTCAAATAGGGTTTGTTTATAAAGACCTAACTTCAACATTTTTTTTCTCATTTTAGTCCTGAAGCAGCCGCACACCCCCTTCTCTTTCTCTCTCTTCTCTCTCCTCTATGTGAGCTCTCTCCGGCCGTCTCTTCGCCGTCCAGCTGCCAACACCGGCGACATAGACCTCAATCAACTAGTCTCTTCCTCCTCTCTCTATCCTTGCCTTTTGATTGCTCAACAACCCAATGGAAACATGGATTCACACCTTCTCACTGCTATGTCCCAAGATCTTTTCTCCTGCATTCTCCATGGATACAACTTAGAGGACACACACGGGTAAACAAACATTTTCTCTCTTCCTCTCTCAAATCATGAAATTTTCTTCTAGGGTTTCGGGATTTTGAAAATTATTACAATTTGTAGATTTGGTGTTTAGAGGAAGATTTATGTTGTAACTATTATGTTTCATTGTTTCCTTTCAGATTTGGAGCTTTGAAATTTCTATCTTCATAGTCATTTCTATTGTCGCCATCATCATCTTCTTAAGAACATCCTCTAGACCACCCGAAGGAGGATATGAAGAATTTCTGGTGAGACCCACCATGAACTCTAATTTTTACCCTATCCAAGATCCCTAATTTCTAAGAGACCTTTATTCTAGTTGAACTGAGTTTGAGTCATGTTGTGGACAATAAAAAGCGAGCTTCTTTCTTATGAACAAGAGTTTGAGAGTTGATCTGTTTAAATTTGTTGTGAATATGTTTTTTTGTTTTTTTTTTTCATTTTTTAGATATGTTTATATTTATTTATGTTTTATAAATTTCCTTATGATTTTGTGGCTATAAACAAACACTTAATTTCGTAGTAAATTCTAAGACTCAAAAATAAAAGGAATATGAAGTATTAGATTTTACTGGGAGGGGTCCGGTCTTCATGGTGAAGCTAGGAGCTGCTGGAGGTTCTGGAGGTCCGGACCTCAAGGAGAAGGTCCGGTCTTCAGCTTCATGGAGGCTTCCTGGAGGTCCGGTCCTTAGCTTTATAGAGGTCCGGACTTCAAGGAGGAGGTCCGGTCCTCAGCTTTATGGAGGCTTCCTGGAGGTCCAGTCCTCAGCTTCATGGCTTCAATGGTGAGTTTCTGGAGGTTCGATCCTCTGGGGAGAGGTCTGGTCCTCAAGCTTTGAATCTACTTCTTGACCTACATCAATATGGAACATTCAACATTGCATGGTTTATATATTGGTGTATATATTTGTGTAGATTTTAAATGATGCACAATAGCTAAGTATTGTTGTTGGTTAATTCTATATAAGTACAACAAAAAAGTGTGTTCATCAGTAAATTTAATAGATATGCACTATATGACTTGTAAATGGTGTTCTTGAAGCAGAGGGAGTTACTATTGAAGCAACAACAAATCAAGAGGATAAAGTTGCATGTTTAAGGTACACTCTTGATAATTATCAGGGCATTTATATATTTATTTTGGTGGTACAATTGAAGAAATTTCATTTTGTAGTTCTAAGAGATTGATGGTATTGAAGGATCTTCAGTTCGTGAAGGGGGATCTTAAAGGGGATGATATTCATGGTGAAAGCTTGGTCATATTTTTGTGAAAACTAGCAGGATATCTACGTATTTTGTAGCGGGTTTGGAGCTGTTGCTTGACCAAGTTTAATTGTTTTAGATGTTTCTAGTTGTAAGAATGTTGAAGGAAACTGATAGAATGATTTGTAATTTAGGCTTCAACTGATATATATGTGTAATGCAAGTTACATTCGGTTCAAGTATGTGTTTTTAGATTTTATGAGCAGTTTATTAATTAGTAGTGTTCCTTTGAGGTTACATGAGAATTCATTACTATTAATTAGTAAGCATTTTTTTTTTTGCCTGGTGGAGGACATTTAATTACTGAAACCAAATCAGAAATTAATACCAAGAAGGTGAGAATGCAACAAGCTACTGTTGGAATTAGTGAGCTACCTAACCCACTTTTAACAAGATAGTAGAAGAAACCATGGCAAATCATTATTTAATAATATCAATCATCTACCAATATAGCAACCTCATTAGATATATATGGTGAACAATTGAAACCAACTAACTGCAACATTAGTGAGGACCGGATCTTGCAGACTGTCATGGCAGGTTTTGGCAGAAGCTTCCACCATTCTTACATGTGGGTGACCTTAGCTCCTTTGCCACCCCAACACCAACCTCCAACATGCTCTATGGTGACTGAAGGGTGGCAATGGGCAATACAAACTAACAACAATGGCAGTTGCATCTATTCCTACCAAAAAAAATTGGTTGCCTTTGCTAGATTTTGTTGTAGTGTTATATGGTCTTTTGCATGAAACGACCGATGCAATTTTGATTAGTATTGCAACTCCCATGAAAACAAAATATGACAAGTATTGGGGTTCATTGGATATTGTGAACCAATATTTGTTCATAGCAATTGTGCTTGAACCACGCAATAAGTTGGAGAAAATGACCGATTATTTTGAGGAGATATATGGTGAGGGTGATGAAATGGTTGAAAAGAGCACAAAGGAGGTGAATGATCTCTTAACAAGTCTCTATGATATTTATGGGGCATCATTGGATAGTAGAGTTTCCCAAGATACTAGTAGTGGTGTTACTAGTTCACAAGTGTCAAGTGATGGCGATTCTTCTTCTTCATTACCACATTCACACAAAGAGAAAAGAATTTACAAGCAAGGGCTTAAAAGAGGAGAGCCGCCAAAGTTAGTGGGGTTATTACTAACGAGGTGAATAGATATTTGTCTGATCTTATAGAAGGAGAAAAAATTCAAAATTTTGATATTTAAAATTGGTGGAGAGTTAATAGGGCCGTCAAATACCTTATTTTGGGATCTATTGCAAAGGAGGTATTTGTTATCCCTGTGTCTACAATAGCTTCAGAATCTTCCTATAGCACTGGTGGACATGTTATTAATCCATTATGTAGTTCATTGAGTACTAAAATGGTTAAGGCCTTGATATATACACAAAATTGGTTGAGGTCTTCTCATGTTGCTCTACATCTTTACCAACCATTGAGGAGATGGAGTTTTGTGAAGCAATTGAGAAAGGTAAAAAATCATTTAATACATGTGTTTTTAGTATTTTACAATTTAATTTTGTTGTTAAGAATATTTCTTTTATAATGTTTTTCTCGATCTTTTCCTATTATGTAGAAATTTTGTCTACAAGTACAACTACCGGAAATAGTGCTATGTTGCCTCTTACGCCTAGACAAGTCCTTAACAAAACTTAACTTATATATTGTGTGTATGTATAATGAATAATTGGATATTTAGTTAGATTAGTCAACCAAAACTGAACCATTTCATGTGTATGGTAGCTTTGATATTTTGGAGAATTGAAAATCTAGGAACCGTTTGATGTACAACCAGTCAACCATGAGCAAATAACTGAATAAGGCCCCTTTAGGCTAGTATGCATAATACATAAAACAGGGAGAAAAACAAATTGCAGCAAACTGATTAAACCGATTGGGTTTAGGTTCAATTCAGTTGTGAAAGTTTTAAATTTTGGATCCGAACCGATTCTTTGTCATCGATTCGGTTTGCGATCCAACCCTAAAATCGAACCGAACCCGACCCAACCCTAAATAGAAGTCATTGAAATTATTAGAAGGCGTTGAAAGTCTATAAATGTCTATGAAAGTTTTTTAATAAAAGTCTGTCACTTAAAAAAGTCATTAAAAGTCTAGATTGATTACACCCCTGTAAGATTGAAAAGTCAAAGCTTAGACTTGTTGACCCAAAACTAAATCATTAATTATTAGGAGAATAATTAATATTATCTTATTAAATAAAATAAATGATTAATTAGTTAATCGTTAGTCCTAACTGAAACACTAAACTTATTGATTAAAACATTAATCTCCTGATCAAGTGTTGGAATGATATATTGGTCAAAGGACTTTTGACTTTCATGTATCACATGGGGTAAGTCACATAATATTAGAGAGCTTGGGCAAATAGTGCAAATAATAAAAAGATGGTGATTGGTGGAATAAAATGGGTGAAGGAGAGTCATCCATTTAAGCTGGATGAATAGAGCCCATTGATGTACTAGATGAAACAAGCTAAATAACAGAAGGGTTGAACCCCTCAATGTCGCACCCTCTCACATACATGAAACCTAGGGTTTCATCTCTTCTTCTTCTCCATTCTTTCTCTAATTCCATAAAACCTTGAGAGAAAATGATGGGTCATGTAGAACTTCTAACTCATATTTTGGTTCAATAGCATATTAGAGCTTAGCTAACCCATATTTTCATGATTTTTTTTTTTTACAATAACAAAACTTAATTATGTATGTGAGACCTCGAAATTTCCAAATTTATTTTAGAATTTTTCCTTATTTTCTAAAAATTTTATAGAATTTATTTGTTAGAAAATCTAATTTTTTTTCATCTTGAACTTTAATCGTTTGACCAACTTTGACTAGGGTTTTGACCCAAGTTAGACCTTTAAAAGGTAGTACTTTTACTCACAAACCCAACGGTGCAAGTCTCGTATTATTCCGAGTCCGGGAGATTATTTTATGAATTTCCCAAATTTTCTTTTTCTTTAAAGCATTTTTTTTCTTCGTTTGTGGAGCTTGAAATTTCTAAAATTTTCCTAAAGGCAAATTGGTAATTTGACCTCATAGTTAATTAGTACTAGTCGATACGAGTCCGTAGTATTTTTCGGGGTATTTTTCTGAGTCCCGAGCTATTTTTAATTAATTTTTGAAGTTAGGGAATATAGGAAAAAGAAAATAAAATAGGAAATCACCAGATCGCTCCACGTGGCACGATCTGGAGCGTTCATCGCTGCATGGCAGCAAGATCTGATGACTGCATGTGCAGCCAAGTGTCAGTGCACTTGCCACGTGTCACTTTCTCATTGGCCCAAATTGTGACGGTTGACTTGAGTTAACCCGGTCAACTCAGATTAGTCAACCGAGTTGACTCACTCTCTCTCCCTATAAATATGGCTCACCTCCCAGTTGATCCCTCACAATTTCAGCCGCACGCTTCCCAAGAGAGAGCTTCTCTCTCCTCTCTCCTCCTTTCTCTCTTCTTTAATCTTGTTTTGAGTTTATCTTGAGTTCTGAAGCTCCGATCGACGATCCGATTTCGCCTACGCGATCGTGGCGACGAGGTCTTCAATTCTAATAGTGTGAAGGCTATGTTTTGGTGAAGTTTTAAAAAAAATCATTTCTGAGCTCCATAGGTAATTTCTTGATCCCTGTCGAAATTCTGCTAAAATTTTTGTTAAATTAATCTCTTGTTAATTAGGCTCTTTTAATCTTGTTACTTAGCAAGTCTAGTAGTACCGAGACTCTGCCCGTGGGAAGTCTTCAACAGGTATACCCTTAACCCAGCTTATTTAATCTGCAGTTATTTAAGTTGTGGTTATAGACGGAACGCCGTTTAAACTGTTGTTATCAAATGAACTTAATAAATATTTAGGCCATATCAGTGGTAACCAAATAACATGATGACTAAGGTCAGTCCATGAGCATACAGGCGTTGGATACTGAGCCAGAGCTCCCTCAGTTTCCCCATGCACTGACCTGGTCACGTTGTAGGTTCATATCTGATCAACCTCCTCGACAATAAATAAAAATAGATACAGAAACCACACGATTTGACATGACTGTTTGGCTCGGGGTGCAAGGTCATGTCGGATTAAGAATTCAGAGAAGTCTAGCAGTTACGCTAGTGCCAAACCTCTGAATTATACCTGGTCTTAACAAACAAGGTCATCGATTTACATGAAGACCGTTTTTAACACAAGTTGTTGTCAAACTAGGAACTCCAGTTACCTAAAAAAGATCGTTGCGACGTGGCAAATTGTGATTTGTACTCGAGAACAGGCAAAAGCTTTGGACACTAGGTAGGGGGACAACACACTCTGATTAGTGGATTTCTTGCATGTACTATATAATAAATACTGTGTGATAAAGATGCATGTTTTTTATTGGCATATATCTGCTTGGTTTTATGATGATGGGAATGATGACTGTTATGCATATTCTCGTAAGATTGTTATTGTGTTTGACTTGAGAGTGAAATGTAACGACCCGACCCAAATTTCCACTATAAATTTAATTTTTTATTTAACTATGTTTTTAAGAGATTTTTTTAAATGATGTTGAATTGTATTTGGAAAATAAAAAGGGGTTTTGATTTAAATTTTTAATTTGAGTTTGACCCAAAAGTTGACTTTTAAAATAAATGGGCTTTCGATTTTAACTTTGGGTTCGTTGGAAAGGTTTCGAGTCCACGAGTTCGTAGACATGTAGCACGCGTCGTTTCGAGTTACGGTTTGGAAGATACGGACATGTGAAGTGAGGGGCAATTTTATAAATTTATAAAAGTGGGTTTTTAAATACCCAAAAATCAGAAAATTCTTCTGATTTCTCTCTCTCTCCAGAAAGTTCTACACATTTCTCCCTCTCTCTTATATTCTCACTCCTCTCCCGCACTCTCTCACTTCTCCCTCTCTCTCTCCCCGAGCTCATTCACCTCTCCCTCTCTTCTCTAACCGGCGCGGCCAGCTCCGGCCACCTTCTAGACAACCCAAGACCACCGACGAGTCGGCGCCGATCCCCCCAGACCAGCCCCCCTTCGCCAGCCAGCCACCACTTCGACGAGGGCCACAACACACAGCCCGCAACCGACCCCTGCACGCACCTACCCCAGCCACCCAGCCACGCCTGGTCACTTTTTCGGCGACCTAAGGCTCCGGCGAACCTCCCCCGACGCCGACCACCTCTCCCGGCCACTACTCCAGCCAGCCCAGCTCCAACACGCGTGAAATCAGGGCCAGAGGAAGCCCAGCCCGCCGCCTCTCCCTCACCGAATTCCGGCCAAATCTCAGCCTCTTTCATCCATATTTTTGGTGAGTTTTCTTCCTCTTCTATTGGGCCTTCATTTCCCTAAATTCATGTTGTTCAATTTCGAGTAATTGGGAATTTGAAGTTTCTGAGTTTTTGAAGCATCTCGGGTTGTTCTTTAATTTTCGGACCAGAGGGCCATTTGTGTTGTTTTAAGTAATAAATTCTATTCCTAGGAACCCCAATTGTGGTTTAAGATTGAAGGATTGAATGGGTTTGAGGAATTAGGCATTTCTTGGTTAAATTTGGAGTTGGGGCAGCCACCTTGGGTAGCACCCACAGTAATTCCGAACCCCCACTGCCATTCGTGAACTAAGGACTATTTTGGGCATTTGTGGAGTGGGTTGTTGAGCATGGCTACGTGAGTGTGATTGGCTAAGTTGTTTGTAAGTTTAATTTTGAACGTCGTAAACCGTCGAGTTAGAACGAGTGTCGGGCATGATGTTAAGTTGAGCACACATCTACGTTTAAGTGTCTTGAGTCGGAACTAATTGTATTTCGTTGATTTTCTATTTTATAGGCGAGACGACCGCGGCCCGAAACGATTCGGCAGAGGATCGGAGCTAGGATTCTCACTGTAAGTGGACTTGGTTTCTTGAATGTTTTTATAAATTCATGGATTTGTTTGTTTATGTTTAATATCTTGAGTAATTGATTTCTGAGTAGTGTTGGATTTTGTTTTCTTTAAAATGATTTTCATGAACTTCGAGATTTAAGTCATGATTCTTATAATGATTTTATCCAAATATGATAACTTGTGAATTTTACCTTGATTTTAATTGAATTATGGGTTTTAAATGGTTATTTGCCTATTTAATCATTTGATAACCAAATATAAGATTTTACCTAGCTTTGAAAAATTTGTAAATGAGATTTCCAGGTTGAGTATTGCCTTAGTTAATTTGGGAATTTTCGTTGTGGAGGATAACTTATTTTGAATTTGGAATTTATGCAATAAGTTTATGGATTTAAAGTTTCTTGGGAAAGTACAATAATTTATTCTTGATGGAAAAAAGATTTATTTGGATTATGGAAAAATGGTTTTCAAACCACTTTTGCAGTACCCTCCAGGTTATCAGAATTGACAGGTCTTTGAGACCCATCACGGCACACATATGGCTTTGTGCCGTGTGTCGGGATGCTTCGCCCTTTGGGGGCTGCTCTGCGTGCACGTATGACCAGGATTGCCTGCACGTCCTGATATTATTCGCACGTATGTATGGCCAGGATATTGCATGCCTGTGCAATGCAGGAATTCCGCACAGGTGTATGGCCAGGTTATTCAGGGTATATAGCATGGTGGAAAATGAATTTGGTTATTTTCAGAGATTATTAAATATGATTTTAAGTGAGGGATTCTTTTGAAAATTTATCAAGGTTGTTGTTACGATGTTTTGACAGTTCGTTTGTTTTAAGAAATTGTTATTTGAGAAATATATATTGTTTTATGAGATTTCTTAAGTTTAAATAAACTTTATGGTTTTAAACCGGGGGATTTCAAAGAGTGACGTGAGGTCTTAGAGCTAAACGTGGTTTTGAAGGATTTTCTGAAACATGAAGTTTACTTTTGTTTTTCGTTTTTATTGAACTATCCACTCACTGAGTTTGTCTCACAGTTTTTTTTTTTCTTATTTTGTTTTAAATTGTCCCCCCAGGTAGTAGCTTTGGTGGAGGTCGAGCCAATCACGTCAAAGCAGTCACATCCATATCCCTAGTCGGACCCTGTAGGCGCCATTTAATTTTTATAGAAATTCCTTGTAATAGAATAGCAGCTCTGATAACCACTCTAAAATCTTAAGTTGGATCTGTGAAATTGTTGGGTCTGAGACCCTATTTGGTTGTGGTAGAGGTGGTTGATGATTTAGAAGTGCTTTTTAACAGGTTTTGAAATTTCTGGGTTAGTCCATTTTCAGGGGAGGTTCTGCCGAATTTTCGGCAGGATTTTCTTTGATTTTGGATTCCCGCAGGACCTCTCCGGGTTTCAGGGTGGAATCCGGGGGCGGTCCTGTCATGAAAGGTCCCTTACGGTAGACCCTGGGTTTCGATCCCCAAAACCTCATGAGGGGTTGTACGGACGGACTGGTCGATTATGCTTATTGGGAGGCCAGTCTAGGCGGTATAACCATGAAATGGCCACTTTCGCTACCCTGTCCCAGTCAAATGACTGCAGGACTTTGTTATGTTTTTTGTGAGAGGGTAGTTAGCCCTAACGGCTTGGGCCCGGAAAACTGTATTTTGAAAATTGTATGAGCATGCTACTCGTTTTACAAAGCTTGACAACTGGTTTGTGTTGTGCATTTGATTTAAATTATCTCAAACTATTTTTCAAACCTAGCAGGGAGTTCCCTGAGGGGGAGCAATGAACGTATGTGATGCTCACCCCTACATTGTTGTTTTTCTCCCTCTTAGGTGCTGCGCGTGTGGACTTTGACGGCCTCGATTAAGGGGGTGGTGGTGCGGTCTCGAGCTTGTCAACTCCTGTGTTCCTGTTTAGTCAGTATATTTCCTTGGGCAGGTCTTTGATGACCTTTTACTATCTTTATATATCCTTGGTCATATCCTGTATATACACTGAGTCCTTGGGTTGTCTACTTTTGAATTATCGAGTCTATATAAACAGTTTCTTTGAAGTTACTCTAAACAATAGTAACTCCGAGGGTTGGTTTAATTATGAATTAATTGTTTCTGAATTAATTTTCCGCTGCAAACTCAAGCACTCTGATCCAACCTATTTTATTAAACCAAAAGGCTTAACCTATTTTGTGAAAACTTGGGATTATAACACCGGGGGATTGGTTGTTGTAGTCTCAGGTATTCTCAAGGTGGGTGCCTCTGTTACGTACCCGGGTTTTGGGGCGTGACAATGTAAATAAATAAAAGGGTTATTTTTTTTTTAAGTCTACGCACTACAATGCACTCCTAGCTCCGTCCACTTTAATGAAATGCGCTCGACACAGAACCCACCGAGTGAGAGCTCGACAATTGCCACTATTCAACAGTAGCTATTTGAACTGCACAAAAATAATATTTATAGATATACCTTATGTCTTTTCTTATATAAACATGTCAAAAACTAATGATACCAACATAAAACACAAAATTGAAGCTTATGGAGTCATATATACCCGTGTTATAACGTAAAAATGACTATTACTAATTGCCACTGTTCGATAGTGGAAATTTGTCTAGTTTCAAAAAAAAAAAAAAACACGAGTGAGCGCTCGGCACAAAAAACATGAAGAAAGTTATAACGTAGGCTTATTTATAGAAAAGTAGACCTATTTTTCATTATAACATTTTAGGTGAGTTTATTTATCATTAAGGGCTATAAAATAGACTTTAAAATAATTTATTTTAAATAAAATATATGTGAAAAAAATATACCCAATTAATTAAAACACCCAAAATTAAATTCACATAATACTAATATTTTAAAATATTAGGATTTCACAAGTTCAACTATTTTTGGCTATTTTTGGAGTTTGGGAGGTCAGCGTCAACACCTAGGTCCTTTGGCTAGAATGCGAGGGCGTGCCACCAAGCCAGCCACAATTTGGCCATCTTGGAATTGTACGTGAGTGGATGGAGAGTTGTTTTTACACCATTGTCTGACTTCCAAGCAAGAGATTGGAGGCCGAGCAAGGAACCGCTTCTCGATCTTAGTTTTTTTCTAGTCTTGGGAACAAGACTTTTAATTTGAGTTGGAAGCTGAATCACGGGCCGGCCTAATAAGGACGATGTGTTCAATTTCGTGTGTGTGAAAATGAAATTGACCAAGGAAAAAGAACAAACTTCGAATAACAAAAATGTAACGGAATTGAATGCAGTAATCGAATCGAATCGACTTCAATGTAAATGGAAATTAAAAATAACATCTTTATTGAAATAACATGAAATTGAAGGCATGCACATCAAACTAAAGATTAAATGACAGAATTTAAATGACAAAAACAATAAAATTGATACCAAAGTCCTCGGATCGAGGATTTGGCAGAGCTCCAAACTTGAAATAAAATGTAGAATTAAAATAAACTTAAACTAGAACAAGAACAAAATGAAGAACAAGAATTTTAGTAACGAGTAAGTTGTAGGGATGTTATGTTGTGCTGAGTGTGTCCTCTTCTCTTGTGATGCTTGGTATTTATAGAGTTTCATGCCAGCGTGATCCCAATTTGGGTGGCAATTAATTGGCTCCCAAATCATTGCCTTTATTTGCCTTGAATCCTTGGTTGTCTACAATTTGGCGACTTGATTCCTAGAAATTGGATGAATTGATTTTTTGATTTAGTTCAGCCATTTTCTTGGTCTAAGTTCATTCTCTTGTTTGAATTTCAAATCTTGGCGCCACCTTGAATTGAACTCTAACCTCTTGGTTGTCAAAACGTTTAATTTTGTATATGTCTTGAAGCAAGTCTTGTAAGTATTTATGCTATGAACCCCTGACAACATAAAAGAGGACGAAATGCGGAGATGTCGTGTAACAACCCGACCCATTTAAATTTTTTATTAAACTTTGTTTATTTTAAGAGACCTTCGAAATTTTTACTAAACTACTTTAGAAATGTTTTAAGAATTTATTCGGTATTTTCACTGAAATTGATTAACGCTATTTAAAACTTATCGGTTAAAAGTGTTATGTTTTTAAATTGTTGAGACCCCGTATTTTTCAAAGATTTATTTTGATTATTTTAGGAAATTTATTTGAGAAATAGAAAGGTTTTGGGGCTAATTTTTAATTTTTTTTTAAATTGGGCTTGACCCCCAAAGTTGACTTTTGTTTCTAATGTGCTTATGTTTTTTACTTTGGGCCCGCTGGTTAGGTTCCGATCCCACGAGTCCATAGACGCGAACCGTGCGTCAATCAGAATTACGGTTTGAGAGATACAGGCATTTGAAGTGAGGGGTAATTTTGTAAATTTACAAAAATGGGTTTTAAAAACCCAAAAATCAGATTGTCTCTCTCTCTCTCCCCAACACCTCTCTTCTCTCTCTTCCCATTCTACAATGTCTATATTTAGACATTGTAGGCAACATGTCCACCTTTATTATGTTAATTCATAATTCGTTGTAAGGAATTAATTATAATAGTGGCTCTAATAACCATACTTGGATCCTCTGATTAGATTGTATTTTGGTGGGTCTAAGACCCTTTTGGTTATGGTAGAGGTGGCTGCTTGTTATAGAAGTGTTTTATAGGTTTTATAAGTATGAGTTAGTCCAATTTCAGAGGAGGTTCTGTCAAATATGAACATTTACCTTCTCAAAGTCATAGCCCTAGCCCTGTAGCGTAGAATGTGTCAACAAATTAAACTACAAATTCTTAATATCCAAACATGATTTTTATATCCTTATTCCCAAAATCACCTTTAACAACACGAAAATACCCTTAAACAGAACTTTCAAACCAACTTATAATTGATTAATTACCTAACTACTTACCTTGAGTGAAGAACTCTGTAAGTCCTCAAAAAATTTGTATATTTTAAATTGCTGAGTTATTTAATTTTTCTAGGTTATTTAAATTCTCTGTTGAAATATTAGAAATTGTTGTGTGAATACTATTGGTCAAAAGTTGATTTTGAATCCGTAGGAAGTTTGTATTTGTTACTACGAGTATGTAGTATTTTTCGAAGTATTTATTGGATTCTGAATGTATTTTTGGTGAATTATTGAAATTGTGAAAATTGGACACGTGATATGATCTTGCCCTTCAAATTTGGGTTGATCAAAGAGATGAAATTTGGGTTGATCAAAGGGATGAGGAGCTGCCGACATAATTCTTTGAAGGAAAAGATGTTAATTGCATGAGTTATTTAATAGAAATGAGTCATCCAAATGATGAAAGGCATCCAAATGATGAAAGGCAACAAAATGATGAAAGAAAAACCGAAATTTTTTGTAGGTTAGAGTAATTACCAGAGAGAGCAAAACCGAAATCAAATTACTCAAACAGCTCCGATCATGATGGTTCAATCAAAGTAATAAAATTTTACACTTCGAATAATCATCTGAAAAACCAAGAAACCTATTGACATGCAGGCGACTATGCACCACCCACATCTAATATACATCTCACTCACAATTAATTCAAGGTCTTTAAACAAAATTCCTAACCTGCCTTTCAGTTTGACCCTTACTCAGTTTGTGTATTTTATAAATTTCCTTACAATGCGAAAGGTTATGAAAATTAACAGAGACCCCCTAGACACCTTATGAAACACTCCCTAGAACTTTGGGATCAAACCAACGTCATTTACCAGCCCTACACTTCCTTAAAACGTAACCCAACGTAACCCAACTAGCTGACAACATGGAGCCACTTCACATACAACAGTTAGTTCAAAATTCATCAAAAACCATTCAAGTTCTCAAAAATTCCGAAATTCAATAGACACATACTAGACTCCAAGAACAACACGTCATAAAAATTTCAGGTAATTCTAAAATCAATTGATTACGTAAACATGTCATTTAACCAACCACAACCTCAAAATCAGTGAGTCCCTTTTACTGACCCTGAGGCCTTCTCTGAATTTTTTAAATTTACTAACACAAGATAACGACCAATAAATCTTCATATTAGAAGCTAACATAGTAAAATTTCATATTGTTTGTGTAATTCTACATAGGCCTTTCAAATATCCTAATCCACTAAACTGAGCCTCAATAAAAAAAATTATAATAAATCTATTACTTATCATTTTTTCGTGATTCAAATTGTATCCATGGAAAGCTTACGACGTCTAATTTAACATACAAAAATATGAAACCAGAAAACACAACCCAAGTACAGCAAAATAGTTCCAAAATTTACAGGTATAAGATTATTAGCAAAAACTCAGATTCTTTTGTCGGTATCTAGAAAATCACCAAAAATCCAATTTAAACCCTATCAACTCCAAAGCATATCCCAAATAAAACCTTAAGATGACTAGATCTTCGTACCAAAAATTCAGTTCAAAATATGAACATTTACCTTCTCAAAGTCGTAGCCCTAGCCCTGTAGCGTAGAATGTGTCAACAAATTAGACTACAATTTCTTAATATCCAAACATGATTTTTATACCCTTATTCCCAAAATCACCTCTAACAACATGAAAATACCCTTAAACGGAACTTTCAACAACATATAATTGATTAAATACCTAACTACTTACCTTGGGTGAAGAACTCTGTAAGTCCTCGAAAACGGCGAGTCAACGCCGATGAACCCAAATTGGTCCAAACTAGGTTCTCGGGTTGGCTGAGTTCTGGGGAAAACGAAGGGTATGAGGAGGAAGAGGATGAAGAGATGAAAAAGATGGGCCAAAGACCACCCCCATCCACCGCCGAAGACAGTGACGGTAATGGAGAGAGACCGAGAGGGAAGAGAGAGAGAGAGAGAGACAGAGTGTCGGAAGAGGGAAGAGAAAAGTCAAAGTGAGGAGAGAGAGAGGGAGACGCGAACCCTTTCTTGCAAAAGCCCAGAGGCGTGAATGACCAAAGAGGGCAGACTCAACCCTGGTATTCATAGAATGGCACGCAGATAAAAAAAGAAAAAGAATGAGAGGGGAAACAGAAGAAAAGGAAAGCAATGGCATGGGGCGTAAAAAAATGAAAAAATGAGGGCAAGAAGAAAAAAGGACGCAAAATGACCAAAACGGCCCCACTAACCAGCGAAAGCATATAGGCAACCAACTAAAAAAAGAAACAACATGGGCAAAATCGAATTTTCTAGCTACAATATAGCTACAGTAGACCTTCTCTGCGCGTTTAGTATATATAGAATTTATACCCAACTACCCCCTCCTCTTCATTTAGAACTTGCACCATTTCCCTTTTCATTTTAGACCGTCACCTTGCAAGCCAGATAACGCCAATTTTCGAGCTCCATTTGATAAAACTTAAAACTAGAAAGTTGTTCCTTTGTATGTCTAGATTATGCCCTCAAAATTTCAGATCGATTCGTTGAGTTTTGAAACCTGTAAAGCCTTCGCAATGCCACTGACTCAGAGCAATCCCATTTTCGGGATTTTGCTTCAATCTTCATTACAGGCCATGAAGCTGGCCCAAAGCACTCCTCTCTTTTTAAGTAGTCTAATTTTAATAGAGGATTAAAGAATTTCCAACGTGGATTTAAGAAAATTTCAACAGAGAATCATAGTGGTGATTAGGATTTGTTACTCAAATCCAATGGTAAGTTTTCTTGTGAACTTTGGACTCAGTAAATTATTTTGGTTAAGAGTTCTTGTATTGATTGGTTTGTAATTGTTCCTTGGTAGAGATTAACTAAGGATACTCCAGTTTTGCCAATTGTTGGACCCGGTTGAGTAAGAGGAGCTGTAAGTTGGATTTTGTTGATTGGTTGTTGTAGACATCAAGCTGAGCAAAGAATTCCAGGTAGGGGAATCTCACATCATGCTAGAGATATTTTATACATGTATTTATGCTAGTAATTATTAGATGCTTGTGAAATTTGCATGATTTTTGGTTGCCATCTGTTGTATGGGCTTTTTGCTGTTGAGATAAGAAATTGTTAGGATGACCTGAGAATAAAAGGCACCATTTGTGTGGACCTTGAGTTTCGATCCCTAAACCTCCGGAGGCGGTTATGCATTTAGACTGACAGATGTCAATTTTTGGCTGACAGTCTAAGGTTGGTAACCAGAAAAGGATATTCTCGCTACCAGGTAATTTTGTTTTGTTTACTAGGTTGAGTGGTAGTGGAGCCATTGTGTACTGGTCATCAGGTATGATATTAGGAAGCTTTCGAAATGATTTTGAACTATTTTTGTGTGAACATACAAATTCATTTGGATAACTGTTGTGGATTATCTGGTTGTGAATATCGGTATTTGACTGTATTTCACTGGCTAGTTAGTAGTAAATATGTTAGTACTACTTTCAAACCTAGACAGGGTTCCTTAAGAGAGGGACAACATTGATCGCACGTCATTCTACCCCCTATTGTATTTTAGTGCGCAGGTAACGAGCTGGTTGACGACTTGGACTAAAGGGTGTGGCATCACAGATTGTCAACTCTGCCAGTTTATCTGGTTTAGATCCTTCTTCTTCTTGGGCAGGTCGGTCGAGTAAATTGACCGTTGTTTTTAATAAATGGTTTGTGAGTGATTTTGTAAAATAACTTGTGGTTATTTGATTTGGGATGTTTTATAATTAAATAAACATCTATATTTGAGTGGGTCATTTGTAAGATATTGATCATTGATCCTCATGTGTTTCCCAAGGTTATCTTTGGATTTATCTGTAACCTTGGTGGGTTGGTCTATTTATAAATAAATTGTCTTAATGACAATTTATGTATTTTCTTCCGCTGACAATATAACTCTGATTCAACCCGTTTTTATTTAAAATTTATAGGCTTACCTATCTTGATAGTATTTGGGAGTGTGACATTCAAGATACGAGTGTTATAGTCTCGAGTGCTCTCAAGGTAGGTGCCGCTGTGGCAAGCCCCGGTTTCGGGGCGTCACAAACTCGACCTGCTAAACACAGTCTCCTAGTTGAAACCCTTACATTTTCACATGTACGCTCTCTTTATTTCTCTCTCTCTCACTCTCTCTGTTTTCCAACGTGAAAAACAAAAGTGTTAAGAGTCAGCTCTCCCACTATAGATAATACGTGATAACAATGCATTATCTTTTTTTTTTTTTTTACTGATAATACATCTAGTATACAGCCCATTGATTTGGGTAAAGAAAATTTTCTCCCTTCTCATTTATTTCAAATAAAATCTGCTTATCCCATCGATTTTTTGTCCTTCATCGGTATAGATTTATCTCACTATTATTTCTCTTCTCTTGCTTCTCTAACCTTCTCATTTTCTGTCCAGATAGTTTCAACTGTTATGTCTATATATTATCTTGGTTCCAACCTAGACAGTTCATTTCTAGGCCAGTCAAGTTCTTTGTAAGTCTCTGATTTCATTATGTTTCTAAGGGAAGTGTGTTATGAGCTTGCTGTAGAATATATTAGAAAGATGATACACTCTGATTATATCCTTACCAATTATGCCATGCTTCCAATTTGTTTAATTTTAATAGCTAATTATGGTAATGAGTCAATGAATTCCTGGCAAAAAGCGAAATAGATGCAAAGTTTGAAAATTTTGGTCCAACAACTCATGACTCTGTCAAACTTAATTCTCAGATGTCAAACCAGGTCACCAGGATTAAAGAATTGCAAGCGACTCTAAACTACCCACATCTAATATACAGCCCACTCACACTTAATTCAAGGTCCTTCAACAAAACTTCTAACCTGCCTTGACAACTTTCAATTTGACCCTTATTAAGTCCGTGCTTTTTATAAATTTCCTTAGAATACAAAAAGTTATGAAAATTAACAGAGACCCCTAGACACCTTAGGGAACACTCCCTAGAACTTTGACGTCAAACCTACGTCATTTACCAGCTCTACACTTTCTTAAGACGTAACCTAACTATCTGGCAGCATGAAGCCACTTCACAGACAACAGCTAGTCCAAAATTCACCGAAAAAAATTCAAGTTCTCAAAATTTCCAAAATTCAATAGACACATACTAGACTCTAAGAAAAACATGTCATAAAATTTTTAGGTCATTCCAAAATCAATTAATTACTTAAATAGGCCACTTAACCAGCTACAACCCAAAAATCAGTGAGTCTCATTTACTGACCTTGAGACCTTCTCTAAATTTTTTAAAATTACATACACAAGATAATAGCCCCAAAATATCCATATTAGAAGCTAATATACATGAAAACAACATAGTAAAATTTCATAGTGTTTGGCTTGTGCATTGTCGAAGTACACTCTGTAAACCCTCGAAAATTTTTGTAATTTTATTTGCTGAGTTATTTAATTTCTTTGAGAAGACTTAAGATTTTTGTTGAAGTGTTGAGAATTTTTGTGTAACCTTGAGTTTCGATCCCCTAAATCTCCGGAGACGGTAGTATAGTCAGACTGGTATAATACCTTGGTGGGTTTCCAGTTGTTGTCACTAAAGGAAATGGATACTCTCGCTACTAGATGAGTTGGAAATTGTTTATGAGGTAGTGGACTTTGGTTGTGTCAGTCATCAGGTTTGTTACCAGGAATATTCCGAAAGGTTTGTGAAATTGATGTGTGAGTATGAAAATGGTTTGGATAACAGTTATGGATTTATTAGTTTGTGCATTATGATTTTGGAATGTGTTACACTGGCTATTTAGTAGTAAATATGTTAGTATTACTTTGAAACATAGCTAGGATTCCTTGAGAGAGGGACAACATTGATCGTACGTCATGCTACCCCCTATTGTATTTTGGTGCAATAGGTTACGGACCGGTTGACAGTTTGGACTAAAGGGTGCGCTTTGCAGTCTTGTCAACTCTACCATTTTATCTGGTTTAGATCCTTCATCTGGGCAGGTCGGTTGAGTTAATTGGCCATTGTTTTTATTTGAATAAATGGCTTATGGTTGTTATTTGTGGATGATTTTGTAAAATAACTTATGGTTATTTGATTTGGGATGTTTTGTAACTAAATAGACATCTATCTTTGAATGGGTCATTTGTAAGTATCGATATTGATCATTGTATGTTTCCCAAGGTTATCTTTGAACTTATCTGTAACCTTGGTGGGTTAGTCTATTTATAAATGAAATATTTTAATAGCCATATATTTATTATTTCCGTTGACAACGTAACTCTGATCCAATCTATTTTAATTTAAAATATATATAGACTTACCTATCTTGAAAGTATTTGAGAGTATGACATTCAGAGTATTGGGTGTTATAATCTCGAGTGCTCTCAAGGTAGTGTCGTTGTGGCGGGCCCGGATTTTAGGGCGTCACACACTCCATCAATGGTTCTTTTTAATTGTATTTTGTATTTTGTATTTTATGTGTTAATCTTGTTTAAGTCATATATTTGATTAAGTAAGATTTGAAGGGAAATTTTCTTTATATTGTTTGCATTTCCCACCCAACATTGGATTCCCACCATTATTGCACGAAGACTCAAATTTAATCTTTATTCATATAACAATTGATAAAACTGATGCATGTTACCATTACTGCTTAATAGGCCTACTGTGGTACAAGACTGTTCAATCAGACTGCATGAAATGAGTACTCCATCATAAAGCAAATAAATGTAGATCATTCAATCCTTATCTCAAATGCATGTGACTTCATTATAAATAATACTATATTTACCATGTTACACTCAATCTCTTTTCAGGATAACATCTCATTCCATAAACATTAAGCTAAATCCTTTGTACGTGTATTCATCCTCCTCCTCGTCTTCAGAATCTGATGCTGATTGGGATAAGGAAGAGGATGGAAGGGAGATGGTGGGGCAGATAATCATGTCCATAGGTCATACTGTCATCGTCGGACGTCCAAGGTATGGTGGTATGTCTTCACGTCGCCGACACACATACCAGAATAGGGAAGCTAGCTACCCACGAACGTCTCATGGACAACTACTTCACCCCCTCGCCAATCGAGGACACCGTGACTTTCCGTAGGCGATACCATATGCATCAATCGCTATTCAATAGGATTCACAATAATTATTCATACCTGATGGTCAATATACAATGGTACAACTACGACCAACTATTAAAAGAAATAACATGCATAGTGAGAGTGTCATGGTAAACAGAAATAAGAACTCGTAATTAAGAAACCGTATTTACTGCCACTTGATCAATCATGGGTCCCCGTTTCTCCCAATCCCACGTAGCCACGTATTAGCTTGTCTAAACTCCTCATAATGTACTGATCAATTCTTCTATAATGTTTAGGGGCTTGAACCCAAGGTCACCGACGAGGCTACCTCAACTCTTAAACTCATCATATAAATATAGCATGTTATAATAATTTAAAAACACAAACACACACAAAGTCCATAGTTAGAAATGTAGGATAAAACCTCATATATCTCAAATTCATCGCCTTTTTGTCACATCACAAAGAAATCATTCGATAACTGGTGTTTCTAGTGTCTGACAATGCGACAAATTAGTCAAAAGTTAAGTTCAACACAAACTCGTTATGACTCATCCTTTTAGTTCACACGTCCCTAAAGACTCTAGTACTAAGTGGACTAAACACTACTCTTTAGGGTTTCTAAATTTCAAGTTTTATCTTTAAGTTAAATCACTTGACTAATTGCTTTAGTTCAAAACAATTTCACAAATTAATTTAGGTTAGAATAAATCAAACTTAAGTATTATCCAAGTTTCTAATTAATTAATATTTCTCCAAAATATTCTACTAATTAATCAAGCTTGAATAATAGATTAAATCTAATTTAATCTCTAAATTAAGGTTACAACTAATCATGCTTAATTAACCAAATAAATTAAGCAATTAAATCTCTAAAATAAACCTAGGCATGCTTAATTAATAAATAAATCATACTTAATTAATCTAAGAATGCAACCTAATATTAAAGCCTAAGAAAAATAAATAAAACACTTACCCAGTTGTAGACCTCCAAAGCTAGACTCCACTCCTATGGAGTCCTCTTCCTTAGCAAGCTCTCCAAAAGAAAACTTTTTAAACTATTAGAATTTTCTTCCCTTTTGGTATGTCTCTTCTTAGAGAGACTCCCGAAGAACCAAAAAGTGAATAACTCTAATTTCACTTGGTAGTGCAAGTGAAAATGAGATACAAGGGTCCTTATTTATAGGCACTTGAGAGTGGGAAGTTTCTCAAATTTTTCAATGTGGGATAAGATGCACAAAAGTATGAAAAACACAAGAAAAATCAAAATGGGTTTTACACAAACCAGTGGGTCGCCCCGATTGTGAGACAAAGTGGGTAGGCTGACCCGGATGGGAAACACGCTAGTCAAAATGACCGGGTGCTACAATTATCGGTCCTTAACTTAAATCAACGGCTGAGATTAAAAGATTTAATAAGGGGGAACGACCATGATTAAACAGAGGGAGGGAGATCAGGTGCAGCCGGTTTCATGCGAGCTTTGTGAGCTCACTCTGCTCAACACCGCAGTGGCGTTGCGTCAGCCTGCACGCCCAATGACAACACGCCACGTGTGCGCTGTTGGTCAAGTAAATGTCCGCGTCAGCAACCTCTTCCATTTAATTCTTTTTCCTAGTTTTATAATTTATCCAACTTCGGAAATTCACCAAAAATAGGTCGGGACTCCAAATAATTCCCCGAAAAATTTTATGGACTTGTAACAATGAATACTAATTTTCTATAGCTTCAAAATAGTTAAATCACTTCCAGAAAAATTATGAAAATTCCTCATCTCATAATTTATTTCTGAAAAAATGAAAATAAATTTAATAATCACCAAACTCTTGAATTTCTTTTCTTCAAAATTCACTATCAAGCAAAGGTCTAAGTTAGTTAAAAAAAAGTTAAGGAAAACTTCAATTCCTTTAAACAAACCTTAAGAATAAGGTAAGAAGACTTAAGTAACAAAATTAACATAAACCGAAAATTCAGGGTGTTACATTGTTGTTGTTAATTTCATGTACTCATTCTAGTATTTAATTGTTTTAGTGTTGTTTGCTTTAAATATTTTTTATTGTTCGTATCAAAATTGTTGTCATCGTTCCCAATATATTCAATATTGACCTTAGGGCATGTTTACCTATTGGGAATGAGAATGAGAGGAATGTGAACGATTCTCATTCCTGTGTTTACTAATATTTGGGAATCATTCTCATTTTCATTCTTGTGTTTACTTAACTGTTGGGAATGTGAATGAGATATCATTCCCTTGTTTACAAAACTTGGAGGGGAAAGGGAATGCACGTGGGGCCCACCAAAATCAAGAATGAGATTCTTGATTTTGGGTGAATGAGATTACTTAGGGGGGTCCGGAATGAGGGAGGGGAAATCAGAATGAAATTTTCATGTCCAAAATGCCCCTACATTTTTTATCAAAAACCAAAAATACCCTTTATTTTATCATTTAAAATGAATATTTAAATGAATATTAAATAGTTGATAGAAATAAATTGTAAAAAATATTAAAATTGTAAATACAAATAGTTAGTAAATGGATTAATAAATAAAAATATTAAAATTGTAAAACAAATAATGGATTAATAAAGAGTTGATAGAAATATAAATAGTAATAAAATAAATATTTATCATTTAAAAAATTGTGGTTAATAAATAGCATCTAAGAAATATAATGGATGTTGTATAAGGGCATTTTAGTAATCAAACTCATTTTAATTCTGATTCATATTAGTTAGTAAACACGTTTATGAAAATAAACTTTATTTTCATTCTCATTCATGATGGTTAGTAAACATATTAATGAGAATGACTGATTTCGATTCCTGTTTATTCTGATTTATTCTCATTCTGATTCATGTTTATTTCGATTCCTGCTCATTTTGATTCATGCTCATTTTGATTCATGTTCATTCCGATTCTTACTCATTATGATTCCAGTTTAGTAAACATGCCTTTATTTTAAAGATCTCATTAAAATAAAACCAATTTTATAAATTTTATAATTATTTGAGTTTTAAATGATAAATTAAATATCACTTAATCAATATTAGTTATATTTTAAATATGTATAAAACATTGAAATCTAAAATAGATCTTAAAACCATTAGAGGGACAAATGAGTCTCAGCACTATTTGAGACCCAAAATTTTGGGTCAGAAAAATTAAGTCTCACCATAGTAGAAGGCCTAAGTATCCAGGAGGAGTCAACTATGGAACATGTTGCTCCACAAAATCTGCTTCGTTTGTTTTTTGTAAGCTCTATTTTAATGAGCAAAACTTCAGTGAATAAGATTAATTCAATTTTATCGATTTGACTTAGTGCTTCAGTATATTCTTTTCTTCAATTTCACAAGAAGTGCCTTTTATTCAATTAGTGAATTTTTAAAATAATTTGTTTTGTCAATTTTAGTGTCTCCAAAGTGGAATGGTTTAGATTAGACCTTTTCACATTCTAAAACATTGAATACGTTGACTTAACATGTTTTTTTTTTTAGTACGAGCTTATATATAATTTATTTTAAAAAAAATGCGTTAGTTTAGTTTACGAAATTGCCCCTGATGTTTCGAAGAAGCACATAATGCGACCAGACATAACGCGTATAAAGCGCTGTCGGTATGTATCTCAGTTGTTTCAGTCCACACAGTCGTAGTTGTTTTCAACTCTATCCAACGCGACGAAGATCAGGTATGCGAATTCATATTTTATACGTCTGTGTAATTTGCTTGTGGTTTAATTCAATTCATACTATGATCCGTTTGGTTTCTCAGAAAATTAGGATTTGTTTTTCTTTCCTTTTTGAAATAGAAAGAAAAAGAAAACAGGGATACAACTTTGAGCTTCATGTACTGTGTCTGTTCTGTTATTAAAGTCTGTTTTCGTTGATTTTTTTCATTGTTTGTGATGATTAGATTCCACTTACTAATTTTTTTCTTGAATTTGGGTCATTGTTGTTATGGAATTTGGATTAGATGAGATTTCTCTGTATTGTGCTCTGCTTATTTTGATGGTCTATGATCGTTTAGCTCTGATTCAGCATTAATATCCTAGCTTTCGCAGATGGATGCAATGACATTTAAGAACGTGGGGAGCGAGGATTCTGACAGGGATGGATCGGAGAACAGCTCCGGAAATGGAAGCGGAAGCTCCGGAGGGATGTTTGAGTATTTCGGGTGGGTGTATCATTTGGGTGTGAATAAGTTAGGGCATGGGTACTGTCACCTCCGTTTTCTGTTTATTCGGGGCAAGTATGTCGAGATGTACAAGCGTGATCCCCACCAGGACCGCGGCATTAGACCCATTCGGAGGGGTGCTGTTGGGCCTACACTGATGATAGAGGAGCTTGGGCGTCGAAAGGTCAACCCTGTGGTTGGAAGTGGGGGTGGGAATATTTATGTTCTACGGTTTTACAATCGATTGGATGAATCAAAAAAGGGAGAAATTGCTTGTGCAACGGCAGGTGAAGCCCAAAAATGGATGGAAGCATTTGATCAAGCCAAGCAATACGCTGAGCAAGAGCTTTCAAGAGGAGGTGGTTCCAGACACATACGTAACAAGGAGGAAGAGATCGACCTTGAAGAACATCGGCCTAGAGTAAGGCACTATGCGCATGGATTTAAAAAGCTTGTAAGAATTGGGCAAGGCCCGGAGACACTTTTGCGCCAATCCTCAAACTTGGGTGCAAATGTTAGCGGACATGGGTACTTTGAAAGGGATGTCGAAGATGCAATTGATTCATATGAGTGGAAATGTGTGCGAACAGTTAATGGTATGAGAATATTTGAAGATGTTGCCCACTCTGAGAGTGGTAAAGGCGCTATTGTCAAGGCTGTTGCCGTTATTGACGCAAGTGCAGATACTACTTTTGAAGTGGTTTTAAACCTTGATCGACATCAGAGATATGAGTGGGATATGTTGACAGGTGACTTAGAGCTGGTAGATTCGTATGATGGACATTTTGATGTTGTTTATGGGACATATGATCCTGTGTATCTTTCTCCGTGGCATTCCAATAGAGATTTTATCTTTTCTAGGCAATGGTTTCGCGGACAAGATGGAACATATACAATCTTGCAATTCCCAGCTGTTCATAAGAAGAAGCCTAAGAGGTCTGGATATCATCGTACAAAAATAAATACATCTACTTGGGAGATTAGAAATTTGAACACATCTACGGGTTCAAATACTCCAAGATGTCTTGTCACGCAAATGTTGGAAATAGATTATGGGGGCTGGTGGAAATGGAAGAAAAATCAATTCTCAAAGTTCGAAAAGAGTGTACCTTATGCATTGTTGTCCCAAGTGGCAGGTCTGAAAGAATATATTGGGGCAAATCCTGCACTCAAATTTAAATCTTCTGCTTCAGTTATCAAATCGAAAATATCTGAAGTTTCCATTCCCCATGCTGAATACGAGGGGGAGACAATGCAGGATGAGTTTTATGATGCAGTCTCTGCGGACTCTTCATCTTCCGATGAAGAAAGTGACAATGATGAAGTTAAGGATGCAAAAGTGAAACTGAGGAATGTTGCATGGGCCATTGCAAGCTTAGCTTTGAAACGAGCTTCAGCTCTAGATGCTAATAGGGAACTAGATCCTAAAGTAGCTCCTCTCATGATTGATCCAAGCCAGTTCCATGGTTCCTTGCGCAAAGGGAAGGATGATGCTGACGCACACTGTTGGACATCTCCAAGTGGTATGGGATTTATGATCAGAGGGAAGACTTACCTGGAGGATAACTCCAAGGTAATGGGAGGAGATCCGCTCCTCAAGCTCATAGCAGTAGATTGGTTTAAAGTTGATAAAACCATAAATAGGATTGCACTGCATCCCAGGAATCTTATTCAGTCAGAAGCTGGAAAGAAACTTCCATTTGTACTAGTCTTTAATCTTCAGGTTCCAGCAAAACCAAACTATAGTTTGGTACTTTACTATGCTGCTGACAGACCTGCAAATCCAAATTCTTTGCTTGCTAAATTTGTGGATGGGAGTGACATGTTTCGCAATGCAAGATTGAAATTAATTCCAAGTATTGTTGAGGGATATTGGATGGTCAAGCGTGCTGTTGGAACAAAAGCTTGCCTACTGGGGAAAGCTGTATCTTGCAAATATCTCAGACAAGACAATTTTCTAGAGATTGATGTGGATATTGGATCGTCGTCTGTGGCGAAGAGTATCATCGGACTTGTGCTAGGATATGTCACGAGCATAGTAGTTGACCTTGCAATTTTGATAGAGGCAAAGGAGGAGGCAGAGTTGCCTGAATACATTCTTGGGACTGTGCGCCTAAATCGTGTGAAGCTTGACTCTGCTGTTCATTTGGATGTTTGAGGTTGTATCAATTTTCTTTAATCATTATTTCCACCTTTGTAAGAGGTATTGCTTCAATGGGTTTTAGTTTCCAATTTACACAGTCTACTGTAGATAAAACATTTTAATTGAGCAGTTTGACATGTGGTGTTCACAGAACAAGAGGAATGGTTAGACTTGAGGATCTAGAAAATAAAGGTCCCGCAGTTAAAGTCTATTGTCCTTTTATATCTTTATCAGTGGGCATTGATTTGTCTACCTGTTCTGTGCTCTTCTTTAAAGTGTGTCTGATTTCTTAAGATTTTACTTGCTAGTTTTTTAGTGCTTCTCATGTATTTCGGGGTGTACTAGGGACACTTCTTCTTAATAGCCTGGAAGTCCCAGACAGGAATCATGCCAAGATCCAATGATATTTCAAGAACTTTCTAGTCTCCAAGCATGTGTTATCCTGTATCTTCTGTCGTCTGCATCATCTTTTCATTGTTTCAAGTTAACATGCTTTATAGTATGTAAAACATATTTTTCAATGCAGAAACACTATCTACATGACTAGAATGTAGTTCAGTTCATATAAGCTTTTGATGAAGCAAGAATTTAATTGTTTTTTATTTTGTTTCTTTTTTGTAGATATTATCTTCTGTTGGAACTATTCCTTTCCTATGAGGAGGATACTAATGTCAAGTCGGTGATTATTCAGGTACTCTTCTTCCATGTGCTATTTTCCATGTATAATTTAGAAACTGCATCAAAGAGAAACAAGAGTGGAGTCCAGTAATAATCTTGGTAGCATGAAATACAAGACATACATAGTCAAGAGTGACTATTTCTTTCTTTTTTTCTTTTGGGGGATAGAGTTGGGGGGAGTATTTACGTTTATTTGTTAATGTCAAAGCATCTATTCATCATTCTATTTGACATAGCTGTGCTGTTTGTTTACATTCACTTTTAGGTGCATCTAAAGCTAGTATTTTTTTTTTTTTTTTTTGGTGTAAATTTGTGTAAATGATATGAGCAACAAAGTCAGTGGAATTGGCTTGATATGGTGAACCCAAAATCCTGTGAAGATGGAATGTTAACTTAATTAATATTTCTTGTGGGTTCTCTCCTAGAAAAAGGTAGATATTAAGTTTAAAAGAGATTGCTTATTTCCCAAAGAAAAATGCTTGGCTCCTTACTAGGCAATTACAATTTGACACGCATTATCTTGTTTTTATAAGTCAATACATGTCAAAATTGTGATTGTGGCTAGTAAGGAGGAATAGCTTTTTATTGGTAAAGAGCCGAACATTGTTCTTTCCCAAATAACAATACCACTTGTAGCCCGATGTACCTAGCAGCACATCCTGATCATTTCCCTGATGAAAGGTTGACATCAACAGAAATTCAACTCTCTTGGCAATAACCAAATCTAGGCTTGATATCCTTGTTTTAGTTTTTTTGGTTTTGTGTTCTTCACTCAAACATAGCATGTGAACCACTGCAGTAACCAAACCACCATTACATCCCCTACCATTTTCTCAACTCAATCCAACAATGCCCCGTCACCCACTCCAATAAAATCACAAAAACTAAGAATGACACTATTAGCATGAGCAAGTTCTAACACATCCAGTAAATCTAAAAAAACTGAAGTTGAGGGCCGTTAGCTTTGAGTTCAAAGTTCATGGTTGATTTTTATTTATTTTATAAAACCCCAAATTTTGTTTCTAGTAACTTGTAAGCCTGTGTGAGGTTGATGAAACTTACATAAGATTGTTGATCTTATATGTCATGTCCTGAGGCTGACGAAGCAAAGGAACGGCATGCAACTACCACTGGCTAAACTACTTTGCAAATCCCGATTAATATGGAGGACTAGGTGGATAGTGGTGGTGATGAGGTGGTGGAGTTGGAGGATAGAATTTGCAGCAGGGTAGATGATGCAGTAGCTACTGCTGGGTTATACCCTCTTTGGAAGTCCAAGACTAAACTCACTGGCCCAACTCTAAAACTAAGGCCTTTTTGATCCAAAGAGAGGTGTTTGTGGTAGTTAAGTCAATAAAAAATCTAAAAATAAATAAATCCGGAGTCAATTTAAGAGTTAATGTCAAGTTTTATTTAGAGTATTTATTGAGTCTAGTTTAGTTTCTTTTAAGTTTAGAGGGTTTATGGCTGCTTTATGTTTAGACCCAAATGAATACTCATAATAAGACATGACAGTAACTCTTAAATTGACTCTTGATTTAATTTATATTTTTTTCATTGATGGACTCTTAAGGTACCACAGACACCTCTCTTTGGACCCAAAAGGCCTTAGTTTTAGAGTTGGGCCAATGAGCTTAGGCTTGGACATCCAAAGAGGTACGTCTTTTTTAACCAAGTTGTAGCTACTGCATCATTTCTACCCATCCAAAGGGAACTCGAATTGGTCTGAGTATGGAGCTGGACCAAGTATAAGAATCATCAGCTTCAATGTGTTTTAAGGAGGAAAGTGCCTCCTGAGCTGTATGGGCTGCAAAGCAGTTATAAACCCTCTTTGTTCTCTAAAATCATTCTATTATTCTAATCCCGCCATACCAATAGGCAACACCCACGTTGTGCTGTCTTGCATCAGTGGAGGCATGATGGACCATAGAGATGTGGAGAAGGAGGTGGTGCTGCAAATGGGTCTGATGGTGGTGCTAGATTTCTACTGAAGGCTATTTTCATCTGAAATGTAGTTATAAATTAAAGTGAGCAACAAAAGAACTTTGGAGAAGATGAAATGTCTAAAAAATATTAAAGTGGAAGTGTTTACATGTTTTGGTATTTTTTAGGAGTTAACAATGTTAATCTTCTATTTAAGTGTGAGGGCTGTGGATAAAGCTATGTTTATTTTAGGGTTAATTACAATTTATTCCCCCAAACTAAATCTTTTAACACTTTTCCCCCATACCATGATCCGTCAAACACATAACCCCCTTTCGAAAAAAAAAAAAAAAAAAATCAAATGGTGCATATGTGGCCTTCTCTTTGAGCGCCACACGTATGCAAAATTGACGGAGAAGACTATTTCTTTGACGGGTTGGGGGAACGGAACATAGTATGGGGGGTTACCTGGCAAAACAATTAGTTTGTGGGGGCATAGTGCCCAACACCCCTATAGTTTGGGGGGATAATTGTAATTAACCCCTTGTTTTATTTTATTATGTTTAGGAGTAGGGTTTCCAAGTCAGAATAGGTTCCGAGTCAGCTGAGCTAAGGATTTTTTTAAAGGGGTATTTTTGGATTTTAGCATCCTTGGACTGTCTCCATTAAGTTAAGTTGTCGTCTTGTTTTGTGTAGACCTGTTTTTTTTTTTCATTGAGAATATGGTTTTCCTGTTCTTTATTAGATTTTTCTTCTATTGATTGTTTAACAAGGACAAGTATCACTAATTTAAATAGGGGATAGGGAGGAGACAGACAATTTGTTTCTAGAGGATTTGAACTATGATTTTCAACCCAATCAGACCCATTTTTATCATGTGGGGTTAGTTGGTTTTGGGTTGGGAAAACTTACACCTGGATTATTTAGGCTTGGTATTGGATTGCGACCTAATCCGATCCAAGTTATCCAACCCATGCCTTCGCTTGGGTTCGGTGTTGGGTTTTTGTTGAAATAGATTGAAATTCGTCTCTTGTTCTCTATCCCACTAGATGTCCCTACCGTAGTTATGTTGTTAGTTTTGTTTCTGTGTCGTCTGCCCTGTTTTGCAGCATTGTGTGCTTTTTCCTCTTGGAATGAAGTATTTTTATGACTGAAAAAACCAATGCTTTGATTGGCGGTATGGAAGTTAATAAGCGTTATGGTCGAATGAGAAAATAAGTTTGTAGCCTACTTATTTATTGACGTTGTGTTTTGAAGTGCATAGACAGTCATGCTCTGTTATTTATATTTCAAAGATGCTAATGTTATATTACAATTTGTGTACCTAGGTGTGTTGATGTTGACATATGGGCAGCATAGGCATTCTCCATGATTTCAATTGGATGGAAAGATTGATGAGGGCTACGTCACATAGCTATTGTACACCACCATTTTCTTTTTGCTATCACTGTAAATTAATGATACAATTTATAGGGAATGATTTTGTGAATATTACTAAGCAGAAAGAATGCTATTGCTGTCTCATTTCTATATTCTGCCCTCTGTTATTGGGTTATGAAATGAGATAAAGATACTTTGCCACTCAGTGGCTAATATTATGCAATCCATTTCAAATGAAGCTGGCCTCAACTTCTTATTGAAGAGTGTAGGTAATTTATTGCCTGTTTAATACTATTTTAATAGGTGGATAGATGTGCTTTTGGTTAAACAACATGACACAATCGCTTTTTCCTTCCTCTAGTTTGTAGAAAAACTTATAGCAGTATTGATCTAAGTTTTGGTTAAGGGCCTGTCATGTTTCCCTCTAGGCCCACCTCAATTTAAAACAGCAATAATGTTAAGAGGCCGAAAACTTCTCCAAATGTTGTGATGTGGTGACATGATAGAATTTTAGTTGTTTGATATAAATGATGCTTACAGTGAGCCCAATTATGAACAAATGAAAGACTGTTACGTCCTTGAAATATATTTTGGTGTAAAGAGAATGTTAAAGATTGGGCTAAGATTATCAATCAATGCATAGTTGAGTTATTGCAGCAAAATATTTGTCAATTTTTATGCTAGCATGCAATAACATTATCTATCTATATGTATATAAAGCAATTAAGCAAACTCCCCTTAGGTGAAATTTTCATAAACCCAAAAATACCCTCTTACTAAAAAAATGTAACAATAGGACAATTTAATAAAGTAAGGGGCAAAACAGTAAAACATTAATTTAACAAAATTTAAATTAAAAAAATAAATCAAATCACTAACGCACTCTCTCTCTCTCTCTCTCAATCAAACCATGTTATAACACAAGCCCAAGTAAAAAAAAATTAACTAAGTTAGGGATAAGGACATAAAAAGCTTAGTTATCCATTTATGGCTATTAATGTTTAAAAAAACTCTTAACTAAGTAATTTTAGTTAAAACAATAAAATATAATTGTGAGTTAACATTAAACAAAAGAGTTGCAAATTTATAATGAGAAAGACAACTGACGCTTGCAGAGCGTGTGTCAAGGGGCTAGTGGTATGCAAGGTGTTAAATTTTGATTTTTAGAGGTATGAAAATTTTAACACTATATTAAACATATTTCAAAAAAATTTCAAAAAATTTTGCCGAAATTCTCGAAATTTCGCCGAAATTTTCTGCTTGAGCCAAGGAGGTAGCGACCAGAGGGAGAGATGGGAGGAAAAGGAGAGCCGGCCTCGTCACCGGGGAGAGAGAAGAGAGGAGGAAGAGATCGGTGTGGGGAGAGGAGATCGGAGCGCGGAGAGAAGAGAGGGAGATGGGGGAGGGAGAGGGAGGAGAGATAAGAGATAAGAGAGGGAAGGATATATGTCCAGGGAGTGACTGACTGAGGGAGAGAGAAAGAGAAGGTGACTAATGAAGTAATGAGAGATTGAGAGGGAAGATGACTGGAGAAGGTGGAGAGTTACGGGAAAAGGAAGGAAACAGGAACAGCAAGGAAAGAAAGAAGAAAGAAAAGAAAGGAAGGAAAGAAAGAGAAAAGAAAAGAAATGAAGAAAAAAAAGAAAAAAAAAAAAGAGAGAGAGAGAAGAAAAGAAAAAAAAAGAAAAAAAAAAGATTTATGATTGATTAGGATTTGGGGCCTTTGGGCAATTAGAAAGAAAAAAAAATTTGGGGTTTTGTTTGGCCGTTTTGAGATTTCGTTTAGTTATTTTTAAACCCAACACATTTTTATATAAAAAAAAATTAAAAATATCCTAAAAGGCCTAAACTCTAATATCTTATACCATATCCTAAACAATATAGAGTATAAATTATAGAATATATAGGGTTTAGTGTATAAATTATAGAGTATATAGAGTTTAGTATTAGGATTTAGCGTATAGATTATAGATTTATAGAGTATAAAGAATATACTAATTTCATTTATTCATTATACTAATTTTATTTAACAGTATTTGCCTCCAGCGCGCATTATATTCATCTTATATCACATAAAATCTACTATATAATTTAATTTCTTCAATGTTTTTTATCAATGTAGTAGATAATATGTTAAATGAATATATGGTAAAGTTTCATTCAAAATTTCCATATTTTAATAGTATTTTCCGTCGTTTGCGTCTAATTTCTGTCGAAATTTAAAAATCTTCGAAATTTTCGTCGAAATTTCCTTGAAACCTGAAATTTTATTCCTTGGTAGTATGTAATAAGCATGCATGTAATCATTATAGTATGTAATAAGCATGCATGTAAAGGGATCGTGTTATTGTGCAAATCCATATGTGATATAGGGTCAGTATGGTATTACTGTGACGAAAAACAGCTGTAAAGTAAAATCAGTTGTAAAGTAAAGCAGTTGAGTGTTTGGTAAACTATGTTTTCAAAAGTGTTATGAGTGCAAAAAACAATATCAAAGTGTTTGGTAAATGTTAATGTAAAAGTGATGTGACTATGTATAATTATTAAAATAGACATGATGCTGAAAGTGTCTTTCATTTATTTTTTTGGTAAAAATAAAATGTTTTTTTTACTTGTTTTTTAAATTTTTGGCTACAAATTTTTATTAGCATTAATTTTTCTAAGAACAACATTATTAAATAAGTATGCCTATTATTTTTTTAGGTATATTATAATTTTAATCGTACAAATAAAATATCATAATTAATTATCACAATATAAAATATAACTAACAATAGACATATTTTTTAATTTAAGATAAACAAATAAAAATTATAGAAATCAATGAGGGTATTATGGGTAACATAAAATATTTATTGTTGCTGTGATTCACTGCAGCTTTCAAAAGCACCTAGAAACCTGTTTTCTGTTTTTGTTGGGGGAGTTAAGAATTGTAGAGAAAATCAATTTTTAATTTTTTTACCAAACACCAAAACTAGTGTAGGTGATTGAGAATTGTCATTCACAGCAACTTTTGAGTCCTCCACTACAATCTCAAACGAGGCCATAGACACAATTGTGATTAGGGGTGGGTAAATATAATTGAAAAATTGAAGAATCGATAAGTTCAAACCGATTTGGTTTCGATTTATAAATCTCATTTCGATGGTTATAACTGAACCAAACTAAAGGTTATTTATTACTCCAAATATTTATTTATTATTTTTAACACTTATTTATATATATTTGTGTTAAATAAAGCCCATGAACTGAAAACATTTTTAATTATATTCTATTTTTAAAAAAAATATTTAATTAATATCAAAATTTGGGGCTCAAATCCATTTGAAATTTGGGCTTTCTTTGAATATTTTTTCATAAAATATTTGACCCAGTTCAAACAAAATTAATTGACTGAACCAAACCCATACCATTGGTTAACCAAACCGGTAGTTTAGAGTGCTATGTGGTTTTGTTATGGTTATAGGAATTTCAATGCCAACCATGTAGGGGTCGGCAAGCCCGGCCCAAATTTTTCGGGTTCGGGTCGGGCTCGGGCTTGAATTATAGGAGTCCAATAGGGCTTTCGGGCTAGGCTTGGGCTTTAATACACAAGCCCAAGGTCCGCCCATCGGGCTAGGCTTGTTTAGACACATATATATCTTTAATAAAAAAATATAGGATTTTGGCTATGTTGTGATTTTAACCAACTGAGCTGACTAGTTCATTTGTCAAGTTTGTGAATCATAACATATTTAATAGCTCTTTCGTTTGTTTACTTCAATAAATTATTAATATGCTTATTAAGTTATTATATAATACTATTATGTTAGAATAGTTAAATACCATAAATAATAAACTTTTAAAATTATATAAAACATTACAACTATAATAAAACATAGAGATAATTACAGATTTAGTCCACTTATTTTATACCTAGTTTAATTTTGGTCCACGATCTTTTTTAAGTTCTGTTTTGGTCCACTAATTGTTTTACTTGTCTCGTCTTTTACCCTATCAAATCTCAGCTAAATTCAGCAAACATATACTTGTTTTAAAGCTATGCATCTCCTCTTTACAACTATATAAAGATCATTCAAATTGGAGTTCTAAAACTAAAGATAATTAGTCTCAAAGTAGGGTACCTGAAACTATCAATTTCTCCTAGAAAATTTTCAAATTTTTCAAACTTCACAAAACTTCAATTCTCTTTGATTCTAATACTCAAAATTGGTTTTTATGACTAAAAAATGATAAAATATAACTTATACTTCAATTATAATTGAAGAAAACATAATCAAAATGATTTAAAATCACAACTTAAAAAAAATTATGGACCAAAATTGAACTTAAAAAAGATCGTGAACCAAAATTGAACTAGGTATAAAATAAGTGGACCAAATTTGTAATTTCCTCTAAAACATAAATGTACATATGTTTTATTATATATTTTATTACATATTTTTATAAATAAATGATGCAATTGTGTTTTTAACGATCTGAACCGTTCAAATTTTAGTTCCTCACTCAAAGATAATTCGTGCAAAAAATGAGCTCAATCGGAGATGTAAAAGTGACATAACAGTGATCGAATTAATGAACGATCGTGGTTTTTCTAATGATGATCGAATGGGTAGATGAATTTTGATTTGACTGATTTTTTGTAAGGATGATCTTTGACTATGAACATAGAAAATGAAGGGTCAGATTGTTGAAATCACGTTGTGGTCTTCATAATTATGGAAATAACAAAGTTTCAACGGGAAATTTATTAGAATTATACTCTTCAAATGTATTTATATGTAGAAGCTCACATATTGATTGTGTTTTCAACGATCCGAACCGTTCAAACTTTAGTTCCCTACTCAAAGAGAATCCTTGCCAAAAATTAGCTCATTCGGAGATGTAAGAGTGAAGTAACGGTGGTCGAATTAATGAATGATCGTGGTTTTTCTAATGATAATCGAACATTTGAACGGGTAAATGAATTCCTATTTGGCCAATTTTTTGTAAAGATGATTTTTGAACGGTTTAGATCGTTGAATTAATGAACGATCGTGGTTTAATAACTTTAATTATAGTTGTATTATAAAAGTTTATTATAATAACTTAAATAACTATAGTTGTAAATTTGTAATGTTGTATATAAGTTTAAAAGTTTATTATTTATGGTATTACACAATTTACACTATTACTATTTACTAACATTATATGATTATAGTACTATATAATAAGTTAATAAGCATATTAATAATTTATTAGAGTATACAAACGAAAAACTTATTAAATATGTAATGATTCATCAATTAAACAAATAAACTAGTCAGTTCAGTTTGTTCCATGAGGTCTTATGTTCCATTCACAACATAGCCAAAATCCTATATTTTTTTATTGAAGATATATTATGTGTAACTGGGTTTTGAGCCGGGCCTAAGCGGGCAGGCTTCGGGCGGCCCGTGGGCTTCAAGGGGATGGCTCAAGCCCAACCCAATGACTATTCGGGCCGAGTCTGGCCGGCCCAAATTTCGGGCCAGATCAGGCTTCGGCCCCAATGGGCCGGGCGGGCTTCGGGTGGGCTTCGGGCCTTGGACTTTTTGGTGACCCCTACAACCATGTCAGTTTGGATATAGGTTTGGAGTTCACGGTTTAGTTAATTAAACTGTTCACACTTCTAGTTGTGATCTTTGGATGAGTTTTGAGAGTACACCATTGAAAAGTAGGTTATAGTTTTCATCCTTAAATAGTGAATGTATGATATTTCAATATCTAAAAAAAACTCTCCCCAAATGTGTTAGAGATTTAAAGGTTGATTTTTTTTTTTTTTTTTTGTGAGAGATTTAGAGGTTGATTGGCCACCAGATCATGTTATTAGGTCATGTAATGAAGGTCTATTTTGTCCAAAAACAAAGATCGGTAAACTACACTGAAAACAGAACGCATGATGGAATTTAGCAGTCAAAGTGTATGCATGTTGTATTATCACTCATGGATTCATTTTTACTCACCTATATTACCACCATGGTGGATGCAGATGACACGTGTCACTCATCCATTATAGTAGTAATGCCCATCTTCATATTTTTGTGGTGAGTAAAAATAGACTCTATCACTCGTTGAGTATGAGTGGTTTAGAATCAGACCCCAAAAAGAAATTTATAAAGAAAAAGAAAGAGAAATGTTAAGACTAGCTGTGTCGGCAAGAGAGAAAAGGCACATGCTGTGTAAGCTCCCGTGACAATGTGACATTCATTATTCATTAACAAAGAAGAAAAAGCAGAAAAAGAAGAATGCGACATTGAAGAAAGGTCTGCACTCAGTTCTGCAGAAGTTGTTGGTGTCTTTATTATTATTTATGATTTTCAATCTTGGTTTTTTTACCTTGCATTGATCACGAGTTCACGACAAAAGCTGGGCTTTCTGACGAATCTACCAAACTACCATAATAGTGTACTATATTCTACTGTGCTGCTTATAAATCTGGATCACATTTTGGCATTACATTTGATGCTTGCAAATTTGTCCTTGACAACGTTTTTCGTTTTTGGTGCGAACGTTTTGCATGAGATACGAATACATGATACGATTTAATATTTATATATTTTAGCAAAAATAAAAAATAAAATATTAGATTAAATATCAAATATAAATAATTTTTCAGAAAAGTAGTAAGATACTAATTTTTTTTAAATTTTGGTACTAACCTAGAGTAAACTATTTATGATTAGCTCACAAATTAGTTTGAAATACAGTTGTGACTGTTTCAAATTCATGAAAATTCAAAATTTATAAGGTTTTAATGTTTTTTATTTAGGTTTGGGGGATAAAGTCTTATAACTCAAAGACTAAACATTAAAGTTTAAACCTTGTAAATATTGAAAAAACAACAAATCAATAAAAAAATTATGATTGTTAGACAATCACAATTCGGTATAATCTTGTTTTTAAAAATTGGTATCTAAACTGAAATTTAATATCTAAAGTGAAATGATATAAATATTTTAATAGTTAAAATGAAAAAACATTACAATTTAATACTTAAACTCAATGGACCTAAAAAAAAATTGAATTTAACATGTTTAATGCTAAAAATTACATCTGCATCACATGTGTTATACCATATTTATTTCCTTTCTTGTTTGGGTTTGTTTGTTTGTTTATTTCTATTTTTTTTTTCTTTCTTTTAATTTTTGATAAGGTGACTACTGGTTACTGCAATTTTTTTTGTACAACGGAGGCACTACTGGTTAATGCATTAATACACACTTTTCCCCATGTTCCTGGAAGTTGTGCTATAAAGAGTGTTTGTCCTTTTTTCTGGAAATAGAGAAAAGTTAAAGAAAAGGTTAAAGGTGAGTGCATTTATTCCTTTTACTTCAAGTAAAAGTCTGTTTTAAATTTTTAATCACGGATGTGTACGTTCTTTTTCGAGTTGTTTGATTCGCATTTTACTAGAGAAATTATTGATATTTTCATATTTATAAATTACTCAATCTAATTTTTTGTAATTCTATTTTAAGCACAATTGATCAAGAAAGGTGTTATTGACACTCTCAAAAAGTCATCATGCTTTCCTCTTATTTATTTTATTATTTTAATGATACAAATTGCCCTCATTCTAATTTTTTTGAAATTTCTAGCTTCATATGGCATTGTATAATACAACCATGATTGTTTATTTTTCTGTTTGTGCACCCAGAAAATGCATGAAACATAAGAGATTATGAAGCAACCAAACTAACTTAATTGACTAGTAGTAGCAGGCTCCTATTTCATTTTTTCAATATATCCTCCTCCTCTGCAACCAAGCAGGGGATTAATCCTTTTGACCCTCTTTATCAACATGCTTCCCACTTCTCTAAGGGCATGTTTGGTATTATTCAAAAAAAAAATTTTTTTAAACAAAAAAATAAGTTTTAATCAAGAAAACGTGTTTGGTAGACCATTTTCAAAAACAGTTTTTAGGAAAAAAAAATTCAAAAACATGTCTTTTTAAAAAAATGATAAAACATCGTTTTTTTTTTTTTAACTTTCTTATTTCTTAGCTATCATCATTTTTTAAATTTAAAAATTATTTTCAAATTTCATACCAAATAAGTTTTCAAATTTTAAAAATTAATTTTGAAAACTCACATTTAAAAAAAAATCTTAATTTTTGAAAAAAAAAATTGAATAGGATACCAAACGGGGCCTAAATTCGAACCTCTTTTTTTTTTTTTCGCTCTCTCTCTCTAAGTTTGTTTTTATCTGCTACACAACAAAACAATTTTGGATTTAGCTCTTGAGTTTCCTAAGCCATAAGCTCCACAATCTTAATTTTAAGCCCTAAATTTCATTTATAAACCCTAAACCTTATTTCTAAGCCATAAATCTCATTTCTAAACCTTAGATCGGATTAAGGATAACGTTGTATTTTCATACTAATAAGTAATGAAAAAAATAGAATGGCCAAATTGGTAATTTTTGATGTATCAAAATACACGATATTAGTAAATGAATTTCAAAAAATGGGGGGTAAAATTTGGAAACTCATCGACCTTAATGGGAGAAAAATGTCCACAATGACTATTTTGTAAAATTGAAATATTTTATTAATTTAAATGAATTTGCTAATTTATTTTTGGTTGTAAGTTAATTTCCGGTTTGAAATTTTTATTTCTTTTTGGTGCATCAAAGTTAATTAACTTGCATTAATTTAGCTCATGTACGGAAGACAGTCGTATGCAAATTTTGATGGTCAGTAGACAAGTACTCAGTGGATCAAACTATCTTTCTAGCATCAATTCAATCATTAATCAATTACTTTTCACCATTGGTTATTTCAAATAAGTTCTTTATTATATTCCTTTGACAGAATGACAGTGGTATATAATTATAGGTCACAAGAATTAATATATATTATGGTATTCAAATGTCTTCAGAGCTTGTTTGGTACGTCGGATTATATTGACTAATTTCTATCGGATAATATTAATTTATCCAGAATATTATCAGGCATTTAATATTGTTCTGAATAAACAGTCTAACTAAGTTATATTGTATTTGGTGCTCTTTCGAATAGCAGTGAATCAGACTATTTTTTTTAATTTTTTGATAACTTAGTGAAAATTAAAATTCATATGACAAATTATTTTTGGCAAGATTCATATGACAAGATTTTTTTTGTCCTTTGTTTTTGCCAAGAAGATAATTAGTGCGTTTTTTTTTTCTCAAGTCTTTATAATTAAGCATGTATTATCTAATCCTAAGTGTGTGAGTTGTATTAGTTAGTTAGGTAAGGAGAGTATTAAAAGTCTAGTCCGGTTAACATAGTCAAGTAATTAAATAATACAAGTTGACACCAAATAATTGACATGGACTATTTATTCATATCCAGAGTCTAATACGATGTATCAAACATGCTCATATAGTGCTGCTGTCTATTATTATTTCTAGGAAATTTAAAAAGGATTTTGATAAGCGATGCAAGGACTTTTTGTCTCTGAAATTGAGTTCCAGATTTTTAGAGTTAACCCTTTTCACACATGATCACTTTGTGAGTGACAAAATTAGTAATGTGCAAAATAGATGGTATTTGTGATATATGAAGAGACCATCTACCGGAAGCACATGCACCACATTTATACATACACTATTCAAGATTCTTATTAGATTATCAAACATTCGGTAAGAGAACTGTTCATAGATGTGATAGTCTATTTATTTTGTGTTTCATTTGAGTCCTTTGAAGCTAGCTGACCACTCTTCCATTAGGTTTATCATAGTTTATCTCCAATTATTACCATGCATGTCTTAATTAGACTAATTTGTGCAAGAAGAGAATCCATGGATCATATTTTCGTTTATCATGTGAATGGAATCTCAGCAGATCGATGGTGGTGAAAAAAGTAGGATAAAACAAACCTAAGTTAGTGTTTAGATCCGGTTGGAATAAATTCCACCTTATACAACATATCAACATAATTTTAAGAATGCATTAATTTCAAGTTACTGATAAGCTAAATACTTAACTAAAACCACCCTAAAACACAAACTTAACTTAACTTTCTAGAAGGCCCAAGATTTCAACACAACAAACATAAAAAATACCAAGCGTGTCCCTAACACAAACCCAACCAACCCATTCAAACAGCTTCAGCAAGCGTCAAAATGAAATACAATTAGATACTTATGTAAGTCCCTATTCGTCATGAAACACAATTAGTTTGGAAAAATAAGGCTTATATAGACATCTATTTAAGCTTTATTGGCATTTACTTTCAACCCTAAATTGAATATGTTAAATAGCGAATAGAGGCTTAAATAGACATCTAGGTGGACTAAAATGTCCGAAATCTCACTCATTTGCAGAGCACATGCTTCTACGTTAGAGTTTCCATTAACAATTTAAACAAAGTTAATAATTTAACCTTAATTGATATTGTATTGAAAATACACAATTGAAATCAGTAATCCAAAATAAAAATTTCATAAAAGTAGGTGTATCTCGCAATCTATTTATTTGTCAGATATGACATTATAGACAATCTCTTGGTTTGGGTAAGACAAAAATTGGTTGTGCCACCCATAATATACGGTACAAACTACAATCACATGTAGCTCCATGTATGTTTGTGCATTATATCAATGACATATAGACAAAAATCAACCAAGAGGTTGACTCTTATAATAAATGGTTGAACCTGTGAGCTTGACTACACTTGGAGTCTTTTGGAGGATCTGTTTAATTAAATTTGTTTTTATATCCCTGCTAAGTCAGAGAACTTACTGTGAACGAGAGGAGAAAGTCACCAAAGAGACAAAAAAATCCCATCACAAACATGCTATAAAGCTTATCTTCTTTCCACCTTCCCCTTTCCATATGCAATTCTTCTCTATCACTATATTTAAGTAATCAAATCGATCTTTAGCAAATATAATAAAGAATCTGCACAGATGAGTCGTGTTTAGAAAAAAAAAAAAAAAAAAAAAAAAAAAAACATAAAATGAGCTCTAAATTTAGATATTCTAAATTCGGTGTATGCAAAAATATTCGAATTTACTTGTTAGGTACAATTTGCAAGCCGACTAAATATATTCAAATCTTGTCTTAAATTTGTTAAACTAATGAGAAAACATATCATGATAATTTTTATCCTTAAAGAAAAACAATTGAAAGACACCCTTGGATAACCTATAGATCTCTGTCTTTTTTCTTATTGCTTTTTTCTACTTTGAGAGACTGATTGATACACAGAGAGAGACAGAGAGGGAAAAAGTGGGAGAGATGCTTTCTGAATCAATCACAGTCCAAAAGGGAAAATGCCATTCCATGTTAAGATATATCTTTGCAAACATAAAGTGGGTTTTCTTAAAAAATCTAGATTTGGAATGATATTGATATGGTCCTTCACATTATTTTAGTATGAGCCACTTCTTTCACCATGCATTATCGATTTTTAAATAGCATAAAGCTGAAAAATGTTGATATGGATTATGGGTTAAACTTGGGCATTACAGTAACCTAATATTTAATCACATACTGGAGTAACTGGACTATGGGGTAGATTCCCATTAGGTTCCAGAGCATATTTTGGTCAGGACCAGGTTCCTAGCTAGTGAAACTCTGGCTGTCTGGCTCTCTAGCTGGCTAGTTTATTATATAGTATTGAAAATGACCCTCTGTGCTCCATCATCATGATTCCCAATATCCAGTTGTGCCCCACTAGAAGTCGCAAGCATGGCAAGTACTGTTTGCTTTTTTTTTTTTTTTTTGGTACAACATGCCGAAACCCAAAAAAAAACCTAACAACTACAGCTAGGATAAGGAGTATCAATAGCATTAGCAGAAAGTAGGGCTGTTCATCCATCAGTTCGGTTCGATACAGGGGCTTATCAAAAAAAAAAAAAAATTTCGGTATTTTTCAGTTTCGTTATTTTTCGGTTTAGTAATTTTTGGTAAACTTCAGTTTTCGGTAATTTTGGTATCGAATACTTTCGGTTCATTTTCGATTTACTTTGATGTATCTTCGATTTATTTTTTGTATATCTTCAGTTAATTTTTGGTTTAATTATAATAATAATAATAATTAGAGGAAATTACAGATTTGGTCTACTTATTTTATACCTAGTTCAATTTTGGTCCATGATCTTTTTTAAGTTATGTTTTGGTCCACTAATTGTTCTATTTGTTCAATAAATGTCTAGATTTCTGACTTTAAATCCTTTGGCTTGTGTTTTCTTCAATTATAATTAAAGTATAAGTTATATTTCATCATTTCTTAGTCATGGGAACCAATTTAGAGTATTAGAATTTAAGAGAATTGAGATTGAGTGAAGTTTGAAAAATTGGCCGTTTCGGGTACCCTACTTTGGGGTCAATTATCTTGAGTTTTAGAACTCCAACTTGAATAATCTTTATATGGTTGTAAAATGGAGATGCATAGCTTTAAAATAAGTATATGTTTGTTGAATTTGAGTGTGATTTGATAGGGTAAAAGGGAGGCCTTTCACAAATCTGGACCTTTATTGAACAAGTGAAACAATTAGTGAACCAAAACAGAACTTAAAAAAAATCGTGAACCAAAATTGAACTAGGTATAAAATAAGTGGACTAAATCTATAATTTCCCCTACTAATTATTATATACCAATATAAATTAAAATTTAATAAACTATAATGCATAAAATATAATGTTTGATGAATATATATTTGCACAAGTAGTATTGGTAGTTTAGTATAGTACTAGTATTAATTACAATAATATTAATATTAGTAATAATATATACTAGTATAATTAGTTTAATAATATGTATTAGTACATATCCTATTAATTATATAGACATATATATATACATATGCATTACTTACGTAAAGATGATATTCTTATTTTCCTAAAAGTAATAACATTTACTTTATAAGAGAATGACTCTATATCTTAACTCACACTTTTAATAATATTAATATGATAACATTATACAATTATATTTTCTTATAGTTGTTTATAATATTAGTAGTTTAATATTTATTGTTCCACTAACATAATAGTATTATATAAACATATATAACTAAATTCCGATGATTGTTTTAGTTTTTTTCGGTATATATTTTGGTTTTTTCGGTAATAATCGATTCGGTTTCTTTCAATAATAATTTTCGATAATCGGTCGGTTTACCAACTTTTTTCGAATTCTTTCAGTTTTGGATTTTTGATTTTCGAATTGTGAAAATCGGTTTATTAAACCAAAAAATTTGGTCAATAATTGGTTGGTTTGGTAAAAACTAAACCAAAGGGTAGCCCTAACAGAAAGTAAAGAGCAGACCTCATGAGGGGAAAGTATTGTTTGCTATTTGCTTCAACAAAGTCTTGTTGTTGATTAATTAGTAACTATAATATATATATATATATATATACACACACAAATTCATTTTGCAGGATATCTGTTCTTTAACTAAATAACGGACATGGATATTTCTAAGACATTTTGTTTTATTTAGATCATTTTTTACAAGGTTCAACATATTAGGGTATAGGATTCTATATTTTATGATATAAAATTATTGTTCAAGGTTATATTTTAAATTTTAACTCTCGAGATTTCGGTAGTAGCCCAAAACTTGGGAATTAAAAACTAAATTCTAACCGAGGAATATAAACTCAAAATCATGAGAGTTAAAATCAAGGAATATGTTTCGATTGATAATTTATATCCTAAATAATTATATCTTGCCAAATTTAAGATAAAAAAAAATGTAATTAAAGAGCGGATGACGATAGAATTTCTGATATATATGCTTCACCTTGATCAGAATTCAACAGATTAGTAAATTATTAATTATATCAGAATTCAACTAGCCATTGCTTTATCAAGCGAAGATTTACCTGGATGGGATCCAACATGAACACTACTACAAAAATGCTTAATCTTGGCGGACAATGCTGACGGATTAGAGTTATCCGCCACAAATGCTTAAGAATTCACGGTGGAAGATATTATCCGCCTGGATTTATCAATTCTTTGGCTGCTGCTCAAGAAGCATATCTAGATTTGTGTGTTCATTTCTGATGCGATCAAATCACGTGTAATTATTAAACAGTCTGTATGTTATACATGTTATTTCTAGCACAATTTGACATGTTATTCTATTAAAATTTTAATCTAAATCACATATTCAAATAAAAATCTATAATGTTATCAATATACGGTTCAAGACAATTTAACCGACAAGATAAATTTTTTAAAGAACCCACAAACTACTTCCTTTCCCTGTGTGTGCGTTTAATTTTGTGTGGATAATGCCTATAAAGCAGGTCCCAAATCATGATATTCATTTCTCTGTCACATGTGTATGATTCATCCAAAGGAAAGGTATCATCTCTGGGTTGAAAATATGTGACAAAGACATGAGAGGCCCAGCCTACTTAAAGCAAATGATCAAAATGAAATACGCTATATTTACCAAACTCTATACACTTGCTTAGTGTACATGTATGTCACTCCACTACCAAGTAGCAACTTAAACTAACATATATAACCCCCACTCCACTCCCAAAACCAAAACACACCCACCCATACAGTACGAAAATATCTCCTCTATTTAATTATATGTAATGTACGATCTTACTTAAACACTAAACCCAAATCTCTCTCTCTCTCTCTCTCTCTCTCTCTCTCTCTCTCTCTCTCTCTCTCTCTCTCTCTCTCTCTCTCTCTCTCTCTCTCATGATCTCATCCTACATATCTCTTTATTCCACTAGTACATCCTATTCTTCTGTTGCTTAATAGTTACTAGAAAGAAGCATATATATATATATATATATATATATATATATATATATATATACCAAAGCACATGGGATTTCTGGTCATGGTGATCGAAAGCTCACACATGCACTACATAATGACCAAATGAAAATGTCTCTTTGTGGTGTGCAACAAGATGGAAAGGTGCATGCATGGGATCATCACGCACAAAAACGGGGTTGTGCCCATGCCAAAAAAGTGATATGTGGTAATGGTGTGGACCAATTTATTGGGAAAAATAGTCCAAAAAAGGAAAAAAAAAGTTTGCCACCTTTGATTAAACTAAGCAACAAAGAGACTAATATTTGATGTTTGCCATTTTTGAGTCCAAGCACTACACACAACAGCAAACACTAAAAAAGTATTTTAGTGACGGACATTCGTCACTAAATATACCCTTTTTGCAGCGATAGTCTTCATCTCCCGAAAATCCGAAACCATCATGTCCTCAAAGCTGGATCATTAGCGATCTCACGTACCGTTAACATTTAGATCTGCCCACCAAATGACATAAAGATATAGGGGATGAGACATCATCCATTACACGATGGCAAGTTCATCGATCGACTTTGCCTTTGGTAGATGAATATGACAAATTTTTGAATCATCATGACCTAAAGCTTGGGAGCACAATTTGTATATTTGTCCCACGATTTGGCAGCGGAAACATCTTCACTAATACACGTTTTTGGCGACAAACTTTTGTTTCATGGCCCATTAACTTTTTGGGGAATAATTTCTTTTTAGGATGCAAATAAAAGAGGTAAAGAAAGACAAATTAGCTACTAAAACCCCGCTTGTTAAGTGAAGTAAAGCTACCATATTACTTCAAAAAGAGTGATATATTTATTTCTTAAAAAAAAAAAAAAGAGTAATATATCTTTGGATAATAATAATAACAATAGAGACGATACAAAAAAAAATACTATTTTAGACGACAGTTTTTTATCATGAAAGGTGTTGTTGTTGTAAAACGTATTAGTGACACCAAATAGTGGCAAAAGAAAATTGCATGAGAAATGCTATCCACATTCTCTAATTTACCTTCTCCACCGACTTTTTCTTCTATTGTTCTCATTCTACAATGTAAATTCATGATCAGAATCGTTAATTTTTAAGATCATTCGATGGAGATCTCCTTTGCAAAAAATTAACCAAATCGAACATATATAGTTTGATTATGTAACTATGATCAAATAAATATATAGTTTTGGTAATAATTTGATTCACCGTTCATTTATTTGATAACAATTACATGACTAAAAAATGACTTGTTTTGATCATGAAAATACACTACAAAATGAAAATAATAAAGAAGAAGATCGGTGAAGAAGGTAGATTGGAGAAGATGGATAGCATTTCCCAAATTACATTATGAGAAGGGGCTACAAGTCCTCAAAAATTACTTGAGGGGAAGTTCCAACTTTGATATTGAGTGTAGAGAGAATTACTAGAGCTATAAGTCCCCACAAATTTGGATGACTTGAACTTGAACAAAATATATAAGCAACTTAAAAGATATATATTATTGGAAAGTAGTCTTGAACCATTTGGATCATCTTAGGACAGTGTAGAACCCAATTTCAAGAAAATTGCATTATGACAAGCGGTTTATTGAAAAATTATTATGTGTGACCATAACACCATTATTTAAATCACGTTAGGACAATGTGAAACTTAATCCCAAGAAATTTGCATTATGAGAAGCGGTTTATTGAAAATTATTGTGTATAACCGAAACATCATGCGACGTGGTGTTACACTGTTACCAATCCATTTAAATTATCACAAGTGTACAATTTTTAATGAAATTTTTTCGAATTTAGGGTTTAGTTTGACATGTGTTTTGAGTTGATTGGTAATAATACGTTAACATATCACGTGATGTTTCTATTATACACAATAATTTCTCCGGTTTATAATTATTTAATGTTTTAAGGGTTCAATGTAATTAAGTTGAATTTTCTATTAATCATATAGGGTAGGGAGTTTAATGGCAAAAAGAAAATAGGAAAGGGAGTTTGAGTATGTGATTTGTTGGCAATCATAAATTGATAATATAGCAAATTACAAATAAATCAATAAAATATTTCATAATTACAAATAAGTCAATTCCAAATTTGTTATCTCATTTTAGTGAATGAGATATTTTGATTAATTACATTTTGGTCAATTGGCCACCCCACTACCGGTTTTCTAAAAATATCTCAGGCCCTCATTTTACGTTTTTACTCTTCTTATCATTTTAATTCCATTTTAGTCAATGGCCCACTGCCCAGCCCATTAAGAATGGTGATGTGTTGAATGAGAAAGTCTTAGATACCATGGTTTCACGACTTGTTAATGTTTTTTTAAGTTTGTGTGGTTTTTTTTTTTTCTCTATCTAGTTTTGGACATTGTGATGCAACTATTGATTTAAAAAAAAAAAAAAAAAGATTTTATAATGGTCTGAATTTATGTAGTGTGCGAATTTGGAATTTTTTATATTTTTAATATTTGTTGCACAGTTACTGAATTAATTTTTGTAGTACATGAAACTATGCAATACTGATTTTTCATGTTCTAATGTAGTGTTGGATTGATTTTTAATTGGTTTTATGATTTAAAATTTTCAGTCTCTGTTGCAAAGTTACTAAATGAGTTTGTATTCGGAAATAAAATTTTGGATAATTACTAATCTAATTCTTTTTAGATTGGTTTTGTTGTTTCGTTCATTGTCAGACAATCACTGTTTTCATTTTTATACAGTCATGACTTGTTGTTAATGTTTTTTAAGTTTGTGTCTAATATGCACACTGGTTGATAGTGTAATATGCACATATAATGATTTTTAGTATCTGTTTTAGTAACTGTGTGACAATATTTGTTTCAGTATCTGTTTAGGTTTTTACATATATTGAAATAGATACTGAAAATCAATATCTAAGTGACGATATCTGATTCAGTATTTGTGTGACAATATATGCTTAGGTTTTTACATATTCTGAAACAGATACTGATTTTCAGTATCTGTGTGATAGTATTTATTTCAGTATATGTGTGACAGTATATGTTTAGGTTTTTACAAATATTGAAACAGATACTGTCAAAATCAGTATATGTGTGACAATATCTGTTTCAGTATATGTGTGACAGTATCTGTTTATGACATAACCGTACCCCGATTTCGCCCTGAAACCCGGAGTTGTCCTGTGAGATCAAAATTCAAGGAAAATCTTATCGAAAATTCGGCAGAACCTCCCCTGAAAATGGACTAACCCAAAAATTTATAAATCTGTAAATAACACTTCTAAAAATTAACAACCACCTTTACCACAAACAATATGGAGTCTCAAACTCAGCAAATAAAAATAATCTATTCAGACGGTTCAAATGTGGTTATCAGAGCCACTAATACAATAAGTTTTACACTAAAACTAAAAGAAATAACAATGTGAACATGTTGTCTACAATGTCCGAGAAATGGGAGTGAAAAATTATGCCTCGACGTATATGGCTCGACCTCCACCACTGCTACAATCTAGGGAATACATATTCAAAACAAGACATAAAGAAAAATGTGAAATAAACTCAGTGAGTGGACGAATTAAGAAATTAAACGAAACATAAAATTTATTTATTCTTTTAGAAGTCATAAAATAATAATCTCTAAGACCTTACAATCGCTCTTTGAAATCTTCCAATTTTAAAACGGTTTTCAAAGTCTTTTCTCAAACGTCAAATGAACTATTTAAATATAAGATAGAAAGGTTAAACAAGTAAAAAGTCGTTCTTTGAAACTTTATGAGTAAAATTATTTTGTAGCGCCATATATTTGAGAATCAATATTAAACATAAAAAGAAATTTCCTCTTTAAATTTATGAAATAGAAAATCTTTGGAAAAAAAAAATGAAGTTTTAGTGTACTCCAAACTCGAAACTGTAGACAATGTCCTGGCCACAATCCCGCACACGGGCAGGCTCAAATCTTGGCCACAATCTCGTACATAGAGGTCATTCTACACGAGCAGGTTCATATCATGGCCACAATCTTGTACGCATAGGTCACTCCGCACGAGCAGACTCATCCTGGCCACAATCTCGTGCATTTTACACAGGCAGGCTCGTCCGATCAATATGTGCATTTACACAGCAGTTTTAAAATACTCTTTAAATCTCTACTTTCTTTTGAGATAAATAAAAAACCCTTTTCTTTCCCTCAACGCTCTCCTTAATAATCTAAACCATCAAAAACGTGCATTTCCTCAAAATCACAACGTCTCAAACCATACATAAATATTCAAAGAAATGAACATCCAAGTTATATGTAATCTTTTAATAAACGAAGTAACAATTAAAGACCCCCTTTTAAAATAAAGAATTCTTCGATATGAATCACATCCAAAAGCTTGTTGAAATATTTTTTAATCGTCTAAAATATAAATTCCAAGATAAGGGAAATCGAGCTATACGAATAATTATTTAAGCAAACTTAAGATTTAAGACCAAAATCACATGATAAAACATAATTTAATAAAAATCAAGATCCACTCACAAATTGAGAAATCTAGCTTCGATCCTCCGCCGAATCGTCACGAGCCACGGTCATCTTGCCTAAATAAAAAGCAATAACATAAAATTAGTCTCATCTCAAAAACCAATAAAGTGTGTTTGTGTACAAAGAACCTGACGTCCTAGCTACTTCACATTCTTCCCTATGGTTAGAAATCGCTTCTTTAAAACTATGACACTCTAAAACCTATTCCCAAATCATCTTCGACTCTATCCACAACACCCAAGATCTCAAACTAGACCAAAATCTCGAAATGAACCCTGCACGTGGCTCACCTAAAACAAGAAAGTCATCCGAGGATAGCTTCGTTATCCAACAAGGGTTCGATTTGATCCCAAATGAACTTCCGTCAACTCGAGTAGCCTCTACCTACCAAAATCACCAACCAACTTAGTCAAAATATTCAAATTAATGCTAAGAAATCAAAATGACAGTGGGGTGATCAGAACCACCATCGTCGCCGCTCAAAGTAGCGGCACTAAGATCAAATTTCACAATTTCTCCAAATTTCACATCACTTTTAAATTCTAAACTTTAATTGGGTTTCAAATGGATAAATATTGTCCAACGATGGTCCAAGAATAATCCCCAAACCAAAACTTTCAAGGCAAACCCAAAATGGCCCATAAATCCTCAAAATCAAGTTCCTAAATACCCAAAAACTATCAATTCTCCAAAATTGCTTCAAACTATTAGTTCTAAACATCAATTAAAGGTTCTTAGGGGTGAGAATTGTCCAAAAGTACATACAACATCATCAAATTTTAAAATTTTAAGAGGAATCTGAAATGGGTCATAAATCCTAATTTTCCAAAATCACAAATACTCAAGATTGACAAACCATACCATATGGGTTTGGAAGCCCATGAAGAGAGGAAGAAAACCCATTAATCAAAATCATGATCGGAGCTCCGGAGTGGCTGGAATCGAATGAGGAAGCCGACGGTGGAATTTGGTGTTTTGCTCCTGTTTCTGCGCAAATGAGAGGCTAGTTGGCGAGGGGAGGCTCGGGGGAGGATGGCTGGCTCCTGAGGGTCACGCCGGTGGCCTTGCGCCGCTGAGAAAGTGGCTGGAGAGCCGAGTTCTGGCCGGGGCTGCAGCGCGTGCAGGGATAGTCGCGAGAGAGAGAGAGAGAGAGAAAGATGTCGGGTAGAGAGAGAGAGAGATCAGATTTTAAAATTTGATTTTGGGTTTTTAAAACCTAATTTGTAAATTTGCAAGATTGCCCCTCACATGTGGGTTATGATTTTGATACCAAGCTGAAAAAGGGTAGAGGGACCACAAACACACCCAACCCAAAACCCCATCAAATTCTCTTCAGATTTTCAGATAAAAAAGCTTTGAGCATTTATTTTCCATGCAATTTCTTGTTTTTGAAAGTCATTTGTAATTCGATTTCATGTTATTATTTCCATTACGTTTGTAAGCTCTGCCAATTGTTCACTAAACCCTTGGTTCGATATTCAGTGTTAATGATTATAGTACCTTTCATTTCCACGTTGATGTATTTTCCTTTGAGCATTGTGAGATAATGGTTAGGTTTGTAATTGGAAATACAATTACCAGCCATCCTTCAACAAAATTAAGTTTATTTTCAAGTCAGTGAAGTCTTAGCCAGTCTAGGCTAAAGAACTCAAGCTGAGTTCCAGGTTCCTTCTCGGCTACACAATTGCCCATAAAGTAGTCAGGCTCGATCATTTACAATCCAAACACAAGTCAGGCTCATTGCCACCAAAAAAAAAAAATAATGATTGTTCAATGGGTCCAAAATTTAAAATCGGACACGGATCCATGACATTCTATTTTTAACACAAATTTTAACACAAGTTTTCAATGGAACCCACTCCGTATAAAATTTCAACGATCCAAATCATCTATGTTTTAGGTCTCAAATACTGAATCTGCAAGCCCAAAAAATAATGAAAATCCCCAAGGTCTTTGGTAAATGGTTTCTGATTTACCTAATTTTTTGTATAGATGATCTTTTAATAGAGATTTACAAAATAGACCATTTGGATTGTTAAAGTCCTATATGAAGTGAGTCCCATTAAAAATTGATGTCAAAAATAAAATGCTATGGATTCATCTCCTTCAAAATCTCTCTCTAATTAAGGATGTGACATAAAATTGGAAACAGAGTAGAGCAAAAGATATTATCTCTAGATTGAACGACACAAACGCATTACTCATAAGAGGCCCCCCATCCTACAAAACAAAATGGATTACAGTCTGTTAGCAAAATACTCCACTAACCAAGTCTACATGTATGCCATTCACTAGACATACCATGACTATCTCCCATTCTTCCATGCTCTCTCTCTCTCTCTCTCTCTCTCTCTCTCTCTCTCTCTCTAGCTCTCTCTAAAAAAATCCCACCCATAAAGTGAAAAAGAGAAATTGAAAAAAAAAAAAAAAAAAAAAAATCTCACATAAACATTGTGCCAAATAATATATATATACTCTCTCCTACACACTAAATCATCACACCCCAACTTCCCAGTAGAAGTCTCACAGCCACTCAGCCAGCCATGACAACCCAATCCTATGTCTTCTTCTCACTGTCCCTCCTCTTCTTCTTCTTCTCCTTAGCCCAAGGCCTCAACAACCCCCAATGTGAGACCAAGGAGCAAGGCTCAACCCTCCAAGTCTTCCATGTCTACAGCCCTTGCTCTCCCTTCAGACCCTCCAAACCCCTCTCATGGGAGGAAAGTGTCCTCCAAATGCAAGCCAAGGACCAGGCCAGGCTCCAGTTCCTGTCTAGCCTCGTGGGGGCCAAGAAATCTGTCGTCCCGATCGCGTCGGGCCGGCAGATCATTCAGAGCCCCACCTACATTGTGAGGGCCAAGATTGGCACACCACCTCAGACCTTGCTCATGGCTGTGGATACTAGCAGTGATGCTGCTTGGGTTCCATGCAATGGCTGCGTTGGATGCTCTTCCAATGTCTTTGACTCTGTCAAATCCACCACCTTCAAGACCCTTGGTTGCCAAACCCCCCAATGCAAGCAGGTAATCCATCATAATTCAACTTAATTTCACATAATAATGTCACATAAATTAGTTAATTGTTGGAAATTTTGGTTAAATCTGTCATTTACATTCACAATCTCATTCACAATCTAGCAATATAACATGTCAGATATCCTATCGATCATTTTGTTTAATTAGCTAAGCATATTTATAGTATCCAAAGTACTAAATGTTAATAACAGTGTGTATTGCTTTACCAAAATGGGAAAAATGTGGTACTAACATATATGCATGATGCATGTGAATCTACAGGTACCCAACCCCACTTGCTTTGGCAGCTCCTGCAGTTTCAACATCACTTATGGCAGCTCCACCATAGCAGCCAACCTCTCACAAGAAACCGTCACCCTCGCCACCGACACCGTTCCTGGGTACACCTTTGGTTGCATCCAGAAGGCCACCGGCAGCTCCGTGCCACCACAGGGTCTTTTGGGCCTGGGCCGCGGCCCATTGTCACTTCTATCCCAGACCCAAAACCTGTATAAATCCACATTCTCATACTGCCTGCCTAGCTTCAAGTCCCTAAACTTCTCTGGGTCATTGAGGCTTGGGCCTGTTGGGCAGCCCATAAGGATCAAGTACACCCCACTCCTCAAGAACCCCAGAAGATCATCACTCTATTATGTCAACTTGAATGCAATTAGGGTTGGCCGGAAAATAGTGGACATCCCTCCTGCTGCATTGGCCTTCAATCCCACCACTGGAGCAGGGACCATCTTTGATTCCGGTAACATTATCAAACACTTCTTTTTATTAATTAATTAAGTGATTTTTATTTTTATTTTAAAAGAATGTTGGTTATGAATGCTCTTTTGGACCCTTTCTGATCTTGTGGTCTGGTCACAGATATTGATTTTCAATGTACATTTTCTGTGATCTTGTGACTAGACCTCACATGTCATGATGGCCTGGAGGACCCTCCTTGGACTTGGATTTGGTATTGACCCAAAAGACAAACTTGCAAACTCAAAAGAAAAAAAAAAAAAAAAAAAAAATTATCGAATGTCTCCTCTAGTGTTTAATTCAATTGCCCTTATTTAGTGTATTTAATTTTTTTAACGTGGGTATGTTTAATTTTTCAATTGTCCAGACCCACCACCCATCAAAACACACATGTGAACATAATAACTTTTTAATCATTATAGCACTTACTCTTATACTAAGAACAAGAGTTGGATTCTTATTTTCCTTTCTATTTGATTAGGCACCGTGTTCACTCGGCTAGTGGTACCAGCCTACGAAGCAGTCCGAAACGAGTTCAGAAGGCGAATCGGGCGCAGAGTGCCGGTGACAACCCTAGGCGGGTTCGACACATGCTACTCAGTGCCAATTGTTGTACCCACCATCACGTTCATGTTCTCGGGCATGAACGTGACGCTGCCAACTGACAACATTGTGATCCGCAGCACAGCGGGCAGCACCACATGTCTGGCGATGGCAGCAGCACCAGACAACGTGAACTCGGTGCTGAATGTCATCGCCAACATGCAGCAGCAGAATCACAGGGTCCTCATTGACGTCCCCAACTCCAGGCTCGGTGTGTCCCGTGAGGCCTGCACCTAATCCCCCAGCTTGTACTTTGTTTGGATTGGTTTGGTATTTTAGTATTTTATTAGGGTATTTTGGTAATTCTGTTGGGTATTTTGATTGACTCTGGAAGACTCAGAAAGTGGGCTAATAGCAAAAGTCCAAAACTGAAGTGATTTGTAGGTTTGCACCGACAGATATATCACGAGGGGTCTGTAGCTTTGTGTCCTTTTTTGTAAGTTTATTGGTTGAATAGGGTTGTACAATGTCACGGGTCTATTTGCATAAGGCTTGCAAATGCAAGGGGACCCTGTCTCCGAAGTCTAAGGTTTTTGTTCAATAAATTTTAATACTAATAATATTTTTGTCATTTTCAAAGTGAGCATTGTCTTTGAGCTTTTAATTAAAGCATCTTCTAAATTCGATTACAAACATAAAAATCGATTGCGAACTATATGAAAAATTTTGTGGAATACCAATTAATTACCGTGGTCTAGTGATGCTTCTCTTCCCAATATTAAAAGAGATCTCAAATACAAATTTTTGTCCACAAAATTTAAAAAAAAAAAAAAAAGACGACCTTGTGTAGCACAGGATGAAATCTAATGATCATCATGTTATAGTTTTGGAGTTTAGATAGATCAGTAAGTGATTGGCCATAAACGAAAAAGATAGACCACTAAGTGGCAATTTGTACTTTCCTTCCTAGGAAATACTAGAGGACCCTCTCGTCTTCAATAATATTGACATATCTCAATACAATATATTCATGTGTTTGCTTTTAAAATTTCTTAAATTTTATACATACTAAACGTGAAGAGCCCCAATTACACTGTTTTTAGACTGTAGCTTGAAAAGCCGGATTTGCCCCTGCTGTTCCTTTTTGTAGTTGGTTGCCTCTATGGTTTCGCAGGTTAGTAGGGCTGTTTTGGTCATTTCAAGTTTTTTTTTTTTCTTCTTCCCCTCCTTTTTCCTTTTGGCCCATTGCCGACCCCTACTTGTTTGTGGGCTTACTTATCTTCTCTTTGTTTTGGGCTGAACATTCTTCTTTCTTTTTTTTTTTTTCTTTTCTTTGGGTTTTTCACATCAAAGCCTACATAATAAAAAATGATAATTAATACTAAAACCTTAAACTAATTTAATCTACATAGCACAAATAAAACCTAATAAAATTTAAGAAATAAAACAAGAACTAATCAAGTTCTAAATTTTAGCTAAACAATTAAAACAGATTATAAAACACTAAAAAATTAAAAGGGAAAACTAAAATGTATAATTTAAAGGTGAAATAAATGTTCTAAAATGAGCTCAACAACATTAAATTCATAGGTTTTTGTTTGAATGGAATGTATGTAGCATTTCCCCTTCTACAATAAAGGTATGATTAACTTATTTATGGTAAGTCTCATCTTTATCGTAAAAGTGGTAAAAAAAAATGCATTTTTTAACGAGGGGCTTACTTTATGGTCTTGGTGAAAAAACTCTTACATTTCATAACTCTTTGATCATTTTCGAACAAAAATACCCCTCAAGGTCGCCAAACTCAACAAAAAATGGCTGCAACACCATCTAAAATTGTTGCATCAAGTTCATCCTATTCATCTTTTGATGAACACTTCAGATCTGAAAATCCAGATCTGCAACCCACTATTTTTATTGAAATTGATCTAAATTTCAAGTAAAAATCCAAAAAATTGATGTTAATAATCAAGTTTCATTAACAAATCTAACTTTTATTACTTCAATGAGTGTAAATTACATAAATGAAATCTAAATCAATTTAATACAAGCAAAAACTAAAAAAGAAAAACAAAGAACATGTGGCAGATCTACAAGAAGATGGATGTAGAAACAATAAACCCACAACCACCGATCTATGAACACAACAAAAGACCCATCATCTCTGCTTCGAGATCGACATCGTCAAAGAGTGCTTATCAAAGAACTCAACATCAAAAAGAGCTTATCAAAGAGAGCTCATCAAAGACTTCAAAAGACCCACCATGGCTTTCGGATCCACGACCTCGATCTAGTGTCGGTAGGGCTACTGACGGTGGAGAGAGAATTATAGAAAGAAGTGCAGGGGAGGGAGGTGGAATGATGTTTTTAGATATGGTTTTGAAATATAGAACTAGTCATATGAGAGAGAGAGGCTTGGTGAGAACAGACTAACAAATTTTGGTGTTTTATAAAAGCATTTATATCAAGTGTGATTTTGTATTTTTCAAGTGAAAAAATGGTTAGAAAAGTAAAAATTTATCACACAGGTTTAAACAAGTAAAAGTCACATCAAAATGGGTTATTTAGTATAATTTCTCAAAAAAAAAAAAAATATGGTACTTATAGGCATTAACTTTTTCTCTAAAATTCAATCTCTTAGAACAATTTTTAGTTCAATTTAATACAATCAAATATAGTTAAATTCAATACAATCAAATATAGTTCAATTCAATGCACACAAATCATGTTTCAGTTTCTATAGAAGTACAGTTTAATACTTTAAGGGATTAATGTCATTTTGCTCTTCAGACTATTACACATGTATTAATTTGCTTCCCAGACATCTAATTTGGAAAATTAAAGACTCTGACTTTTTCAATTTTGTCAATTAAGGTTATTCCGTCAATTTATACATTTTTCATCTAAAATGTCAAGATGATCAATCAGAAGTTAGCGAGAAATAAAAAAGAAAAAATGATGCATGAGGAAAAAATTGAAAAGATCTAAATGGAATGGACCATTTTGTCCTAAAAAATTTAGATAAAAAGTGTGTAAATTGACGAAAAAATCTCAATTGGCAAAATTGAAAAAAGTCAGAGTTCTTAATTTTTTAAATTAAAAATCTGAAAAATAAATTGATACAAGTGTAATAGTCTTGGGAGCAAAATAATATCTATCCCGTACTTCAATTATTTTCGTAGCATTTTCTTGATTCCCTCGCGCTACGCAGTTGATCCATCATGTTGCACCCTTTATTTCAGTGTAGGGTAGTGTAGGTACCTGCTCCGGCACGTGGATTGAAAAAGTGACGCAAGAGAGAGACACATGTCACATTGATAAAAGTCGTACTTAACTCCTCATCTTATCTTGGAGACCATGCCATGTCAGCTGACTCTTCGACATACCTTCAAGCCTTCTTCCACCTTCTATTCTCTAATTTTTATATTAAATCGCCCACCTACGTAGAAATATCAACATAGTTGGTTGGTTCGTCAACCATCATTATTTAATATTATTATTATTATTATTCATCACTACGTACCCACATATTTTCATGATTGATTTATAGCCATTGATTATAATCTGATGGCTCATGTTTACCGAACCGACCGCTTTTTGGTCAATTGGCCGGCTGTCCACGCCAGCCCCGGTTGGCCTCCATGTTTGTCCGATCATTCACAGAAATCGTGGAAGGGTATGGACTGAAAACCCACCATTACATTTCCAGTCCCACCACTATTTAAGGATATTTGTATATTGTTTAGGTAAACATCTTTTGAAAATGAAAATAATTTTTCATTTATTCAAAAATCTTCGAATAATTGTTTTAAAATAGGAATATTAAAGAAATTTCTAAGAATGCTTTATTCCCAACGTTTAAACTAAGGGCGAATTTGATATTGTTATGAGAAAAAATAATTATGAAGTAAATTTAGCTGAAAAGTAAAGCAGTTTAGTGTTTGGTAAACTATGTTTTCAAAAGTGCTGTGAGTGCAAAAAACAGTATCAAAGTATTTGGTAAATGTTAATGTAAAAATACTGTGACTGTATATAACTACTAAATGGACATAATGCTGAAAATGTCTTTCACTTATTTATTTAGTAAAAATAAAATATTTGTTTCCTTGTTTTTTAAATTTGTGGCTACAAATTTTTATTAGCATTAATTTTTTTAAAAAATAACATTATTAAATAAGTATGCCTATTATTATTTTTAGATATATTATAATTTTAATCGTACAAATAAAATATCATAATTAATTATCACAATATAAAATATAATTAACAATGAACATATTTTTTAATTTAAAATAAACAATTACAAATTATAGAAATTAATAATGGTATTATGGGTAAAATAAAATATTCATTGTTATTGTGATTCACTACAGCTTTCAAAAGCACCTAGAAATCTGCTTTTTGTTTTTGCTGTGGGGAGTTGAGAATTGTGGAGAAAAACAGTTTTTAATTTTTTTTACCAAACTCTAAAACTGTTGTAGGTGATTGAGAATTGTCATCCATGACAGCTTTTGGGTCCTTCACCACAATCCCAAACGGAGCCTAAGACCTAATTCTGGCTACATTTTTTTTACTGTATTCTTACACAAAAGGGCGAACTCATTAAGGGTCTAGTGTAGGCAGTTGTCCCCTCTCACAATTTTGTCTACACTCTATCATTTCAATTTGTTTTTTAATGTTTTTCTTGAGTATAGTAGCAAAATGATTGATAAAATTTATGAAAGAAACTAAAGTACACAATTGAGAATATTTGAGAGTTTTTTCTCTTAAAAAAATTTATGAATCCACTACTGCTTACACATTATAATTTTTAATCCAAAAAAATATAATGAACAAAAAATGTCTTACTAACATAGGACTATAGGAGCACTCCTACGAAGAGCAAACTTGGGCTATTCTATTAGGTCATCCACAGTAAAGAGATTGAGAGTGAAGGGAAGCTCTAAAAATCCATACAGTGGGCTGAAATTGTGAGAGTGAGAATGAGTGAAGGTCACAACTGAGTCTGTTGGGAAGATTCGACTGAGAGCAAGAATAGTTGAGAGCAATATTTTTGTGGGCCCCACCACGTGTGAGGAAAGCTAAAAGAAAAAACCGGTAGGAGGAAAAGACAGATACGCCCTTCGTGAAAATTGAGAGCACGTTGGCTTTTGAAGGAATTGAGACAAAAGAAGGGGGTAAAATTGTAAAAAGGGCTGGATGGGGAAAGTGGCCGGTCGGCCACTGTTGCACGTCAGTGCATGTCTGCTTGGCTCCCCACTCATGTGTGTTGAGACGAACGGTCCAGATAGCTAAACCGTTTCATCCCAACGATCCACATTAAATGACCGTTACCATTTAAAAAAAATATATATATATTCAGCCTAAACATGTGGCGCAATCTGGGCCTTCCGTTTTATATATCCGTTGGAGATCAACGGCTCCAATTAATTGGCCGTTATAATTATATTAAAAAATACAAAAAAAATATAGAAAAATTCATAAAAAATATTTTGAAATTCAGAAAAATTTCCAACGGTTCTTTCATCCATTTTCCTATAAATTGAGCATTCAGACATCTACTTATTCAGAGTTGTCCTCGAGTCGTGGGTAATGGGCGACAAATTGGGGCGGTTATGTACTCGTTCTAGTCTTTAGTTGTTAGTGTAGGTTTTTAATATGTTTGTCGTCATTCATATTATGAAATACAATGAATTGTGTTGTATTCACCATTTTTATGTATTTCAAACATTAAAAAACTACCAAATAACTTAAAAGATCGTTGGTGAAGAAAAAATATAAAATTTATAATTTAAGTAATAAAATTATAAATCTAAATATATGCAATATTGATCTTACAAAAGAAGTGGATATGACTTTCTAATGAGAGTAATTGTACCTTAGAGCATGTATAATGACATGGCTAAATGCTATGGTATATGCAAAGAGTTAAATTTCGTTTTTCAGAGCCATGGAAATTTTATCACATGTTCATCCATTTTTTGTTAAATTTCGCTGAAATTATCAAAATTTCGAGGCATCTTCACGGCATCTTTTGGTGAATTTGAGCGAAATTTCGTCGAAATTTTGGCGAAATTTTGTCGAAATTTTGGCAAAATTTTGGCGAAATTTCGATTGAATTCACAGATCCAGTCATTCGCCCAGGGGAGAGAAGAGATCGTCCATTTTCCTTTAAAGGTTCTGGGAAGGAGAGGTGTTTTTATTGACTGAGGAAGAAAGGGGGCGAGAAGAGATTAGAGAGAGAAGAAATCGAGGGAGAGAAGAGATTGGGGAGGGAGAGGAGGAAGAGAGGGAGATTGGGGAAGGAGAAAGGAGGAACAGATCTGGGAGGGGGAGGGGGAGGGGGAGGGAGGAGAAAGAAGAAATCAGGGAGCGAGGGAGTGAAGGCGTACTGGGAGGGAGAAAGAGAAGATAAGAAGACTGAGAGAAATAGAAGAGTGGGTACTGCGGAGTGGGGAGTCACAGGGAAATGGGGAATGAAGGGAAAGGAAAAAAAAAAGGAAACAAAAAAGAAAAGAAACAAAAAGAAAAGAAAAGAGGAAGCTTACTGAAAAAGCCTACAACTCCCATTGATTAGATATATTAGACTTCTTGGTTGGCTGGGCTCTCGGGCTCAATCATGTCATTAGTTAATCAAACTAATTTCATGTCCTTTGATCCCACCCCCACCAACCACATTATGCTCACGTACGTACTAGTGTACTACTAGTCTACTACTTACAAGTTGCCTTTATTTCATAATTTAAAAATGGTATTTTATTCAAATTAAAATGTTGAATGGACTTATTTATAATGTTAGTTTCTATGCCACAAGGCCCACAATGAATTTCATTTATTTTTTATTATTTATTTCTTACATAATATTTTATTTGAAAAACATGATTTGAGCAACATGAGCATAGAAAAGTATCTTTGGAGTGTATAATTTAGGGTTTGGAGCCTTTGGGCAATTGGAAATTTGGAAAAAAAAAATTTTGGTTTTCGTTGGCCGTTTTGGTGTTTTGTTTAGTTATTTTTAAACCTTAATACAATTCTATATAAAAAATAATCAAAAATATATACCCTAAAGGACCTAAACTCTAATATCCTATATCATATCCTAAACAATATAGACAATAAATTATAGAGTATATATGGTTTGGTGTATAGATTATAGAGTATAAAGAGTATTTAGGTATATAGAGTATATAGGTTTAGTATTAGGATTTAGTGTATAGATTATAAAGTATAAAGAATATACTAATTTCATTTATTCATTATACTAATTTTATCTAACAGTATTTACCTCCAGCGCGCATTATATTCATCTTATATTACATGAAACCTACTATATAATTTGGTTTCTTCAATGTTTTTTTATCAATTTAGTAGATAATATGTTAAATAAATATATGGTAAAGTTTCATTCAAAATTTCCGTATTTTGATAGCAATTTCCGTTGTTTCCGTCTAATTTTTGTCGAAATTTAAAAATCTTCGAAATTTCCGTTGAAATTTTCATCGAAATTTTCTCGAAACCTGAAATTTTATTCCTTGCCTATATGCTAAATATAGCATAATTGATAAAAAAAGCTGACTACAATGACATAGCTAAATTTAGCATTTGCTATGCTATTGGCCTATTTCTAAATTTTTCACTATATATAGCAGAAAATTTAGCAATTGCTATTGAGGAACTCAAGAAAAGTGGACCCACCATTTGAAAAGTATAGGTAAAGAAAAAATAAAAAACCAAGTGAAAAAAAGTGATTGGTTGAAAAAGTGCTGGGTCCTATGAGGAGAAAAAAGGAAAGGATATTCACATTAATGGAAAACGTTGCAGCAAAAGGTATGAGGATGGGCAGGGTTTAGGCATGAGGATGAGCAACTGTCAAGGGTTGATTGACCATGTATTCAAATTTTACAATTCCTAAATTTGACTTTGATATAAAAAATACTAAAATATTAATTTGGGTATTAAAATAATGATATTTAAATATATTTAATATTGGGCTCATATTGAAGATATCATTAAAATATTTACAATGATATAATTATTAAAATAATTTAATATATTAAATTTAATTTATAAGGATATATATATATATATGAATATATTAAAAATCTATATAGCATATAGGCTATATAGCAAAAAGTCATTGTACATGCTTTTAGGTATTGTTACATCAACTGCGACATGTCATTCACACCTGGATTTCGATAAGTAAATTTGAAGATTTATTGAACGTTAACTTAAGCTCACACGTCATCTTTTTTCTTTCGTGAAGAAAATGAATTCCTCTTTAGAACTATTTGTACATTTAAAAAATATAAATATTATTATAATGGCATATAAAAGTAAGTTTTTTTTGTCATCTCAAGTGTATATATGGGAGTTGGTCATGCACTTTTCTAACTTTGTCAGCTCCCACTCCCTTTTCAAACAAACCCACCACCGCCATTCCAATCAATACGTTTTTATTGAATTGAAGAATTTTCTTCGAGTCTTATCCTTTTGCCTCTTTGAAAGCACCCCAACTGCACCAAATCCCAATTTCCAAAACAACAACAAATCCAAACACAACCAGACACACACACACTATCAAATCGCAGAACAAAAAATGGAAGTGAAGCACCGAACGGCTCGCACTCTGGTGTCGAAGCTGAGCTCGGTGTCCTCACAGACCCGAGCCGAAGCCCTGAACGAGCTGCGGCTCATAACGAAGCTAGACGCCGACAGCCGCCCCATCGTAGCCGAAGCCGACGCCATCCCCTTCTTAGCCGAGACTCTCTACGACTCCTCCTCCCCTTCTCTCCAAGACGATGCCGCTGCCACCCTCCTCAACCTCTCCATCTCCTGCCGCCACTCGCTCATATCCACGCGCGGCCTCCTCGACGCGCTCTCCCACGCGCTCCGCCACCACAGCGCCCCCTCCGCCTCTGCCACCGCAGTCCAGTCCTGCGCCGCCACGCTCCACAGCCTCCTAGTCGTCGAGGACTACCGCCCCATCATCGGCGCCAAGCGCGACATCGTCTACTCCCTTATAGACATCGTCAAGAACCCTAAGTCCCCCCCGCGCTCGGTCAAGGACTCGCTCAAGGCGCTCTTCGGGATCGCTCTGTACCCCTTGAACCGGTGCTCGATCGTCGAGCTCGGCGCCGTTCCCGTGCTTTTCACGCTCGTGGTGAACGACGGGCGCGTGGGGATCGTGGAGGACGCCACGGCGGTGATTGCGCAGGTCGCCGGGTGCGAGGAGAGCGAGGACGCGTTTCGGAGGGTTTCGGGGGTTAGGGTTTTGGTGGACCTGCTGGATCCGTCCACGGGGTCGAGCTTGAGGACCAAGGAAAACGCCGTGGCGGCGCTGCTGAATTTGGCCCGGTGCGCCACCGAGAGGGCGGTGATGGAGGTGAAGGAGGAGGGATTGGGCGTGGTGGATGGTATTGCTGACGTGGCGGAGAATGGCGGCGCCAAAGGGAAGAGCAAGGCGGTAGCGTTGTTGAAGTTGATTGATGGTGGGAACGGAAGCATTTCGAGTATATTCAGAGATACACGGTTTGATTCTTTACTGAACCAAACTTCTTGATTCCTGAATTGGGTTTTTGTTTAGATGAATCAAGATTCATGTATATATTATTGTTTTTCAAGTTTATTGTTACATAGAAATGATTGATTAACAAGGTAGTGTTCTTGTGTTGCATTGTAGATCTTTTGTTTTGTACCAAGAATAGATGCCAATGGTGTAGGCTTTGAAATTAGTTCAATCCTATTTATCATGTTGGTCTTGAGAACTTTTATTGTCTAGGCTCTAGTGATTGCCAATTATTTCTTTGACTACAAATTTCAAGTTTCAACATTGTGATGTATCTAGGGGAGATAGAAAAGTTGGGAGAGGATAGGGAGAATGCATAAGAGAGAGTGAAAGAATAGAATTTGAAGAAGAGAAAATGAGAGAGGACATAAAAGGAGAGAGGCAAAGTGGGGTGTACTTAGTTCTTTATTATCAAATCAATAACCAAAGCCTCAAACCTATTACTAGGCAACCCCCATGATATAAAAAAGAACCTTAAATAATAATAGTAGTAATGGCAACAAAACACCAAAGTAGCATAATTAGTAAAGCCCTAAGTTATTACAAGTAAAACTAAATATGTAGTTAACCCTAAAATTCTATTCTAATAAGTATAACTAAAATAATTTATAAGCTTGTGCCAGTGCTAACAACTAAAACAAATACAATTTTTCTTCTTGCATACACTGTCATTCTCTCTTGGTTGGGAAAAACTCGGCCTCAGGTTTTATATTGTCAGAAGTATAAGTAATTGGACACTGGAATTTTTCAACCAAATTCTCTTTCTCTGATAATTTTGGAAACCTGTAAGATCATAAACAAAGCCTTTTATTTTTATTTTTATGATTATGATTATGATAACTGATGCTAATGATTGATTTATGATGAAGTATTCACCGTTCCAATAGTTGATGATAGATGATTTTATAAATAAAACCTAAATTAAAGATGCCTATATTCTTAAGCTTTTGCCAACGCCTAAAGTAAATACAATTTTTCTTCTTGTTTCTGTTCTGCATTGAGGAATCATGCCTCATATTATTGCACGCTTTTAGATATATAGAGCTGTGAGGTGACCATCTTGTTGACTGGGAAGTAGTTTAGATTGTTGGCTGGTCCTGGATTTTTGGATATCAGTAATTTGAATTTTCTTGAGCTCAAACTGGCTCGATAAAACTCCTATATCTCTTCATCACTTTGTGGATTTGAGTTCATGACTTCTTTGTCTGTGAGAATTCTTGGGTCATTCCGAGTTCTTTGCGGATTTTAGTCTATGCCCTTGCACCAACCTGTTTCAATATGTCGATATTTCCTAGGCTGAAAATAGATGTACAACACAGACTGTACTTAGAATAGGTGACCTTGTTGACTTGAAAACATTTTCAAGGGAATGTTTGACGGCGACATAGTCTGTACTTAAAATTTTAATGGATATGATGGACATGCATGGACATGATCACATGGAGGATAGGCTTTTCATATCTTCATTATGATTAGATTGATTACTGAATTAAATGGTTATAATTGAAGACAAGAAGCTGCTGATGCCATATCATCTTATAGTTATGGAGCTTTTACTTATCCATTCTTTGAGCAGGATAATTTATCCTTATAATGACAAATTTGCACTCAATTTATAATGATGCTTTATGTTTAAGCTTTCAAGTTTGCACTCAATCTTTGCCTCCCATAATGGGTGGAATATGGTTTGAGAATGCTAAGTCTTTTGAAATGTAGATTAGTTTAAACATGTGCAGTAGCCCCAAGAAATTTTTAATCTATCTATCATCATCAACACAAGCCACTCTGTTGTCTGTGATGTATTTTACCTGGCCGTTGTATTAGTGTATCATAACAATTATGGCCACCATTAACTTGTGCTGCTTTTTGACTTATTTGAAGGGTGCATGTATGTTTTGTATGGCATTGGAGTCGATATGCCACCCAACTCGTTAGTGACTGATGGTTACAATGGGTCATGAGCTGAGTGGTAGAGCACAATGGACTTGTAGTCAACCTGCCACTCACAATTGGTGGGGGCAATGATTATTACTTGTTTGGGACAAATTGTAGTTCTCTTTCCTTGAGGATTTTAGGTGCCTATTAAAAGCATATAGAAATGTGCATGCTGTAGCAGAAGGTACAATCTTAGAAGCAGTCCCAAGCAGTCCCATGTTGTAATCAAAGGTAGGTGTTGGTAGGGAAAGGAATGAGACATAATACATGTTAAAATGAGGAAATTACAGATTTAGTTCACTTATTTTATAGCTAGTTCAATTTTGGTCTACAATAAGTTCTGTTTTGGTTCACTAATTATTCCACTTGTTCAATAAAAGTTCAGATTTGTTTTTTCAAATTTAGTCCGGCTTTTACCCTTTCAAATCTCATCCAAATTCAATATATATATATATATATATACTTGTTTTAAAGCTGTGCATCTTCTCTTAACAACCATATAAAGATCATTCAAATTGGAGTTTTAAAACTCAAGATAATTAACCTCCAAAGTTTGAGTACTCAAAACAACTAATTTTTTTAAGAAAATTTTCAGATTTTTTTAAATTTCACTTAATTTCAGTTCTCTTTGATTCTAAATCTCCAAATTGGTTCATATGATTAAGAAATGATGAAATACAATTTATACTTCAATTATAATTGAAAAAAACATAATCCAAAGAATTTAAAAGCATAAACCCCAAAGTTAAAATTTTAAACTGGACTTTTATTGAACAAGTTGAACTATTAGTGGATTAAAATATAACTTAAAAAAAATTATGGACCAAAATTGAATTATGTATAAAATAAGTGGATAAAATCTGTAATTTTCTCGATGTTAAAGGATGATTGCAACTTAATTTTGTTTATTGGGAGCTTGCAACTAATCTTCTTCATTGAGACTTGAGAGCATGCAGAGATGGAATGCTTAAAGAAATAATCTGCCAGATACAGTTTGTTTCATCAATTCATATTTAAGGAGAGTCTGTGGGAAAGTAGTGGATTTTACTTAGTATAAGAGGTGCTTAGCGCAACTTGATGTAGAGGCTGCTTGCTTGAACATGCCATTGTTGACCCTGAAGAGTGACTTTCAGTGCAATAAACTTAGGTACCACTAGCTTGAATGGTCATATCTCTTGATGCTGTCAAGTTGTAGGGAAAAGTCTGTTGGAAGATGTTTTCCTGTATTTTGATGAATGGGTCTGAAATGCCTGGGAGAAATGTCTAGATGATAGGAAGAAGTCATAATTGGTTAAAAACTTAGGCTTTTTTGCATTAATACCACCCAAATTAAAGTTCATTTTTGCTCACCACAAAAAGGTAGTGGTGAACATTGCCATCATAGTAGATGGGTGACACGTGTCACAAAAAGATGATTAGGTGACATGTGTTACCCATCTGTTGAGCTTAATTTATATATATATTTTATCCTTAAAACCATATATTTTTGTCTATGTCTTTGAGCATTTTTAGTGTTTTAAATTCTTATTTTTATTATTTAATTAATTAGTGAGTGTTATTAGTTTTTAGATTTTTTAGATTACATTTATTATTATTTAGGCTAGATTTAATTTTAGAAATTTTATGTGTTTTCTATTAATTTAGTTTTATTTGATTTTTGTAGGATTGATGTAAAGAAAGCCCAAAAAGAAAAAATGGAAGATGGAGAAGCCCAGCCCAGGCTTGCTTCATGGGAGACGAACGGTCACACGTAGAGAAGAAGCTTCATGGAAGCTGCGCCTCCTCTCTCATTATTAATCTTTGAAGCAGCCAATACAACGACGACACGTGGCGGACGAGTTTCCTTCCCAGCGTGCCACTCTCTTCTTTCCGCATAATCTCACACCCATGTGAGCCGAGCCGAGTCAGCCAAGCCGTGAGCCGCCTTCTTTTCTCTCCCTCTCTCTCATGTTTTCCCATGAGCCGAGTCACCACAGCCTAGCCGAGCCGCATGCCTCTGCTTCTCATTTCTTCCGCCTCTTCATTAATCAAGTCTTCATCCACTCATGTGTTGCCACGTGGCACCCCTATAGCTGTCTCCGACCTTTTTCCTTCCGCCTCTGTCCTTTAACAGCTGATCCTCCTCCCCTCTCATATTTTCTAGTCCTAATATTTGTCTATAAATAAGAACATTGAGTCCCTTCTTCATATCTTTTAGTCTAAAATTTAATTTGTTGTCTTTTATAGTATTCTCTTAGGATTTCTCTCTCAAGCCATTTAGTTATGATATTTGAGAGAAAATAGGAATGTAACTCTCTTACAATTTTAATTAAGGCTTATTCATACCATTGCCCCCTGTAAGATATACTTTTTTTCACTTTGCCCCCTGAAACTTAAATCCTCTCAGTTTGCCACCTGAACTTCGCAAAGTTGTTGCAAAAGACCCTATGCCGTTAACTCTGTCAATTTTTCCGTTAAAATAGCTGACATGACACTTATATGGCATGAGTGAGACCCTTTTTTAATTGTAAGATCCATGTAGACAAGCAAAATTATAAAAAATTGACATGGATCTTATTATTTTTAGTTTAAAAATTATTTTTTTTGTCCACATGGATTTTACATAACTAAAAAAGGGTCTCACTCATGCCATATAGGTGTCACGTCAGCTATTTTAACGGAAAAATTGACAGAGTTAACGGCATAGGGTCTTTTGCAATAACTTTATGAAGTTCAGGTGGCAAACTGAGAGGATTTAAGTTTCAGGGGGCAAAGTGAAAAAAAGTGTATCTTACAGGGGGTAATGGTGTAAATAAGCCTTTAATTAATGAAAGTTTAATATTATGTCTCTCTTCTCTCTTCTTCTAATCCTCTATTTACTTTATGCCATTTATTTTATGTAGTTCTTTACTTTATTGTTAGAAGTGTTATTTATATTATTACTCTTTAAATTCCATGCTCATTTACTTCTTTGTTTAATATTATGTCTCTCTTCTATCTTCTCTAATTATAATTCTCTATTTACTTTATGCCATTTATTTTATGTAGTCCTTTACTTTATTGTTAGTAGTATTTTATTGCTCTTTAAATTCCATGCTCATTTACTTCTTTCTTTATATTTATTTAAGATATAAGATCATGGGTGGACACTAAACCCCCTTACCTTGGTAGGGGGAAGCACCACCATGAACATTATTAAATGAGGTCTTTATGTAAATTTTCTCCTTATTTAAGATCTTACAAGCTCTAGATTTTGATATTAAAATGAGAAAGAGATTCTCTTTCACCCATAATGTCATATATTTTGGGTAGTTAGATCCTCTTTCTACATTTTAGCTTTATGGTTAATTGTTTTAAACACAAATGTTTTTGAACTCTAGTTGTTCCTTAGTTTTGGTTCACTTGAGTTGCTTAAAATTTTTACTTTCTAAGCAAAATCAAGATCTACCATATAAATTTTTAATTATTGTGCTTAATTCATATTTATCTTTGTAAGAGGGCATCAAGTGACTCTTGGGTGCCCTCCTTTTTGGGAAAATTAATAAAAATCTCATTTAATATGTTTATAAGTGGTGTAGAACCCTAAACCTTGGTTCTTATACCATTGTTTAGTTTCTAAAACCAAAAAGTTGTTATTTTCCTTTCTAGATTTAATTTTTCAATTTTTACACCTTTATTTACCTTAATCTCTTTCCATCTACTTTATTTGCTTTTTTAATTTAGTTGCATTTTATTTTAATTTGACTCACAAATAGGGGTGTGTTTCGGCCGGATCGGATCGGAAATAGGGTGTTCCAATTCCAATCCAAAAAATTTTGGAATGGAATTTATGTTCCAATTTCCATTCCAAAAAATCGGAATTTCAACATCTCATTCCGATTCGGAATTTTCGGATTTCTCGGAATTTTCGGAATTTTTCGGAATACAACATTTTCAGAACTTTCGGATAAACATTTGAAATTTTCGAATAAAAAATCGAAATTTTCACATTTTCATAATATTTTTTAAAACATGTTTGGATTTTTTAGAATAATGATGAAATTAACAAACAAAAAAAATTAAAAGACAATAGATTATGATGCATTTCAATACATATTTATATTAAAATGTAATTAAAATATATGTCCAATTTAAAAATAAAATTCAAAATATTAATTTAAATAACATTTAGAACCATACCATCCCATACCATTACCATAAAAAAAAAAATCTAGAAAAGAAGGGAAAAAAAAAAAAGATGCAATCTAGCAATGAAAAAGGTTTTTATTGCTAGATTATGTATGTTATAAGAAAAATAAATTATGTATAATATATATTGTGTATGTTTAATAGTATATATTATATATTATAACATACATAATATATAAGAGAAATAAATGTCACTATGAATGTATAATAGGCTCCATAGCACATATCTTAGAGGTGGGGAATTAATCTTTAGAGCTCATCCAACATTGTTAGAATAAATGTCACTAGTAGATACATGTTACTCACACACACACACACATATATATATCATGTTACTCATATATATATGTGTATATAAATACATGTTACTCAAATAATATATATATATCATGTTTGAAATTTTGAATATAATAAGCTTAAATATTTAGTAATTAGTAATTACAATTGGTGAGATATTCCAATTGGAACAACTGTAGAATTGCCTCATATCTTCAATTCCCCTTCCTAATAAAAAAAATAGTAATTACATGTACGGAAAAATGTGGGTGTTTGTGTTACCAACTTACCATTTATGTTATTATGATACACATATATTTATAATATACATATGTTTATATTAATATATAATATTAGTCATCTTTTTAAAAATATATGTTATATGTATCATACTAAATAAATGATAAAATATATAAAATGGAATAAATTGGCATAATTTCGGAAATATCGGATCGGAATGCCTTCGAAACATTTCGGAATTTTTTGGATCGGAATTCGGATCGGAATCGGAATTTACATAAACATTCCAATTCCAATCCAATTTTTTTTGGAATTTTCGGATTTCGGCATTTTCGGACTCGGCATTTTCGGATTCGGAATAAAAATGAAAATTTTCGGATAGGAATCGGTTGGATTCGGATTTTCCAATCCAAATCACACCCCTACTCACAAACCAACAAAATTTCCAAATTAGGTTAGCTTTAAATTAACTTAAGTTTAAGCTTAGTGTATCGTTTTTTTATCACTCATTGAGATTCGACCTCGTTAATATACTACTAGACTCGTATATTTGCAAGTAAATAAAATTTTACAACACCATCCACCATGATGGTAATGCCACCATGGTGAGTAAAAATGACTTCCCCAAATTATAGAGAGTGTGCAGATTTACCACCCAAATTGTTACAATTAACCACCCAAACTTCGATCAGATGTGACAACGTGGCTAATACAATTACATTTTTTGTTAAATCTTAAATTTTTGTCTCAAACTTTCCATTTTGTCCTTGAGCACAATTAAAAAAATAAAATTCATTTTAACAAGTATTTCTATATAATTATACTCCTAAATCTATTTTTTGAAAGTGTCTAATTTAAATAATTTTGCTTTTATATTATATTTACATAAAAAAAAGAAGAAAAAAAAAATATTAAATAAAAAGAAGAAAAAAAATTGTTCTATCTGCATAATTTGCCTCTAAATTAGATTTAAAAAATAAAAAAGGTGTTCTATCTAAATAATTTTTCCCCTAAATTAGTTTTGAAAAATTTTAAAAAGAAAAAAAGTGTTCTATCTAAATAAACGTTCCTTGACTTAAATTTCAATAAAATAAAGTTTTTTAAATGTTAATTATATGGAATGACCGAAATACCCTTTGAGTTAACATAAAATTTGACAAAACTTGACGATAAGTGCCACATTGTCACAGCTTATAAAATTTGGGTGGTTGATTGTAAAAAAAAAAAAAAAAAAAAGAAAAAAAAATTGTGGTCCCCTATAGTTAGGGTGGTGTTAGTGCAAAAAACCCAAAAACTTGTAATGTGGGATACATAATCTTTTAGCAGGGTAGATCACGATGCTAATATTTAAAGATTAAACAAATAACAACAATGGTCTTCGAACTTACCCTTAGTATCACTTTGATCCACAAACTAGTTTTTTGAATTCTATAGTCTGCAATTTTAACTTGTGTATCACTCAAGTTCATTTTGTCAATTTCATCCATTTTTTTCATTAATTTTAGTCACATATTAAGCATGTGAGCCACTTTTGAAAGGTAAAAATAGTAACTAATCTCCTTTTTATTTTTTCAACGTGATATACATGACTAAAGTTGACGAAAAATATAGATAAAATTGATGAAATGAACTAAAGTAATATATAAGTGAAAGTTTGTAGACTATAGAATTAAAAAAACAAGTTCGTAAACCAAAATGATATTCGAGGTAAAGTTCGAGAACCATTACTATATTTCTCACTTTAAAGATTTGTCAAGCTTGAAGAAACAAAACCTCATAATTTGTGTCAAACTTTTTGTCCAAAAGTGACCAAGTGTCACAACCCTAAATATAATTTTTGGACGGAAAATTTGACAAAACTGACAGAAAGTACCTGTATGACACGAAATAAAAATTGAGATAGCAGAATACAAAGTAAAATTCATATACAGATTGGATAATGTCAAAGTCAAAGTTAATATATAAAGCTAAAATATTTTCTGTTAATTAACCAAATGTGGGACTGGACTAACATTGTTCAATCCCACTCAGAAATTAGGTTTTTTGTTGCATAGTCTTCTAAATAAAGTCCACAGTGGGATGCTTGTTGCTTTTACCAATCAAATCGAATCGCCCAAAGCTTATATGCTTTAGAAGCTGGATGTGAACGGTATCTGCACTAATTTACTGTTAATCCGTCTGTTTAAAATTGGGGGTAGAAATCATGGTTTGGCGGTGGATTGGTGGGGTTCTTATTAGCTGGAACCACTAAACTTTGGTAGAAGGCCTCTCCTTTTAGCGGTGCTTGGTCAAGTTCTTGCCTGTTGTACCTTCTGCATTTTCAGCATATGTTTCATGATGCTTCTTATCCCCAAAAAATTCCTTTTTCTCTAACATCAAATTATAGAATATTTTGATCAATAGAGACTCAAAATTGGCTTTGGGTATTGCACCGTCAGAGACTTAAAATTGGCTTTGGGTATTGTACCGTCAGATTAGGGATGGCAACGGGGCCGGTCGGGTTTGCCAATACCATCCTTGCCTCGCCGGGTATATGGGATTTTCATCGAGTACGCGGGGACCCAGTATTTTTTTTGTTAACTTTTGTATTCTTATCAAAATTATACTAAATTAACATAAATATATAATATAATATAGATTAAATATACTAACACACATATTACATTAAAACATCATTAAATCATATAATAATACTAGTAAATTCAAAAGAACAAAATAAAAATTATAACATAAAATTGAAATGTAATTATAAAATTAATATTATATAATAAGGCCAAAAATTACAGTTTTAAGTGTTTAGCTTCGAATGCCGTAGTTGATCAAAAATATTGTATACACATAGTGGAGTAATATTTTGTTATCAAATCCTAATTTAGAAAATTATATTAAAATTAATAAAACATTTCAATACTACATAATGGTCAATTTAGATTTCTTTTTCCATAAAAGTCAATAAATTTTTAAATTTTATCCCACTTTAATCACTAAGCTCAATCCACTTGCTGACGCTATGTATTTTGGTGCGTTGGAAAATACCATTTTGCCTATTCCGATTTTTCCATTACTTATGGGTGTAAAATTATGACGTTGCATTTGATTTGGTTTAGGGTATATGAATGGGGTTTACAGTATATGAATGATGTTTAGAGTATATAAATAGGGTTTCGAGTTTAGAAATGAGGTTTAGAGTTTAGAATTAAGATTTTGGAGCTTAAGGCTTAGGGTTTGCCCAAAATTAGGGAGCTAAAACCTTGTGCCGTTTTGCTGCGTAATAGTCAAACATAAACCTAATACAAATCTAAATTTGCATAGTAATGTATGTTTATTGATTATTGTAACTTTTGTTTTTCATTTTGGTCAATAGTGACTAAATTGAAATTATTGAAAAATGCATTGATGAATCTGTAATTTTATAAAATTTTATTGATTTATTTGTAATTTGCCCATCATAATTTGATAACATAAGATACTTATAGTATCATATTGTAAAGGGTAAAATCTATTTTTGGTCCCTGTGTTTTGAGCTGAAAGCATATTTGGTTGTCGTGGTTTCAATTTAATTTGGTCCTTGTGTTTTATGAATTGAAGTTTACAATCTTAGGACAATTTTAACAAAAATCAAATCTTCAATTTGGAGAAAAAATATTCACTTGTTTTCAAGAAAAGTTTTCTTGGGGGATTGAAAGATCATCTTATGGACTTTCTAAAACCACTTTCAATTTTTATTTTCATGTTTATTTGCTAAAGAAATTGAGGTTCACAAAATGTTTAGGGTTTGAATTTTAAATTTGTGATTTTTTAAATTCTTGTTTGAAAATAAAAAATTCAAGGTTATATACATGATTTTGAGTTATTTTTGAGTAAAACTTGCTAGTTTAAACAAGTTATTAGTTCTGATTTAAAGAAAATTTTTATATTAGGTGTATAATGTACCAAAATTGTAAAAAAAATAAAACACAAGGACCAAATTGGCAAAATTAAAACTTTAAGGACCAAATGTACTTTTGGCTCAAAACACATGGACAAAAAATGAATTTACCCTATTGTAAATATGAACTACACATTCATGTAAGCATCTTTGTCCTGGAAGATAATATTTTTGTGCTTAGTGATTGGTCTAACTTTGTTAGGTAATACTTTTCCCAGTCGAGAGATATTTGGGATGTTAATTAACTGCCATGTAACCACCAATTGACTTCTTCATACCTGGTTTTATTTTTATTTTTATTTATTATTATTTTTTTTTAAATAGGGAGTTTTCACTTTAATTAATGATGGTAGGAGAAGATTTATTAGGACTTTAGAGTGGTATGTCATCGTTCAATGACGTGGTTATACGGTTTGAGGGTTAAACATTTTAGGGTTAGAGTTTAATATTTAAGAATTATATTAAAAAAATAATTCTATAAAATTTAAACTGACATGATTTTAAATATCAACATAAAATCAACGCTAAATAAATAAGTAGAGCTTGATATTGACATTTAAGTGGATAGAAAAAAGAAAGATGATGCCAAATATATTGGAAATGTATGGAAATCAATTAAAATTGTATAAAACAACTACATGATAAATCTAGTGGTAAGGAAAGCAACGTAAGGGCTACAAGAAGTAGAAGCAATTCCAAGAAAATGCCCTTGGGGCAAATCCCAGGTTATTCTCCACTGAACTTCTAAGACACGTTTTGTTCTTCCAAATCCAACTAGAAAGAGCTATCAAATCGATATTTTCAGGTTGGGCATTTGGTTATTATCATTGTCGTTTGAGCTTTATTATAAATAGTGCCTAATTTTAAACCCCCAAGTTACAGAAAAAATTTGCATCCGCCCCCCACCTTTTAAGAATTCTCCCAAAACCCCCTAACACTTGTATCTCCTTTTCTACCCTGCTATCAGCCCATGCATCAGCTGACGCAAGCCTACTGCCTCTGCTCTTGAGCTCATGCTAAGCAGCTAGCAACCTTACATTAATTTTAACGGACATGATGCCTGCTACCTTAAGTTGAGTGAAAAAATTGCTTTTGGCTTCAACTGGGGATTGAACCCGAGACCACCAGAGGCATTTAACAGTCACCCTACAATGGAGGCTTGTGACTTGTGTGTTAATATAGATAATTAATGATATTTATAAACATTTTAACATATTTGAAATCTTTCTAATTTCAATGTTTAATTTTATAAATTAAGTCTAATTATTTTTTTATTGCAAATTTAGTGTAATTTTTTTCATTTTAATTTAGAGTAATTTTTTTATTGAAAATTTAGTGTAGTCTGTTTTTAATTTTTCAATAATCGATTTTCAGTTTCAGTGACTGATTCAGTTTCAGTTATCGATTTTTCAGTTTTATTGATCATTTTTTCAGTTTTAGTTATCAATTTTTCAGTTTTAGTGATCATTTTTTTAGTTTTAGTTATAGATTTTCAGTTTCAATTATTGTTTTTCCAGTTTCAGTGATCATTTCAATTTCAATTTCAGTTATCGATTTTTCAGTTTAAGTGATAATTTTTTTCAGTTTCAGTTATCAATTTTTCAATTTTAGTGATCATTTTTTCAGTTTCAGTTATCGATTTTCAGTTTTAGTGGTCAATTTAATTTCAGTTATAGTTTTTTCAGTTTCAGTTATTGATTTTCAATTTCAGTGATCAATTTAGTTTCAGTGATTAATTTAGTTTCAGTAATCGATTCAATTTCAGTAATCGATTTTTTAGTTTTAGTTATCAATTTTTTAGTTCTAGTGATCAATTTTTTTTCAATTTTAGTGATCATTTTTTCAGTTTTAGTTATCGCTTCCGCTGGCCCGTCCCACTGACAAACTAGCATAGTCCGCTACTTCTTGAGCCACTACTTGCCACACAAGCTCTACTATATAACAAGCCTTTATGTGCAAAAAATTATAAGAATTTGCACATAAAGTGACTCGAACTCAAGTCAAGCACGTACAAATAATAGTTACACTACTTTGTAATAAAAATAAATAATTACACTATTTTGCAATAAATAACTACACTTACACAAATTGCAACTTGGTTGAGTTGGTTGGCCGTGCTTCCCACTTGTACAAGGTCTGGTGTTCAAATCTTGATTTGTTCATTTTTCACCCAACTCGTTTTTTCAACATTTTAGATATGGAATGGAGATGGCGCTGGACCAAGCTGCACCAGCTGGGCAATGTCAGCGAGCCCAGCGAGTGGATCATGCAATTAGGTGATGTCAGTAATTAATTTTTTAGATATGGGATGGAGATGGGCAATGTCAGCGAGTGGATTATGCAGCTGGGCGATGTTAGTGAGTGGATCATGCAGCTGGGTGATGTCAACGATGTGCACATGTGCAGTAATTGGGAAGGGACACAACTGGAATTATAACAAAAATAAAAGTCAACAGTAGCTATATATCCATTGACTAGGGGGTTTAGACAAAAATTTAAGTAAACTAGGGGGTTATGAATTAACTATAAAAATGATTGGAGGCTATGAATTAACTAAAGTAGAATTAGGGGGTTTATAATTATTTACTATATTATAAATCATTATCATCATCATTTTAGTTTAATCGGACACATAGTGTTTGTCTGCTTATTTTTAAAAAAAGTTGGATAAATTTTGTAAATATAATCTTTAAATGGAAATTCAGAAAATAAATAATTTAACTTATTGCATTACATTAGTAGGGATATATTGAGGGTGCACTATAAATAAACAACTTTGGTTATTTGTTTAATGATATTTATTATATTTTATTAATAGAGATTTTAAATTTGCATCTTTCAATATATAAAAAACGTAAATATTTTGTATACCTTTTAGAATTCTCCACTTGATGAACCCTTTTAATAAATCTAAGCTTTGTGAAGATTAAACCAAAAGGTTCTTAGTCATGCTTTGTCAATTTTTTCCATAATGACCCAACATGATCCCACGTTATCATTAAATAGTCTAATCTTTGTCAGCAGCATTGTCCTAGTCCTTGTCCCTTTATATTCAATTAGACAATGGGTGCCCTCAATGTCTTGAAAGCTCCTCCTCCTCCTCTATTTTTCCTCTAGCACTTTTCAAATACTTGCAAATGCCACCACCTTGTTTTAATTAATTTTTAACTTTTTCCTCAAAAATGATATAGACTTCTTCCTTTTGAGTATTCTTGGCTCTTTATGCTTAACTTTTATTCTAAATACAAAAGCATAAAAGAAATGGGAAAAAGGTGGTATCAGATTGTCCAATGGTACTTGAAAGTTGTTCCCTTTCGGTCGTAAACGAAAACGACTGGATTTCAAGGGTCCATATACTACAGTATAATCTTCTTTATTTGGGTCTCCATTTCTATGTGAAATTAATGGAGAGGTCTAACTGGTAATTGGCAGATCTCAGTTTTCCGATTATAATCTGAAATCATAAATTTATCATAAAAAATGTTTCATTTTATATGATTTTAATTGGACTCCATTCTATTGATATTTGTACATCTCACTTGACCATCTTATACATTATCTTTCTAGAAGTGATATATACTTACGTAAGTCTCACGTACATAAATAAAATACGTTCATCTACTATATTAGAATTGTACACCAAATGGTCAAGTGAAATGTTCCTAATGGTTTTTATTCTTATTTATGTTAGTTTATCGAAAAAAAAAACTTGAGGAGAGTCCAACTTGGCTACTCTCGGCTTTACATCATGATGTAACCATTTTGGATGAATGTTAATGTTAAGAGGCCAAGGGCCGTGGCAAAAAAAAAAAAAAAAACAAAAAAAAAAAAAAAGAGGCCAAGGGCCATTTTCCTAAAAAAAAAAAAAATTTTTTTTTACTAACTTCATCTTTTAATTATTTTACATACAATAGGAATACATATGAGTTTCACAATATCATCGATCTCATCTCATATAATAAATGAGAAATGAAGATAATCAGAGTTAATAAGTTAATTAATAAGTTACTCTTAATCCTCCTAAAAAAGGGTACTCTCCTCCTAAAAAAGCGGGAGTTTTTTCAAAACCTAACTTCTACGCAAAGTTTTGTGCTTTGACGGCTAGGGTTGGTTCCTTTTGCATCTGGCCGGCGGCGCTGTGCGCAGATTTGAGACGTCCATCCCCTCAGAGGTGCTTCTTCGACTGGGACTGGGCTGACCGATGGAGGAGATAGAAACAAGTTTCTCCAGAACTCTGACTCTGACTGAAGACGAGATAGACTCCATTCAAATCGAACGACCACGCTCAACGACAAACAGCGAGGTCATGCAGCGTAGTTTGGTGGGACATGTGTTGACGGGGAAAACTTTTCACAGGACAGCTTTTAAACAAACTATGGTGAAGATTTGGGATGCGATGGGGGCTGTGACAGTGAAAGACTTGGGACCCAATCTTTTCTTGTTCACGTTTGCCTTTGAGGAAGATAAGAAGCAAGTGATTTCTCAAGCGCCCTGGACTTTCGATAAAGCACTTGTGCTACTGGAAGAACCGAATGGCAGTATAGCCCCGTCCCAGATGAAACTCAAGTTCGCAGATTTCTGGGTGCAATTCCACAATCTCCCTTTTGATTATATGACAGAGGAAATAGGAAAGATAATCGGCGATGGTATTGGACAGTGCATTGAGGTTGCTGGAGGTTTCGAAGCACACCTGGTTGGCAGATTTCTTCGTGCTCGGGTGCGACTGGATGTAACCCGACCGATCCCCCGGGTCAAAAAACTTATCCTTGATGAAGGAGCGATGGCTACGGTGGAGTTTCGCTACGAACGCCTCCCCTATCACTGTCATGCGTGTGGGAGGATTGGGCACAGTTCCAAAGTCTGCAAGTTCGTTTCGGAGGATCAGCGGAGGACACCTTCATATCAATGGGGAGAGTGGCTAGTGGCACGAAACGAGCCTGGCAAGTTTACTCCGGTGGAGGTTGGGAAGGGGGGTCTCACAGAGGAGGTAAGAGAGGAGATAGAGGCTTTAGTAGATGAGGTGACGGACAGGGAGGGCCAAAAGTCACAAGAGAAAAAGAGGGCGCACCAGTTGAATGTTGGCCCCAGTGATGGTGACATGGTGAGCCCCTTAGACGAGACAAGACCGATTCCGGTAAAAGCAGTGTTTGAGAACATTCAGGCTGACCTCGGTGAGAGACAAAAGGCCGTAGCCCCCACGTCTTCATCCGATAATGACACACTGGCTTCGGTAATCCAAGCTGCGAGGACGGAGGAGAAGCAGAAACGCAGTGCACGGGCAGTAGGAAAGGAGAGGAAAGAAATAGGAAAACGGAATGGGGGGAAGGAGAAGACCCCGGTGGAAGTACAAGGAGTATCACAAGGAAGTACAATATCCAAACTTGGCAATGTGCTCAAGCAGGTTTTACAATCTTCTAGTGAGGCATCGGAGATGAGGGGGGATGGTGCTAACACTAGGACCCCAGTGCCAAAACCAAAAGTCTCACCAGTGAGACTCTCCCCCCGGCTGGCATCACGGGAGGGGGGTCCGAATAGTGGGGGGTTGGTGAGTGGGGGCAAACGGAAAGCACAGGCGGATGACAAAGCTAAAGTGTTTGCTCAGAAAAAAGCAAGATTAATGGAAGATACACAAAGCCCAATCTCAGGGGCTAAAGTGGTGGGTCCGGATACCCCGGCCCACCACGAACAATGATACTGCTAAGCTGGAATGTTCGGGGTCTCCGGAATCCCCGGACATTCGCCTCTCTCAAGCATCTTTTGAGGGAAAAAAAACCGGACGTCATTTTTCTAATGGAGACAAAAATGACGAATAAACAAATGGAAAATTTATACTCCAAGCTGGGAATGAAAGGCTCAATTTTTGTGGGGCGTACTGGACTAAGCGGGGGTTTGATTATGCTATGGCGTGTTGGCTTGGATATGAAACTTCTCTCCTACTCGCAGGGACATATAGACATGCAGATATTTCAAGACAGCGGCTCGCACTTCCGCCTTACTGGTTTCTATGGCAACCCTGTGGCAAATCAAAGAAGACATTCATGGGAGTTGTTACGGCGACTTGGTGGGGTCCAAGATTGCCCATGGCTGGTCCTTGGAGACTTCAACGAAATCCTCAAACCGGAAGAAAAATGGGGGGGCAGGGAGAAGTTGGCGAGTCAAATGAGGGAATTTAGGGAGGCTCTCTTGGACTGTAATCTTTCAGATGTGCCTTTTGCAGGGGATCCTTTCACTTGGGAATGTCGACGAGCTGGGGTTTGCTTTGTTAAAGAACGTTTGGACCGGGTGGTGGTGAATCATGGCATTTTCGATTTATTTGGGGAAGTGACGACCCAGCACATTCAACTCCCGGGTTCGGACCACATCCCAATTCTGGCCAGATTAACATCCTGCACCTCCAATCCTCAGTCGATACAGCGTCGGCGCAGGTTTCACTTCGAGCAAAGATGGTGTCGCGAGAGGGGGTGTGAAGATATAATCCGAAATGTCTGGGAGGATCCAACGATGGAAGGGGCTGGTTTAACGCAAGGAATAAGTAATTGTGCAAGTAATCTGAATACCTGGAGCGCCAAGCTCTTCCGCAGCCGCCAAAAACAAATCTCAAAGATTCAATTAGAGATCGAGAAGGCCAAGGCGGCTGCCAACCCCACCATACGCTGTGGTAAGTTAAGAGAATTGGAAGTGTCACTGGAAAAACTGATAGAAGAAGATGAAATCTACTGGCGGCAGCGCTCCAGAATTTCCTGGCTGCGGGAGGGCGATAAGAACACCCGCTTTTTTCATGCTTATGCCAGGGAACGAGGCCGACGAAACCACATATCTGGCTTATTCGATGATCATCACGAGTGGATCACGGATGATACTGCAGTGGGTAATATGTTTAGTGACTATTTTAATTCCCTTTTCACTTCGACTGGCGGTATAGAAATGCATAGAATCTTGGACACAGTGATGCCGAAGATTACAGTGGAGATGAATGCCCAGCTATTGCTCCCTTTCACACGGGAGGAGGTGGAGCGAGCACTTTTTCAAATGTTCCCAACAAAAGCCCCTGGGCCGGACGGCATGCCTGCACTATTTTATCAAAAATATTGGCATATAGTGGGAGATCGTGTGGTGGATTTTAGTCTAGCGGTTTTAAACGGCACTTGTAGTGTGGGCTGCGTAAATGACACTCTTATTGCGCTCATTCCCAAAGTCTCTAAGCCAGAACGGACCACGGATTTCAGGCCTATCAGCCTGTGCAATGTTCTCTACAAGCTTGTTGCTAAGTCTCTTGCAAACAGGTTGAAAGGGGTGCTCCCACATGTGATCTCTGAGAATCAAAGCGCCTTTGTTCCAGGTCGCCAAATAATTGATAATGTGGTGGCTGCTTTTGAGACCACCCACACGATTAAGACACAGAATGTTACTGCATCGCCCAAGATGGCAATCAAACTCGATATGGCTAAGGCGTATGACAGGGTGGAATGGAGTTTTCTAGAAGCAATAATGCTGAAAATGGGTTTTCATGAGCAATGGGTTAGAAGAATCATGGACTGCATCACCACTGTAAAGTTTTCGATACTTTGGAAAGGGACTCCACTGGGTAACATTATTCCACATCGGGGCCTGCGTCAAGGCTGCCCTCTATCCCCCTATTTATTCTTGCTATGTGCAGAGGGGTTTAGTGCCTTGCTCCACAATGCAGAACAAAGGAAGCTCATCCAGGGAGTTAAGGCGGGCGCCTCCGCCCCCCCCATCACGCACCTGTTCTACGCTGATGATAGCCTTTTATTTGCGGAGGCGACAACTGGGGCTGCTCGGGAAATCAAACAGATTTTACAGGTATACGAAGAAATCTCCGGACAAGTGGTGAATTTTTCCAAGTCAGCTATCTGTTTTAGCAAGAACGTTGAGCACCTATATCGCACAATAATTTCCCAAGTATTGGGCGTCCCGATCGTCCAATGCCATGAAAAATATCTGGGGCTGCCTACAGTTGTGGGTAAAGGAAAAGAACACCTGTTTCACCAATTAAAAGACCGGGTGTGGCAACGGCTGAATGGGTGGCAAGAGAAATTGCTTTCTAAGGCGGGGAAGGAGGTGTTACTGAAGTCGGTGATACAGGCCATCCCCACTTACTATATGAGTTTCTTTCGCCTATCCAAGAAGACCTGTAGGGAACTCACTTCTCTAGTCTCGCGGTTCTGGTGGGGAAATAAGAACAAACAAGGTGTGCATTGGCTAAAATGGGGGAAAATGTGTGGTTCGAAGCTAGAGGGAGGGCTGGGTTTCAGGGAAGTGGAGAGTTTCAATAAAGCTCTGTTAGCAAAGCATGGTTGGAGGCTATTAACAACACCGAATGCGTTGGTATGCCGGGTTCTCAAAGGGAAATACTTCCCTTCGGATCAGTTCGCAAACGCCTCCTTGGGGTCCAGGCCTTCACACCTTTGGAGGTCCCTGTTATGGGCTAGGGAATTACTCTTGGCTGGGATGAGATGGAGAGTTGGCACGGGTGAGAACATTTTAGTATATGAGGATGGATGGCTACCTTCCCCGACCACTTTTCGAGTGCAGTCGCCTCGCCTGCTTGCCACTGACCTCCGTGTAAGCGACCTCATCACCGATGGGAGCAAGTGGAACTATGAGCTCATTTATGCGCACTTCGCCCTCCACGAGGCCGACATGATGGTCAGCATCCCTCTCAGTCGTATGAGCGTGGCTGACATCCAAATTTGGCATTACTCGAAGAATGGCTGTTATTCGGTTAAAAGTGGGTATTGGTTGGCAGCCAATGAGAAGCGGAGGGCAAGGGGTGCAGAAGGCTCCTCTCATAACTCGCAGGAAAGTTTCTGGAGAGGGGTGTGGAAGCTCAAAATTCCAGGAAAGGTGAAGCTCTTCCTGTGGCGTTGGTGCTCTGGAACTCTTCCTTGCAACGCTAACTTGTTCCAGCGTAAGATTCGGGCTGACCCCCCCTGCTGTCATCATCGGGCTGAGACCCCCTTACATGCCATATGGGAATGCAAAGGTGCCAAAGCCATATGGAGACACTCCTCTTTGAGCGAGGCGGTGGGTTGGCCAATGGGGGGGTCGGTTCTCGAATTCTGCCAATATGCCCAGCGAGTTCTCTCTATGGATGAGCTGACCCTCTTCGCCTTCCTTTGCTGGGGCATCTGGAATTGGAGGAATAATTGGGTCTATAACAACATCAGAGAGGCGCCTGAGGATGTCTATCGGCGTTTGGTTCAATTAGCACTGGAGTTTAAGGAAGCAAATTCAAGTTTGGTGGAGCAGAGTTGCGCGGGACCTGAGCCAGGCCGATGGGAAAAACCGCCAGAGGGGATAGTGAAAATTAATGTGGACGGGGGAGTTCTGAGCGAGCGACGGTGCTGCGGACTGGGCGTTGCAATTCGTGACTGCTCGGGCAAAATTCTGGTGGCAGCGACCAAGCAGGTGCCGGGATCTTTCTCGCCACAAGCCACTGAACTTCTAGCCGCGGTGATGGGGCTCACACTGGCTTTGGATCTGGGCGCTCAACGTATCATACTCGAGATGGATGCCGCGTACGCAGTTAGTTGCATCAACACGGAAGGCCCTTGTATGCATGCAGATGGTGTTTTAGTGGCGGAGATTAAGCTCCTTTTGGCCTCCTTTGCGGGAGCTACTTGCCAGTTCCGCAGTCGCAAGACCAATTTGGTGGCGCATAAATTAGCTCAGTTTGCTAAGACCCACATGGGTGTTTATTTTTGGACTGATGTAATGCCTTTATGGCTTAGTGAAGCAGTGAACACTGATATTTGAATAAAAATTGGCACAGCTTCTTCTCAAAAAAAAAAATAATAAGTTAATTAATGTGTGCTTAACCAATGCTTAATGAGGAATTTGAGAAAATGTCTCCAGTCCCTTATTTTATTGGATGAGAATCGATGTTCAATCTCAATGATTTTTTTATAAATGTAATTATAGAAGCGGCACAAAAATTATTCTCCATCTTATTTCAAAGTGTTATTTTATCATTATTCTGAGCTAAAAAAAATGTGATGAGCATAGCATTGCAAGTTAATAGAGCATAGTACGTACCTACCATACCATTTGTTTATATTATATATGGCATGTTTACTAATCATGAATCAAAATGGGAGGAATGCAATTCATTCATATTACTACTTACTCATGTCTTTATTAACACAAGGCTAACACAACACTTAAGCTCTCTGTTTGTTTTGTGGATAAATCCACATGGATTCAATGGCCAATCGCAGACCAACATGTGGCATGTCAAGTCTCACTTTTGTCCTGACTTTTCAAACGGTCAACTTGGGCAGACCCAGCCATCTATGTCATCATGCTACCTTAACAATGCCAACAACTTGCACATCTGAGATTGGCTCTTACCTCTGGGTTATCCATGTCTGATCTGAATCGACATTGGGATCCACCAAGAATTCGAGAGATCATCTTTTTCGGACACCATCAGTTTGGCTCGAATCTGGGGATCATCTTTCTCCAGTCACAGTTCAACCATCAAACATCCTATTAGAACTTGGAACATCACTTCAAGTCTTTAACTCGGATCGGCTCGGCTAGATGAGACCATGATTGTACATCTTGATTTGGCTTGGAAGACGAGATGACGATTGTACAACTCACCTTGGCTCGGCTCATCTCGGGCCAGATCATCATTCTGTTGATCAAACTAGACGATGATCATTGCACAATTGAGACATTTACAAAGTCATATGTTCGACTCGGCCCCCAAACCAATCATGATCGGATTGGCTTGGACGCTCTTGCCACCATCGGATCACCTCGAACATTTGGTTCGGCTTTGCCCGGCCCTCGAACCAATCATGATCGGACTGGCTTGGACGCTCTTGCCACCACCAGATCACCTAGACCATTTGGTTTGGCTTGGATCGGTCCAATGACCGATCATGATCAGACTTGCTGGGACAATCTTACTATTACCAGATCACCTCGATCATTGGGCTCGGCACGGCCTAATACCATACCTTTCCAATTTGACACATCTGATTGCCTCATACATGGGAGAATTAGGAATGACATGTGTTCGGCTCGGCCCAGGGACTGCCCTCCGCCGATCCGAACTGATCAACACCGTTTCTCTACACTTGGAGAAATCTATCATAAAGTGGACACACAAGTCATCCTAATCCCAGTCACAGCCGGTTTACACTTGAAGGGATCACTACACTATCTACCTGATTGGCTCAGCCCAACTTGTCCATGTCCGATATGATCACACATGGATTTCACGTCTACACATGGGGACATATATGTTCTGATCGGCTCGGCCTCCCACCGCCATTCTAAGAAGATCACGTTGGGACTAACCGCCATACTCAAGTGCACCTGACATAACTTTCTGACATATAGGACATCCCAGCTCACAACCATGACTATTAGGGCATTCTACTTGATCTTCCATACTTGCATTCAATGTAGCATTGAATGCAAAGATAAGGGCAGCTGTGCATGCTACTATTCCTGACTAAATGCGTGACCTCTTCTCAGCCATTCATCCTTATGCAGGTAACTTAACCTTCACTATTTTCTTTGTATATATAAACCCACTTATATGCACAAAGGAAGGGATCACAAATTGTTCACAAAATTCCACACAAACACACATACAACCAGCTGAGAATATCCTAGAAGATCCTGCATTGTTCTTCCATATTCTCCCAAGTTCATCACTTATTCTTTCTTGTTCTTATCCAAACACCTTCAAATAAATTTCACTGACTTCATCATCGGAGCGTATGTGGCTGGTACCATACTGGTCCATCTCTCTTGATCTTGTATTCATGCAGGAAGATCTCATCAGCTTCAACCAGCAATCCAACAAGTCTTGATCATCACTAATCAACATCTAACTCATCATCTAGCAAGGCTTCTTATCAGCCAGATCATCCATTTAAGTTGTTGCATCTTTCTTACGGATTTTTGCATCAACACTCTCCATAGCTGAAGCTTCAATACCAGACAACCATTATCTGATATTCTTCACCTCACAGTTCCCTTATTCTCACTCTGTTTGACGATTAATTACTCGGTGAAACAGGTCTTAAATCCTTCTTTTTTTTTTTTTTTTTTTTTTTTTCTACCAAGTATGTAGATCCACACAAATCCATAGATATCTTTATAAATTCACTTCTTTTTCTCTGTCTAAGGTAATCTCTTTTCTACTTCTCTCTAAGACTCGAACTTTATGTGTATTATTTTGTTTTTAATCTGAAAATGGTATTATGGGTTTCACTTCTTTTAGATACAAGTTCTCCGCATTTGAAATTTAAATTCATGTTCTATACATTCATATAAAATATGTAATTAAAAGTACATGTTAACCTCTTACATCTTGGTTTTTTAGATATGAGAGTTTGGCCAAATAATACTTTTGGTCCCTGTACTTTCATGAAATTTCTACTGTGGTCATGTTCTTTTAATTTTGACAATTTCAATCATGTACTTCTAATGCGATAGCAATTAAATCCAAATCGTTAATCTTGTTTAAATTGATGATGGAAAATCCGGCGTGCTTTGCACGTGAGTGACATTTCGGACATCTTACTTTACCTGGATGCCTATGTAAGCCATACCCGCCATTCTACACAATCATTTTAGAAAAATAAGAAGTTTCAATATCAAATTGAATATGTTCAATGACGAGTATGGGCTTAAATAAGAATCTAGAGAGACTAAATTGTTCGAAATACCAATCATGTGCGAAGTACGTGCTTCCACGTCAGATTTTTTGTTAACAATTTAAACGATGTTAACTATTTAGACTTGATTGCTATCGTATAGGAAGTACTGGTCCAAAATCATCCAAAATAAAAATATAGGACCAAAGTAGAAATTTTGTAAAAGTATAGGGACCAAAAATGTCATTTGGCATATGAGTTTTGTATGATTGAACTTACTTCATAAATGTTACCATTCTAGGTTTCTAATTAGATGGTAAAATGAATAAATACTTCGATGAATTATTATGTTTGAGATGTTTGAAAAAAATAATAATAATAATAATGCAATAACTTTCATACTATGTTTCTTTTTGTTATATTGAATGTGAGACTGAAATTAAGTCCAATGAAGGTCTCTAAATATGTGAGACCGAATCATATTCCACCTTGTTCAAGAAATTAATGCAACATCACCTCTAATTAGATCACCTGTTGGAGGATTTTGATTTTCTATATTCAAATGAGTTTGTACCTGCCTTTGTAGAAAATTTTTTTGCTTTAGCACCATTGGTCATATATGGTTGTATAATTGTTTCATCTTACAATGTAGATCTCACCATGTGTATCTTGATAAGTTGCATAATATTTATTCAAGACTATAATAATGAGATATATATATATATATGGTTGTTTTCGCACAAAAATGCAATGGCCACGAGGAGGGCCGTGATTGGTGCCAAAAACACCTCGCTGTGAGTAAGAGGCGAGGCTTCCAACCTTTGAGTGCCGGAATGATACTATACGACTGGGAGTAGCCGAATAGAAAGTGTAACAAAAATTTGATTTAAGAAAAATAAATTTGGGAATGCTAAATAAATTATCTGACTTCTAAAAACAAACTATTGTGCAATAGAAAAGGAACGGGAAAAATCTATCTAAATTCTTTTCTTGCCTAGGACGATCTAGGATTTCACTGTGAATGTGTGGTGAATGTTGAATTTAAAAGCTTTTTGACGAATAAATAAACTAAAGATGTTCAGATCTGGTAATGAAAACATAGATCTGGAACTTTGAAGGAAAGAAAGTACCAGGAACGAGAGATCTATGCATGATTAAGTTGAAAATTTTATGTAGATATGATTTTAGTGAAAATAAAAATAAATAAACATGGATTTTAAAACGTTAATGGATGAAACAGATGCATAAAAAGGAAATAATTGCCTAGTGAGGGAAATATCGGGATCTGGGCCCATAAATCAAGATACAGAAAGTATTCAAGCAAAGAAATGACAAGTTAAAGTAACGAGAATGCATTAAATAGAGTTTCAGAAGTCACATTGTAACACCCTGGATTTTTGCAATCATATCGTGTTTTAACATGTGTTTTCGAATTTCTTTTGTACATAGAAACTTAAGATTTCTTAGGGGAAAATGATTTTTTTTGTCTCTTGTGTATCTAACTTGTACCAATATAGGTTTAGAGTTGAGCTCTAGTACTCTTGAGTGTGATTTTGGTGCTTATCAAGTTTGATTTTGTGAATTAAATTCATTGGAGTTGATTTTTCTTTAATTTGTTGGAGATCAATTTATTGTTTTGAGGTTACAGGCAATTAGGATTAATCACTACGAGTCCGTAGGATTTTTCAAAAAAGTATTTGGAGTCTCGAGCTATTTTTGGTAATTTAACGAAGTTTGGAGAAATAGGAAAACAAAGAAGAATTGAAAAAACGAGCTGACTGGACTGACGCATCCGTGATGTGTCACGCACGGATTGACCAACACGTCTGACTGGGCGCTGACGAAGATAGGCGCACTGAAGGCACCGTGTGCCGCGCTACACGGAAGGGGATCCTACGATTTAATCTTTTGCGTTGAGCCTCATTAAAGAGGTGATCCGGGCCGTTGGTTCCTTAGGAACCGGCCACTACTCACACCGGGTCAAGTTGATCTGCGTGAATGCTGGTGGGTCGACCCGCGGTTTTTCTATTAGTGTAAATGGGTTTTTGATGGGTTTTCTCCAACCCAGTTTGACTTTCAATCGTCTTTTGAGCATTACTAGTGCAATTTTTCCCACATTGAAGATTTACAACTTCTTACAACTTCTTACAACTTCTTCCAATCCTCTAGTGCCTATAAATAGAGATCTATGTCCCTCATTTTCACTTGCACAACCAAGTGAAGTTAGAATTACTCGTTTCTTGGTTATTTGGGAGTCTCTCTAAGAAGAGACATACGAAAAGGGAATAAATTTTCCATAGTTTAAAGTTTTGGGAGTGCAAGGAGGAGTCCCTAGGAGTGAAGTCTAGCTTTGGAAGTCAACAACCTAGTAAGTATTTTATTATTTATGCTTTATTTATTTATTTATTTATTTTCAGGCTTTAATTTTAGGATGCATGCTTAGATTAATTAAGTAGGATTTATTTATTAATTAAACATGCCTAGCCTTATTTTTTGAGGCTTATTTGTTTATTTAAGAATAATTAGCATGCTAGGATTAACAAGTTTTAACAGTAAAGATTAAATTTGATTAATCTAATTTATTTTAAGGATTTTCTTTGAATTAAAGCAACTAGTCAATTAGTTTGACTTTAAGATAAAAGTTGAAACTTTTGAACCCTTAAGTAAACTCTAAAGAAAAGAGTTTAGTCTACTTAGGACTAGAAACAAGCGACATGTGACTTAGAATTTGTTTTCTCTTGTCGTTTTTGTTTCTATCGGATTACTCAGTTATCCAGTTGTTGAGTTATTAAGAGGTTAAGGTTATCGTATTGTCTAGTTAAGAAGGATTTTCCAAGATAGGACTGTACCCGAACGTAGAAGGCTTGTGGAAGAGAATACTTGAAAAGCATTGGATTACAGGTAGGGGGATTTATCCTACATTCTTGACTATAGACTTTGTGTGTGATTGTAGTTTTTAAACTGTGATAACATGATATTATTTTTATTGTGTTTGGTCTGAGAGTTTGGATAGCGTAGTACGTGACCTTGGGTTCGAATCCCTAAACCTTCTAGAAGAATTGATCTATATATTATGGAGAGTTTAGCCAGGCTAACACGTGGCTATGTGTGTTTGTGCGAAACGGTGACCCATGATTGATCAAGTGGCAGTGATATGATTTCTCAATTGTGAGTTCCTAAGCTTGTTTACCATGGCACTCTTGCTATGGATGTTATTTTCTTTGATTATAGCTGTCTATAGTTGTACCTTATATGTATCGATCATTTGAGTTATTGTTTTTATGAGTTTTTATTCATGTTTACCATATACTGTTGCAGATGAGGTGTTAAATCGATTTTGTAGAGAATTTTTGAGATTTTGAAAATCAATCATTCACAATGAAATGTTTTTAACGGTTTTCAAACCTAGAAGGGTCACCTGAGGGAAACTATGATCGTATGAGATGCTTACTCTCTACTTTCTTTGTTTTGTTTGTTCCTTCTCTATTGCTTATGCAGATTTGCCTCTTGGAGGAGATCTTGACTGAAGGGGTGCGCAACTTGGATTCTCTTGTCAGGTGTCTCAATGTCTCTATTATCATGTCTTTTGCTATCGTTGCGGTTCTTGTTTTCCCATGTGTGTTTTGCATTGAGAATCCTTTTTGAACAATGTTATTTTGATTTACTCATTTTGTAAACTTATGTGGGTTTTACTTACTTTGGTAATTCCCTTTCTGGGGTGTTGATTTAACTGTTTCACCATAGCGGGTTGGTTTATCTTTACTTTGATTACTATTAATTTTGGTCTTATTATTTTTATAAAGATCCTGTTGTGTAATGAGTGCTCTGATCCAACCCGATCCATTTAAATTACAAAAGGCTCAACCTCTCTTGGGCGTCTTGGAGGATTAACGCCGGTGGTTTGGTATTGATCTCTAGGGGTACTCAAGAGAGGTGCCTCTATCGCATACCCGGGATTCGAGATGTGACAATTAAAGTGGTATCAGAGCGATTCAAAACGCATTAGGAGTTTTTCTAAAACTCTTTTAGAAACAAAAGTTTATAAATTTTCAAACACGATTTCAAATGTTTTTCTGCAAGTATTTACGAAACGTTTTGGATTCGAAAATCTTTTAATGGGGATTTTGAAAAATTAAGAGTTTTTAGTTGTTGAGTCTTCATTGATTATCCTGTTCGAGTATTTATTTCTTTTTGAACACTTTGTTGAGACCTGAGTTTTCTTTCAGTCAACACCAACAAGATGCCTCCCCGTCCCGATCCACAGTTTTAACCTTCAGTAGATGACACAGTTTATAAAGGCATTCCTTAATGCCCAACGGCATGTACCTCCAGCTTAGAGGGAAAAAAAGAGAATGAGAGAGTTCTTAAACGACCTCCTAAGGACGAAACCGATGAAATTTCAAGGAAGCGCCAAGATTGGAAATGTTGAAGTTTGGAGTCAGCATATCCTGAAGAAGCTGAATGCTGTTAACACACCGCCAGAGTATCGAGTGTGGCTCGCTACTCAATTTCTGGAAGGAGAAGCTGATGCGTGGTGGAATTCGATCGTTCAACGCGAGAATGTAGAGCTTATGCAGTGGGCAGCTTGCAAAACCCACTTTGATCATCATTATTTTCCCAAGCCAGTTCGTTTAAGCCGAGCTAAGGAATTTATGGAGTTGGAGCAAGGAAACATGACTATAGCTGAGTATGTTGCTAAGTTCACTGATTTGGGAAGGCTCGCTCAATCGGTTATGCAGGATGATGAGATGAAGATGACTTGATTTCTCATCGAATTGTAGGATGGAATCAACAAGCATATTGTGAGCCACAATCATGCCAACTTCACTAAGCTGGTGAATGCAGCTTATGCACAGGAGCAAGACTATTTGCATTCACTAAGCAAGAGGACTGAGATGAATGAAAGAAAAATGAAGAGAGTTAATCTAAGAAGAGGAAAAGGCAAGAACAAGGAACAATCTAGTGGAGCAAATGGTGGAGCACCAAAACCAAAGACTTGTTACCAATGTAGAGTTGTGGGACACTTTAAGAACCAATGCCCATAAAGGGTTAGAGCGCAAGGCACTCTTCAGCAAGCTCAAACTCTACAGGCTAATGCGCAAGTACGCGCACCTTTTTAGCAGCAAAGACAGTAGCATACGCCAAATAGAGCACAAGGAGAAGGAAGAGGACCTGGACCTCAACAAGGAGCAAGAATGTATGCATTCCATGGAGCAAACGATGAGGCAGCATTAGACGATAAGTTACTTCTGTCTATACACTAGCCAATATTTTGTTTGATACTGGTGCAATGTATTCGTTTGTATTTGTTTGCCTTGCTAGAAAATTAGGATTACGATTCGAACCATTGGTAGTTCCTTTGGATTTGAACGTACCTTTGGGAGACAACGAGGAGATCAACAGAGTTTACAAAGACTGTTAGTTAGTGGTACAAGGATTTACGTTATATGCGGATTTGTATCCACTAAAGATGGTGGAATACGACCTAATCCTAGGAATGGATTGGTTAAGGAGGAATCAAGCACAAATCAATTTTGAAAAGAGACGAGCTCGTATTATAACACCTAGTGGAGAAGAAGTAGTGTTTAAATTGGACGAGGATGTAGTTTCTCAAAACCCACTATGAAAAGTGAGCCTTGGAAGTAGAAGAACTTCACGATGTTACTCGATAATTATGTCAACAAAGAAGAAGGAAGAACATAACGAGATTGTACCTATTGTGGACGATTACCTTGAAGTAGTTCCTGAAGAATTACCTGGTTTATTGCCATTAAGAGAAATTGAATTTGGAATTGAACTAGTTCCTGGAACACAACTAATTACTATACCGTCGTATAAGATGGCACCAACCGAGATGGTGGAATTCAAGACACAGTTAGAGGAGTTACGAGCGAAAGGATTCATTCGAGAAAGTACATCACTGGGTGCTGTGTTCTAATGTAAAGTGGAAAGGTGGTTGCCTATGCATCAAGACAACTTAAGATTCATGAAGCAAATTATCCGACTCACGACTTTGAGTTAGCCGCAGTCGTGCATGCCTTAAGGATATAGAGATGTTATCTCTATGGAAGCAAGTTTACCGTATTTTTGGATCATAAGTGTTTCAAGTACATATTTAAACAACGTGACTTGAATTTCAGACAAATGAGATGTATGGAGTACTTAAAGAATTATGATTTTGAGTTGCAGTATCATCTTAGAAAAGCAAACAAAGTAGCTGACGCTTTGAGTAGAAAAACTAATGGAAGTGTAGCTCAGTTGCTTTTGGCTGAAAGAGAGTTGTTTCAAACTCTAGAGGATTATGACATCAAAATGCTATCAAATGGTATGCTTATAGGTATGAAGTTAGGATCACCTTTGAATGAGTAGGTCATTCAGAGACAAGATGATGACCCTAAACTTCTGAGTATCATGAAAGGGATCATGTCTGGAGAAGCATTTGATGGATGTACACTTCATGTGGATCGTGGATTGAGGTATAAGCTAAGGTTAGCTGTACCAAATGATAGAGAACTTCGAAGGAAGATTCTACAAGAAGCACACCAATCTATGTTCGCGATACATCCTAGAAGTGACAAGATGTATCAAAACTTAAAGAGAGTATATTGGTGGAGAGGATTGAAAAGAGAAGTAGCCGAGTTTGTGAGCCAATGTTTGACTTGTTTGCAAGTTAAAGCTGATCATTTAAAGCCCGTAGGATTACTTCAACCATTACCCATTTCGAAGTTGAAGTGGGAGAACATTACCATGGATTTTGTTACAGATTTGCCAAGGATGACAAAGGGTAACAATGATATTTGGGTAATAGTGGACATACTTACCAAATCCGCACATTTCCTGGCTGTAAGAATGGACTCGCCAGTGAATACGTTTGAGAATTTGTATGTGAACGAAATTGTTCTTTTACATGGAATATATACCTAAGACAATTGTTTCAGATCGAGATTCCCGTTTTACTTCTACACTTTGGAAAAGATTACAAGATGAGTTGGGAACTTGAATTTGTCTAAGTACTGCTTATCATCCTCAGACATATAGACAGTCTGAGAGAGTTATACAAATACTTGAGGACATGCTTAGAGCATGCATTTTGAATTTTGGTGGCAAATGGAGCGAGTATCTACCGTTAATCGAGTTTTTTTATAGCTTTAGATACCAAAAGAGTATTGGCATGGCACCATTTGAAGCCTTGTATGGCAGGCCTTGCAAATCGCCGATTTGTTAGGCGAAAACCGAAGAAATGATTTCTTTAGATCCTGAAATGATACTAGAGACGATTGATAAAGTCAAGTTTGTGCAGGAACGACTGAAGGTTGCTCGGGATAGAAGCAAGTCTTACGTTGATCGATAACGTAGGCCACTCGAGTTCACTGTTGGGGACTTTTTTTTTTTTTTTTCCTCAAAGTGAGTCTGCAGAAAAGAATGGTACGTTTGTGAGGATGAGGCAAGTTAGCCCTTTGGTATGTAGGACCGTTCGAGATCATTGGACGAGTTGGACCTATTGCGTATCGACTACAATTACCTTCTAAACTATCACATACACACAATTTGTTCCATATGTCACACTTGAGGAAAAGTGCACCTGAACTTCCACAAATAAAGCTTTGGATCGACATGCCATTAGAGCAAAGCGTTACTTACAAAAAAGGTCCCATAGAGATCTTGGCATTTAAGACAAAACAGTTGCGAAAAAAAATTATATCTTTAGTAAAAGTTCGTTGGCAACATCATAGAATAGAAGAGGCAACATGGGAACTGGAATCCAAGATGTGGAAGAACTTTCCTCACCTGGTCGATAGAGAAACGAGTTAATCTCGAGGACGAAATTTCTTTTAAGGGGGTAGGATGTAACACCCTGGATTTTTGCAATCCTATCGTGTATTGACACGTGTTTTCGAATTTGTTTTGTACTTACAAACTTAAGATTTCTTAGAGGTAAGAGATTTCCTTTGTCTTTTGAGTAACTAACTTGTACCAATAGAGGTTTAGAGTTGAGCTCTAGTACCCTTGAATGTGATTTTGGTGATTATCAAGTAGGAATTGATTTTTGAGAATTAAATTCATTGGAGTTGATTTTTCTTTAATTTTTTTGGAGATCAATTTATTTTTTTGAGGTTATCGGAAATTAGGATTAATCACTACGAGTTCGTAGGATTTTTCGAAAAATTATTTGGAGTCCCACCTATTTTTAGTGATTTAACGAAGTTTGGAGAAATAGGAAAAATAGGAAAAAAAAATTGAAAAAAAGAGCTTACTAGACTGATGCATCCACGACGTGTCACGCGCGGATTGGCCAGAACGAATGACTGGGCGCTGACGAAGACAGGCGCACAGAAGGCATCGTGTGCCGCGCCACATGAAAGGGGATCCCACGATTTAATCTCGTGCGTTGAGCCTGATTAAAGAGGCGTGATCTAGGTCGTTGGTTCCTTTAGAACCGGCCATTGTTCACACCGGGTCAAGCTGACCCAGGTGAATGCTGGTGGGTCGACCCGCGATTTTTCTGTTAGTGTAAACGGGTTTTTGATTGGTTTTCTCCAACCCAGTTCGACTTTCAGCCCTCTTTTAAGTATTTTTAGTGCAATTTGTCCCACATTGGAGATTTACAACTTTTTCCAACCCTCTAGTGCCTATAAATAGAGACCCATGTTCCTCATTTTTACTTGCACCACCAAATGAAGTTAGAGTTAATCACTCTTTGGTTATTTGAGAGTCTCTAAGAAGAGACATACCAAAAGGGAATAAACTTCCTATAGTTTAAAGTTTTGGGAGTGTAAGGAGGAGTCCCTAGGAGTGGAGTCTAGCTTTGGAGGTCAACAAACGAGTAAGTATTTTATTATTTATGCTTTATTTATTTATTTTTAGGCTTTAATTTTAGGATGCATGCTTAGAGTAATTAAGTAGGATTTATTTATTAATTAAACATGCCTAGCCTTATTTTTTGAGACTTATTTATTTTTTTTAAGAGTAATTAGCATGCTAGGATTAGCAAGTTTTAATTGTAGAGATTAAATTGGATTAATCTAATTTATTTTAAGGATTTGTTTTGAGTTAAAGCAACTAGTCAATTGGTTTGACTTTAAGAGAAAAGTTGAAACTTGTGAACCGTTAAGTAAACTCTAAAGAGAACAGTTTAGTCTACTTAGGATTAGAAACGAGCTACGTGTGACTAAATGAAATGTTATATCGTCTTCCCTTTTTGTTAATCGTCCCTAACTTAGAATTTGTTTTCTCTTGTCGTTTTTGTTTATATCAGATTACCCAGTTGCCGAGTTATTAAGAGGTTAAGGTTGTTGTGTGTCTAGTTACGACCGATTTGCCAAGATAGGACTGTGCGCGAACGTAGAATGCTTATGGAAGATAATACTTGAGGAGCATTGGATTCCAGGTAGGGAGATTTATCCTACATTCTTGACTATGGACTTCGTGTGTATGTGTAGTTTTTAAACTTTGATAACATGATATTATTTTTATTGTGTTTGGTCTGAGAGTTTGGGTAGCGTAGTACGTGACCTTGAGTTCCAATTCTTAAACCTTCTAGAAGAATTGATCTGTATATTATGTGGAGTTTAGCTAGGCTAACACGTGGCTACGTGTGTTTATGCGAAACGGGAACCCATGATTGATCAGGTGGTAGTGATATGGCTACATAATATTTTCTTTGATTCTAACTAGTCATAGTTGTACCTTATATGTATCGACCGTTTGAGTTATTGTTATTTATGAGTTTTTATGCTGCAGCTAAGGTGTTAAATCGATTTTGTGGAAATGTTTTGAGATTTTGAAAATCAATCATTCATAGGGAAATATTTTTAAAGGTTTTCAAACCTAGCAGGGTCCCCTGAGGAAAGCTATGATCGTATGAGATGCTTACCGTCTACTTTCTTTGTTTTGTTTGTTCCTTCTCTATTGCTTATGCAGATTTGCCTCTTAGAGGAGATCTTGAGTAAAAGGGTGCGTAGCTTGGATTCTCTTGTCGGGTGTCCGAAGGTCTCTATTATCATGTATTTTGCTATCGTAGTGGTTCTTGTTTCCCCATGTGTATTTTACATTGGGAATCCGTTTTGAACAATGTTATTTTGATTACTCATTTTGTAAATTTTTGTGGGTTATACTTACTTTGGTAATTTCCTTTCTGAGGTGTTGATTTAACTATTCCACCCTAACGGGTTTGTTTATCTTTACTTTGATTACTATTTATCTTGGTCTTATTATTTCTTTAAAGATCCTGTTGTGTAATGAGTACTCTGATCCAACCAAATCCATTTAAATTACAAAAGCCCTAATCTTTCTTGGGCGTCTTGGGGGATTAATTAACGTCAGTGTTTTGACATTGATCTCTCGGAGGTACTCAAGAGAGGTGTCTCTGTCACATACCCGTGGTTCGGGATGTGACACACATTGATCATGGAAAGGACAAAGAAATATAATAAAGAAAGCTGAAAAAGTACCAGAGTACAAAGAGTACTTGAAGGTGACAATTCTTAGTCTAAAATGGAATAAAAGTGCAACTCTGACGATGAACAGTGTAAAGAAAGTACGGAGCTGAAATTGAGATTTGGAGTTTTTTGGAGGTGAAGGCCCTGAACACTTTAGCTTTGATTCCTTTTTATAGGGGCCTTGATCATGCTAGGGTTTTATCTTTGACGTACACGTGTAAGGTTAGGATTCATGATGTCACAAAGTAGCTTGGGGCTGATGTATGCCCTTGGTTGGTAGGTAAATGACTTAACCTTATCTTTTGAACTGTTCATCCTTATCTGCTGACGTGTTGACATGATCAGGATAAGTCTGACTTGGAAAACTTCCTTTTTCTTGGGTGTACATCTTCTTTTCGGCCAAAGGAACTAATTGGGCTGGAGGAATTAAAATGTTTGACTTTTCATTGACTTGGCAAACCACGTGGCAACTCGTGACTTGTACTCCAATTACAACGTGGAATTTCCAAAGGGGTATCAACAATGGTTTAAATATAAATTTGGATGACAGTGCAGAAACTAATAAAAAACATGAATTTTTCTTTATCTAGCTTAATGCATATAAGGTATACTGATACACCAATTTTTTATGAAAACAAATTTTCAAAATAGCGAACACAAATTCATTGTTTCTGCCTTTTTTTAACATTAGTACCAAACACATTTTTACTATTTTTTATTAAATTATTAGATGCATTCTCAAATCTTGAAAATACATATATGTTTTATAGTTTTCATTTTGCGAAAACATTTTGTAAAACTCTACTAGATAAGTCCTTACTTTCCTGTATGTTTTAGAGCACTAGTTACATTGGTAAGTGCAAAAAAAATTACAGGTGAACTTAGTTACATAATCATGGTATGTTTAAATTAATTTTTCTTATTTAAGAGAGAATTTGAGGTTTCTTTCAACAAAGTGGAGAAATAGTAGTAGACCAATATCTAAGTGATTACTTGGTTTTTCATTTGATTTCTTTCTTTATGTTTGTAAAAAAAGATTTTGGCACGGTGTAAGAAAGTTAAATCGGCAATGAGCTCAAATATATTGATTTAAGCAATATTTTCTGTACCAAAAAAGAGAATCTTCTTTTCCAGAACTAGTCAATGCACTATTGTAGAAAACCTCTTATAACACAATAGTAATGATAAGAAGCTGGAATAGCTCAGTTGGTTAGAGCGTGTGGCTGTTAACCACAAGGTCGGAGGTTCAACCCCTCCTTCTAGCGAAATTTTTCTTTTTGGCCCTTTTAATTATACAAAATGTCGATAATTTTTTCCATTTTAAAATTCATTTTTTTAAAAAAGTTAATGAGAAAAATTATATAGTAATTATTCTGGATCATTTCATTACATTACGGGACACCTTAACATATTGCATCTCGTTACATCCATACCACTCGAATAGGGCTCATAATACTTAATTAAAAAGTAATTTTTCTTGTGGAAAGGACTTAAATTATATATGTTGTTTTGAACTATAATGTCTTACTAATTCTGACTCACTCCCTAAACTAGGTTGTGTTTTAAAGTGCTTAATTTCATCACATTTGTTATCTTTTCCATTACTCAAGCTGACATAGTGGCTAGTGTCCATCAAAATTTCGTTGTAAGAACCACATCAGTTTGGCTGACGAAAAAGGATGGAATGAGATAATTTAAAACATGTAACATAGTTTAGAAGGCGAAACGAGTCTAAATGAGTTTTAAGGGACAAATTAAGATTTGAGAAACAATTTAAAAAGTATAGACATAATTTGGCCTAATGAAAAATAAGTAGTAAACAAATTCTCATGCCTTAGTGTGGCACTGGCATTAACCAGTAACAATGATGAGGCAGGCAAAATCGGTATGTGCCAAATATTGAAGAGGTTTATATTAAATTGCTCAATTTTCGTCATGTTTGTTATCCTTTTCATTAGTCAAGCTGATATTGTGCCCATTAAAATGTTATTGTACAATAATCATCTCAGCATGGCTAACGAAAAAGATAACAGTAATGATGAAATGAGTTAATTTAATAGATGGAAGTATGGAACATAACTTAGGAGTCAAATGAGTTTTTTTTTTTTTTCTTTTAAACCAAAGTCAAAATGAGTTTGAGGGGACAAATTAAAAGATGACATAGTTCAAACACTACAGACATAATTTAGGCTATCGGCAGTGGGCCGGTGAGAGTGAGAGTGCGAGTGATATGAGTGTGATGTATGAGTATCACATTCTTACATTGGGCCGGAAAAGTGAGAGTCAGAGTGAGTGAATCCAATAAATGAGGGCCATATATGGGTCCATATGAGAGTAATACAGAGTGGACCCGCACCAAAAGTGAAGACCATTAGCATGCATGTGGCCGATTGCCCCTGGCCCATAGCTGACCGTTGCTTTTTTTTTTTTTTTTTTTTTCAAACTTGGGCAGTTTGCTGGTGAAATCTAGGCCCTCCAAAAAAGCGACCGTTGCTCATCCAACTGCTCACATTATTTGTTTGTTAATTTCAAATAAAAAATCCATCAAAAATAAAAAAAATTCTTAAAAAATCACAAAAAATTTGTAACAGCTAGTTTAACAGTTCCTCTATAAATTGGTCATTCCCACCACATATTTTCATGAAATAAAATAAATTGTATTGTGTTTACCATTTTTATGCATTTCAAACATTAAAAAATAAAAAATTACAAACAACTTGAAAGACAATTTGGTGGATAGAAAATATAGAAATTATAATTTGGGTAATAAAATAAAATATTCAAATATATTCAATATTGATCTTATATTAAAAATCTCTTTAAAATAAAAACTAATGATATAATTTTTATAAATATTTAAATTATAAATTATAACTTAACCATCATTTAATCTCAATTAGACTTAATTTAATTAGGTACACAGCTCAGTTATGACTCTACAGCTTCAACACATATGACTATCACTCTTATATTACAACCAAGGGTTTAAATTTCGAAGTTTTCGGCGAAATTTCGCCGAAAATTTCGTTTTTTAGGGGTTCCGAAATTTTATCACGGATTCGACTATATTTCGAAAAATTTCGCCGAAATTTCGCTCGAAATTTCGAATGACCCAACAGCACTTTTTTTGAATTTGAGCGAAATTTCGCCGAAATTTCGCTCAAATTTCGCCGAAATTTAGCGAAATTTCGGCGAAATTTCGCTCAAATACCCAGAACACTGTAACAGACTAACACTAACCCGAGCAGCCGAGCTCAAAATCTCAAATATGAAATACCCAGTCTAACCCTCGCTCAAATACCCAGCCCAACCCTAAGTCCCTCACTGCCTCACATTCTCACAAATCAGTAAAATCACAAATTCACAATCGGTCTCACCTGCACAGTCGATCTCAAACCCGATCTCAAACCCGATCTGCCGCATCCTCCGTCTTCTCGGCTCTCTCTCTCGCCTCTCTCTCTTCTCTCTCTCTCGCCTCTCTCCTCCGTCGTCTCGGGTTGCAGCAGCGTCGTCTCGGGCTCTCGGGTTGCAGCGGCGTCGTCTCGGGCTCTCGGGTTGCAGCGGCGTCGTCTCGGGCTCTCGGCTTGCAGCGCCGTTCTCGACTCATCCGGCCCCCTCGAAGCCTCCGGCCACCTCGAAGCCCCGGCGTTTCTCGAAGCTTAGCCCCCCTGAAATTTCTGAAATCAGTTTGTGGGCTTGTGGCTAAGTCTCAACTCTCAAGTCTTTGTCTTTGACAGCTTTGTGCGATCTGCAAGTGTAAGTGTGTGAGTATTGACTATTCAGTCTATTTGTGAGTATATGAATATATGATATATCTGTCTTGGAGACTTGGAGTATATCTGTCTTGGATATTCAGGCTAAGTCTCAATTTCGAGTATATGTATATCTGTCTTGGATTTAGTAATAGACATTAGACAGTCAAAATGTGTAAATTGAATAATTGATCTATATGATTATATGATTTATATCTAAGTATATGATGTATATCTAAATTGATCTGATATATGATGTATATCTAAATTGATCTGAGTATATCTAAGTATATCATTTACTGATTTACCCACTTTTAAATATTATCTAACATCAATTGATCAATATCATATTTTGGGTTTATATGTAAATTATATTGATCTTGGGTTGATTTATATAAGATAAATTATATTGATCTTGGGTTGATTTATATAGATTTGGAATTAATTGTATAATTTTGGGTTGATTTTGATTTGTATAATTATATGATTTTGGGTTAATTTTAAATCTTTAATCGTATAATTTTGGAATTGATTGTATAATTTTAGGTTGATTTTGATTTTTATGATTTGTGTAATTTGTATGATATATAAATATTGATATGGAAGTTGAAAGTGGTGATATGATATGATATGATATGATATGGAATTGGAATTGGTATGATTTGTTAATAATTAATATGGAATTTGTATGATTTGTTAATAGAATCTAATATGTATCATGTATGGGATTTGCCGAATTGGTAATTTAAAATTAGTGAAATTAATATGGAGTTGGTAATAAATTAATAATTAATATGAAATTAGTAATATGGAAATGAAATTGGTAATATGATATGAAATTACAAATTAGTAATATGGAAATATGGAATTGCCAATTGGTAATATGAATATGATATGAAATTACTAATTAGTAATAAGTTAATAACTAATATGATATTAATTTCTTGGTGATATACTGATATGATATTAACATGGAATTTAATTGTTATTGTTATTGTGTTACTGTGTATGTCTTTTTGTTATTAGGAATTTAGGATTCAATGGCCAGTGGAGGGAGATCACGTGATCCAGCTTGGGATCATGCCGATCCATTACCAGGTAGCAGACAAGGTTCAGTATGCAAATATTGTGGCCTTGTAATGAAGGGTGCTGGAGTGACACGATTAAAATACCACCTTAGTGGTTTGGATCCTGGACACAATGTGCAACGATGCAATAGTGTCCCACCAGAAGTGAGACAATTCATCATTGCAGGGATGCAACACAAACAACACCAAAAAAGCAAAAAAATACAAAGGATGGAAGAGCTCAGAGAAGAGCTTCGAGGACAAAGTCAGATTGAGCTGAGTGATGATGAAGATGATGATGATGAAGATCATAATGATGATATGGGGCCTCAAGAGCGAAGAGAATTTCGATCTGCACTTCGAGCCTCTAGAGCAGCAGAATGGGAGAGAGAACACTCACATAAAGTCCCAAATAGGGGACAAGGTTCTGGGTCTAGTAGTGGTGCACAGATGCAAAGAGCATCAAGCATGAGGGAATCACGAGATTCACGACCAACACCTCCAGTGGCACCAAGCTTGTACAAGGCAGCTCAAGCACGCCAAAAGAGTGTTAAAAATCTCTTTTCCGGAGGGTCAATCAAAGATGGGATGCAACGCTTGATCAGCAAGTTCTTCATATATGAAAATGTTCCTCCTTCAAAAGCAGCATCTCATCATTTCAAAAATTTGGTGATAGGATGTCAACAGGCAGGAGTAGGAGTGGAACCTCCAACACCCTATCAGATACGCACCGGATTTTTGGACCAGGAGTTTCAAGAAATGCAAGAGCATGTTAACAAATTGAAGACTGATTGGGCAACTTATGGTTGCACAATCATGTGCGATGGTTGGACAGGTCCAACCAAACTGTCTATCATTAACTTCATGGCCTACTCAAGAGGGAAGTCGGTATTCCTTAAGTCCGTTGATTCTTCAGATTGCATAAAGGATCATAAATATATTTATGGGCTACTGAAGGATGTAATCACGGAGGTTGGAGAGGAGAATGTTGTTCAAGTTGTGACCGACAATGGTTCCGCATTTGTCAAAGCAGGTAAGAAGTTAATGAACAAATACAATGTGTACTGGACGTCGTGTGCAGCACATTGCATTGATCTAATGTTTGAAGAGATGGGGAAGAAAGAGCAGGTTGCTAATGTGATTAAAAAAGCCAGAATGATCACGAATTATATTTACAACCATAACTGGTTGTTGGCAAAGATGCGAGAGATCACGAAGGGAGATATTGTTCGTCCTGGTGCCACCCGATTTGCTACAAACTATATTGCATTGGATAGTTTGTATGGTAAGATGATGGGGCTGAAGCAATTGTTCACCAGTGATGATTGGGGTCGTAGCAATTTCCGGCGTTCAGATGCAGGCATCACCGTTGAAAATATAGTTCTTGATCACTCTTTTTGGCAACAGGTGCATAAGGTGTGCGGTCTGTTTGAACCTCTCTACGTAGTTTTACGTATTGTGGACACAGAAGTGTATCCTACAATGGGATCCATTTATGAGTTAATGCGTGTCGTGAAGGAAGAACTAGAAAAAAAACAGGGTGCACGGTGGGTAATAAAAATCATCAATGATCGATGGTTTAAAACGTTACAACACGATTTGCACGCAGCAGGTAACCCAATAATTTATTTGTTATTTTGGTTCCGCATTTTTTTAATTGATTTAGCTTTCAATTAATGAACTAAATTACTAATTATATATTTCTATATTTACTTGATGCATGATTGCAGCCTATTATTTGAATCCTCGCTATCAGTATAGACCTGGCGTTGGAGATGATGGTGAACTTATTCGGGCTGTGCACAACGTATTCTCCAAATTGGATCCCGATTCACCACAAGTTGGCCAATTTGGAAATGAGGTAAAAATAATTTGCCATAAGGCCCATAAGAATCCTTACGAAAAATATTAATACTTTATAGAATTTGATTGTCTTAAATTATATATTTGATTGATATTGTATAATTTGTATTGTATTTGTATCTAGTTAACTTATTTTAAAGATGCCCGGAAAATGTTCGGAGAGCGAGCTGCAAAGGCCGCTAGATCACGAATGTCTCCTAGTGAGTATACATCTTACTTGTATTAGTTAGATTAACTTAATTATTTATTTTTATAGTTACACTTACACAAACAAATTTTTCATTTCAGGTGAATGGTGGATCATGTATGGGAGTGATGCGCCTACTGTGAGGAAGTTAGCCATCAAAGTTTTATCACAAACGGCGTCATCATCAGCTTGCGAAAGAAACTGGAGCACTTTCGCACTCATACACACCAAACAACGAAACAGGCTCTCATATAGTAGGTTAGAAAAAATGGTATATTGCTACTATAATATGAGGCTTGCACTTCGAGATAAGAAAGCAGAGGAGGATCGCGTTGATGAATATGATCCGCTGGATATATATGATGCTGCTATAGGGGATGATGATGTGGAGGAAAACCAGCTTTATCAGTGGATTAGGCCCCTCCATTTAGATGATGATGCAGGCAATCCAGACCCTGATATTGCAGCTCAAGCACGTCAGGAAGGTATCAATGTGGACAGAGTTCTAAATGAGGAGGTGAGCCCTACTACAAGTTTGAATGACCTTATGCAAACAAGGTCGACACATCGTACTGAGCCAGTTCCCACTAATCCTTCTCGATCAGGCAACTCTAGCACAAGATTGGGCACTCCTACCAACAGTGGAGGTAGAGGTAGTGGTGGTGGTAGAGGTAGTGGTGGTGGTGGTGGTGGAAATGAAGATGTCACTGGACATTCTCAAGAGTATATGAGCCCATTTTCTGTCGAAGCACACTATACACATGCAACACAAGATGAGGATCATGGGAGTAGGCGTGCCGGACCAGGAATTGGTGCCATAGGAAAAGACTATAGTCGCAGACAAAGAGGTCATGAGAGTTTGGCACAAGAAGAAGAGGATTCATTATCCACCACTTTTGGCTCTATGGGGGTAGGAAGTGACAATTACAATTATGGACAAAACCCTCCAATATTCTACCCACCACATCTGCCTTACTTGGTTGAGTCTGATAGTAACTCATTGGCACAACAAGAGACAACCTCTTCAAATGAGTATGCTTATGGGCAAATTCAACCACAACAGGTTCCTGATCCATATGGTTGGCATGTTGGCAATTACATGCAAAATTATGCTGGAGAAGTATCTTGGGATGATTATTCTTCACAGTACACCTACTCTGGACATGATGATACTGAAGACAGCGGAAATTTTGAACCTCCTAGAAACTCTATGTGGTATTGATTACTTTTGTAATTCATGTGGCAATATTATAGTAAAAATAAAATTGAGGTGTTATTGAAGTAATTATTAATTAGTGAAGCATTTTTTTAACAGTATTTGCCTCCAGCGCGCATTATATTCATCATATATCACATGAAACCTACCATATAATTTGGTTTTTTTCAATGTTTTTTATCAATGTAGTAGATAATATGTTAAATAAACATATTGTGAAGTTTCATTCAAAATTTCCGTATTTTGATAATAATTTCCATCGTTTCCGTCGAATTTTTGTCGAAATTTAAAAATCTTCGAAATTTCCGTCGAAATTTCCATCGAAATTTCCATCGAAATTTCCTCGAAGCTCGAAATTTTATTCCTTGATTACAACATCAATTTTCATGCCACAAAATACACTATATGACAATCATATTCACTCAACCACTATGAAACGCATTACCCTAATAAAAAGTCTGTAGTCAACAAACTTTGATGCCTTGGTGTGGCACTGGCACAAGTAACAATGAGCAGACAGGCAGAATCAGTATGTGCCAAATTTTGAAGAGGTTTATTAATTACAAGCCGTTGCTCCTAAAGGTGATCTCACTCTCACAACTTACTCAAGTGGTGATGAATCCACCAAAAGTCCCAGAAAGGGCATAAAGCAAAACCAAGAGGAGGTACCAAAAGGGAAGCTATAAGCTTGAATGGCAGAAGCACATTGGATGGTGGTGGTGGAGAGATATTGGTGATGAATTGGGTGATGGGATGGAGTGGGTGACAGACCCACGTGAGTGAGTGAGTGACCCACCACCAGCACCACCATCACCACCACCTCTTCCTCATATCCTAATTGGCCCAGTGGATGTCTCGGTTGGCTTCATATCAACGCTAACAGCCAAAATAACTCAACCACAACAATAAAACCAACATACCCACAATCACATAACACCTCCCCAAAAGTGAAAAGAGAAAAAAGCTTAACAGGTTCACATCATTAACTCATTTGAACAAAAGTGCAACCCATTTCCCTTGGTTGCCCACTAACATTTTAAGCCTTTGCTTTCCTTTCACTAATTTTTGCCCTATAATGCTAGTGGGTATTGTCTTGTGCCTCTCTCTGTCTCTCTCACTAGGCAGCCATTCTTTTTGATCTCTCTAAAATGCTAGTGGTTGTGGTTCTCTTCTCCTCCCTCTTTACACTTTTGTGCTTAAACTTATTTGGTGGGTGTGGAAGATGTTAGCAGCTTAAACAAAGGGTAAGACTTATTCAAGCATTAGGAGAGAGAAAGGGAGAGATCTAGAGAGAGAGATGGACAAAGAAACTAACCAAGAAAACCCATCTCTCCTCCCTAACAATTACACCACCACCACCACCAAGGAAGAGACATCTCCAAGAAAACCACTTGGACATCATGGTAGTGCGAGTAGTGATAGGCTAAAGAGAGACGAGTGGAGTGAAGGGGCAGTGTCCAGCCTCCTTGAATCCTACGAAACCAAATGGGTCCTCAGAAACCGAGCCAAGCTCAAAGGCCATGACTGGGAAGATGTTGCAAGGCATGTCTCCTCGCGTGCCAATTGTACCAAGTCACCCAAGACCCAAACGCAGTGCAAGAACAAGATTGAGTCCATGAAGAAACGGTACCGTTCTGAGTCTGCCACTGCAGATGGTTCCTCTTGGCCTCTCTATCCTCGCCTTGATCTTTTGCTACGTGGAAGTGGGCCATCACCAACAGCAGCAGCAGCCGCTGTGCCGCCGCCGCCGCCGCCGCCACCACCACCACCACCACCACTTCCTCTTCATCCTCAGCCTCATCTTAGCAACCATCCTTTGATGCTTTTGGAGCCATCGGTTGCGGCGGCGCCCCCGCCACCGCCACCACCGCCACCTCCTGCTCCTCCACCACCTCTTGGATTAACTGCACAAAATTCATATGGATCCAATGGTGTTGATAGGGTGGCCAAGGTCAGTCTACATGACCCCCACCCCAATTTTTTATGTTTATGTTCTTACCTGTTTCCCTTTTCTTATTTTTCGAATTTTGATCAATTCAACTTTTCCCAAATAAAAACAGGCCTTATCACCTGGGGATTGCTGTTTTTTTTAGCCCCCAAATTTTGTTGGAGACAGTTGGGTGTGTAATTGTTTCCCACTTTCCCTTCCCATACCCTCTCTCTGTTTCTCATCCTAGCCATAGGGTCTTGGACTTGGAACCCAATATTTGTTTCAGGGCCTAAAAAATGTCTAATTGTGAGTGCCAAGGCATTCATGTAGGACATTGAATTCATCATAGATAGTTAATTATGTATGATTCCAAATTTCACATGGTTGGACTTCTAGTTCAAGTGATAAAGCACTTATACAACAACTGGTCAATTCTCACCTCCCCCTTCCCTTCCCTTCCCTTAATAAAAATAATAATAATTTCATGTCCAAAACCAATTGCAAGAAACTAAATATTCCTGCAGATGTCATTAATTTAGACATGACAGTAACTTCATTTCTTCTTACTACTTTAAAGATGGATACATACATGGCACCTGCATATTGATGTACATACATAAATCTTTGTAGCTTGCAAACACTTGGGGTTGAATCCCAACAATTGTTTTTTCAATTGTACAAACAATTCAGGGCAAAATACACCCTAAGAAGCCCAAGTACTAAACCAGGTACCCAAGACTGCCAGGATACAACACATAGAGAAAAATAATATAATATGTATGACTGATTGATTTTTAAATCTCACTAAATTTATTTCATTACCTGTGATGCTAATTAATATGCAGGAAGATGGAGTAGTGGGGATGAAATTGTCAGACCATGCATCAGACAAAAACCCTTTGGAGATAGATAGCAGCACACCAGCAGCCCTTTACAGTGACAAGGAAAAGTTGAGGTCCAAAAGAATGAAGAGGAAAATAATGGAGAAGAAGAAGAGGAGGAGAAGAGAGGAGTTAGAGATAGCAGAGAGCATAAGATGGTTGGCAGAAGTTGTGGTGAGATCAGAGCAAGCAAGAATGGACACAATGAGAGAGATAGAGAGGATGAGAGTTGAGGCAGAGACTAAGAGAGGAGAGATGGATCTTAAAAGAACTGAAATTATTGCCCATACCCAGTTGGAGATTGCTAGGATATTTGCAGCTGGTGTTGGCAAAGGTGTTGATTCTTCATTGAGAATTGGAAGAAGTTAGAGGAACAAATTTGGAACTTTGAGTACTATTGATATGTATAGAATTTATGTAGTGTATATGTAATTACACTGAGAGAAAAATTAAGAAAGGAGAGAACTTTGGAAGCATAGGTGAGGAAGAGTCGACTAATTAACTTGTAATATATATGCGAATTGATGAAGTAGTTATTGTAGGTACAATAACATATCTACCTTACTTGAAATGTAAATGTTCTCTCTTTGATTAAGAAATCAGTGTTTAGACTTAGAAATACAGTTGTTGATACCTACTGGGGATGGAGCCAGGATTGAAAATTTGGGGGGGCTGAATTTAGTAAAGAAACACCATTGATCTTAGCCTATCACAGAGACGAAGTTCTCTCTCCCATTTACGAACAAACACCATTGATTTCTTACCACATGATGAACTGTTAAAGACTAAAGGCTGAAGTGAAAGAAGAGAGAAGCAGAGGAAAATAAACAACAAATCGTGAAATAAAATAAAGGAAAACAAAAAGCTACAAAAGGAAATAATGGGTTGGAGATCAGGAGAGAGGTCATGGGTGGGGGCTGTATATTAATAATGGGTACTTGAGTGAGTGGGTAATGTTTAATTCATTGTTTTGTCTTTTTTTAATTGGGGGGCTATGGGCTTATACATATATGGCTATTTAAAAAATTAGGGTGGGCTTGAGCACGCCGAGCCCTCCACTAAAATCTGTCCCTGATACCTACTAATACTATATTATTTATGATATAAAAGGGCACAATAAAAATGAAAATTTGAAAAAAAAAAGTTGGAAAATTGAAACCGAAGTTGTACGTGCGCAATTGCGCATGTGATCACCTCGTCTAATAGGTGTACCATGAGGAAAGACTCTTTATGTGTGATTTTCTTAATTTGCAAAGTGTTTTTTTTTTTTTTTTTGTTTGCAAATTGATGATTGCTCTTAAATGAAGCTCATTAATTATGTCTTTTGTGGGATTTTGAAGGGTTTTATTTTATTTTTGTAAGGGGCAGTACGGACCGTGTGATTTTTGTAAGGACATGACGGAAGAGCCTATAAAAGCTGATCAAGAGATGTATTGCTAATTTACTATTAAGGTACAATATCAAATTTTCAACAATATACACACCAAAACACTTTGATTCAATGCTGACTTGAGGGTCGAAATTTTTTTTGCAAGGAGTAATGCTTAATTGGGTCTTGACTCTTGAGGCTCAATAAATTAAAGACATATGTTGTTTTTTAAAATCTCAAACATTCCAGTCTTTTATTATCTGTGCATCCAAATATCATATTTCTTTTAATTCTTTTATATTTATTTTTTGCTGTGAGTACCTCCTCTCTCAAAATGGATCGATCCACCTTTGAGGTCGAATCAATTGGAGGTAAGAGCTTTTGGTTCCGAGTATGTGGGAGCCATTCGAAGGAGGAAAACTCAAGCTCATCACTTAATTAAAAGGCTTCCAAAGTGGCAAAAGTTGATTGTCGAGAGCCTCGTCTGCCCATTGATTCGGCAATTGAGGCTTCCAATTGTTAGAGTATTAAAACTAGAATTTATCATTTTTTCATTGTTTTGTATTATTTCTTCCAGCTGTAATATGCCACATCAGCTTAGTTAGCTGTTAGGTTTGTTGAGTCAGCTGTTAAGTCATTTAGAGATGTTGTTAAGCTGCTAGACTAATGAAGCTTAGGAAGCTAAGGTATATATATAAATGCTTTATTCCTCTGTAATATTGAATAAAAAAACACAATCATTACAATTAATGTTTCTCTCTAGTTTTTCTTTATCTGAGATTTACTTTGTATCCAAACACGAATGTCCTACCCAATCAGCAATGAATGACACCTGATTATTCACAAACTCAACCATCAATTATACTAGTTCTTAATTCAATTTATTGTGATATGATATCTTGTGGTGAGAAATTTGAAACTTTTATTTGAGAGAAGCTTTGCATTTGACAAGAGAGCTGTGTAAAATATGCCACAACACGTTACAAATTCGTAATTTATTAGTGAATGTATATCAGTTATGGCCATCTTCGATCCCATCACATCGATAAATAAAGATAAGAAAAATTCTTATTGAGGCTAAAAGTGGATGATGTGTTCTATTATTGACTTTGGGTATAATTGTGTAAATTTTGTCATTTTATATTTTTCCTAGTACAATATAAGATATTAACACTAAAAATGGTTTTTATTTTTAATTTCCTCCAATATTTAAAAAATGACTAACAAACAAATTGAGCAAATTTCAGATGAAAATCCAAGATGTTTTATGTTGCAAGTTTCAGGCAGCATATGAAGTTCTAAGGGAAAAGTAACATATGAAGGTAAGTTACCCAATTGTCCATTCTTTTAAAATACACGCATAGATTTTACATGTATATATCAATATACATGGTATGATATACAAATCATGTCTTTTGCATTGTCTTCTGATAAAATAAAAAAAAAGGTATTCACTGAAGTCATGTTAGGGGGGTGTCCCCAACTTAGATTTTAAAGGAATTTAATGGATTTTAAAATCCATAAAATCCATCAAAATCCAAAAGGTGGAATTCTCATGGAATTTATTATGCGTAAAAAATGCATTCAAATCTATTCAAATCCATCCAAATCCATTAAAATCCTTCACTTAATGAAATCCATGACTTTTTGAGGACACCTGGATTTCATTGGAATCCATTAAAATCTGAGTTGGGGACACCTAAATTTCATTAGAATCCATTAAAATCTAAGTTAGGGACACCTAAATTTCATTGGACTTTTAAAATCCAATGAAATCTAAGTTGGAGACACCCCCCTAAGTGTCAAAATAGTGTCATCTTGCGAGTATAAACCAAAACTTCAAATTAGAACCCAAAACTAACATATTATATATATAGGGATTTTCTCTAGAAAGGATGTCCGCATTTTATAAAATTTGTGGATGTGAACTATCCAGTCGCTATCCGGTAGACAGCCGCAAATTTTGGTCAACAGGTGCTGTAGCAAGTTTGGTCGTCAAGGTATAACAGATGTCTTCGGGATGGCGACCGGATAGTCCACATCCGCAAATTTTGTAAAATGGGGACATCCTCTCTATAAAAAATCCCTATACATATATATACAGTTTTTTTTTTTAGGGCGGACACGTTTGTATTTTTTTTTCACGGATTCTCGTCGCCAAGCGCTCGGTAGTCCATTTTTTATAACAACCGAACGCTGCAATAAGCACTCGGCACCACTTCCTCCGCCGATTTTTGAGGGTATTTCCCCGACGGTTCATCCCATATCTTCCTAGGGTGTACAATGAGGCTTGTGGAGGTTGTATATTAGGTTTTAACTCCGGTTCAAAATTTGGAAGTTGAAACCTAATATAAAAGCAGACAAACCAGTGTCGAGCGCTCGACAACGCTACCTAGTACTCGATGCTGAAAATCCGTGAAAATAAAATTGCGTGTGTCCGCCCTAAACCTAAAGAAGAATTGTATATATATATATATATATATATATATAAAGAGCCCATGGGGGGTTAATGATTTAAGAATTTGATCCAACCCAGTACCAAAGTGAGTAAAAACTCTAGAGTCATGACTCTAGTTTCTCTTACCCACTACATAGAATTTCTTTTTTTGAATTTAATAACAAACAAGTTCCAAATTTTAAAAGAGTGCTTATATTGCCACCCACTTGTCATATTTTCTCACCATCTTATTTTAACATCCACTATTAAATTTGAAAAAAATTATAAAATCACTATTCCTACATTTCATTATTCTTATAATATCCTTTGATATACCAACTCAAATACCCACCTACTAAACACTCTTCCTACCCCCCTTAACTATTATTCCACTATAACACCCCAAATCTTACTGATCTTGGTTTAGGTGGTGTTACTAAATTGATTTTAGTTTAGAACTAATGTTTACATTTTTCTTTGCAACCACAAACATGAATTTGATTCACATGCAGATTAATGAAAAATTTCTTCCTTCTATACAATTATAATTATGTGTTATGCGTACTTTGGATTTCCATATTTGATTAAATGATTATGCATGCACAATTTGTCTTGTGGAAACAATTAAATTGCTTAAGTATCTCATTAAGCCTACTCGGATCACATATGCATTGCACTTGTGCATATGTGTGATTGTTATACTTGAACTAGGTTTAGAAAGTCAAGAGTGACCAAAGGAATGTCAAGGATCAAAAGGTTTGACCTTGAAACCCTAGCAATTGACCAGCCTACACAACTAAGGCTAGAACCCTAGAATACTTGAGTAAGAGATAAGGAAAACAGCCATGGCATGAAGTGTTGATCATGACCAAAGCTGGAGGTTGAGTGTGATCTCGGGTAAAGGAAAGAAAAGAAATAAAATGATGGTTTTTGTTTAAGTGAATTAAGCAAGGAAAGAAAGTAATGGACTTAGATTGGCTAATGGGCTGAATAAACCTAGTTCATTAGGCTAAACACTTATGAAGCAAGGCCTTAAGGGATTGGCCAACCAACCTAAGCCCTCTTGGGAAAATCAAAACCCTGAGAACTAGCCTTGAACCCTTTCCCATGCCAGTTAAGAGAAGACTGAAGATGTGACTCTTCTATTCCCACTCCAACAACCATATTCTACCTTTTTTAAAAACCAACCTCCATTCAGACAACCATTCACACATTCAATTCAATTTCAACGAGAGAAAAAGAGAAAGAAAGAGAGAAAGAAAGAGAGGCAGAGAAAAAGAAGAACTTGAAGGAATTCAAGAACAACCAAAAGTTCAAGAAAGGGGAAGAATGAGTGCAGCCTACACTGCTTTTGAAGGGAATTATGGTAAGAAACCTCCCAACCAAACTCTCAACTTCTTTATTACCAGTTCTTAGGATTAGAATAATGATAGGATAGCTTAGATAAGTTGCATTTCGAAAATCAATAGGCTGTCATGTTTCAAAAACCTTGTTTGGCTGATTTTCAACTCACTGACCCTACTGCCATGTTTTCAATGTCTGCATCAAACCTCTTGGAAATTGACAAAATTGTTTTAATATGAGAAACTATACATCTTAACCTTTCTTTAGAATCAAATAACTCAAATCCAATGTTTTATGAATTTGTAGTGAATTTTACAAGTTACTGCAATTTTCTGCATGTTTTCACAAAGAGAAGTATTAGTTTTTTATGCACGAATTTCGATACATTTGGAATTTTGATTTGAAATTGTTACAGTAGCTTTTAAATGTGATTTTAAACCTTTTCCAATTGGTCTCACTCGATTTGGTTCAGTATACACAAAAATAAGATTTTTGATCATATGAACAGTGATCATGCAGAATTTCAGTTTTTTTGTGTGAGTTTTAGCACTTTGAAAACCCCACTTTCACAACTCCAAATGCTCTGAAAATTTTTTTGTACATAAATATCAATGTGTCTTCTAACTTCTTGTGAAAAATTTTATTCAAATGATTTTTGTACAATTTTATAAAATTCATGGAGCAGGTGTTTCTCTTTTGACATTTTTAAGCGTTTTCAATGAGGTGTCAAACTGCCATTTTCCAATTTTGGATCTTTTGGCCTAAACTCTTGGTTTGAGCAAGTCAAAAACCACCACTGAGATTGTTCTGGGAATAGGAGGGAGTCCAATTACCCCTGGATTGAAATTTGGGTTGTCAAACCTCTTGTTCTTCAACTAAAGCCTTGAAATTGATTTATGCAGTATGTCCATCTTTCTGTCATGACTTTTGTAATACCTTTAAGCCTTCATTTGTGCTTCAATACATAATTTAAGACTTCTGAGAGGTCAGACTTTAATTGTTTTTTATTTTGAAATCTCGGATGCAACTTAGCTTGTCCATTAAGCCATCAAAACCTAGGAAACCCTAATTTCTGTTTAGAGGAAACCATTTCTGATTTTGTTATGCTTCAAACTAGGGAAACCACTTGTTGGGACAACAGCAAGGACAAAGACTACATTTGAGGTAGGGGGAGCTTGTCCACTTAAAACCCTATGTCTTTTCTTTATACCTATATGTTTATATATATGTATATGTGATTGTGTTTGTGCTTTTAGTGCTAAATACTTGGATGTGCATTGTGTTTGAAATGCTTAAAATGAGTTTTCAATTAATCATTAAGTTACTATACAAACAACCTGATCGGCCTTAATTCCACAACCTATATTTACTTTGTTTTAGATGATCACTTAGGGTAAGAAAACCAACATGATATGGCATGTTGATGACTTCAACTTGCTTTATCATGTTGGAAAAATAATTTGAATTCGGTAATCAAATTAGATTGATCAGGTTGGTGCAGTTTGCCTTGTTGAATAACATGCTTGGTGTTTTAAACTAAGTCATCATGTGTAAATATGTTGATGACTTCAACTTGCTTCAAAGAGGAAATATAACTTGAATTAGTGTTGCTCACAATTAAAATACACTTAGGTTGAATTAAGTGTAACTTGCAACCCTCTACATGCATGAAACCGAGACTAGCAATCTAGTTACATGCCTCTAGATGAATAATTGGTATCTTACATAATTGAAGTTAGTATTGAAACAAATTAGAATAATTTGGATCCTAGTTTCATTGCTTTGTTTTAGTCTTACATGTTTTTAGGAATGTAAACTAATTAACTTAAAAGCTTGAAACTAAAAAGGAAATAATTGATTATCCTCATTTGTTTTAAAAAAGAATACAAGCCTATTACATTTAATTTATTGTTAATATAAGTTGCTGGTTTTTAATTCCTTAATTAAAAGCATGCTTGTATGATTTATTTAATGAAGTAGTCATGCACTTGTAAAACTGTCATCACTTAATTTCATATGCATAATTGATAAATGGTTTATTAAGGGCAGGGTTACCTTTATGGAATTTGTCATTGCATTACATTTGAACATTCATAGTTATTGAATTGAAAATGTGTACTCTAATATGTTTTGAGTGTTTGGACTTCCTAATTAGAGATAAAAGGGCAACATGAAACATTATTCTCAAGTTCAATTCTCTAATAGTATACATACAGGTTTATCTAAAATTGGTTATGTGTTTTAAAAATATTCTAGATGAAAAGAGATATGATTATCTACTTTTAATAAAGGACATGTCAGTCTAGACCTACTTGATTATTAGTAGGAAATGAGGATAGGGGTAATTACAATTACAAATTAGGAATAAGTCCACTATTTTGAATTTTGACAGGTTTGCTTTGTCATGGATAAAAGTTACGATTATATTTTACTTTTAAACATGCATTTGCATTTCATGAAATGATTCATGGTTGTTTGGAATGTTTTTTAAAATATGAAAACTGTTATTATTGTAACATGCTCAATTGAGACCCAGACTTAGTTTAAAGTGTACTCTTGCTGTGGTACTACATGTTTCCTATTGAATTAAACTTGTTAGGATTGCTTGGCTGCCTCATATTTAAGATGCTTGTGATTCTAGCTATTCTGGCAAAAATGTTTACTAAAACCTTACTTTTATAACTCAAACTACTTTGAAATGTGTGTAAATGATTTGGACTAGTTGAGTAAGTGATCAGTTGTTTTTGATGATGTTCACCCCTACACAGTTTATTAAGTGCAAGAAACCTTAGGATTAGCAATGGTAAGCTTGGTGTACGTACTTCTTAGATTATGAAGAAAAAGAAAGTAGCTGAAGAGTTAGGTCTCCAATTAAGTGTAGAAGTCCCAACACCACCAACATCACATTTCTCAAGTGAGGAGGATCCTAGCATGGATGAGTGTGTAACAACCCCTTTCCTATTTTTTTGCCTTTATTTTATGCTTCAATTGAGGAATCTGTTGACTTCATACTCTTAGGATTAGAATGGCTCGTTACTTCATTACTTTGTTTCAATTTACAACTGGTTTTCCATTTAAAAGGATTAATGAATTCCCTTTTGTTATTTTGCTTCATTCATTGAATTTCAAAGCAAGGGCTTATTTTCCCATTTTTTTTTTTTTTTGAGAAGAAACGAGAACTTTTATTAAAAAGACAAAGTAAAATAAAAAACACAGAGTGGATCAGGAATCCACAAACTTATAAGAAGAATAAAAGTAAAAAAACAAAACTGATCTTAGATAAGAAAAACCCAAGACATCGCCCCAGAACTAGTCTCACTGCACAACAGCTAACACGTTCAGCATAATAGAGGATATAGAGTGTGCCCAAAAATCAGCCGTAACTGATGCCCATAAAGCAGCCCAAAATTTCGCTCGCTCCCAAAGAACTTCCACTTCAACCCCCTTATAATCATCGAAAATTCTTCTATTGCGCTCCATCCATAAAACCCAAAAAACAGCCAGCACCAAGCATCTCCATAGGGTTTTTGCTTTTTTCCCCTTCCCTAAGGCTTGAAAGCAGGTACTCAAAAGCTCAGAACAGTTTTGTGGTATTACCCATGAAGCGCCAACCTCCCTAAACAACTTCCACCACAATTGTAAAGAGTAAGAGCAATGAAGGAAAACATGGTCCACACTCTCCTCCCCCGCTTTACATAGAATGCACCATTGAGGTGAAAAACAGCTAAAAGGCCTCCTCCTTTGAACAAGATCACAAGTGTTTACCCTCCCAATAGCCACCAACCAAACAAAAACTCGAACTTTAGGAGGAAATTTTGCTGCCCATATTTGGGGATAAGGAGAAAAATAAGGGTCATTGCTTTTGTTGCATAAAAAAGTACTATAGAATTGGAAGAAAGACACCCTGACCCTTCTAGCTTCCATCTTCTAGAATCCACCCTTGACGGAAACAGACGAGCCCCTTCTAGCTTCTCTAGCAAAACCACAAGCTCAGCTAACTCCAAATCATTTGGGTTTCTCCTAAACCCAAAATTCCAACTGTAAGGATATGCATAAGTGTCCACAAAACTTGATATAGAATCATGATGCTTTGTAGACAATAAAAAACAGCGAGGATACATTACTTTCAACGGGCGCTCCTCCAACCAACAGTCCTCCCAAAACCTGACCCTAACCCAAATTTCCCACTACAAATTTGCAGCAATGTAAAAAGGACGGATAGCCAAGAGAAATGTCTCTCCACGGACTACGGCTTAAAACCCTCAACACAGGCTTTGTGTCCCAACCATTAACAGCTTCCCCATATTTGCTTCTTATCACATAATGCCACAAGGAGACTGGTTCCTTAGAATACCTCCACAACCATTTACCAAGTAAAGCTTTATTCCTCTCAATCAGATTTCCAACCCCTAAACCTCCATTTACCTTGCTTTTAGCCACCACCTCCCATCTCACTAAGTGGTCTTTCTTTCCCTCCTCCACGCCTTCCCACAAAAAATTTCTCATTAACCGTTCTAGCTTTGAGGCCACTCCGCAAGGAATTTTGAACAATGACATATAATAAATTGGGATGCTACTCAAAACAGCTTGAATCAAAGTGAGCCTTCCTCCTCTCGATAAAAAAGCCTTCTTCCAACTTTGAAGTCGCTTCTCCACCTTGTCCACTACTGGATTCCAGAAATTTAAAGCCCTAGGGTTCCCTCCAAGAGGAAGACCCAAATACTTCATTGGCCAATTACCCACCTCACAACCCCAGGAGTCTGCCAAACTGGCAATTTTGTCCTCATCTGAATTAATCCCCACCAGAGAACATTTTCCTTTATTAATTTTCAGACCCGAAATAGTGCTGAAGAGATTGAGCACCTCCAGTAGATTGAACCAATTATCTTCCGACCCCTCCAGGAAAAAGATAGTATCGTCCGCAAACTGAAGATGAGAAATCTCCACACTTTCCCTCCCAATCTGCAGACCTTTAATCAGATTGTTTTCTTGAGCTTTTTCCAATATTCTACTGAGCACATCCACTACTAAAGTGAAAAGAAAAGGTGATAAGGGGTCACCTTGTCTCAAGCCTCGCGAAGCTTTGAACTTGCCCCTAGGTCTACCATTAATCAATATTGAAAAGTTAACAGATGCCAAACAACCTCTTATCCAACTTCTCCATTTGTCACCAAATCCTTTTCTTTCCATAACTTCTTCCAAAAATCTCCAATCCACATGGTCATAAGCTTTCTCAAAGTCTATCTTGAAAACCAACCCCTCCTCCTTTTTCTTCCTCACTTCCTCCACTACTTCATTTGCCACTAGAACCGCATCCAATATTTGTCTGCCTTTCACAAAAGCACCCTGAGCTTGAGAAATTGTACTACCCATGATCTCCCTTAGCCTTGACGCCAAAACTTTAGCCATGATCTTATACAGACTTGTCACTAGGCTTATAGGCCGAAAATCCCCAACTTTCAAGGATTCAATCTTCTTGGGAATTAGACAAATATATGTTTTGTTTGTCACTGCATTAACCACCCCATTATTGTAGAATTCCTCCATTACCTTCAGGATATCATATTTCAACACATCCCAGCATCTCTGAAACATTAACATTGAATAACCATCTGGACCTGGAGATTTATCTCGGCCACAATCAAAAACTGCCTTTTGAATCTCCAATTCCTCAAATGGTCTTTCAAGCCAAGCTGCTTGTGATTCACTGATTGGATTCCAATTAATGCCGTCCAAACCCCATCTTTCCTCCTCAGTACTACTATACAATTGCTTGAAAAATCTTAACAGCTCATGTTCTATTTCCTCCTCCGCTTCTACTACTCCGCCTCCCTCCACTTCCAATCTTTCAATAAAATTCTTCTTTCTTCTACCACTAGCAACTTTGTGAAAAAATCTGGTGTTGCTGTCTCCATCCCTAGCCCATTCGATTTTTGATCTCTGCCTCCATTTCACTTCTTCCTTAAAGGCCAAATCTCCCAAACGAAATAGAAGAGTTTCCCTCTCCTTTTTTTTAATGCTATCTAAACTGTCCCTGCCTTCCAGAAGGTCCAGCTCTTCTATTTTTGCTTCCACCTCCCTTTTTTCTTTCTCCACATCACCAAAAGTCTCTTTACTCCAAGACTTCAATTTCACTTTCACCCCTTTTAATTTTCTCATAAGCTTATAACCCTCACACCCTTGAATATTCTCTGACTGCCACCAATTCTGGAACATTTTTTTGAAACCCGGATGATCCAACCACATGTTTTCAAACCGAAAAGGACCTGGCCCCCATTTCAACTTGTTAGTATCCAGCTCAATTGGGCAGTGATCAGAAGTTGCCCTAACCAGCGCTTTTTGTCTAACATTTGGATAAAGTGCTTCCCAATCTTCAGAAAATAAGAACCTATCAAGTCTTCGGCAAATCGCCTCTTCTCCAGCTCTAGACCAAGTGCATTCCGCATTGAGTAGGTTTGGATCTCTCAACCCAGTCTCTAGAATAAACTCATTGAAAACATGCATACTTCTAGTAGTCCTTCCACCATTGGATTTTTCAGAATCATAACGCACCACATTGAAGTCACCACCCAAGCACCATCTTGGGCCGCATAGACCATAAAGACCTCCAAGTTCTTCCCAAAAATTCGCCCTTTCCCGATATCTGCATGGGCCGTAAATGCTTGATAACCACCAATCTGCCCCATTTGAACCTTTGATTTTTACAGAAACTGAGAACTCCCCAATAACAGACTCCAAAACTGAAACATGTTTTGTGTTCCAAATCACCGCTATACCACCCGAACTACCCCTCGCAGGAGCGAACACCCAGTCTTTAAATCTGGCCCCCCAAATACTTGCCACCAGCTTTCTGTCTACTAAAGCTTTCTTTGTTTCTTGTAACATTACAATGTCTGCTTTGTGATGAAACAACTGCTCTTTTAAAATTACTCTCTTCCTTTTGCTGCCTAGACCCCTGACATTCCAGCTAATTATCTTCATGGATTTTTTTGTTCTTCCCTAGAGCTTTTACAGCCCTTCTTTCGTCGATTTTGACAAGAGACGTAGACTTTCTTGCTTCAGTTTTCTCCCTAAGGCCTTTGCTGGATAACATCATACTAGCATTTCTTCCATTAATTAAGGACTTTTTGAGTGGAACCATTGTCACCTTCATTTTCGACAAAAAGCTACTTATTTGTGTAGATGCTTCATTTTTGGCTGACACAGAGCCTACACTTCTTCTCCTTTTATATTTTAAAATCTTCTGGTCCTTTTCGGTAGTCTTAAAGGCATGGGGCTTAGGACCAAGTCCCTTCCTAACCTCCCTCGTCGAACACACAACTTTATCTGCAGGAGGCACATAATTATTTCCAAAATCTGATATGGAATCAGTTGGCGCTTAACCCATTGATGTTTCCCCCTCTGCACCGTTAAAAAAATGTTTAAGAACTCCTTCATGACTTTCCAGCACTCCCAAAGTCTCTTCTTCATCTTCCGAAGACTCCTCCATTTCCTCCTTTTTAGAATCAGTTGAGACCAAAGAAGTTTCATTTTCCAGAATAGCAACCAGGTTAGAATTTGAAACCTCATCTGAAAAGAAATTAATTCCCTCGAATTCCTCCAATTGTTCTGAACCCCTAGTCACGTCTGCAGCTCTGATCACATGGCCATTTTGAATTTCTCCGCCCCAACTTTCCAGTTTACAGTTAGCAACTTCCCTTTCTGCTCCTTCTTCCCTTTCATTATAGTCAAGATCTGTATCAAAAGCAAGAAGATTAGAGTTCTTAACTTTTTCCAATACCACCTCTCCCTGCTCGCATAACTGGGCTCCAAACTTCTCTGGTTTAAGAACAGTAAATTTGTCAACAGGATTTTTTCTGCTACCAAATCTCGATAGGAAGGTTGATTTAGCTAGCTTTGACCCAATCACTTCAGCTCCTTTCCACCCGTTTCTAGAATCTGATCCATAAATAGAGTCCCTTTTATCATTGGCTTCCACTTTATTATTAATAACTTCTGGCTGGGCTCCCTGCTTTTTCAAAACTAACCCATCAGCTTTTTCTAAAACAGTAAGGCCCAAATCCACTTTAGGCCCACTTACATCTCCACTTGACTTATTAATATTGACTTTTGACTGGGCTTCCAGCTCTTTCAAAACTAACCCATCAGTTTTTTCTAAAAGAATAGGGCCCAAATCAACTTTTGGCCCACTCACATCTCCATTTGACTTTTCCGTAACACCCACTGGCTCTTTAGGATTCTGCTCTATCTTTTCATTAATATCTCCCAACAACCCTTCTAGAAAATTATCTCCAGCTTCCTTTCCCACTACAAGAGGCTCATTGATTTTTAAGGGCTGCAACTCATCTTCTATCACCAAGTCCAATATTCCATCTAGGAAATTGTCCCCTAATAATTGCTTCAGCGGTACCTCTTCCCGAACTCCCCCACCACCCCGTGGCACTTTCATTGATCCATCTTCTGGGACTGTTTGCTTGTAAGTAGCTGCCTTTTCACCTTCCAAAAGATTTCAAGCAAAATCATTAACACCCCCATGTTTCTCTCCATCATCAATGCTACTTTCATAAGACTGTTCAGTTCTCAAAGCTGTCTCTTTACTTTTAAGATTTTTCATCTTTTTCTGCCAACTCTTCCTGCCACGTGTAACCCCCTGGTTGTACCTTTCAGACTGACAAACCTTCTCACCTTCCCCCACCTGATTCTTTGCCGGAATAGCAATTGTGTGACTCCTCTGAAAATTCCGGCCGCCATCTATGGTGGGTCTTCGTGCAGCTGAGACGGGTCAGATTTTTATGCTAAGAACTCCAAATTCTCCACCCAGTTTAATGAATTCTGGCAAAAACCCATTATTAATCCCTTTCACTCTGATTCTTGCTTCAAACAAGTTCCCAAAATTCAACGTTCTTCGATCAATCTGGATCAAGCCACCACATACATTCCCAATTAACGTGAAAACATGCTCCGTCCACAAGTTTAGTGGTAGCCCTTCCACTGCAATCCACCCCCCATAACTTACAACCTTTCGTTGACAAATAGAATTGCAACTCTGGTTCCATTTTGACAGAATCACACCTGTTTCGCCTTGGAAGGAAATTTTCGTCAACTCTACCGCCTTTCTTACCTCCTCTTCCGTTGGACAAGCAAACAACGCTCTATTAATCTGGAATGGATTGAGACAAATTTGGAATCCCAACACCTCCGATATAGATTTTTCAACCGAAGACCAGGTTTGATTAACCGTTTGTCTTTCGCATACGACCATACGCTCCCATGTAGTATTTTCTTTTCTGAGATACTCCGTTTCTTTCGACTCTCCCTTGTGGTTCCGATAACTGCCACCCGTCACCTTGAAATCTCTGTTCTGTGATTCTGAGTTTCTTGATACCATCTCTTTGTAAGTAATATGTGAATTTACCCTTGACACAGCCTTATCCGAAGATCTGCTGCTTTTCATGAACTCTGTCTTCTTTTGTTTCTCGTACAGAAAAGAATGTAAGTTTTCCTCCAATTTTCTCTAGCCCGCTGCACCTTGGCCTTTTGGAAGAATAATGCTTCGCACCACACCCTTCGCACCACACTCGGATAGCCTCAGAAAAGACCCATTTTTATTGCTGTACCTCTCCAACCACAGCTGATAATGAGGACCTCTGTAAGTTTTGAAAAGCTCCTTTTCCTGCTCCTTTTGAGCTTCCCTTACTTGATTGATAATCCACGCAGCACCCCCTAACCCAACACCAATTTGATAACTCTTTAACCTGTTTCTTTCTGTGATCAAAAGGATCTCGCTCCTTGAATTCCTGTCTAGCTCGATGAAGAAACTTTTGAATTCTATCCTAAAGGCTCTCTCTCCTCTCTCTCTCTCCTAACTTCTCTCATCTCTCTATCTTAGGATGCAATTGCCTGACTGGCCAGATCTTAGGTATATGTTTTTGGAAATTTACTGGTCTGCTCCTCCATAGAAACCAACTAGACTAAATTTTGAAGCAGTTGAACTTGGCACACCAATGAAATCTATTATAGCACCAAGACCAAATTTTCCAAACCTTTTTTTTTTTTGTAGCACTGAGTATAGGAACCTTCTTTTCGAAGTAAAAAAAGAAAAGAAATAGGAACTTGTTTACTTTACATTGCAATTGATCCACTTAGTGAATGCAGGGTGTAATGAAAACCATTATACACGACATCATTTGCAAAATCATCTTGTTATTATATGGCTTTCCCGGATTTTGCGCTAACCCTCCTGTTGTGTTTGCATCCCCATTGTTAAACCTATTTTAAGAATTCATTTTTAAACTCACAAGCTCACTACTTAAGAATGTTTCTGCTGGTTACATTTTCTTTGTTAAAAGTAAAAATTTAACTCTGATTTTTAGATAACTATATGTGTTGATTAAGCCTTACATTGATCATTGGCTTTGGGATGATGTTAATCTCAAGGTTGCTGGCCAATGTGGCACTACCACATGCTCAAAGTAATAGGCCCTACTTTGGGGTGTGACAAAATTAAGGTGGTATTAGAACATTGTTAGGGACAACTGACATTTTCAAAATTTTGAAATTTTCTATCCTTGAAAGGTGAAAACCACTGTTATAAGTGTTGAGTCAAAATTATTTTGCACTTGAAAAAAAATAATGAACCTTAGGAATTTTGATCATGACAGGTCTGAGCCTAATAATGAGGGGACAAAAGTAGGAACTCTAGGAAGTGAGCTGTCCAAAAAGAAGAGACAGAGGGAAATGAGGAAGCCTGACCCTGAAGATCTTGTGATGGATGATTAATATCTAGTCAAGAGAAAAGGCTCAAATTCTAAGGATAGAAGTGAGGAAGATTCAGAGGAAGATTCAGAGGAAGACGGAGCATAGCTTTAAAGAGGAAGATGAAGAGGAAGAGGAAGTGTCTGCCAAGGAAGTCACACCTCTAAAGAAAAGGAAACTGAACTTTGCCCACAGCCCATCCTTTGAGGGGAAGAAGGCCAAACTGTGCAGCCTCAAAGGGAGGGAGAAAGGAGGACCTAACAGTGCTAATGGCCCAACTGCAAGAACCCCCACACCTATCCCTAGCCCACTTGTGAACCCTGAAAACCCACCTCCCAACCTTATGCTGAATCACCACACCTGCTGCCTAGACCATCATCTTTTCTAATCCCTTTGGACATGATTAGGCATAGCCACCAAGAAACAAAAACGCTTAGACAGTACATTGCTGGCTTTGATTTTCTACTCAGCATTCCTACATAAAAGATCACAGATGAGGCCAAAAACCATTTTCTAGTGACTGGGATGAATGCGAAGTATAGGGAGATCTTTAGAGATTGTTTTCCTTTCCCACCATACTAGAAGATGAGGGCAATCATATTGGCTTGGGGAGGGGAGAATAAAGCCAACAATGAAGCAAACAAAAAAGTTGCAACTGCTAGTAGTGGTTGCAGATCAAGGAGGCCAAACTAGTGATCTTGACCCTTGAAACTAGTCCAAAAACAAAAACAATTATTTTAGTATAATTCCTTTAGTTTATATTTTTGCTATATTTGATTTTTCTTGAACAATTGCCAATTATTTTTGCTCTATGATCCCACTCTTTTGCACAGGTTTTTGAATTGAGTTTTGGGGACAAAACTCTTTTAAGGTGGTGTTACCAAATTGATCACTTAGTTTAGGACTAATGTTCACTTTCTGCAACTACAAATATGAATTTGATTCACATGCTTAGATTAATGAAAAGTTACTTCCTTTTATACACTTGTTACAATTATAATTATGTGTTATGCTTACTTTGGATTTCCATAGTTGATTAAATGATTACATGCACATTTTGTCTTGTGGAAATAATTAAATTGCTTAAGTGTTTCATTAAGCGTACTTGGATCGCATATGCATTGCACTTGTGCATATATGTGATTTCTATACTTGAATTAGGTCTAGAAAGTCAAGAGTTGACCAAAGGAATATCAATCAAAAGGTTTGACCTTGGAACCCTAGCAATTGACCAACCTACACAATTAAGGCTAGAACCCTAGGACACTTGAGTAAGAGATAAGGAAACAGCCATGGCATGGATTATTGATCATGACCAAAGCTGGAGTTGAGTGTGATCTCGGGTTAAGGAAAGAAAAGAAATCAAATGATGGTTTTTGTTTAAGTGAATTAAGCAAGGAAAGAAAGTAATTGATTAGATAATGGACTGAATAAACCTTGTCCATTAGGCTAAACACTTATTAAGCTAGGTCTAAAGGGATTGGACAGCCACTTAGAGCCCTCTTAGGAAACCAAAAGCCCAGACAAGCCATCTCCTAAGTCTCATTTCCCACGCAAAAATTGAACATGAAGAGGTGATTCTTCAGTTTCCTTCCAACAGCCATATCCTTACATATTAAACCAACCACCATTCAGACAAACCACTCCCACAATTAATTCAAACTTCAACGAGAGAAAGAGAGAAAGAAGGAAAGAGAGACAGAGAGAAAGAGAGAAAGAAAAACTTGGAGGATTCAAGAATCTAAGAAAATGAGAAGGAGAAGTGCAGCCACACAGCCTTCGAAGGGATTCCTAGTAAAAAAATCTCCAAACCAGTCTTTCAAGTTCTTAAATACCAATCTTTGAGATTGGAATGATGGTAAGATGACTAGGTTAAGTTGCATTTCGAAAATACATAGGTTTTCATGTTTTAAATTCTTGTTTAGCTGTTTTTCAACCTACTGACCCTACTGCCATGTTTTTGATGCATGCATTAATTCTTTTGGAATTTGACAAAACTGTTTCAATGAGAGAAACTAGATATCTTAACCTTTCTTAAGAATCAAGAATCTCTCAAATCCACTGTGTTATGAATTTATAGTGATTTTTACAAGTTGCTGTATTTTTTGCATGTTTTCACAAAGAGAAACATTAGGTTTTTATTCACGAATTTTGATACACTTGAAATTTTGATTTGAAATTGTTACAGTAGCATTTAAATGTGATTTCAAACCTTTTCCAATTTGTCTTATTCGATTTGGCTCAGTATACACAAAAATAAGATTTATGACCAAATGAACAGTGATTATGCAGAAAAATCAGTTTTTAGTGTGAACTTTGGCTCTTCGAAAATGCCACTTGCACAACTTGAAATGGTTTGAATTTTTTTTTGCATGAGTGTTAGCATGCTAATTAATGGTCTATGGAAAATTTTATTCAAATTAGTTTTGTAGAATTTTATAAAAATCACAGTGCAAGTGCTGCTTTTTTGGATTTTTTGAGGAACCAATTATGCACAAAAACTGCCATCTTTTGTTTTAATATTTTTTGGCCTAAACTTTCAGTTTGCACAAGTCACAAATCACCCATGCTAATTTTCTAAGAACATGACGGAGTCCAATTACTCTTAGATCAAAATTTGGGTTGTCAAACCCCATGTTTTTGAGTTAAAACCTATCTGCAACATACCTATTTTCTTTTATGGCTTTTGTTATGCTTTTTAAACCCTCAATTATGCTTCAATACATGATTTAGAACTTGTGAATGGTTAGACTTCAATTTTTTTTTATTTTAAAATCTCGGATGCAACTAAACTTGTCCATTAAGCCATTAAAACCTAGAAAAAGTCTAATTTTGTCTAGAGGATGTCATTTCTGATTTCGTTATTTTTTTAATTAGGGAAACAACTTGTTGGGACAACAACAAGGACGAAGACTACATTTAAGGTAGGGGAGCTAGTCCAGTTAAAACCCTATGCATTTTCCTTATACCTATATGTATTTATATGTATATGTGCTTGTGATTATGCTTTTGGTGCTGAATGCTTGGTATTGTATTCTATTTGAAATGTTTAAAATAAGTTTAGAATTAATTATTAAGCTATTTTTCTATCAATCTAATCTGCCTTAAGTTCATAGCCTCTATTTATTTTGTTTCTTAGTTGTTCATTTTGAGTAAGAAAACCAACATGTGTATGTATGTTAATGACTTCAATTTGTTTCACCATATTGGCAAAGTAATCTGAAATTAGTAATCAACTTAGACTGATCAGGTTTATGCAGTTTGCCTTGTTAAATAACTTGTTTTGTGTTTTAAACTAAATCAACATGTGTATGCATTTTGATGGCTTCAACTTGCTATAAAACAAAAAACGAAAAACTTTTACTAAGTTAAGTTTTGACTTAGAAGTGTATCAGAACACCTAGTAAGATTAATAGAGTTTGCATAACTGGAAACAACATTAAGGGAAATCGAACCTAGTTTATATACTTGTTGGCTTCACATGCTCCTAGGTTATGAATCTGATTTGAACAAGTAACTAGGAATTGAATGAAGAGAGAAACCCTTGATTATTTCCTTTTGCATCAACTCTTCATTGAATGAATACAAGACTGCTAGCTTAAAGGAAAATGTTGATAATATGATTATCTTTATTTGCATTAATTGAATGATGAAGCATGTTAAAACTAACTTGTGCAATGAACTTATAATGCATATATGAAACTGCCAATACATATGCACATGTATGATTATTATATTATGGTTCATTGAGGGCAGGTCTTCCCTTCATAGGGGCTGCCATTGCATTACATTTGAACATTCATAGTTATATATTGAATTGAAAATGTGTACTCTAATATGTTTTGAGTGTTTGGACTTCATAATTAGAGATGAAAAGGGAAAACGAAAATTTATCCTTGGGTTCAATCCCCTAAAAGTATGCATACATGTTTTTCTAGAGTTGGTTATTTGTTTTAAGAATATGCTAGAGAGAAAGAGATATTATTATCTACTTTCAATCAAAGACATCTCACTATTATTAGTAGAAAATGAGGATAAGGGTAATAAAAATTACAAATTAGGGATAAGTCCATTGTTTTTAAATCTTGACAGGGTTGCTTTGTTATGGAAAAAAGGTACGCAATGCATTGTATTTTACTTTTAAACATGCATTTGTATTTCATGAAATGATTCATGGTTGTTTGGATTATTTGTTAAAATATGCAAACTGTTACTATTGTAACCTGAGACCAAGAAATGATCTATTTGTTTAGTTTATATCTGTAACATGCTCAATTGAACCCCAGACTTAGTTTAAAGTGTACTCTTGTTGTGGTACTGCATATTTCCTGTTGAATTAAACTTGTTAGAATTGCTTGGCTGCATTATATTTAAGATGCTTGTAATTTTGGTCAGTTTAGCAAAACTGTTTGTTAAAGCCTTACTTTCTTATCTAAACTACTTTGAAATGTTTGGAAAATGATTTGGACTAGTTGAGTAAAATTATCAGCTGTTTTTTGTGATGCTCACTCCTACACAGTTTATTAAGTGTAGGAACCCTTAGGATTAACAATGGTAAGTATGGTATACATCTCGGATTTTGAAGAAAAGGGAAGTAGCTGGAGAGATAGGTCTCCAAGTGTAGAAGTTCCAACACCACCAGCATCACATTTCTCAAGTGAGGAGGATCCTAGCATGGATGAGTGTTTAACAACTTTTTTTCTATTTTTGACTTTATTTTATACTTCAATTGAGGAATCTGTTGACTTGATAATCTAAGGATTAGAATGGCTCATTACTCACTTCCTTACTTTGTTTCAATTAACAATTGGTTTTCTATTTAAAAGGTTTAATTAATTCTCTTTTTTCATTTTGCTTCACTCATTGAATTTCAAAGCAAGGGCCTATGTTTTTATCTCATGAATTCATTTTTAAACCCATCAACTCACCACTTAAGAATGTTTCTGCTAGTTATATTTGTTTTGTTAAAAATAAAAATTTAACTTTGATTTTTGGTTTCAAACTCTAGTGTCAATTAGCCTTACATTTATCATTGACTTTGGGATGATGTTAATCTCAAGGCTGGTGACCAATGTGGCCAACGCTGCCACATTCTTAAAGTGACAGGCCCACCACTTTGGGGTATGACATCCACCCACCCATCTTTTTCCAAATAGACAAAAAAATCTTATACCCAATTCTATAATTCATTCTTAAATGTCAAATTAAATCCCTAAAATTAATATTCAATTTCTAAATAAAAAAAAAACATTAAAATAGAATGAATTCTGGATCTAAAACTATAAATAAATAAAAAAGGGCTTAGCGTATAGAATAATTATACATTTTAATAGATATATGGATATCAACAAAATAGTATCATCGATTTTAAGTTTTGGTGATAGAGTAGAATTAGAATTTATGGAAAAAATGTGTGGATGGGATGACAGTTAAGGGGGGTCGAAAAAGTGTTTAGGTGAGTGTTTGAGTTGGTATATCAAAGGGTATCATAGGAATATTTGGTGGTATGAAGGGTTTTTTAATACTTTTTAAATTTAATGGTGGATGTTAAAATAAAGTGGGTGGGAAAATAGGACAGAGGGGTGGGAAAACTTCAGAATGTAATCTTAATTTTCACATTGAATCATTTTTTTTAGGGCTGCTATGTGCACACCTCATATCCTTTCACTACACACCCCTTGTAATCAATTTGTGAAATAACAAATTTAACCCAATACAAAAAGACCATAGAAGACAATTTTTTTTTTTTTTTAAAAACATCCACCATCTATCCCAACCCACCCTCCATGCCACTGCCATGGCGCTCGACGTCAGCGCCGCCCTATTGCCGACGATGCCTCTCATTCTCTCTCCTTCCCTCTCTATCTCCTCTCTCTTCTCTCTCTTTCCCTCTCTTGATCTCCTCTATTCCTTTCTCTCTCTCTCTCTCTCTCTCTCTCTCTCTCTCTCTCTCTCTTTCTCTTTCTCTTATGTCCCTCTTTGTCCTCACCCAGACCCCACCCTCACCCCTACCTTGCTGGCCTCCAAATCAATAGATGACGACCACCACCTCTTTCCCTTTCTCTCTCCTCTTCTCTGTCCCTATCCTCTCTCCTCACCCGCCGCCGAATGGAATTGCAGCGAATGGCGTCGAGCTCTCGAAGGCAGCGGCACAATCGATGCTGGCGACGACGAGAGCCATAGACAAAGGCGTCGACGTGTTGGCGCTGACGGAGGTGCCAAAGATGGTTTGCGACCTTACCGGCCTCCCTTCCCTTCAGGCAGAAGGTGCAGGTCGCCGAAAGAGATAGAGGAGAAATGGAGAAGAGAGAGAAGGACAGAGAAGATAGAGAGAAATGGAGAAAGGAGATAGAGAGAGGGAAAGAGACAGAGGAGAGAGGGGGAAGGAGAGAGGGGGAGAGAGAAAGGGAGGTCTGTTAAGAATTGTTTTGTTACTTTATTTATGCTGAATAAATAATTGTTGTCATATTCTATAGGAAGTCAGGTTGTTACCTATTCTTTAGGAGTATCTCAAGCAGTATAGGAGTCTGTTACTCATGGGTTTAGTTGTCCCTAATTTTATGCTATATTGGTGTTTTGTACGATTTATTTATTCTCTAGTTAATGAATAATCAAATAAGTCAGTTAAGTAAAGTCTCTTACTTGGTCTGTTTCTCAGTAAAAGTCTTAGTTTTATCTAACATCTGGTATCAGAGCCCCTGTCACACTCCTGGGTATGCAATAGAGGCACCCATCCTGAGTACCCCGAGAGGTCAATGCTAACAAAATCGGTGTTAATCCCCCAAGACGCCAAGGAAGGGTTGATCCTTTTGTATTTAAATGGATTGGGTTGGATCAGAGTACGCATTACACAACAAGATCTTTTAAGAAAATACTAAGATCAAAATAAATAGTAATCCAAATAAAGATTAACCAACCTGCTAGGGTGAAATAGTTAAATCAATACCCCAGAAAGGGAATTACTAAAGTATAATTAAAACACACATAAGTTACAAAGCAAAATAACATTGTTCAAAAAGGATTCCCAATGTAAAACACACATGGGAAAGCAAGAACCGCTACGATAGCAAAAGACATGATAACAGAGACCTTGAGACACCCGACAAGAGAATCCAAGCTGCGCACCCCTTCAGTCAAGATCTCTTCCAAGAGGCAAATCTGTATAAGCAATAGTGAAGAAACAAAACAAAACAAAACAAACAAAGTAGAGAGTAAGCATCTCATACGATCATAATTTCCCTCAGGAGACCCTGCTAGGTTTGAAAACCTTTAAAAACATTTCTCTGTGAATGATTGATTTTCAAAATCCCAAAACATTTCCACAAAATTGATTTAACACCCCAGCTGCAGCAGTATATGATAAACATGCATAAAAACTCATAAATAACAATAACTCAAATGGTTGATACACATTAGGTACGATTACGGCCAGCTATAATCAAAGAAAATATCATCCGTAGTGAGAATGCCCTGGTAACAGAAATAAGAACTCGCAATTGAGAAACCGTATCACTTTCACAAAATGGATTTAACACCTCAGCTGAAGCAGTATATGGTATACATGCATAAAAACTCATAAATAATAATAACTCAAATGATCGATACACATTAGGTATGATTGCGGCCAGCTATAACCAAAGAAAATAGCATCCATAGTGAGAGTGCCCTGGTAAATAGAAATAGAAACTTGCAATTGAGAAATCGTGTCACTGACACTTGCTCAATCATGGGTCCCCGTCTCGTACAAACACACGTAGCCACGTGTTAGCCTGGCTAAACTCCCCATAATGTACAGATTAATTCTTCTAGAAGGTTTAGAGATTTAAACCCGAGGTCACGTACTACGCTACCGAAACTCTCAGACCAAACACAACAATCATAATAGCATGTTATCACAGTTTAAAAACTACACATACATACACAAAGTCCATAGTCAGGAATGTAGGATAAATTCTCCTACATGGAATCCAATGCTCTTCAAGTATTCTCTTCCATAAGCCTTCCACGTTCGCGCACAGTCCTATGTTGGCAAATTCGTCGTAACTAGACAATACGGTAACCTAAACCTCTTAACAACTCGACAATTAGGTAACTAGTTGTAGACCTCCAAAGATAAACTCCACTCCTAGGGACTTCTCTTTGCACTCTCAAAACTTTAAACTATAGGAAGTTTATTCCCTTTTGGTATATCTCTTTTTAGAGAAACTCCCAAATAACCAAGGAGTGAGTAATTCTAACTTCACTTAGTGGTGCAAGTGAAAATGAGAGACAAGGGTCTCTATTTATAGACACTAGAGAGTTGGAAGAAGTTGTAATTCTCCAATGTGAGACAAATTGCACTAAAAATACTCAAAAGAAAGCTAAAATTCAAACGGGGTTGGAGAAACCCGGCCGGACTACCAACTTACAGACACACAAAACCCACGGGTCGACCCACATAAAGACACGTGGGTCGCACGACCTGCTTTGCACAGTAACCGGTCTTGGTTGGGATCAATTGCTGAGATCGCTTCACTTAAATGAAGCGTAACGCTCAGATTAGAAGATGGAAGACGATCCAGTGTGACGCACATAAGCCAACTCCCGTGAGCTCACCTCGTTAGCGCACGCGTCAGACACGCTGGCCAATAGCATCTCGCCACGCAACGCTTGTTAGTCCCAGTCAGCAAACAATTTAATTCTTTTTTTTTTTTTTTCTATTTTCCTATTTTCTCTCAACTTCGTTAATTCACCAAAAATAGCTCAGGACTCCAAATAATTTCCCGAAAAATCCTACGGACTCGTAGTGATTAATCCTAATTTCCTGTAACCTCAAAACAACAAATTGATCTCTAGAAAAATTAAAGAAAATTTCACTCCATTGAATTTAATTCTCAAAAATTAATTCCAACTTGATAATTACCAAAATCACACTTAAGGGTACTAGAGCTCAACTCTAAACCACTAATGGTACAAGTTAGTTACTCAAAAGACAAAGGAAACCTCTTTCCTTTAAGAAATCTTAAGTTTCTAAGTACAAAAGAAATTCGAAAATACGTGTCAAAACTTGATAGGATTGCAAAAATCCAGAGTGTTATAGCCCCTACTGGGCCTGACATAAAAAAACTCTCCAAAAATCAGCAACTTTCCCATTTGCAGTAACAAGAACATATGGCGTCTAAGAAGGCAGTAGATAACTATGTCCAGCCTGCCATACCTCGTTTTGATGGCAATTATGATCATTGGAGCATGTTGATGGAGAATTTTCTGAGATCCAAAGAATACTGGAATCTTGTGGAAAGGTATAGTCAAACCGAAAAATGGAGCAGTTTTGACTAGGGGTGTGATTTAGTTTGGAAAATCCGAATCCGACCGATTCTAATCCGAAAATTTCCAATTTTGGAACGTCCGAATCAAATCCGAAATCCGAAAATGCCGAATTCCGAAAATTCTGAAAATAATTGGATTGGAATTGAAATGTATCTGTAAATTCCGATCCAAAATTTTCCCAAGGCATTCCGATTCGATATTTTTGAAATTATGCCAATTTATTCCGTATTTATATTAATATTATATCATTTATTTAGTTTTTCACTATATGTTTCATTAATTTGTTATTTGTTTCAAACATACACACATATATATATTAAAAAAAAATAACTAATACTATTAATATAAACATATGTATATTATAAATATATGTGTATCATAATAACATAAATGCTAATAACAAATTAATGAAACACCCACATTTTTTTTAAGTGTAATTACTAATTTTTGTTTTTTGTTTTTACTAATAACAAAAAGTAACGTGAAAATTCCAATTTTTTATCTGAAAATTTCAAATTTTTATCTGAAAGTTTCGAAAATGTGATATTCCAAAAAAATCCAAAAAGTCTGAGAAATCCGAAAAGTTTGAGAAATCCGAAAATTCCGAATTGGAATGAGATGTTGAAATTCCGATTTTTTGGAATAGAAATTAGAATATAAATTTCATTCCGAAATTTTTTGGATTGGAATTGAAACACCCTATTTCCGATCCGATCCGTCCGAAACACACCCCTAGTTTTGACAGAAGTACAACATAAGAGACTGGATGAACATAAATTGAAGGATCTAAAGGTGAAGATTTACCTATTTCAAGCCATTGATCGTGCAATTTTGGAGACCATTCTCCAAAAAGATACTTCCAAGCAGAGTTGGGATTCAATGAAAAAGAAATACCAAGGCTCAGCGAAGGTCAAGCGCTCTCAACTTCAAAGTCTTCGAAGAGAGTTTGAGACTCTCCTAATTAAAGCAGGGGAGTCCGTTACAGATTACTTCTCAAGAAAGATGGCAATCGCTAGTAAGATGCGGATTCATGGTGACAAGATGAAAGATGTTACCGTAGTCAAATAGATTCTCCGATTGATGACTTCGAATTAGAACTGTGTTGTTTGTTTGATTGAAGAGTCAAAGGACATAGATGAGCTCTCGGTTGATGAGCTGGAGAGTTCCTTGAAGGTTCATGAACCAAAAGTCAACCGAAGTGCCATAGAGGAGCAAGCCTTGAAGGTGTCAACTAATGGTGAATTCTCAACAACAAGAGGATCTAGTCGAGGTTGAGGGTGAGGTCGAGGAAGAGGCAGAGGTAGAGGAAACAGAGATGGGAATAGACCCATGGATCATTACTCAAATCATGATTCTTGCAGCAGAGGCAGTCATGACTCTGGTAACAAAGGTAGAGGGTGATATAGGCAGCACTCAAACCATCATGAATCAAGGACTGACAAGTCACAAATTGAGTGTTATAGGTGTGGCAGGTATGGTCATTATCAATCTGAATGTCATACTAATATGAATAAAGATAAGGGTGAAAGTGCAAATTTTGCAGAAAAATAGAAAGAAGATGAAGCCACTCTTCTAATGGTATGTCAAACCATGAAGGAATCCCACAAAAACGTGTGGTATTTGGACACGGGTTGCAGTAATCATATGTGTGGAGAAAAATCTATTTTCTCTACTCTGAATGAAACTTTCACAACTACTGTGAGATTTGGAGATGAGTCTAAAGCTTCTATCTTGGGGAAATGAAATGTCAGAATTCGGAACAAAAATGATACTATACCCTTCATACAATTTCAAATGTTTTCTATGTTCCAAGTTTAAAGACAAATTTGTTGAGTTTAGGGCAGTTGCACGAGAAGGGCTTACTTGATCAAGATTATAGATGGAGTTTGTCAAATTCATGACAGAAAGAAGGGTCTGACTGCTCAGGCTTTTTTGACAGCAAATCGAATGTTTCCTCTACACATTCAGCATGATGTTCTAATTTGTTTCTCTGCCAAGGTGAATGATTTAGCATGGCTTTGGCATTATCACTATGGTCATCTGAATTTTTAGAGGCTTAAAGACACTACATGATAAGGGGATGGTGACTGGTCTTCCTCAGATAATATGTCCCTCACAAATCTATGATGAATGTGTAGTTAGCAAGCAGCACCAAGATCAATTCCCAAAAGGTAAGGCATGGAGAGCTCATCAACCACTAGAGTTGATTCATTCTGACATCTGTGGGCCGATTAATCCGATATCTAATGGAAAAAATAGATACTTTATTTCTTTTATTGTTGATTTTAGCAGGAAAACTTGGGTCTATTTCTTGCAGGAGAATCATAAGCTTTAGGCCCCGTTTGGGCGTGCTGTGGATAGCAATTCTCAATCACCTACAGCAGTTTTAGTGTTTGGTAAAAAAATTAAAAACTGCTTTTTCCCACAATTCTCAACTCTCCACAACAAAAACAGAAAACATGTTTCTTTGTGCTTTTGAAAGCTACAGTGAATGACAAAACCGTCCCCGGATTTCCACCCTGAAACCCGGAGAGGTCCTGTGGGATCCAAAATCAAGGAAAATCCTATCGAAAATTGACAGGACCGCCCCCGGATTCCACCCTGAAACCCGGAGAGGTCCTGTGGGAATCCAAATTCAAGGAAAATCCTACCGAAAATTCGGCAGAACCTCCCCTGAAAATGGACTAACCCAGAAATTTCAAACCTGTTAAAAACACTTCTAAACAGCAACCACCTCTACCACAACCAAATAGGGTCTCAGATCCAACTTAAAATTTGCAGGGTGGTTATCAGACCTGCTATTCTATTACAAGGAATTTTTAAAAATTAAATGGCGCCTACAAGGTCCAACTAAGGAGATGATTGCAACTGCCTCGACGTGTTTGGCTCGACCTCCACCAAATCTACTACCTGGGGGACAATTTAAGACAAAACAAATGAACTGTGAGACAACTCAGTGAGTGGACAGTTTAACGGGAAACATAAGTAAAATTTCTGTTCCAGAAAATCCTTCAAAAAGCACGTTAACTCTAAAACCTCTCGTTACTGTTTGGAATCCCCCAGTTGTAAAACAATTTCACAAGTCTTAAAAATGTTATAAAACCCATGAAACTCAAGGAAAGATAACACATATCTCAATAGCAAATCATTTAAATTAACAAAGCCATAAAAATAATAATAAAATCGAAATCATTATAAAACTCGAAAAATATTTCTCACTTAAAATCCATACTCAAACTCTGAAAATACCAATTTCATTTTCCACCATGCTATATACCCTGAATAATCCTGGCCATACACACGCGTGGAGTAAATCCAACACGTGCAGGCAATATCCTGGCTATACACACGCGTGGAGTGAATCCAACACGTGTGGAGTGAATCCAACACGTGCAGGCAATATCCTGGCCATACACACGCGTGGAGTGAATCCAACACGTGCAAGCAATATCCTGGCCATACACACGCGTGGAGTGAATCCAACACGTGCAGGCAATATCCTGGCCATACACACGTGTGAATAAATCAGCACGTGCAGGCAATCCTGGTCATACGTGCACGCAGAGCGGCCCCCAAAGGGCGAAGCATCCCGACACACGGCCCAAAGCCTATATGTGTGCCGTGATGGGTCCCAAAGACCTATCCAAACCGATAATCTGGAGGGTACTGCAAAGGGTGGTTTGAAAACCAATAACTCAAAAACACATAATGCAAATCTCAAATCCTTTAATTTTTCTTCCAAAACTCTTCTTAACAAAACCAAACTCATCAACTCGCTAAAACTAGTATGAAAATATATGGTTTTAAAACTTATTTATGAACACAATTGAAATTCGAAATCCATCACCATTGATCAAATCCCAAATTAAAATCAACATCACGGAATAATTAAAATGATACGATTTTCATAACTTATTAAGGATTAAACAACCAACTCAAAGATTTTTATTTCTCAAACAATAATTAGAAAACAAGTATAAATTAAATTATAAACTTCCATAAACATTTTCAAAAATAAAACTTAGTCCACTCACAGTGAGAAGATCTAATGTCGATCCTCCGCCAGATCGTCGCGAACCCCGATCGTGTCGCCTATAACACAACGATAAAATATGAAATTAGTCTCGACTCCAATACGTTTAATTTTGTGTGTGTTAATTCTAATGTCTCGCTAAACTCACGCTCGAGTAACGGTTATAAATCATCTTCCTCAAAACTATACGCTCTCTAACCTATTCCTAACCATCTCGAAACTTCCCGGCTCACACCAGCATCAACCACACCCAAACTCCTAATTTCTTCAAGTTTCTCATTAGGGTCGACACTTAGAGGTTTACTAGTGGATAAATTATCCAAAACCACTCCAACAATTTCCACAAAACTCAGCCAATCCATAGCAAATCCGAACTGGGTTCCAACCCTTGAAATCAAACTTCTCAATGTCCAAAATCCTCCAAATTAACTCTAATTTTTGATGCTAAACATAGAACAACCTTCCTAAGAGTGAAAATTATCCAAAACACAACAAGATTAACCCATAAATCTCTACATTCAAAGGGGAACCCGAAATCACTAAAAATCCAAATTTTTAATTTCCTAAATACTTCAAATTAACCATTAAAAATACAGGGAAAATAAAGCCCAAGATGGGGAAGAGAAAACCCACCAAGAATCTCGAAGACTTGTGGTGAAATTGACTGAAAATGGAGGGAAAAGTTGACGGCCCTGTGTGGCCTTTTCGAGCAGCACCGACGCGCAAGGGGGGCTGGGCTAACTGGAGGAGGAGCTGGCGAGCTGGCCGGCGTTGGGGGAGGCTCGCCGGTGGCCTGGACTGGTCGGGAAATGGCCGGAATTGACCGGGCTGAGCTGGGCTAGGCTGAGCTGGTCGCGCACAGAGAAAAGGAGGAGAGAGAGAACTCGGGGAGAGAGGAGGCCGGAGGGGTGGTCGGCGCCTGGGGGAAGCTCGCCGGAGCCAGAGGCTGGCCAGAGGTGGCCGGTGATGGTGAGTGGGGTGGCTGGGGCTGGTGGGCGCAGGGGAGAGGGTGCGGGAGAGAGGAAAACCGAGAGTGAGAGAGAGAGAGAGAGTGCGGGGGTGATAAATAGAAAGGGAGAGAAGGTTCTAGAGAGAGAGAGAAAGTTCAAAAAAAATTAGATTTTTAAACCCAATTTGTCATTTTACGAAATTGCCCCTCGCTTCAAACGCCCATATCTTCCAATCTGTAACTCGGATCGAAGCGTGCTACGTGTCTATGAACTCGGGGGATCGAAACCTATCTAACGGACCCAAGGTCAAAGTCGAAAACCCATTTATTTTAAAAGTCAACTTTTGGTCAAGCTTAAATTAAAACAAAAATAAATATTTAAATCAAAACCCTTTTTATTTTCCAAATAAATCTCATAATCTTTAAAATGCAATTCCACACCTTAAAAAAAATCTCTTAAAAACATAGTTAAATAAAAATTTAAATTTCTAGTGAAAATTTGGGTCGGGTCGTTACAACCTTCCCCCCTTAAAAAAATTTCGTCCTCGAAATTTAGTAGAAAACTTAAATTTAAGTGAATTGTAGTTGCAACTTCTCATCACCCATCAAATCAAACCTCCTTTTAGCAACCATAAGTAAAAAAAATATGCGTGACTTTGGCATTTCCTTCCGTTTCAAGAAAACCAAGGAGATTTAAACTCAGGAAATCGCTCCATAACGAACCTAAATAATTTAAGCCTCAAAATAAAAACTTGAAAATGTGATAGAAACGCCAAACCCTAAATAAAGTTTTCAAGAATAAAATCATTACGAAGTAAATTAATTTAAAACCTTTAAATCATTTGAAAACCACTCTAACTCACGAATCGAGAAAGTTCATCTTTTATCGTCAATCAAAACGAGAATACGTGATACGCAAAGTGTGTGTGTGTCCCATAGTTTATAAAAATATTGTATTATGCCCAGAGATGGATAACGTACCCATGATGACATCCGGTGAAGCCAAAGCGTCCTGCTGCGTCATGGCGAAGACTCTGCCCTGGGCTTTGGGGCGTCCTGACTGACCCCTCTGTTGTCCTCCACCTCTACTGCCATGGCTGGACTGGGCACCACTACTAGACGTAGCACCCGCAGTCTCCACTGCTCTCTGTCCCTGAATTTGGGCCCTTGAAGTCTGTCCCTGATGAGGGGCCGATCCCGAAGTTCCTCCATCACCCGATTGTAGCATCGGGCACTCCCTCATAAAATGGCCCGTCTGTCCACAATGATAACACCCAGGGCTGCCCATATGACACATCCCATCGTGATATCTGCCACAAGAACTACACAGAGGACGACCTGTCCCACGAATCCGACTACCCTGAGATCCACTCAATCGTGCTGTGCTACGAGCTGAGCTACCCGCTGACTGATAACCGAAACTATGACTGTGTCCAGAACCTCGGCTTCCTTCTGAGTCATGTCTAACACCTCTAAAACCACCACTTCCTGAAGAACCTGAACTGAAACTGCCTCTCTTGGATGGTCCTTGACTAGGGCCACTCATCGAGGTACTCTGAAAATGACGACGCCTCGCCTCGCCTTTACTCCGATCAGATAAAGACCTTTCGACCCTCATAGCAGCATCCCTCAAAGAACTAAAAGTAGAGTGGTTAGCTGCTGTAACCGCCGTGCGAATAGAGTCTCTCAGACCCTCCTCAAATCTCGAGCATCTATCTGCCTCGTCTGCCACAAGTGCTGGGCAAAACCTGGAAAGCTCGGTAAATTTCCTCTCATACTCTGCTACTGACATAGATCCCTGTCTAAGCCTCAGGAATTCGGCTCTCTTCTCATCACAATAAACCCGCGGATAGTACTTCTCGTAAAAGATTCTCCTAAATCTGTCCCAAGTGATCTCCGCCGCGGTGAGTCCTAAACGCTCGGAATCCCACCAATGATAAGCATCACCCACTAGCAGGAAAGTAGCCAAGACTAACTTCCGGTCATCGGGGCATCCCATAACCTCAAAGATCCTCTCGAGTTGTATCATCCACTCGTTAGCCTCACTGGGATCCGAAGTACCCGAAAAATTTGAGGCCCCGAGCTTACGGGCACGCTCAATGCTGTACTCTTCCTCAGGAAACGCCCTAGTACGAACAGCAGTAGTCACTGCCTCGGCTAACCTATCAATAGACTGCTCGAAACCTTGTGTCGTCTCATCGACACCTTCTGCTACCCTATGGTGGGTCCCCGGTGGTCGGCCACGTCGTCGAGGAGGCATAATACCTATAAGAAAACCAAACTCTTATCAATAATGGGGATGCACATTCAGTGCAGAATTGAGGAATCTAAAACCTAATGCTCTGATACCAAGTTGACAGGACCGCCCCCGGATTCCACCCTGAAACCCGGAGAGGTCCTGTGGGAATCCAAATTCAAGGAAAATCTTACCGAAAATTCGGCAGAACCTCCCCTGAAAATGGACTAACCCAGAAATTTCAAACTTGTTAAAAACACTTCTAAACAGCAACCACCTCTACCACAACCAAATAGGGTCTCAGATCCAACTTAAAATTTGCAGGGTGGTTATCAGACCTGCTATTCTATTACAAGGAATTTTTAAAAATTAAATGGCGCCTACAAGGTCCAACTAAGGAGATGATTGCAACTGCCTCGACGTGTTTGGCTCGACCTCCACCAAATCTACTACCTGGGGGACAATTTAAGACAAAACAAATGAACCGTGAGACAACTCAGTGAGTGGACAGTTTAACGGGAAACATAAGTAAAATTTCTGTTCCAGAAAATCCTTCAAAAAGCACGTTAACTCTAAAACCTCTCGTTACTGTTTGGAATCCCCCAGTTGTAAAACAATTTCACAAGTCTTAAAAATGTTATAAAACCCATGAAACTCAAGGAAAGATAACACATATCTCAATAGCAAATCATTTAAATTAACAAAGCCATAAAAATAATAATAAAATCGAAATCATTATAAAACTCGAAAAATATTTCTCACTTAAAATCCATACTCAAACTCTGAAAATACCAATTTCATTTTCCACCATGCTATATACCCTGAATAATCCTGGCCATACACACGCGTGGAGTAAATCCAACACGTGCAGGCAATATCCTGGCCATACACACGCGTGGAGTGAATCCAACACGTGTGGAGTGAATCCAACACGTGCAGGCAATATCCTGGCCATACACACGCGTGGAGTGAATCCAACACGTGCAGGCAATATCCTGGCCATACACACGTGTGAATAAATCAGCACGTGCAGGCAATCCTGGTCATACGTGCACGCAGAGCGGCCCCCAAAGGGCGAAGCATCCCGACACACGGCCCAAAGCCTATATGTGTGCCGTGATGGGTCCCAAAGACCTATCCAAACCGATAATCTGGAGGGTACTGCAAAGGGTGGTTTGAAAACCAATAACTCAAAAACACATAATGCAAATCTCAAATCCTTTAATTTTTCTTCCAAAACTCTTCTTAACAAAACCAAACTCATCAACTCGCTAAAACTAGTATGAAAATATATGGTTTTAAAACTTATTTATGAACACAATTGAAATTCGAAATCCATCACCATTGATCAAATCCCAAATTAAAATCAACATCACGGAATAATTAAAATGATACGATTTTCATAACTTATTAAGGATTAAACAACCAACTCAAAGATTTTTATTTCTCAAACAATAATTAGAAAACAAGTATAAATTAAATTATAAACTTCCATAAACATTTTCAAAAATAAAACTTAGTCCACTCACAGTGAGAAGATCTAATGTCGATCCTCCGCCAGATCGTCGCGAACCCCGATCGTGTCGCCTATAACACAACGATAAAATATGAAATTAGTCTCGACTCCAATACGTTTAATTTTGTGTGTGTTAATTCTAATGTCTCGCTAAACTCACGCTCGAGTAACGGTTATAAATCATCTTCCTCAAAACTATACGCTCTCTAACCTATTCCTAACCATCTCGAAACTTCCCGGCTCACACCAGCATCAACCACACCCAAACTCCTAATTTCTTCAAGTTTCTCATTAGGGTCGACACTTAGAGGTTTACTAGTGGATAAATTATCCAAAACCACTCCAACAATTTCCACAAAACTCAGCCAATCCATAGCAAATCCGAACTGGGTTCCAACCCTTGAAATCAAACTTCTCAATGTCCAAAATCCTCCAAATTAACTCTAATTTTTGATGCTAAACATAGAACAACCTTCCTAAGAGTGAAAATTATCCAAAACACAACAAGATTAACCCATAAATCTCTACATTCAAAGGGGAACCCGAAATCACTAAAAATCCAAATTTTTAATTTCCTAAATACTTCAAATTAACCATTAAAAATACAGGGAAAATAAAGCCCAAGATGGGGAAGAGAAAACCCACCAAGAATCTCGAAGACTTGTGGTGAAATTGACTGAAAATGGAGGGAAAAGTTGACGGCCCTGTGTGGCCTTTTCGAGCAGCACCGACGCGCAAGGGGGGCTGGGCTAACTGGAGGAGGAGCTGGCGAGCTGGCCGGCGTTGGGGGAGGCTCGCCGGTGGCCTGGACTGGTCGGGAAATGGCCGGAATTGACCGGGCTGAGCTGGGCTAGGCTGAGCTGGTCGCGCACAGAGAAAAGGAGGAGAGAGAGAACTCGGGGAGAGAGGAGGCCGGAGGGGTGGTCGGCGCCTGGGGGAAGCTCGCCGGAGCCAGAGGCTGGCCAGAGGTGGCCGGTGATGGTGAGTGGGGTGGCTGGGGCTGGTGGGCGCAGGGGAGAGGGTGCGGGAGAGAGGAAAACCGAGAGTGAGAGAGAGAGAGAGAGTGCGGGGGTGATAAATAGAAAGGGAGAGAAGGTTCTAGAGAGAGAGAGAAAGTTCAAAAAAAATCAGATTTTTAAACCCAATTTGTCATTTTACGAAATTGCCCCTCGCTTCAAACGCCCATATCTTCCAATCTGTAACTCGGATCGAAGCGTGCTACGTGTCTATGAACTCGGGGGATCGAAACCTATCTAACGGACCCAAGGTCAAAGTCGAAAACCCATTTATTTTAAAAGTCAACTTTTGGTCAAGCTTAAATTAAAACAAAAATAAATATTTAAATCAAAACCCTTTTTATTTTCCAAATAAATCTCATAATCTTTAAAATGCAATTCCACACCTTAAAAAAAAATCTCTTAAAAACATAGTTAAATAAAAATTTAAATTTCTAGTGAAAATTTGGGTCGGGTCGTTACAACCTTCCCCCCTTAAAAAAATTTCGTCCTCGAAATTTAGTTGAAAACTTAAATTTAAGTGAATTGTAGTTGCAACTTCTCATCACCCATCAAATCAAACCTCCTTTTAGCAACCATAAGTAAAAAAAATATGCGTGACTTTGGCATTTCCTTCCGTTTCAAGAAAACCAAGGAGATTTAAACTCAGGAAATCGCTCCATAACGAACCTAAATAATTTAAGCCTCAAAATAAAAACTTGAAAATGTGATAGAAACGCCAAACCCTAAATAAAGTTTTCAAGAATAAAATCATTACGAAGTAAATTAATTTAAAACCTTTAAATCATTTGAAAACCACTCTAACTCACGAATCGAGAAAGTTCATCTTTTATCGTCAATCAAAACGAGAATACGTGATACGCAAAGTGTGTGTGTGTCCCATAGTTTATAAAAATATTGTATTATGCCCAGAGATGGATAACGTACCCATGATGACATCCGGTGAAGCCAAAGCGTCCTGCTGCGTCATGGCGAAGACTCTGCCCTGGGCTTTGGGGCGTCCTGACTGACCCCTCTGTTGTCCTCCACCTCTACTGCAAATATTTTATGTAAATCAATTAACTGTAAATACGAACTTTGAAAGATATTATGCTTAAACAAAAAAAACCCCAAACTAATAATCATTTCTCAGTAAAATAATAAAATCTGAAGTTGAAAATCAATCGTTGAAAAAACAAGTTCTCAAACTAAAATTGATACTGTCAATTTATAAATAAATAATTTAAGCTGAAAACTTTCTTCTTAAACACTTTCAATATACTGAAAATCAATAAAACTGCTCAACTGAAACCGTCATACTTAAAACCTTTGTTGCCATAAACTCATCACTTAAAATACTTAACAAACTGAAAACACACACCAGTCAGTCGAATCTGTCATACATGCGCAGAGCCAAGAATCTGTTGTACGCATGCAGAGCCAGAAATTCTGTCTTACGTGCACGTAGAGCCACCCCCAAAGGGTCAAGCATCACGACACACGGCCCAAAGCCTGTGTGTGTGCCACAATGGGTCCCAAAGACCTATCCAATCTGATAACCTGGAGGGTACTGCAAAGGTGGTTTGAAAACCATTTTTCCATAACCCAAATATATCCTTTTTCCACCAAGAATAAATATCATTGAAATCCTTTTACAAATTTAAATCCATAAGCCCAAAATGTTTATTCAAATTAAATTTAAACTACATGAACCAAATATATCCAAACTTTTCGATAATACCCAAAATATTAAACAAACAATACGTATAAAATAAGGAACTAGCTAGATTTCCTTTCCAAGATCCAACAACTCAGAAACCACCAACCTGTAAATCCATGTTTTAAACTTATTTATGAAAGCTTTTGAAAACTGAAATCTGTCACTATATATTAAATCCAGAATCAATTTAAGATATTAAGCATGATAGAATTAATGGAATTTTCATAGATTCTTTAGGAAACTAAAAGTCCACTCGAATTTACTATTTCTCAATTAAAACTCAAGATAATCAAATAAATAAATTCATAAAGTTTAAAAATGCTTTTAAAAACAAAAGTCCACTCACAAATTGGAAAACTCTAGCTTTAATCCTCCGCTGTGTCGTCTCGGATTTCAGGGTTGTCGCCTACAGTTAAAGAAATGAAATATGAAATTAGGCTCGGCTCAACGACGATTAAAGTGTACGTGTGAAGCCTAAATGTTCCGCTCAACCCTTCTATTTTTCAAAGATGATTTATTACTTTTCTTAAAGTCTGATTACCCAAATCTCTTCTAATTCCTTCCCGGCTCAAAATCCAACTACACCCAAACATTTAATCCATCAAACATATCCAATTAAACTTTATGTGCGCTATACCTCGACCAAGACTCGTCTGTGAGTCGATTCGATACAGAAAAGTATCTGAATACAATCCAAATTGAGGTTTCGTCAAATCCAGAAGACTTCCACCTGCTTCAAATCAATAACCAACTTAGAAATCGCTCTAAAAAAAACAAATCTAATTTCCAAGAATGACAATGAGGGACGAGACCACCACTGATGCGGCCCAGATTTGTTGTTTCCAAGACTAATTTAGCCAAAAACAATCGACTTCAATAGAACCCATTTAATTTCTCAAACTTAAGCATCAATAGGGTCTCCTAGGGAAGAAATTTTGTCCAAAATAACCACAAGAACATCCTTTGTAACGACCCGACCCAAATTTTCACTAGAAATTTAAATTTTTATTTATGTTTTTAAGAGATTTTTTTAAAGGATGTTGGATTGTATTTTAAAGATTTTGGGATTTATTTTGGAAAAATAAAAAGGGTTTTGATTTAAATATTTTTGTTTTAATTTGGGATTGACCCAAAGTTGGCTTTTAAAATAAATGGGCTTTCGATTTTGACTTTGGGTCCGTTAGATAGGTCTCGATCCCACGATTTCATAGACACGTAGCACGCGTTGATCCGAGTTACAGTTTGAAAGATATGGGCGTTTGAAGTTAGGGGCAATTTTGTAAAATGGACAAATTGGGTTAAAAAAAATCAGATTTTTCTAGAAGTTTCTCTCTCTCTCTAGAACATTTTCTTCCTCTATTTATTCTCTCTCCCCGCACTCTCTCTCTCCCTGTTTTTCTCTCCGCCTCACCCTCTTCCCTGCGCCATAACCCCAGTCACCATCGGCGGCCACCTTGCCGGCCTCGAACTCCGGCGAGCACACCCCCCGGCGCCGACCACCCCCCCAGCCTACTCTTTCTCTCTTCGTTCTCACTCTCCCTGTGTTCTCTCTCTGCTCTCTCCCTCTGTGCGCAGCACCGGCCATCAATGTGAGACCCAAAATTTTTCAAATTTATTTTGGAATTTTTCTTTAATTTCTAGAATTTTTCTAGAAATTTGTTTGGCGGAAAATCGTATTTTTCCTTAAGCTTTAATTGTTTGACCAACTTTGACTAGAGTTTTGACCCAAGTTAGACCTTTAGAAGGTGGTACTTTTACTCACGAACCCAACGGAGCAAGTCTCGTATTATTCCGAGTCCGGGAGATTATTTTATGAATTTTCCAAAATTTCATTTTTAAAAGCATTTCATCTTAGTTTGTGGAGCTTGAAATTTTTGAAATTTTTTTAAAGGGCAAATTGGTAATTTGACCTCATAGTTAATTAGTACTAGTCGATACGAGTCCGTAGTATTTTTCGGGGTATTTTTCCGAGTCCCGAGCTATTTTTAATTAATTTTTGAAGTTGAGAAAAATAGGAAAAAGAAAATAAAATAGGAAATACCAGATCGCGCCACGTGGCACGATCTGGGCTGTTGGATCTCGCATGGCCCATCTGATCCGACGGCTGCATGTGCAACCAGCTGCATGGCCCGCGACACGTGGCAGCCTCTCCACTTGACACGTGGCGACGGTTGGTGGTGAGTCCACCCACTGAGTCAACGAGTTGACCGAGTTGACTCAGTCAAGCCTTCCTATAAATAGCAGCGCACCCTTGCTGGTTCTTCATCCATTTCAGCCGCACGCTTCCCAAGAGAGAGCTTCTCTCTCCTCTCTCCTCCTTTCTCTCTCTTCTTCAATCTTGTTTTGAGTTTATCTTGAGTTCTGGAGCTCCGATCGACGATCCGATTTCGCCTACGCGATCATGGCGACGAGCTCTTCAATTCTAGTAGTGTGAGTGCTATGTTTTGGTGAAGTTTTAAAAAAATCATTTCTGAGCTCCATAGGTAATTTCTTGATCCCTGTTGAATTTCTGCTAAAATTTTGTTAAATAAATCTCTTGTTAATTAGGCTATTTTAATCTTATTATTTAGCAAGTCTAGTGACCGAGACTCTGCTCGTGGGAAGTCTTCAACAGGTATACCCTTAACCCAGCTTATTTAATCTGCTGTTGTTTAAGTGGTAGTTATAGACGAAACGCCGTTTAACTGTTGTTATTAAATGAACTTAATAAATATTGAGGCCATATCAGTGGTAACCAAATAACGTGATGACTAAGGTCAGTCCATGAGCATACATGCGTTGGGTACTGAGCCAGAGCTCCCTCAGTTTCCCCATGCACTGACCTGGTCACGTTGTAAGGTTCATATCTGATCAACCTCCTCGACAATAAATTAAAATAAACTTAGAAACCACACGGTCTGACATGACTGTCTGCCTCGGGGAGCAGGGTCATGCCGGATCAAGAATTTAGAGAAGCCTAGCAAGTTACGCTAGTGCCAAACCTCTAAATTTTACCTGGTCTTAACAGACAAGGTCGAGAGTACGTTTAGTACGTTCCTAATAGCTGTCGTCGGATTCGGATCTCCAGTTTCCCAACAGGTACAAGTGGGACCCAGACACAGGAAAGGGATCAGGCAAGGGACACACTTTGGTAAAGCAGGTAGGGGGAAAGTACCATATCCCGGTTATTGGATTTCCTGCCTATTTTCGTACTCTATGTATATGAAAATGTCTTTCACAGAGAATGTGCATGATTTTTGTATGGCATATTTGTGTGATTTTCTGTGTGATACCTTGGACGACCTGAGAGTAACGGGCACGTGTTGTGACCTTGGGTTTCGATCCCCTAAACCTCCGGAGGGGTAAGTACGGACTGGTTAGTCGAATGTCCTTCTGGGGAGGCTAACCAATGTGGTATTACCAGGTAAATGGATACTCTCACCACAGTATCGAGGTGGTGGTTGAATTTCCGATACTGGTGGTTGGCCTGTATGTGATCGGTCGCAGGTATGTTTCTGAACTATGTCACGTGACAGGAAGGATTTTCACTGAAAAAGATGTATGAGCATGCAAAGGCTTTACTCACGGATTATTGGCATAATTACCTTTATCATTACTGGCTTTGGTTACAATATTATTGGTATTGATACCCTGTTTTTGGGTGTGCATTGCTTTTAAACTGTTTTCCTTGAAATCCTATATTTTCGAGTATTGTTTCAAACCTAACCAGGATTTTCCCTCGAGGGGAAGCGATGAACGTATGTGACGCTTACCCCCTACTGTACTCTTGTGAGTGCAGATAATCCAGTTGTTGGAAACCAAGATTGAGGTCGTGGGTGTGGCACTTGCAGCTTGTCAATTTCAGTCTTGCTATCTGGTTTAGATCCTTTCTTTGGATCCGTGGTGGTGTTTCTCTTTCATCCTCGTAGGTGGCATATCCCAATGGCTATCCATGAGTCCAATTTGTTGCACCACTTTGTTGAAGACTGAATCACTCTGGCGTGGGTTGGACTATCCTGACATATCTGTTTATCTACTGTTTTATTATGTAGCATTAGGGTTAGTGTATTTGAAACATATAACCCTCACGGGTTGGTACTCTTTACTATTATTTATAATGTGAGGCATTTTCAGTAATTTCTTTCGCTGTATTTTTACTACTCTGATCCAACCCGGGTTCTTCAATAAAAAAGGCTTAACTCGTTTTAGAGAGCTTGTGAATATAATACTCGGGGTAAGGGGTATTATAGTCTCAGGATCTTTAAGACGGGTGCCGCTGTGGTGTTCCCAGTTTCGGGGCGTCACAGAAAAAGTGGTATCAGAGCGGTACGACCTAAAATAATAAAAATAATAATAATAATAAATAAATAGATAACTTTGTAAGATTATTAGTAGATTATTTTTACTAATATGCAGGATATGCCAACCCAGAGCCGATTCAGCAGATTCCTTCGAAGTTTCCAATCAAACACATTCTTCGATAAGTCTTCCCCTTGAAACACTTTTGTTCCTTGTATTACTTGTGTCAATCATTCCCTTATTTGTTTTCAGTCTTGCTGACAAGATGCCGCCCCGTTTCGATCGAACTAACAGTAATGCCAATAATCGGTTCGACCCGCAACAAATGGCTGAATTTATGCAGGCTTTCTTTGCTCAACAAGCTGGTAACCGTCTCACTCCCGCTGAACGTGAAGATAAGCGACGAGGCGAGTACTTAGATCGTTTCCTTAGGACTAAGCCGATGAAGTTTCACGGAAGTTCCGAACCCGATTTAGCTGAGAATTGGGTTACGCACATCGAGAAGAAGCTCGAATCGATTAACGCACCAGATGAGTACAAGATCTGGCTAGCTACACATGTGTTTGAAGGCGAAGCTGACGGATGGTGGAGATGCATTAGGCACCGAGAAAATATTAACACTATGACTTGGGAAGGATTTAGGGAATTGTTCTACGACAGATATTTTCCCGAGCCACTGCAGATGACAAAGATGAAGGAATTCATGGATCTAGAGCAGGGAAACATGACTGTTTCTGAATATGTGGGAAAGTTTACTGAACTTGGACGTTTCGTCCCATCTACCATGAATGATGAGAAGGCAAAGACTGTCAGATTTCTGCAAGGTCTGAAGAACGGGATTCGCCAATACTTGGCAAGTCAAAGGTTTACAGTTTTCAAAGATGTGGTCAATGCTGCTTATGCTCAGGAGCAGGATTTCCTTGCAACTAGACAGAAAGGGGAAATTGCGAGGTCTGAGGGAACAAGATTAGGAAAAAGAAGAAATTTTCAGAGGGGAGGACCCTCCCGAAACCAAAGAAACTGGAAGAAGAATAGACTTCAAATTTGTTTCCAGTGTGGAGGTGAAGGTCACTACAGAAATGATTGTCCTACTAGAACACAGCAGAATGCCCCCAGGCCACAACCACAGATACAGGCTGCACCACAACCATTTAGAGCTCAACCATTGCAACATGCACCACCACAACCCAACAATCGTGGAGGACAAGGAAGAGGTGGCGGAGGAAGACCACAACCAGCTAGAGGAGGACGAGTTTTTGCAGTAAGAGCTAACCAGGAAGAAGCCCCACTTGACGGCACAGATCGATTGTGAGAAAAGAAAAGTGAAGGTAGTCACGAGTAACAGAGAAGAGGTGATCATCCGATTGCACAAACCGCTACAACCCATCAACCCATTGCTGAGAGTTTGTTTCAAAAGCAAGAGAGTTATGCTATGCTATTCACTCATCATTTCCACACAAGCCAAGCAGAAGGAAGATAAACCAATACCAGTGGTAGACGAATACCCAGACGTTTTTCCAGAAGATCTGCCCGGAATCCCACCAACAAGAGAAGTAGAATTCAAGATTGAACTTGTACCAGGCACTCAACCTATTTCAATCCCGCCCTACCGCATGGCACCAGCCGAGATGGTGGAGCTGAAGAAGCAATTAGACGACTTGAAGGAGAAGGGCTTTATCAGAGAAAGTATATCACCATGGGGAGCCCATGTTCTATTCGCCAAAAAGCATGATGGAACATTGCGACTCTGCATAGACTACCGGAAGCTGAACCAAGTCACAATAAAGAACAAGTATCCATTGCCTAGAATTGACGAGCTATTTGATCAACTTAGTAGAGCGAAGTACTTCTCAAAGATTGATCTCAGATCCGGCTACCATCAACTCAGAGTTCGAGACGAAGACATCCCAAAGACTGCTTTTCGTACCAGATACGGACATTATGAGTTCGTTGTGATGCCGTTTGGATTGACAAATGCACCTGCCGCATTCATGGACCTGATGAACCGAGCATTCCGTCCATACTTGGACAAATTTGTTATTGTCTTCATCGACGACATCCTGATTTACTCCAAGAGTAAGGAAGAGCATGAAGAGCATCTGAGAATTGTTCTACAGACATTACTTCAAAAGCAACTTTACGCCAAGAAGTCAAAATGTGAATTTTGGCTGAAAGAGGTACAGTTCCTTGGCCACATCATCTCAGAAAAAGGATTATCTCCTGATCCCAAGAAGATCGAAGCGGTTTTGAATTGGGAACAACCGAAGAGCATGACAGAAGTCCGTAGTTTTCTTGGATTAGCAGGTTATTACAGAAGGTTTGTAGAAGGTTTTTCCAAGATTGCTACCCCGATGACTCGACTACTCAGAAAAGGATTCAAGTTTGAATGGAACGAGAAGTGTGAAGAAGCATTCTAAGAGCTCAAGAAACGACTGACAACTGCCCCAGTGTTAGTCTTACCCAACAATGAAGATCCTTATGAAGTCTACACCGACGCGTCCATAATAGGAGTCGGATGTGTACTGATGCAGAATGGGCGAGTGATAGCCTATGCCCCAAGACAGTTGAAGGAATATGAAAAGAATTATCCAACTCATGATTTGGAGTTAGCCGCTGTTGTACACGCTCTAAAAATCTGGAGATGCTACTTGTATGGAGGCCGATTCACTGTTTTCTCAGATCACAAGAGCCTCAAGCATATATTCACTCAGAGAGATCTGAATTTGCGACAACGACGCTGGATGGAGTATCTTAAAGATTATGATTTTGAATTACAATATCATCCAGGAAAAGCCAACAAAGTAGCTGATGCACTGAGCAGAAAGAAAAACACTCTAGCCAGTTTAATGATGGCTGAACGGGAGATCCTACAGACTTTGGGTCAGTACAAAGTCAACGTACTCCATGATGGAAGGATTGCAAGTATGCAGATTGAGCCCCAATTGGAGCAAGAATTAGTTCAAGAACAAGAAGGGGATCTAGAGATACAACAGAAAAAGAAGGAGGTATACTCAGGAGATGCACCTGGGGAATGGAAGGTACATTCTGATGGAAGTTTGAGGTACAGAGGCCGAATAGTTGTGCCAAACAGGAAAGAAACAAGACAACGGATTCTGAACGAAGCTCATTCCACCAGTTTTGCTATGCACCCTGGAGGAACGAAAATGTACCAAGATTTGAAACGAAGATACTGGTGGAAAGGTATGAAAAGAGACGTGGCTGATTTTGTTAATCACTGTGTGACCTGTCAACAAGTGAAAGCCGAACACCAGAAGCCGTCTGGATTGTTACAACCGTTACCTACTCCAGAGTGGAAGTGGGATTGTGTTACTATGGATTTCATCACCGATCTGCCGAGAAATACAAAAGGGCACAATGGTATTTGGGTTATCGTGGACAGACTCACGAAGTCAGCTCATTTCTTGCCGGTCAAGATGAACTCACCCGTTGATTATTTTGCTGATCTCTATGTCGAATGGATTGTTCGATTGCATGGTATTCCGAAGACGATTGTTTCCGATCGAGATCCCCGATTTACGTCTCGATTGTGGCGGAAGTTACAATCTGAATTAGGCACTCAATTGAATCTTAGCAGTGCCTATCATCCGCAGACGGATGAGCAATCTGAAAGAGTTATTCAGATACTGGAAGATATGTTGCGAGCTTGTGTTCTAGATTTCAGAGGTAAGTGGAGTGAGTACTTACCGCTCGCCGAGTTCGTATATAACAATAGTTATCAAAGCAGTATCAAGATGGCACCGTACGAAGCACTTTACGGAAGGCCGTGTCGTTCGCCACTCTGTTGGGCCGATGTTGAGGACCGAGTTGTTCTGGGTCCTGAAGTGATTAAAGAAACGACCGAAAAGGTCAAGATAGTCAAGAAACAACTAGAAACAGCCCAGAGTAGGCAGAAATCGTACGCTGATCGAAGGAGGAAGCCTTTGGAATTTCAAGTTGAGGACTTGGTGTTTCTGAAAGTTAGCCCTTTGAAGGGTACATTTCGGTTTGGTATGCGAGGCAAGTTGGCACCCAGGTATATTGGACCGTTCAAGGTTTTGAAACGTGTCGGGAAAGTTGCTTACAGGTTGGAGTTGCCGCCTCAGTTAGCATACATACATAACGTATTCCATGTGTCCCAGTTGAAAAAGAGTGTGCCTGACATCCCTCAAGTGATGCCTTGGATTGGTTTACCGCTCGAACCAAACGTGTCTTATGTGGAAGGACCTGTTTCTATTTTAGCTTACGAGACGAAACAACTCAGGAATAGGAAGGTACCACTTGTAAAAGTTCAGTGGCAGCGCCACGGAGTCGAGGAAGCGACATAGGAACTGGAATCCGACATGAGGAAGAGATACCCGCATCTCTTCAGTGAACTCAGGTAATCTCGAGGACGAGATTTTTTTTTAAGTAGGGGAGGATGTGAGACCCAAAATTTTCCAAATTTATTTTGGAATTTTTCTTTAATTTCTAGAATTTTTCTAGAAATTTGTTTGGCGGAAAATCGTATTTTTCCTTAAGCTTTAATTGTTTGACCAACTTTGACTAGAGTTTTGACCCAAGTTAGACCTTTAGAAGGTGGTACTTTTACTCACGAACCCAACGGAGCAAGTCTCGTATTATTCCGAGTCCGGGAGATTATTTTATGAATTTCCCAAAATTTCATTTTTAAAAGCATTTCATCTTAGTTTGTGGAGCTTGAAATTTTTGAAATTTTTTTAAAGGACAAATTGGTAATTTGACCACATAGTTAATTAGTACTAGTCGATACGAGTCCGTAGTATTTTTCGGGGTATTTTTCCGAGTCCCGAGCTATTTTTAATTAATTTTTGAAGTTGAGAAAAATAGGAAAAAGAAAATAAAATAGGAAATACCAGATCGCGCCACGTGGCACGATCTGGGCTGTTGGATCTCGCATGGCCCATCTGATCCGACGGCTGCATGTGCAACCAGCTGCATGGCCCGCGACACGTGGCAGCCTCTCCACTTGACACGTGGCGACGGTTGGTGGTGAGTCCACCCACTGAGTCAACGAGTTGACCGAGTTGACTCAGTCAAGCCTTCCTATAAATAGCAGCGCACCCTTGCTGGTTCTTCATCCATTTCAGCCGCACGCTTCCCAAGAGAGAGCTTCTCTCTCCTCTCTCCTCCTTTCTCTCTCTTCTTCAATCTTGTTTTGAGTTTATCTTGAGTTCTGGAGCTCCGATCGACGATCCGATTTCGCCTACGCGATCATGGCGACGAGCTCTTCAATTCTAGTAGTGTGAGTGCTATGTTTTGGTGAAGTTTTAAAAAAATCATTTCTGAGCTCCATAGGTAATTTCTTGATCCCTGTTGAATTTCTGCTAAAATTTTGTTAAATAAATCTCTTGTTAATTAGGCTATTTTAATCTTATTATTTAGCAAGTCTAGTGACCGAGACTCTGCTCGTGGGAAGTCTTCAACAGGTATACCCTTAACCCAGCTTATTTAATCTGCTGTTGTTTAAGTGGTAGTTATAGACGAAACGCCGTTTAACTGTTGTTATTAAATGAACTTAATAAATATTGAGGCCATATCAGTGGTAACCAAATAACGTGATGACTAAGGTCAGTCCATGAGCATACATGCGTTGGGTACTGAGCCAGAGCTCCCTCAGTTTCCCCATGCACTGACCTGGTCACGTTGTAAGGTTCATATCTGATCAACCTCCTCGACAATAAATTAAAATAAACTTAGAAACCACACGGTCTGACATGACTGTCTGCCTCGGGGAGCAGGGTCATGCCGGATCAAGAATTTAGAGAAGCCTAGCAAGTTACGCTAGTGCCAAACCTCTAAATTTTACCTGGTCTTAACAGACAAGGTCGAGAGTACGTTTAGTACGTTCCTAATAGCTGTCGTCGGATTCGGATCTCCAGTTTCCCAACAGGTACAAGTGGGACCCAGACACAGGAAAGGGATCAGGCAAGGGACACACTTTGGTAAAGCAGGTAGGGGGAAAGTACCATATCCCGGTTATTGGATTTCCTGCCTATTTTCGTACTCTATGTATATGAAAATGTCTTTCACAGAGAATGTGCATGATTTTTGTATGGCATATTTGTGTGATTTTCTGTGTGATACCTTGGACGACCTGAGAGTAACGGGCACGTGTTGTGACCTTGGGTTTCGATCCCCTAAACCTCCGGAGGGGTAAGTACGGACTGGTTAGTCGAATGTCCTTCTGGGGAGGCTAACCAATGTGGTATTACCAGGTAAATGGATACTCTCACCACAGTATCGAGGTGGTGGTTGAATTTCCGATACTGGTGGTTGGCCTGTATGTGATCGGTCGCAGGTATGTTTCTGAACTATGTCACGTGACAGGAAGGATTTTCACTGAAAAAGATGTATGAGCATGCAAAGGCTTTACTCACGGATTATTGGCATAATTACCTTTATCATTACTGGCTTTGGTTACAATATTATTGGTATTGATACCCTGTTTTTGGGTGTGCATTGCTTTTAAACTGTTTTCCTTGAAATCCTATATTTTCGAGTATTGTTTCAAACCTAACCAGGATTTTCCCTCGAGGGGAAGCGATGAACGTATGTGACGCTTACCCCCTACTGTACTCTTGTGAGTGCAGATAATCCAGTTGTTGGAAACCAAGATTGAGGTCGTGGGTGTGGCACTTGCAGCTTGTCAATTTCAGTCTTGCTATCTGGTTTAGATCCTTTCTTTGGATCCGTGGTGGTGTTTCTCTTTCATCCTCGTAGGTGGCATATCCCAATGGCTATCCATGAGTCCAATTTGTTGCACCACTTTGTTGAAGACTGAATCACTCTGGCGTGGGTTGGACTATCCTGACATATCTGTTTATCTACTGTTTTATTATGTAGCATTAGGGTTAGTGTATTTGAAACATATAACCCTCACGGGTTGGTACTCTTTACTATTATTTATAATGTGAGGCATTTTCAGTAATTTCTTTCGCTGTATTTTTACTACTCTGATCCAACCCGGGTTCTTCAATAAAAAAGGCTTAACTCGTTTTAGAGAGCTTGGGAATATAATACTCGGGGTAAGGGGTATTATAGTCTCAGGATCTTTAAGACGGGTGCCGCTGTGGTGTTCCCAGTTTCGGGGCGTCACAATCAACGCCGGCCTCCCCTCGCAGTCGCCACTCTCTGGTGACCTTCCCTCAGGCCGGCGACCTCCCCCAGCGCTCCTCCAGCCACCCCAGCCGCGCGCACAGAAAACCCAGAAAACCCAGCAGTTTGGCTCCCCTTTGTGTCGCAGGATTCTAACCAATTTCCAGTGCCAAACACCTCCATTTTAGGTGAGTTTTCTTCCTCTTCTATTGGGCTTTCACCCTCTTATAGTTTAGTTGTTTAATTTTGAGAATTTGCTGAAGATGAAATATAGGGGTTTAGGGTCATTTCAGAATTTCTGTGGGCTTCGGATTGGGGGGCTATTATGATGTTGTTTTGGATAAATTTTGTCTCTAGGAAACCCAATGGCTGTGTAGGATTGAAAATTGGAGGAATTGGGAGAAATTTGTGAAATCTAGTTTTGGTGCCGCCACTTTGAGCGGCGACAGCGGGGGTTCTGACCACCCAGCCGCCACGTAAATTATTTAGCGCTATTTTGAGTACCAAAACTGAGTTCATTAGTGTTTTGTATAGATAGGTGCGACTTGAGGAACGGAAGTTTCAACTTGGCACGTGAGCGGACACTTTGCAAGCGACACAGCTGTGGCTCGTGACGGTCCGGCGGAGGATCGAAGCTAGGGCTATCTCTGTGAGTGGACTTACTTTTATTTTTGAAAAAGTTTATGGAAGTTTATAATTTAATTTATACTTGTTTTCTAGTTATTGTTTGAGAAATAAAAATCCTTGAGTTGGTTGTTTAATCCTTAATAAGTTATGAAAATTGTATCATTTTAATTATTTTGTGATGTTGATTTTAATTTGGGATTTGATTAATGGCGATGGATTTCGAATTTCAAATGTGTTCATAAATAAGTTTTAAAACCATATATTTTCATATTAGTTTTAGCGAGTTGTTGGGCTTGGGAAAGGAATGTGGTTTCTCATTTTATATACAAGGTTTATTTAATATTTCGTTTTTGTCGAAAAGTATCATTTCGGTCCCTGTATATTGAATTTGATTCGAATTTCATATATTGGCTTATGGATTTAAAGTTTCTTTCGGAAAAGTACTATGATATTTATTGTCAGTGGAAAAAGGATCTATTATTTGGTTTATAGAAAAATGGTTTGGAAAAAGGATCTATTATTTGGTTTATGGAAAAATGGTTTTCAAACCACCCTTTGCAGTACCCTCTAGGTTATCAGATTTAATAGGTCTTTGGGACCCATCACGGCACACATATAGGCTTTGGGCCGTGTGTCGGGATGCTTCGCCCTTTGGGGGCTGCTCTGCGTGCACGTATGACCAGGATTGCCTGCACGTGCTGATTTTATTCACACGTGTGTATGACCAGGATATTGCCTGCACGTGTTGGATTTACTCCACGCGTGTGTATGGCCAGGATATTGCCTGCCTCTGCGATGCAGGAATTCCGCACAGGTGTATGGCCAGGTTATTCAGGGTATATAGCATGGTGCAAAATGAAATTGATATCTTCAAGAGTTTAAATATGGATTTTAAGTGAGAAATACTTTTCGAGTTCTATAAAGATTTCGATTACATTATTTTTATGACTTCGTTAAATTAAATGATTTGCTATCGAGAAATGTGTTTTGAGTTATCTTTTCCTTGAGTTCCATTAGTTTTATAATATTCTTAAGCTTGATAATGGTTTTAAAACTGAGGGATTTCAAAGAGTGACGTGAGGTCTTAGAGCTAAACGTGGTTTTGAAGGATTTTCTGAAACATAAAGTTTACTTTTGTTTTCGTTTTTATTAAACTGTCCACTCACTGAGTTTGTCTCACGGTTATCTTGTTTTGTTTTAAATTGTCCCCCCAGATAGTAGTTTTGGTGGAGGTCGAGCCAATCACGTCGAGGCAGTTACATCCATATTCCTACTCGAACCAGTAGACGTCATTTATTTTTCGGTGTAAAAATTCCTTGTAATAGAATAGCAGCTCTGATAATCATCTACAATTTTAAGTTGGATTCTCTGTGAAATTGTTGGGTCTGAGACCCTATTTGGTTGTGGTAGAGGTGGTTGCTGTTTAGAAGTGGTTTTAACAGGTTTAGAAATTTCTGGGTTAGTCCATTTTCAGGGGAGGTTCTGCCGAATTTTCGGTAGGATTTTCCTTGATTTTGGATTCCCGCAGGATCTCTCCGGGTTTCAGGGTGGAATCCGGGGGCGGTCCTGTCATCCTTCTAAAACTGAAACTTTCAGAAATCCCGAATGGCTCAAAATCCCCAGATTTTCATTTTTACAAAACTCAAATTAAACAACGAAATCAATGTGGAAGAGAAAGCCCATAAGTAGAGGAGAAGAACCCACCTAGAATTGGAAGGATTGGGGTCGATTTTTGGCCGAAATCCGGCGAGACAGAGGGGTGTCTCTGGTGTCATTACTGTGCACGTGGGGCTGGGTTGCTAAGAGACGTCGATGGTGGTCTGTGCCGGCGAGAGGGGAGCTAAGGGAAGGATGGTCGACACGAGGGGGTCGCGCCAGTGGCCATGCGTCGCCGGGAGAGTGACCAGAGAACTGGATTCTGGCCAGAGCTGTTGCGCGCACAGGGTGAGTCGCGAGAGAGAGAGAGAGAGGGAGAGAGAGAGAGAGAGAGAGAGAGAGAGAGAGAGAGAGAGAGAGAGAAGAGAGGTCAAGGGAGGGTGGCCGGCGCCTGGGGGTGCTCGTCGGACGTAAGTCGTGATGGCTGTGGCAGCTGGTGTTTGCGGGCAGAGGGGGGTTGCGAAAGAGAGAAGGAGAAATGGGAAAAGAGAAAGAAAAGGGGTGTGCCGGAAATGAGAGAGAAATGAAAAAATTTAAGAGAAAGGTAGAGGGTTCTAGAAGGATAGGGAATTTTCTGATTTTTTTTTTTTAATTGGGTCTTTCTAGAAACACCTTACAATGTAAAAGTCTAAAATACCCCTCAATCTTTGCTCTTTCATAAAAACGAATCCGTAATTCCGATTAACAAACCGTTCGTGCCTACGCATTCATCAGATCGAGGCCTTCCCAACAAGACCAAAACTAATTAAATATTTGAGTCAAAATTTAAGTTAAACCTTTTAAAATAACACGTTTATAAAATAAAACAATAATAGGTAAAATTCAAATAAATCCATTTTCGTGAAACAAAATGGGTTACCAAAAAATGTTTAAATTTCTAGCGAAAATTTAAAGGAAAAATGTTCTCGAGGTATCACAGTTCAATTTCTTTTAAAGCCTTGTAAAACCAAAGTTAAGTAAAAACTCAAATTTGTAGTGAAAGTTTGGGTCGGGTCGTTACAGTGAATCACAATAACAATGAATATTTTATTTTACTCACAATACCCTCATTGATTTCTATAATTTTTATTTGTTTATTTTAAATTAAAAAATATGTCTATTGTTAGTTATATTTTATATTGTAATAATTAATTATGATATTTTGTTTGTACGATTAAAATTATAATATACTTAAAAAAAAAGAAATAGGCATACTTATTTAATAGTGTTGTTCTTAGAAAAATTAATGCTAATGAAATTTGTAGCCAAAAATTTCAAAAACAAGTAAAAAAATAATTTATTTTTACCAAACAAATAAGTGAAAGGCACTTTCAGCATCATGTACATTTTAGTAATTATACATAGTCACAACACTTTTATATTAACATTTACCAAACACTTGATATTGTTTTTTGCACTCACATCACTTTTGAAAATATAGTTTACCAAACACTCAACTGCTTTACTTTACAGTTGACTTTTCTTCACAACTATTTTTCTTCACAGCTGTTTTTCCTCACAGCATTACCAAACTGACTCTTAGAAGCATTCAAAAGCTTTAAGACTCTTGTTGAGAATGAGATAGGGAGAAAAATAAAGGCTTTTCGAACTAATCGTGGTGGAGAATACAATTCTCAAGCCTTTGAAAATTTTTGTTCTATACATGGCATTCACCACTAACATTTCACTACCTCTTATACACCATAGCAGAATAAAGTGTCAAAAAGAAAGAATCGCACCATTTTAAATATGGTACAATGTATGATACCAAAACGTTTCTGGCCAGAAGTAGTGAATTGGAGCATTCATATACTGAATAGAAGTCCCACATTTGCTGTACAAAACATGACACCACATGAAGCTTGGAGCAGTCTTAAACCAACAGTTGATCTTCTTAAAATATTTGGCTACGTTGCATATGCCCACATTTCGGATGAGAAGAGAAAAAAGCTTGATGACAAAGGTGAAAAATGTGTTTTTCTTGGCGTGAGTGAAGCTTCAGAATCTTATAAGCTATTTAATCCAATTTTCAAGAAGATTGTCACCAGCCGGAACATTGTATTTGATGAAGAAAAGACATGGAATTGGACTGACAATAGCTCTAGGCAGCAGTAGTATATTCCAATATGTTTTGATTAGATGAAGTGGAAAAAGAGTCGGATCAGCAGGAGCAGCCACCGAATTCCACTCATTCAGCCCCACCAAGTTCCTCTCAGCAGCAGTAGCCACTGAATTCCACTCACTCAGCCCCACCAAGTTCCTCTGCAATTATTCCAAGTGATGTCCAACTATCAAATCCATCCAATCCAAGAGAACAACGCCCAAGAAAGAGACTAGCTTGGATGATGGATTATGTAAGTGGAGAACTATCTGATGATGATGCACTTTTTCATTTTCCTCTATTTGTAGATAACAATTCTGTTGCATTTCAAGATGTTGTCAAAGAGACAAAGTGGCAAGAAGCCATGGATACTGAAATCAAAGCCATAGAGAAGAATGATACTTGGGAGCTAACAGAACTTCCAAAAGGGCAAAAGACAATTGGAGTCAAGTACGTGGGTCTACAAAACAAAATTGAATGAGAATGGAGAGACTGACAAGCATAAGGCATGCTTGGTGAAAAAAGGCTACAAGCAGGAATTTGGCATTGACTATGAAGAGGTGTTTGCTCCAGTTGCAAGGCTTGATACCATTCGGCTTGTACTTTTCATGGTAGTAGAAAATTCATGGCCTATCTTTCAATTAGATGTGAAGTTAGCTTCATGGAGAGTTACAAGAACAGGTGTATATTGATCAACCTCTTGGTTATGTACTGCAAGGGAATGAAAATAAGGTTTACAAGCTGAAGAAGATACTCTATGGACTGAAACAAGCACCTAGGGCTTGGTATAGTCGCATAGAGGCATACTTTGCTAAAGAAGGCTTTCAAAAATGCCCATATGAGCATTCACTTTTCACAAAGCTTGGAGAAGGAGGGAAGATACTTATCGTGTGCTTGTATGTCGATGATTTGATCTACACATGTAATGATAGAGCCATGTTTGATGCCTTTAAACAATCTATGATGACTGAGTTTGATATTACAGATTATGGATTGATGCGCTACTTCCTTGGCATCGAAGTAGTACAATTAGCAGCTGGAATTTTGATTTCTCAGAAGAAGTATGTTCAGGAAATTTTGGATAGGTTCTAGATGAATGAGTGCAATACAATTGGTACTCCATCATCACAAGATTTGAAGCTAATGAAGAATTCTAGTGGAAAGAAGGTTAATGCTACACTCTACAAGCAAATAGTGGGCAGTCTAATGTACTTGAATTCGACTAGGCCGGATATAATGCATGATGTAAGCCTTGTTAGTCGTTACATGGAGAATCCAACTGACATTCATCTTCTAGCTGCAAAACGAATTTTTCGTTACTTGAAGGGCACATCTGATTTTGGAATACTGTATAAAAAAGGAGCACAGTCAGATCTGTTTGGCTTCATAGATAGTGATTATGCAGGAGATCTAGACGATAGGAAAAGTACTTCAGGGTATGTTTTCATGATGGGTTCAAGGGCTATTTCTTGGTCATCAATGAAGCAGCAAATTGTGACATTATCAACAACGTAAGCAGAGTTTGTTGCAGCAGCTGGATCTACTTTTCAAGCCATTTGGCTGAGAAGAAAACTTATGGCACTACACTACTAGCAACAAGACTCAACACCAATTTATTGTGATAATATCTTGGCACTCAAGCTTTCTATAAATCCAGTTTTACATGGGAGGAGCATGCATATAGATGTGAGATTTCATTTCTTGCATGATCTTTGCAAGAATGGTATGATTGATTTAATTTTTTGTAAGTGAAGACCAAGTTGCAGATATTCTGACCATGCCTCTAAAGTTACCTGTGTTTTTTAAGCTGAGAAATTTGTTGGGTGTTTGCTCTATGAAGGCTATTGTTTGAAGGAAGTAGCAGCTTGTGGTGCACGAAGATGAAGTTTTTTTCTCTAAACTGATTGTTTGAAGACTTCAGTTTAAGGGAGAGTGTTAAGAATTGTTTTGTTAATTTATTTATGCTGAATAAATAATTTTTGTCCTATTCTATATGAAGTCAAGTTGTTACCTATTCTTTAGGAGTATCTCAAGCAGTATAGGAGTCTGTTACTCATGGGTTTAGTGGGTTGTTACTCATGGGTTTAGTTGTCCCTAATTTTCTGCTATATTGGTGTTTTGTACGTTCTATTTATTCTTAAGTTAATGAATGATCAAATAAGTCAGTTAAGCAAAGTCTCTTATTTTGATCCAAAACTTCTAGGAGATAAAACTATAATTTCCTAATCAATAAAAACAAGGAGTCGTTACTTCTCTTTGGAAGCGGATGTCCTTAAAATAAGAGAAAGCTAGGAAAGTTAAAGAACAAAGGAAGAAGCTCTGGAATTGCTTGTTTATTTGATTCAATGATTCAGACTTATATACATATGGTACTTCTAAAAATAACTAAACTATAATAGTTAAATGAATTTAAATCACAAAATATTAATTGCTTAAAGCCCAATACGGATGTAAGCCATAAAATTTTGATGGTTTAGAGCTGATTGCTTCTAAACTATTTATTTTTAATGGTTATTAAAATATTTTAATAATTTAGTTAAAGTATTTATTTTATAAGGAAATAAATAATTTAACTTAATTATTTTTTTTTGTCCAGATCCTTCTAGATCATGGCTCCCCCATTTAAGAACCTTGAGCTCCTGCTCAAGTTAAATGGTGAGGTGGGGAACTCTTTGGTTGCCTTGTCTCAAAGATACCACTTGGATTTGCTGGGAAGTTGATGCGTAAAAACTCATACTTTCCATGCCAGGTCTCATTAACCTTCTTCTCTAATATGCAATCCTCCGTCAAAGGGTCTTCTCGTTCAAACCTTAGGTCATCAACAGATGAGAGACGAGTGTCTTCGTTAGGGTTATCATCAAGTAGCGATGGTTCAAAGACCTTCAAATTCTCGGCATTAATAACCGAGTACATATGCATGTATGGTGGTAATTCAAGCTGGAAGGCGTTGTCACCAATTTTCTTGATAATCGTGAACGGTCCATAGTGAATAAGCTTGAGCTTCTTACCTTCTCCGGTTAACACCCTTTTCCAAGGTGTAACCATACTAGATCACCTTCCTTAAAGGTACATGGCACACGGTGCTTGTCATGGCAAGCTTTATATCACTTCTGCAATCGTTGTAGTTGTGCCTTTACCTCTTTATGGATCTTGCTAACTCGTTCGAGAAATTTTTGTGCTCGAGCATGTTCTTCTTCTTCCTTTCCACTTAACTGCTTGTCACTCGTAGTGAATGCCAAGTCGAAAAGACTCTGAGGTAAGTATCCCAAACAAACCTCGAATGGAGATTTGAGTGTGGAGCCATGAATTGCTCGGTTAAAAGAAAATTGTAAGTAAGGGGGACTTTCATCCCAAGTTTTTGAGTGCTTGGAATTATAACCCCTTAACAAATGCATCATAGTCCGGTTAATTACCTCTGTTTGTCCATCGGTCTGTGGATGAAAAGTAGTGCTCCGTTTCAACCTAGTATCCATCATTCCCCATAAAGACCTCCGGAAATGTCCTAAGAATCGACTATCTCTATCAGAAATAATTGATGTAGGTAGGCCAAAATGTTTCCAAACATGTTGGAAGAGCTTAGCAGCTCCTTTCTCCGATTACGGTCTTTTTACATGGAATAAGAATCACCATCTTGCTAAAATGTTCCACGACTACAAACAAGTAGTCATTTCCATACTTGGTTTTAGGCAATCCATAAAGAAAATCCATCAAAATGCTCAAGGTCGGCTAGGTACTGGCAATGGTAGATACAGTCCTAACTTTCTATTAGAAGGCTTCAATGTATTGCATAGAACACAAGCTCGAATGTAACGAGAAACATTGAGATGCATCTTTGGCCAGAATACATAGCGACGGAGATTCAGTAGAGTCTTCTCTACTCTAAAATGGCAAGCTAAATTGGAAGTATGAGCCTCTCGAATCCAATGTAGTCTATCTCTATCTTCTGGAATGCATAATTGTGTTCCTTTTTACATCATTCCATCCTTCAATTGATACTCACTAGTCTTTCTGTAACGACCTGACCCAAATTTCCTTGGAAATTTAAAAAATTTTATATAATTTTGTTCATTTAAGAAATTTTATAAGGAAATCAAATTTGAAAGACCTTGGAAAAATTTTTACTAAATTACTTTGGAAAATGTTTTAAGAATTTGTTCAGTGTTTTCACTGAAATTGATTTAATGTTGTTCAAAGCTTACATGTTAAAGGTGTTATGTTTTTATATTGTGAGACTCCGTATTTTTTTTTTTCAAAGATTTATTTAAATATTTTGAGAATTTAATTTGATCATTTTGGAAAATAAAGAGGTTGTGATTTAATTTTAATTTTTTTTTAATTTCTTTGACCCAAAAGTTGACTTTTTATTCTATTGGGCTTTTGATTTTGACTTTGGACCCAAATGGTAGGTCTCGAGTCCACGAGTTTATAGACATGTAGCACGCGTCGATCCGAGTTACGGTTTAGGAGTTACAGACCATACAAGTGAGGAGCAATTTTGTAACATTTCACTTGGGTTTTGAAAACCCTTTTTTTTTTTTTTTAAATTCTGAAACCTCTCATTCTCTCTCCTTTCTCCAGAAATTTCTACCAATTTATCTCATTCTCTCTCTCTCTTTCTCTCCCTCTCTCTCTCCCTCTCGCACCTTCCTCCCCTGCATACACCAACCCAGCCACAACCACTGGCTTGCGCCGGCCACCCCCGCCGACCCCGACCTCCGGCGACCACCCCTAGACACCGACCCCGACCTCCGGTGACCACCCCTAGACGCCGACCACCCTCCCCCGAGTTCACCCACTCTCTCTCTCTCCTTCTCCTTATTCTCTCTCCCCCGTGTTCTCCTTCTCTCTTCCCTTTCTCTGTACGCGACCACCAATCACCAAAACCAGCCACCTCTTGCCGCCACCAGCCGCCGGTGACCTTCCCACAGGACGGCTGACACCCCCAGCTGCTCCTCCAGCCAACCCAGCCCTCCTGCATGCTGGTCCTGCTTGGAAAAGCCACACAGACCCACTGGCCTTCCTCTCCATTTTTAGTCGAATTTTCACCTCAAATCTTCAAGATTTTTGGTGGGTAATCCTTCATTTGCTGTGAGCTTTCTTTTTTTCCTATTGAATTCATTGTTTAAATTGAGTTTTGTGGAAATGAGAAATTGGGGGTTTAATGCCATTTCGGGTTATCTTGGGTTTTCAGATTTGGGGGCTACTATGGTGTTGTCTTGGATAAATTTCGTCCTTAGGAGACCTAATAGTTGTTTAGGACTGAGAAAATTAGTGGGTTTGGTTGGAATTAAATTTAATTGGTTGAATTTTGGACTGGAAACAGTCACCTCGGGCGACACACGCGGTGACTTCAAACCCTCACTACCTTTTTGCTACTGTAGGTTTATTTTAGGACAACTCTAGAGTTGGTTATCGATCTTGGTTAGGATGTTTTTTGGTTAGGCTGAGCCGGGGAGCTTTCAGAGTGTTTACGTAGGAGTTTTGGGTCTACAAGTGGATGTTGGGAACCGTCGAGTTAGAATGAGAGTCGGGTGTGACGTTAAGTTGAGCACACATATACATTTAAGTGTCTTGAGTCGGAACTAATTGTATTTCTTTGATTGTTTATTCTATAGGCGATACGGCCGTGACTCGTGACGATCCAACGGAGGATCGAAGCTAAGGCTCTCTTTGTGAGTGGACATTGTTTTTAGAAGCATTGCCTAAACTTTATGAATTTATTTATTTTATTATCTTGAGTTTTAGTTTAGAAATAGTAAACTCGAGTGGACTTTTAATTTCCTAAAAAATCTATGAAAATTTCACTAATTCTATTATGCTGAATATCTTACAATTGATTTTGGATTTGATAAATGGCGATAGATTTTAGTTTTCAAATGCTTTCATAAATAAGTTTAAAACATGGACTTACAGGTTGGTTTTATGAGTTGTTGGTTTTTGGAAAGGAAATCTAGTTCCTTATTTTATTCACATGGTTTGTTTAATATTTTGGGTATTATCGAAAAGTTTGGATTTGATTCATGTAGTTTAAATTTAATCTGAATAATACATTTTGGGCTTATGGATTTAAATTCATAAAAGAGTTTTCAATGGTATTTCTCTCGGCGGGAAAAGGATTTATGTTTGGTTATGAACGATGGTTTTCAAACCACCTTTGCAGTACCCTCCAGGTTATCAGATTTAATAGGTCTTTGGGACCCATCACTGTACACATTTAGGCTTTAGGCTGTGTGCTCGGATGCTTCGCCCTTTGGAGGCCGCTCTGCATGCACATACGACCAGGATTGCCTGCACGTGTATGGATCTTACTCCGCGCGTGTGTATGGGCAGAACATTGCCTGCCTGTGCGATGCAAGAATTCCGCACAGGTGTATAGCCAGGTTTTTCAGGGTATAAGCATGGTGGTAATTAAATAGTTATCTTCAAAAGTTATTAAATATGAATTAAAGTGAGGAATTCTTTTGAGTTTTATCAAGGTTGTTACGATCTTTTTATGGTTCTTTTATTTTAGAAAGTTGTTATCTTGAGAAATTATATATTTTTTTATTTAATTTTTTTAAGTTTAAATAAACTTTGTGACTTTCTTAAGGATAGTAAGATGGTTTTAAAACTGGGGGATTTCAAAGAGTGACGTGAGGTCTTAGAGCTAAACATGGTTCTGAAGGATTTCTGAACAGAAAGTTTACCTTTGTTTTCGTTTCCATAAATCTGTCCACTCACTGAGTTATCTCACAATTTTCCTATTTTTGTCTAAATTTTTCCCCCCAGGTAGTAGTTTTGGTGGAGGTCGAGTCAATCACGTCAAGGCATTAACGTCCATTTCTTTACTCGGACCCTGTACGCGCCACTTTAATTTGTAAAAATTCTTTGTAATAGAATAGTGGCTCTGATAACCACACTTAAATTTTAAGATGGTTTTCTTTGTAATTGTTGGGTTTGAGACCCTTTTTGGTTGTGGTAGAGGCGGTTGTTGATTTTAGAAGTGTTCTTATAGGTTTTATAAATTTTGAGTTAATCCATTTTTAGGAGAGGTTCTGCCGAACTTTCGGTAGAATTTTCCTTGAATTTGGATCCCACAGGACCCCTCCGAGTTTCAGGGTGAAATCCGGGGGCGGTCCTGTCACTTTCCCTGTTGTAGCTTCACATAAATGGAGCTGAAATCAGCATCTATGTCATACCCTTTGGTGTACTTAGAATGAACAATTGGTTGGATCTGCATAGCCACCAGCAATGCGGAACTAACCAGTCATTGTAGAGATAGCATATCTGCCAACTTGTTGGTCACTCTTTTCTTGTACTTGATCACAATGTTGAATTGTTGGAGGTAAGACATCCATTTCATATGGCGAGCTTGCTGCAATTTTGACTGTGTAGTCAAAAACTGAAGAGGTTTGTGCCCTGAGTGAACCACAACTTCCTTTCCCAACAAGTAAGCTTTCCAATGCTTCATCGATTGGTGTAATGCATAAAGCTCATTGTCATAAGTGGATAGTTCAAAACTGGCCCACTAAACATCTCAGAATGGTATGCAACTGGCTTCCCATCCTGGAATAAAACGGCTCCCATGGCGTAGTTATACGCATCTGCTTCTACTTCAAATGGTTTCTACATATTTGGTAGTGCTAACACTGGGGCCTCGGTAATCTTTTGTTTTAGCAACTGGAAAGATTTCTCATGTTTGTTCGACCATTCAAATTTTGAATTGGCCTTTGTAAGAGAGTGTAAAGGTGCTGCAAATTGTGAAAAGTGTCGAATAAACTTTCTCAAATATTGACATGCACCTATGAAGCTTCGAACTTCAGTCACTGAACGAGGTGTAGGCCATTTGGAGATAACTTGCACTTTCTCTAGATCCACCTTCAGTTCTCCTGCACCAGCAATAAATCCCAAGTATACAAGATGTTGCTTCCCGAATTCACACTTCTTACCGTTCAATTGTAGCTGATTTGTTCGTAAAACTTTCAAAACCTGAGCAATATGATGAAAATATTCCTCCCATGTGATACTAAATAATAGTATGTCATCAAATTATACAATGACAAAATCGTCAATGAATGGGCAGAGTATGTACCTCGTTCATCAATCGCATAAAGGTGACTGGAGCATTACATAATCCGAATGGCATAACCATCCACTTGAATAGTCCCTGCTTCGTCTTGAAAGCAGTCTTCCAAGTGTCTTCTTCATGGATGCGAACTTGATGATAGCCAAATTTGAGATCAAGCTTTGTAAAGTAGTGAGCACCGTGTAGTTGGTCTAACAAGTCATCAATCATCGATAGTGGATACCGATTCTTAATGGTTATTTTTGTAACGCCCCGAACCTCGGGCCCAATAAAAATACCGAAACACTGTCTTTCAATCATTTTTCAAACAATGAGCCATGTGCATAAACATAATAAATCAGGGTGCGAGTCCAAAAACATTTTGTAAAATCACTGTATAAAATCGATTTAAATCAAATTAAAATGGGTAATACTGCCTCGACTTCTCCTCACTGCCTCCTCAGCCTACTTAACCTGCAAAACACAAATAACCCCACTGCACCATATCTATGGCATACCGGGTCATTCAAACAAACAACCCGGTAAGCTCACTACAGCTCGTATGAGTGAAATTACGTAATAATTATCCTCAATAATTAATCATATGGCCTCAAAATACTTTTCCTCAATTATCACAATTTACAATCCACAATATATTTACTATAATACCAAGCCATAAATAAATAATCCTCATAAGTCCATAATTCCTCAATCACATAAAATTTCATTCACCAATGATCCAAGCATCAAGATAATCAATATTCCTCGTTTTCACATCAAATCCCACCAATAATAATAATAAGTCATTCCAATAATCAATTGCCTAATCGTCAACGATTAACCTCAACCTCAAATCATTCACGTCCAATACATAACCTCAATGCATAATCACCATCATTTCTATCCTCAAGATTCAAACCTAGACTTTACCAAATCCATGCATACACGCAAGCAAAGCAACCAATCAAATTATCTAATTTCATTCATATCGCTCTTTGAAAATCACCCAGTTTTAAAACCATTTCTCAAATTCATTTTTAAATCATCTCCAAAACTGTAAATCTCACGCCACACTAGTACCCGGAGAACTGCTGGTCATACACTGAGGTAATTAAGCTTGCCACATCCCGTGCATAAACACTAGCAGGCAGAAATACTCGCCACTTCTCGTGCAGAGCGAATCTATACACGAGTAGGCAGGTAACTAGGCTCGCCATTTTTCGTGCAGAGCGAATCGATGCACGGGCAGGCAGGTATTTCTCGCACAACCTCAATCACAACATCCCTTGAAATTAACTCATAACTATCATTGTTTAACAATATATTAATGCCTCTTGTATTTCTTTTCAAATTCATCTCTACATATGCATCATCATCAACACTTGCTGTGAGAAAATTTATTCTTAAAACATTTATAAAGCAAGGTCCACTCACTGTTTACTCCGAACTATGCCGAATCCTTTCCGAAGTTGATTCCTACTCACGACCCCTCACTTGTTTGCCACTCAAATCATACCAACACTTCCTCAATAAGTAACTTGATTATTCTGTAAAATAATTGCCTAATCATCATTCATTAATCCTCGATAATAAGCATTTCTTGTCTAATTCAGCAATTATTCTCAGGGCAACTCTATAATTCCCAATTAATTCATTAGCCTCAAATCCTCGTCAATTCATTCTCATGATTCAAATCCTACACTTAGCCTTCTCTAATGTATAACAACAAACACACAAAACAGACAATCCACTAACGGTACTCTACATTACAATCCGATAAGTTTCACTCACCGTGTAATCACGTAAAAAGACTGAAATGCCCTTGAACGGCAACACGCTCGAATAACAAATTCGGCAGCATGACGGCATTGGGAATAAGATTTCCCGAACCCGTGTACCTGTTAAGACCAGACAACCAAATCAAATACAAAAGGATTCACAAATGGTCGTTCAACGACCGAAACGGGTGGTAACCACCACACATGATGGGCTGCCCAACCCCAAACAACACACAAACTCACCAAAAGGACCTAGAAAGGTTCCTGGGACCGCAATTGAGCGGAATCAGGTTAAACAACCACTAACCCGTCGCCAAAAGTGGTGGTTACGGTGGTGGCAGCGGTGGCACAAACCTGGAAATACCCAAAATCAACTCTAATTAATCTTAATTGCACAATAGAACCTTCAATTGCACAAAAACAACTCGAATTCAAGTCCAATTTGAGAAATTCGAAAAAGGCATAAACCCTAAAATCGAATTTTCAATTTCTCAAAATTGGACGTGCCCACCTTAGGAGAAGAATTACCCATACCTCAAGGATCAATTCTCGTAACTGGGTCGACGGTCAAATCTTGCCGAAAATGGCCTAAATCGACGGCGGAAGTCGGCGGCTAAGCTTGGCTTTTCTGAGTTGTTTCTGCGCGCAGGGGGCACCGGCTGGCAAAGGGAAGCTCGGGGGGGGGGGGGTTGGCCGGCCCAAGGGGATCACGTCAACACGCCAGTGGTCCCGCGCCACCGGGAAAGTGGTTGGACCACTACCTCCAGTGGTGGGGCCACACGCAGAGGAGAAGAGAGAGAAAGAGTTTGCGGGAGAGAGAGATAGAGATCGGGGCCGGGGAAGGGTGGTCGGCGTCTGGGGGTGCTCACCAGATGTCGAGGTCGGCGGGGTGGTCGATGATGACGGCTGGGAGGGGGTGTGTGTGTGCGGGAGGAGAGAGAGAGTGAGTGATTTTGGGTTTTTAAAACCCATCTTAATAAATTTACAAAATTACCCCTCACTTCAAACGCCCGTGACTTTCAAACCGTAACTCGAATCGATGCATGCTACGTGTCTACGAACTCGTGGACTCGAGACCTATCCAACGTGCCCAAAGTTAAAGACGAAAGCCAACTAACTTTAAAAATCAACTTTTGGGTCAAGCCCAATTTTAAAACAAAAATTAAAAATTAAATTAGAACCTTTTTAAATTCCAAATAAATTCCCAAAATTCTTAAAATAAATTCTCAAAATATTTAAAATAAATCTTTGAAAAAATACGGGATCTCACAATTTTATTGAGTGCCCTGTAATCAACATACATGCACCATCCTCCATCTTTCTTGGGCACAAGTAAGACTAGTGAACCACATGGTGAACAACTAGGTCGGATAACTCCTTGTTCAAGAAGTCCTTGAACTTGCCTCTTGACCTCTTCAAATTTCGTCAAAGAAGTGCAATACAAACCCAAGTTTGGTAGTGGTGAATCTCCTACCAAATGAATTTCATGTTCAACAGCTCTCCGCGATGGCAATCCCTGCACATCCTGGAATAAGTCATTGAACTCCTCCTACAATTTTCCAATATCAGAATATTGTGAAGGAGATACAGTCGATGTTGATAGTGTGATAGCTCCTGAACTTAGCTCTTGAGGTCGAATCATTAATAAAACAAATCGCCCACATGAATTTGCCAATCTCTTGGCCTGGGTTGTTGTTAACAAACTATCTGTGGTTTGTAACCTGCAAGAGTTGATGTGAAATTCCTTCTCATCCTTCACAAGACGATACTTGTGATGCCTCCTGTAGTGAATGGCATCCCGGTCCCATAAGTACGGACTATCCAATATGATTTGGCATACGTCCAATGGAACCACTTCACATGTCACCTCATCGATGTATCGATTGGTGATTGCGAATTTGAAGATACATTGCTTTGTGATCTACATGTCAACGTTCTTCTGAATCCACCCAAGTGGATAAGGCTTAGGGTGAGGTGTAGTTTCTAAGCCAACATTTCTTACTAGAGCCTCTGAAATCAGGTTCTTCTGACTTCCTGGATCAATAATTGCCTGCACAACACTTTGCTTTACCTGAATGTTCACGTAGCAAAGCTCTTCTCTGTTGTAGGCATCTCCAATATCTGTTGGTTTTTTCATAAGGGTAAGTGTAGCATCAGGTTGCTTCAACTCTGAAAGTTCTTCTGCCTGTTGTATAGTCAAGGTAGCCTTTCTATCATTTCTCCCTTGGTTATTTCTCTAGTTCTTCAGTTGCAACTCAGGATGGAGTATCCAGCACTTGTCTTTGACATGTCCATTGGTTCAACAATGTTCACAGTAATTTTCTGCGATGGACCGTCCTTGTTTTGCTTCCCTTTATTCTTCCAATCATATTTGCTACTAGTTTTATCATCCTTCTTGTCAGTTCTTTTGTTTTTCGCCTCAATGGCGATGGCTTTCACAATAGTTTCTTCAATCAACTCTACGGTGAACAATTTTAGTTCTTTCCATATATAGTCAGCAAGACCTCCAATATACTTCATGAATACATCGTAGTCATAGACATCGATATTCAAAACCATAGCTTTGTTATGAAACTCAGTTGTATACTTTTGTACCGTATGCCCGAATCTTTGCTTGAAGTGTTGCCATCGATACCATCTTTCTTCTTCATAGCCAACTAGATAGAATTGTTTTCTCAATAGTATCTTGAATTTCTTCCAAGTTAACTTTGATTCATCGTGGTGTTGTTGGTAGGACCTCCACCATGTTAGAGCATGACTTGAAAGTTTCAAGCTTGCAAATTTTATTTTTTGAGAATTAGAATACTTATACAATGTGTAATAAGTTTCTAATGTGTCAATCCAGTTGTCTAATTTTTCAGCATCAACATGACCTCTGTACATAGGGATATCAACCTTAAAATCAATTTCTAAGGTATCTATGGGATTATTGTTCTTACCCGTTTCTTCTTTGTTATCTCTTGTGTTATGGTTGGTGTCGTCTTCTTCTTCGCTCTCCTCGTCATCCTTCTTCTTAAGATATTTCTCCTTAGAAGTGGATGCCCGTGTGGAAATTAATTTTTCCACAAGCTTAGAAATTGATGCTGATAAGGTTTCCACTTGTTTCTCTAGTTTCGTGATTCGCTCCCCATCACCAATTGGTGTTTCGCTTGAGTTTTTTCCTCTCTTGGATCTTGGTCTTTTATGGACAATCAAAGGACCTACAAGTTCTTCACCAGAAGTTCTGCGTCGGCCGCGAGTTAGGACCATAAACCACTGTCACCCTCTCGGATCTATTCGCTCTGATACCACTTGATCCAAAACTTCTAGGAGATAGAACTATAATTTCCTAATCAATAAGAACAAGGAGTCGTTACTTCTCTTTGAAAGCAGACGTCCTTAAAATAAGAGAAAGCTAGGAGAGTTAAAGAACAAAGGAAGAAGCTCTGGAATTGTTTGTCTATTTGATTCAATGATTCAGACTTATATACATATGGTACTTCTAAAAATAACAAAATTATAATAGTTAAATGAATTTAAATCACAAAATACTAATTGCTTAAAACCCAATACGGATGTAAGCCATTAACTTTTGATGGTTTAGAGCTGATTGCTTCTAAACCATTCATTTTTAATGGTTATTAAAATATTTTAATAATTTAGTTAAAGTATTTATTTTATAAGGAAATAAATAATTTAACTTAATTATTATTTTTGTCCAGATCCTCTTAGATCATTCTTGGTGTGTTTCTCAGTAAAAGTCTTAGTTTTATCTAACAAGGTCGGCAGACAAACTGCCACTGCCGGCGGCGGGCAGGCGGACGGTGTGGGATGTGGTGGGGTTGGGACTTGGGTGGCTGGGTTTTGTTTTTTTGTTTTTACTTGGGGTGTGTAGTTTGGATGTGTTGGTTTGGTGTGGTGTGTGTAGTGTTTGAGTTGAGTGGGTGTATATTGAGAAATTTGGTGAGATTAATGAGATTGAGGTATTTTGGTAATGAGAGGGGTGTGTTATGAGAAAATTCAAATTTGAGAAAAGTGTGGGGGTGTGTAGTTAGAGGAAAACTCATAGGTTTAGTTGTCCCTAATTTTATGCTATATTGGTGTTTTGTACGTTCTATTTATTCTCAAGTTAATGAATGATCAAATAAGTCAGTTAAACAAAGTCTCTTACTTGGTGTGTTTCTCAGTAAAAGTCTTAGTTTTATCTAACAAGGTCGGTGAACAACCCGCCAATGCCTGCGGTGGGTGGGCATTGGCGGGTGGATGGTGTGGGGTGTGGTGGGATCGGGACTTAGGTGGCTAGGTTTTGTTTTTTGTTTTTTTTTTTTTTTAACTTGGGGTGTGTAATTTGGATGTGTTGGTGTGGTGTGGTGTGTGGTGTTTGGGTTGGGTGAGTGTGTAGTAAGAAATTTGGTGAGTTAATGAGATTGAAGTATTTTGATAATGGGAGAGGTGTGTTATGAAAAAATTCAAATTTGTGAAAAGTGTGGGGGGTGTGTAGTGAGAGGAAATGTGGTGTGTAAATAGCAACATTTTTTTTAGTGGGGCTGTGGGTGGTTGGGGGTTGGGAAAAATAAAAATTTCCTAATAGGGCGGCTCACATGCAAAAACGTGATGGCAGTACTACCACTGCCATGTCGACATTGACAACCCAACCATCGCATAAAAATAAATACTTATAAATATATATTTTGTCTTTTTGTTACATAAACATGTGAAAACCCAATAAAACAACACAAAATAAAGAAAGGTCCATTGATTTTAACTACTAAATTTCAATAACTTTTTAGTTTACATACTAAAATTAAATATCATTTTAGATTAGATACTAGTTGAATAGTCAAACCTAACAGTTCTATATTTATTTGCTATGCCATTGTGAAAAAGTACAAATCTACCCTTCCCTCATCAGCAACATGACTGACCTCCGGCCAACCTCCAGCCACTGTCTCCTGCCGTCCTCCGGCCACTGTCTTCCGGTCGACCTCCGGCCACCTTATTCCAGCCAAGCTATACTCATTACACAAAAAAGATAAATTAACATTTGACATAAAGGGGATTCGAACCCCTCTTGAATAAGAGGAATACAACATCTTCCACCACTATACTAAGTCAACTACTATGTAAAATTATTGCTTTAAGCCTAATTTATACTATATTGTCATATATTTTTTTGAAAAATAATTAATCTAATTAGTCACAACTAAATCTAAAGTTGTGACTATCACAATTAAGTTGTGACTGTCTTTAGATTTAGTTGTGACTGATTTGAAAATGTGACTCTCACAATTAAATCTAAGTGTGACTCTCAGGGTCGAAAAAAAACCCTAAGCTCTAACATGAAAACTAAAGACAATGCACCTAAAGCACCCCCAAAATTCATATAGCTAGCAACCAATTAACAAAATTTGAAGTTGTAAATGATATTCATAAAAAGATAATTTTAACATAAAACACCTAGATGTTTAACATAAAAGCTAACATAAAAAGGAAATTTGCATTAAACATATACCCTCTTAAGGAGGAAATTAAACATGTGACTGTCAAGCAGAAATAATTTGAAATTCATTTCTATCTTTGCTTCCATCTAGAAGATGCCATCTTAAATCTAAGTTGTGACTGTCATAATTTAGTTGTGATGTGGGACATGCATTTGCCTATCAATTAATACCTAAAGGATTCAAAAAGAAAAAGAAAAATAAGAAAATCTAACGGATTAATACACCACACCTAAAAATAATAAAAAATTAACCGTGACAGTCACAACTAAATTGTGACTATCCAACTTAGTTGTGACTGTTTGGTAGTCACAACTGCATTTGAAGTTGTTATTGTCCAACAGTTATAACTAAATCTAAAGTGTGATAGATATGGAAAGAGATAAAGTTTAGACTCCCAAAAGATAGACCCTAAAGTCCAACATGAAAACTATAGACATTGCACCTAAACCACCCCCAAAACTCATATAAAAACCAATTAACAAAATCTGAAATTGTGACCAATATCAAACTAGTTATGAACTTCAAGCCTAAATGAAAAATGCTGTGACTGTAAAGATTGTAAGTGGCATTTCCAAATTTAATAGCACGTGAGAACTCAGGAGGCATTGGCTCACTTGAAACAAATGTCACCATAAATAAAATTGCACCAAACATTCTCAAAATGAAAAAAAGTGTCCAACTACATGAACCAATTAATATTAGGTAAGAAGCTGTGACTAAGCTCCACAATTTCATGAATAGAAGCTGTGACTGAGCTCCACAATTTCAAAATAATTAAAACTCTAATGTAGAAACCATAACAACGGAACAATCACATACATAATGAGAAATAAAAATCAAATCAAATACAAAAAAAGAAAAAGCAAAAACAGAGCCGAGCCTAAACTCCAAAATTAAACAATATACAAAACTTGAAACACGAAGATTAGGGTTACTGAACTTAAGCACGAAGTGCTCCGCCGACGCTATTTATCGTTCACTATTGTTAGGCTAGGCTCCTCCGGCGGCATTGAGGCACTACTACAAAAGCATTTACTCCTGGAGGAATTAAATCGCCAGGAAAAACAATTTTCTGGCAGAAAAATAGCTAAATCCGCCAGGATTATGAAGCAGTGGCGGATAGAGTTTCTGCCAGCATTAAAACCGCAGGCAAAACACTTTTCCTGGCGGACAGCTGTCTAAATCCGTCAGGAATACCATTTTACGGTGACAAGGCATTAAACTTTTCCTGGCGGATATATCCGCCGGCATTAACTTATTTGCATTGGATATATCCGCCGGCATTGAGTAATTCGCGTCGGATATAACCGCCGGCAATAACTAATCCCTGGCGGATATAACCGCCGGCATTGATAGTATATCCGCCAGGAAAAGTAATAAAATATATAAAAAAATACTTTTCTGGCGGATATAACCGCCGGTATTGATAGTGTATCCGCCAGGAAAAGTAATAAAATATATTTAAAAATCCTTTCCTGGCGGATACAACCGCCAGAATTATTGAATATATATAAAAAAAATAAATGAAATTATATTTGAAATAATTAATATAAAATAAACTAATTAATATAAAACATTTCAAATAATAATTATACACTAATAAAGATAAAAGCTTTCAATTAACAATACATGTCAAAGAATATTGTTCCATCAATAGAGATAAGATAAAGTACGCAAACAAAAATAATCTACTCAAGTCCCGCAGCAGAACCCGAACCGGAAGCTGAATGTGACCTTGATCCTCCCTGCGGACCAAACTGTCTCACAAATTCTTCATCACCTAAATTATCGGAAAGCAATCCGGAAAATCCAACACCCGTAGAATGATGTGACCCACTAGGAGATGGCTGAGAAGGTACCTCTGGCCGATACATAGGCAGATGCAAAGGTGACTGAGGCATAAACGGCATCTGGTACATAGGATGCATCGAGAACATTCCATAGGGAGAATGTGGAGGCTGACTCTGGCCAGAAGGCTGTTGTGGATGCGAGCTCTGCGAGTGTGTTTGTGTCTGCATCATCACTTGCTGTTGCTGCTGAATAAACATCATCATCTGTTGTTGTTGCAATTGATACTGCTGATGCTGCTGCTGTAGCTGTAACTGAGTCTTTAACAGCTCAATTGCCTCATCTTGGGCATCCTGCTTAGCCTGCATAGCCTCTTGCTTCTTCTACCATTCGAGGCACTGTGCCTCCAAAAGAGCTTCTCTTGTCTTCAATGATCTCCGAGAAGAAGTACTAGATTGAGCCCTAGCATAAGGCACCATTTCAGGTGTCACCCCATGTCCATAGAGCCGAACTCTATTTTTCCTCTCAAGACCCATCTCCTCAACATACACTGCTGTGCGAAGTTCAGAAGTGTCATCCGCTCCAGACTCAACCCGTGAGTCAACAAAATTCTCCATGGACATCTAATAAACAAATATTTAGATAAATTTGTAAGTAAAATTTAAGAACATAAAATACACATTATGGAAAAAAAAATAGTATAATATTTACCCCTCTCTCCTCCGATGGCACATCAATACAACTATTGTCTTTGCGCGTGTGGGTGACACGAAAGAAAGTAACGGGATCGGGTTCAACTCCATGCTTCTTCTTCTAAAAATTTTAACCATTAAAAAAATAATTTATAATATATTTCTGTGCCCTAATTAAATAAAATTGTAACTCAATAAGATGAAAAAAATTAACTATACTCACATAATCTTCAGGAAGACATTCAAATGTCCACGATCCTGATGTATGGCTCATCCTTTGTTGAGAACGATTAGCTTTATTTTTCACAGCTATCTCCTAAAAGATCAAACAGAATATAAATTAGTTATAATTGCACATACTAATATTATTAAATATTTGATTAAAGGTTGTCACCTGAGTTTTTGGGTTATCCCAATGTTCCACCATCTTCGCCCACTGCACAGGATCTACATTATTGGGACATCTCAACCGCCGCTGACCCATCCTGCCAATGTAGCACTTCGCTTTCAAATGTGCTCTGTATTCTATATAAGCATGTTCAGCAATGTGCAAAGTCATGGTCTTAATCACGGGCATTTTTACCAAATCCTCATCACGAAAATGATAGTACCCTACATCCATAAAAGATTTAAAAAAAAACAATTATAAGTAAATATTTACAGGTATTTTACTTTTAATATCATTTTAAAAAAATAAATTAATACCCGTATTATGTCCCACAAAGTATTCTTTGTTTCTTCTTCAACCAATCTCCAATCATGCACTAGAGGAACATTATTGGGATCTTTTACTTCAGAAGATATAAACTTGGAAAACTCTATACTGTTTTGAGAAATACACTTCCCGCTCGGACTAAATTTACAATACTTTTTACCCCTATGATCTTTACCAGCCCACTTAATCTTTCCGGGACCACATTTTCTCCTTTGGGGCATTGCTACATATTAATCCAAATTAATATACATGAATGACAAAAATATTGTAAATAATAGAATAAATAAAAACTTTATATAAACAAACTATAGCTTACCGTTTGAACTAGTCTCAACCTGCTCATCGTGGTGCTCGTCCATATGTTCTTCATTATCACTCATCTAAATAAATTATAATTAACCATATATATATATATATATATATACACACACCACCAAATCCATGCTACATAAATATTAATTAATTAAACAAAACTAAATTGCTATAAAACCAATATATAAACACACAAATATATTTTAACATGGAAAACCCTCGAAAGGTAAAAACCACGGGACGTAGTCCAGCACAAAAAAAATTCACTAATAAAAAAATATTACATAAGAGTTCTTAATTACAAAAGAACACCAAAAAAAAAAAATTAATTTAAACATCCATATCATCATCAAGCTCATCGTCAACAATTGAATTAACCAATTCAGTGGGCAAAGGTAATGCTTCATCAAAAGGTGTCTCTTCCACGCCAACCCTTGTTTGCATATCTTCATTGTCAAGTACCCGATCATCCAGATTTGGTATGGCATAATCATCAATTGTATCTTTATCCTCTAATACATCAAAAAAATCTCTCGAATTCGTTCGGACCACTACATGCCAATCTGTTTCAATCAAATCTGCAACATAAAATACTTGCATTGGTCATCCCTAAATCCCAATCGATTGAAGTTCACCAAGGTAAAACCATATTAATCTGTCTTCATACCCCTAGAACTTCCACTATCAACCCAATCACACTTAAACAACATCACACAACGATCCATATCTTCTGCCTCGGTTGGACCACAATATCTAACCAGAAACATATCTGTGACAACACCATAGCAATTAACTTGCCCAACACCACTTGGAATATTTGTAGGTACAAATACACCACAATTCTGATTCTTATGCTTATCATCCACCAATTTTATTCGAAATGTAAAACCATTAATAGCGTGGCTTTTTTATTTCGTCACAAGTGTGCGAGGAGGATTAGCAAGCCAATGCAAGTCATCGGATATCAACGGATCATTAGCATAAAACCTTGCATTAATCTGTGAAAAAGATGACCTAGAAACATTAGGTAAAAATTAATATTAGGGACATGATGAAGAAACTTAGTAATTGAATTCTTACATGTTTCTTGAACCATTCAGGAAATTCCTTCTTGCTTATCTCCATGATTTGTCGCCAAGTGAACCTTTCCCTTCGATGTTTATCTCTCAAAAAGTCCTCATGTTGCCTTCTAAAAGGCATTACTTCATCACAATTATCAAGAATGTATCTGTGGCATCGATTCCTATCATTTAAATCAAGCTCCACATTTTCATCTAAACCTAAATATTGGCCTGTGGAGTCAAAAATTGATAACCCACCACATATTCCACGACCAATACCATTTGTATTTCGACCCTTTCGATTACGACGAGTATCAACATCTCTAAGGTACATGGAACAGAAAGATAAACCCTCATCAACCAAATACCCTTCAGCAATAGAACCTTCAGGACGACTCTTATTTCGCACATACCGCTTCAGTGTTTGCAAATACCTTCAATATTTAACATGAAAAAAAAAATATTAGAGAATCAAAACTAAAATTAATGCAAATGAAGCAAAAGGAAATGACCATTACCGTTCAATGGGATACATCCATCTATATTGAACTGGTCCTGCAATAGCAGCTTCATTTGCCAAGTGAATTGGGAGAAGCACCATGACATCAAAAAATGAAGGAGGGAAAATCTTCTCCATCTGACATAAGGTCAATGCAATTCTAGAGTTTAGTTGATTGAATGCTGCCTTAGTTTCCTTCTTGCTACACAACTGTCTAAAGATAGCACTCAACTCTAGTAAAACCATAGTGACAGATTTGGGTAACACACCACGTATCGCAAGCGGGAGTAATTGTTGCATCAAAACATGGCAATCGTGACTTTTCAACCCATTTATTTTTCTCTCATTCACATTCACACATCGAGACAAATTTGCTGAATATCCATCAGGAACCCGAATAGTAGACAACACTTTGCAAAATGAGGTTTTTTCTTCTTTGCTCAATGTGAATATTGTCAGGGGCAAAAATGTTTTATTTCCTTCTCTACGAGGGTGTTGACTATGTCTTATATTCAAGACTTCAAGATCTACACGTGCAGCCAATCCATCCTTTGTCCTCTTCGCAATATCCAACAATGTTCCAACCACATTATCACATACATTCTTTTCAATATGCATGACATCGAGATTGTGTCTGATCAAAAGATGCCTCCAATAGGGTAGTTCAAAAAATATGCTTTTCTTTCTCCACTGACCGTTATTACTTCTAGAAATTGAAGGCCTTCGTCTTCTTTGTCCAACAGGAGCATTTTGGTCATGCTTTCCAAAAGTGAACCTCAAACTAGATAGTTGTTCAAGACATTGTAACCCATTCAACTATCTTGGTGTCTGACGATCTTCTCGATGACCATTAAATGCTGCTTGTTCCCTTCGAAACCTATCCCAATTGGTAAAAATCTTTGATGCCCCAAATAGAAAATCTTACGACTCACAGGCAAATGTTTAGATACATTATCATCCATGCAATGCGGACATGCTTTATATCCCTTAGTACTCAATCCAGACAACATTCCATAAGCTGCTAAATCACTAATGGTCCATAACACAGTAGCCTTTATCGTAAAAGTTTGGTTTGAAAACACATCATACGTGGTAGTGCCAACCTCTCACAACTCATTCAACTCATCAATTAATGGTCGCAAATACACATCAATGTCATTTCCAGGACTTCTCGGTCCTGGAATCAACAAGGACAATAATAAATTTGGTTGCTTCATATACATCCATGGAGGCAAATTGTAAACAGAAAGCACCACAGGCCATGTGCTATGGGCATTGCTCATATGGCCAAAAGGATTAAATCCATCACTTGCCAGCCCTAAACGCACATTTCGAATTTCTGACGCAAAATCAGGGTACAAATTATCTAAATGCTTCCATGCCGGAGAATCTGACGGATGCCTCATAAACCCATCCTTGGAACATTCAGTTGCATGCCACCTTATATGTTCAGCAATATGCTTCAACATATAAAACCTCTTCAATCTTGATTTTAAAGGGAAGTACCACATAACCTTAGCTGAGACTTTCTTTCTAGAAGTATCATCTCCTTTGTTATCTTTATATCTTGATTTGCCACAAACAGAACATGCAGTCAATTTTGAGGTGTCTTTCCAATATATCATGCAATCATTAGGACATGCATCAATCTTCTCATATGTGAGACCCAACCCATTTATAAGTTTTTTTGCCTTATAACACAAGTCCGGCAAACAATCTCCATCAGGCAACATTCTTTTAACCAATTCTAGTAACGTAGTGAATAAACTGTCCGGCAAACTCTCTAAACACTTGATCTGGTACAATCTTACAACGGCCTCCAATTTCTTAAACTCTTTACAACCAGGATACAACTCTTGATCTGCCTCTTCAAGCAACTTGAAAAAACTTTCGGCCTCTGTTGGACGCCCATCCACGATAGCAGGTTGTGTCAATGACCCAACCTCTTCTTCCGTTATTGGTTGAACAAATATGTCATTAAGAAAATCATGCATACCATCCATCTCTTCTCCTACGTCATCTTCTATCTCCCTTAAATTTGGCTCTCCAATATTAGGCTCCCCATGATGCCGCCACCAAGCTTTTTTGTAATCTTTATCCATATCATGCCAAACAAGATGATCCACAATAGTTTGTCTTCCAAAAATATATCTATTGCAACATTTTTTACACGGACCAATAACGGAAGAAGATGACCCAACCTCTTCTTCCGTTATTGGTTGAACAAATATGTCATTAAGAAAATCATGCATACCATCCATCTCTTCTCCTACGTCATCTTCTATCTCCCTTAAATTTGGCTCTCCAATATTAGGCTCCCCATGATGCCGCCACCAAGCTTTTTTGTAATCTTTATCCATATCATGCCAAACAAGATGATCCACAATAGTTTGTCTTCCAAAAATATATCTATTGCAACATTTTTTACACGGACATTTGAATTTATCTGGCCCAACACCATTCGCAGCCGCTTGATCTAAAAACAAATTAATTCCATCTACGTATGCCTCTAACTGTCGCGGTATCGTCAACCAAGTCCTATCCATGCTTTATCTCTTAGATGAAAACTCTAGACTCTGACGCCTACAATCTTTCAATCCCTATCATGTAGGCATACCTATTCATACCTATTATATTAAATTCAAAAAATATTCAATAATAATTTATGATTATTTATATATGTCGAACAAACAAATTAAATTCACAAAATATTCACAAATAAGTTGTATGTTTGTTAATCTACTTAACCATTTTTTTTTATTTGAACTGTAACAAATAAATTATATCTACAAATAAGTTGTTCTATATTTATTTATCTAATTAACCCAAATTTTTAAAAAATTTCAGTCAATTTTATTTTTAATTTGAAATAGAACAAATGAATAAATTAAGTTCAAATAATATGTTATATTTTTATTTATCTATTTAACCAAAAATTTGCATTTTTTTTATTTCTCCTATTATTTTTATTTTTAACGTTGATACATGAACAGTAACATAATACTAACATTTTTCATATATACTACCCTAATAATTGTATGTTAGCTAAATAATTAATATTTTTCATACTACCCTAATAATATATTAACACTAACATACAATGCAAAAAATGAACACAAATCTAATGTATACATATATATCAATTAAATCAAGCATATATAATTTTTAACATATGTAACATATATTAACATATTTCAACACATCAACATATAAAAACATATTAAAAAAAAATATATCCAAGCTAGTCATAGAAAAACCTTGTTGCAAAATCAAAATCAACACTTAAATCTTGCTGCACCAAAATCACCACTTAATTGGCCTGCAAAAAAAAAAAAAACAAAAAAATTCACATATATAACAATAATGAAAATGGATATACAAATACAAAAATTAAATATAATCTAGCATATACAAAAATCAAATTCGGCATACCCCCAAAGAATTCAAGAATGAAGTGGATCTTGGCCTCTCAGACAAGAAATTGGAGAAGATTTGGATAAACCTAACAAATTATAAATAAAAAAAATCAGAAAAAACTTAACAAAATCTGAAAATAACCGGAGCTTGGTGGCGAGCGAGAGAGAGAGAGATTACCGGAGCTTGGTGGCGAGCGTGGTGGTGGAGCCGGAGCCGAGCGTGGTGGTGGCAGCGATGAGGAGGAAGAAGAAAGAAGAAAGATGGAGATGGAGGAAAAAGAAAGAATCGGCGCGAGGAAGAAGAGAAGGAGGAAGAAGGAGAAGGAGGAAGAAGCGGCGCGAGGAAGAAGAGAAAAGGAAGGAGAAGAAGAAAGAGGGTGCGGACTAGGTTAAGTACTCAATCCTGGCGGTTTGGACCGCCAGGATTTATTGATGCTTGCGGTCTAATCCGCCAGGATTGAGATCGCGCGAGAATTTTCCCTCTCACTCAATCCTGGCGGATTGGACCGCCAGTATTTCTAAATCCTAACGGTCTATTACGCCAGCATTGATCAATCCTGGCGGATTGGACCGCAAAGATTGAGTGAGGCGCATGAGTTTTTCTCTCACTTACTCCTGGCGGATTGGTCAGCCAGTATTGATCAATGCTGGCAGAATTGACCGCCAGGATTTAGCAATCCTGGCGGATAATATCTTCCGCCAGGAATTGTTAAGCATTTGTGGCGGACAACTCTAATCCGCCAGCATTGTCCGCCAAGAATAGCCATTTTTGTAGTAGTGAGGTTTGACGCAATTGGACCTCCAAATGGTGCGCTCATGGAGAGAGAGAGAGAGAGAGAGAGAGAGAGAGAGAGAGAGAGAAGAGAGAGAGAGAGAGAGAGAGAGAGAGAGAGAGGATTAATACAGATTTGTCTTGGAGTGTTGTTTGGATAACGAGAAAATTTGCAGGAATTGGAAAAAAAAAACTATAATTGGCTAAGAAATTCAAAGAAACATAAGCATATTACCAGAAATTGAAAGAATTGTTGAGAAACTAGACGAAATTGATGCAGATTGCCAAGAAATTGAAGCAAATGGTCAAGAGGATTGTTTTGTTTGCGTCATTTGGGTTTAGGGATTCGTTTGTTTCCACGCTCAAATATGATTAGCAGCTGAAATGAAGCTATATATAGGCCAAAAGAAACAGGTCATGCTGAAAAGTAGTTTTGGTACCTAATCTAAAAGGTTTTATAAAAGTTAGTAGCTCATCTAAAAAACTATTGGGTCTTACTGCTTTTCTAAAAGATTATTAGAATTAGGTATTTAATCTTAACTTTCTACATAAAGAATTCAAATTTATAAAGTCACATCACCTTAATTTTAGCGGTAATAAAGATTACTACTCAACAGTGGCAATTGTTCTAGTACCAAAAAAAAAAAAAAAAAGACACCTCGAGCCCTTGGCATAACAAGGATACGTCAAGCACTCTCGACAAAAAGGGCCAATCACTTGACCATGTTTAAGCAGTGCGACCTTTTTAAAAGGTGGACTTCTTTATTATTTATAAAAAATAAATGAACCTTTTTAACATTACAAACATTAGGTGTATTGATTTCACATTTGGAAGTCTAGTAAGTTTATTTATTATTTTCACTTTTTTTAATTAAGATTGTATCCTAATTTTGAAAATTTTCAAATGACGAACCAAGGCCTAAACTTACCAAATGTCCTTGGGCTGTACAAAATAGGCCTTGGATGGGCTTAGTTCAACTTATAGTCCTCACAAAACTCCAACCAAAAGGAAATAAATGCAGAGATTCTAACTCTGGCTTTGGGTTTAGATTCTTGAGCTACCAAACCGGCCCAGTAAATACATATGCGAGAAGATTGCCCTCTCTGTTTCTTGGGATTACGAGAAGATTACTTTGGTCATTTGGTGTTGGAACAAAGTCTCTTGTAGAGCAGATACAGTGGACAGTTCACTCTTTTGGCTCTGAATTTCTAAGAAAAGATGGCTCTGCTCCAAACGCAAACAGCCCCTCGTATCCATGGCTATAGCTTTAGCATGAAAACCCGTAGTTACTCTTCCATGGTCTTACCATTCCATGCCCCACCACCACCTTCCCTTCCTGTTCCCTCCATGAAAACCCATCACCAAACCTCACCGTTTTCACCCTCAACAATGAAAAGAAGGTTGCTTTGCAGACCCCCTCATGGAAAACATGTCAGAGAAGACTATCTTGTGGTATGCTTTCCCTCGAATTGCTAATTTACTTTTCCATTGCCATTACCCATAATATATTGGTTTTTTTTTGTTTTTGTTAAAAATATAAAAATTCTTGCGTTTTTTCTCCTTGATTTTATGGGTTGGTTTGTGTATTCACATTATTTATCTGGTTGGTGAGAAAATGTAGGAAAAATGAAAGAATTAGATTTGAACTGATTTTCAGGGCGTTAATTTAGCTCTATATGGGAAATGGGAAAGCATGGAAATTTTGTTTTCATTTGGCTTATTTTTAATTTTGAAAGCCAACATTTTGAATTTAGATTCTTATTTTATTTGTTTTTTATCAGCTGTAGAGGCATCTGATAGAAGCAAGGCAACCATAATCAGTAATATTAATGATTGCTTTTAGAACTCTTTAATATATATATTTTTTTTAATTACAAATTTGAGCTTGTGTATGTGTTGGTTGGGAGAGCAGAAGAAGATGTCAGCCCAGGAGGTCCAGGAACTGGTAAAAGGAGAAAGAAATGTACCCCTTATTGTTGATTTCTTTGCAACATGGTGTGGACCCTGTATATTGATGGCTCAAGAACTTGAAATGGTATGCTCTACATATGCATACTATGCTGCTTTGTGTTCATATCTGGGATTTTTTTTTTTTTTTTTAAGCTTTAATGGTTCATATGCTCAATTCTATTGCATACCAGTATTAGTACTTTAATATGGATTTCAAACAGGCTGTCTAAGAGAAATTCCTTTTTACTCAGATATGGATTTCATTTTGCAAATATGAGGTTTTTTTACTCAGTATTAGCAATTTGAGAAATTCAAACCATTTTGTAAGTGCACATGCCTACTATGCCACTTCTAAGAAGCTAAAATAAGGAGGTAAATCCTGAACCGTTAGATCCAGAATTAAACCACTCTCAATTTATGTGTTTTAGTCTTGACTGTAGGAAGAGATCTAACAACCCAATATTACTTATTTTAGCTCCTTACTAAAGGCTACTTATATTTATTTTACACATGCACATAATTCACCTGTGGGACATTGAGACTTCTCATAGCTGTTGATTGCGTTGAACAGGATATAAAGTTAACTCAATCAGTAGTGTTAAGTGACGTTGTGCTAACAAAATTCTGCACATCACAAATGTCACATGGGTGAATATTCCTGTAAAAATATATTTTATTTGAATATTGTAGGAGTAGTGCAAGTGTAGTACCAATAAAGCATATCATTATTGGTCAAATTTTTTTTGGAAAGGAAATTACTTTTAATTGTTGATGAATGTTGATGAATATTCTTACTTATGAAAGGATGGTGAGGTAGTTCATAGTGAACAATAGACAAATCGTTTTCTCAGCAATGTAACTTCAGGTTTATTAGCCCCTATCTTCACAAAGTATTATAGACTCTTCTGTTAGGATAGGATTATAAAGGAATTTTGTTGAAAGGAATTGTATTTTTGATGTAGAACGAACGTTGGACTAAAGTAACGAATGCTAGGTAGGTGAGAAACGAGTGCAGAGAGCAGGGAAATTATGTGTTTAGGAGGAAGAAGGATTGAGAACTGAAGAAGGAAGGGGAAGAGAGCAGACAGAGTTAGATGGGAAAGCAAGAATAACAGAGATTTCAAAGAAGCAATTTTATCATTCAATAATAGTCTGCCTTAGAGGCTTACAGGAACCTATATTTAAAGGGCTGAATCCCTAACACCAATAGGAAAATGAACCTTACTAGGAATAGGAAATAACAAGAAAACAGGAAACAGAAAAATAAATTAACATAACTAAATCCTAATCCTAGACGGTATAGGATAATCCTAGACGGGATAGGATACTGCATCAATTTTGTACTGGAGAAATTGTTTTTCCAATTACCATTTCTTCTGCCATATTTTGAAAAATGAGTTTGACACAATTATTTATTTGGAATTTATTATTAAAACTACAATGAAAGGCCTAATATCTAATGTTTCCACACAGATAATTTACACTCTTTGACCTGTTCTAATATTGTTTAAACCTGAATTAAAGCTAAAATATAATACGTGAGAAACTTAATTTATTTAAATGGGTGAGGTACATTATTTGTATAAGGTATTTCTGAACCTTAGTTAATTTTCACCCTTTGACATTTCATGAACATTTGAATTTTAGGATGCTTACTGGAGTTCTAGTGACAGTGATGTTAATTGACTGGATTAGGACTATCTCCATGTGCTGCCCAAATTTAGAGGTCCTGTTCTTGTAAGATCGTGTTTGATCATGGTTGTATGATTTTCAGTGTTTCTAGAGAACAGAAAATGTAATAAATGGTGGTCCACCTTTTTGTAAAACATTCATGGATGTCCATATTTGATCATATGGATATTATGTTAGAAATGTGCCTCTTCAATTGGGTGGTAAATTGAGAAAATCCTGATCCTACACGTTTTAATGGAGGACAAGATATTGAAGAGCACTCAGAATTATTGTTTTTTATTGGATGGGATCTATGGTCTTAGGATAGTGATGTTAGCTTTTTATTCCATTGGAATTCTATAATATTAGATGAATGAACAGAAAGTTAATTTCCTAGAAAGCGGTCTCAAAAAAGGAGGCAACATAAGCTACTTTTGGTTTTCAGCTGACAAATTATTTGTTAATAGTAAAGTCTATAGACCAAGTTTGCAACCTTATGTTTGTATTTTCCTGAACCATTTCCATACTCTAGAACTACTGCTTAGTTTGGTATTTGGGAAATGTAGATCCTATAAAGTAAAAAGGGCACTGGGATATTCTGATGATTTTTTTGCTTGCAGTACCAAATCATATGTACTTGGTAACAGTGATACTTATCATTAAAATAGAAAGAAATAACATGTTTCTCTTTTTTCATTGTCTTTGTCATTTCAAGGAAATTAACTCGGACTATTTGCTTTATTCATCTCATGTTATGTGAATTCTTCTATAGAAATTTAAGCATGACACTTGTTTCCTTATTGAATCCTAGGTTGAGATCTTTATAGAAGCCAAATAAAAATCGAATAACTTAATCAGTAGACCCAATTTTGAACAGGGTGATAATAAACCCAATTATTCACCTTTTCAAGAATCAGGAATCTAGATAGCATGTTTACCCACCTTTTCAATGCTGTATACACTGATGCAGTCATACAGTAGTTCTCACTTGAATATCAGCTAACCACATACTTAGGGGTTATTCTAAAAATTTTTAGAGCAAAATGCTGATATTATGGGCTATAGGCGATGGGGCTATCAATGTGTCAAACTTCTTGCAGATAGGAAAAATCAAATATGATTATATATCGTAGTATCTAAACCAAACCAAATAAAAATATCGACATGTGTAGATTTTCTTTTGAACAGGCTACCAGAAAGTCTTTCATTGAAAGTATTAATTACCATATAAATTACAATCAGTATTTTAGTTGGACCTTAACGTTAATCAAATTATTTCTACCCAATTCAAATTTAATTAGAAAAACTGTTTGGCTCACATCCTAACAGTTTAAGCTTTTAGGAATATATAAATTTACAAACTTCTCTACAACTTCGTTATCAAAATTTGTCAGTAGTATTGTTCTCCAAGAAATATCTGTCACTTCCAGATGATTTTTTAGTGAACATTCAGGTTTGAAGTTATCATTTTCCCATTTGAAAATACTCTTTTTTATATTCACTGAATTGCAGTATTGAAGTGGGTCATAGAGGAGTTCATACAGCAAGTAGATATAAGCACCTGACTATATGTGATTTCTAGGGTATGCAAATATAGGAGTAATGTTAAAATTTGGATTTTTGTAACAGCTTGCTGTGGAGTATGAGAGCAACGTAAAAATTATTAAGGTTGATACAGATGATGAGTATGAATTTGCGCGGGACATGCAGGTAATTGCTTTGTTTTTTCCTTTTTACTTCTATATTTTATTTTGTCACTATTCTCTCATGACCTCCCATGCTCTCAAACCCTACTTGTTGCTCAGAAATTTCTTTATGGAACTTGTGGGATCTAGTGACCTTTATGAGCCATTTAAAAAATTGTGTTTGTAGCTAGATTTGTTCATAAATAAGTTTTACGTTATACTAGATCTTGTATTGGTCTCAAACTCTCAATGATCAATATTTCTGGATAAACTGTATAGATATATTGCTTTGGTAATATCTCTAAATGAAGAGATCTATTTATTGCTACAGATGTTACTATTTGAAAATTTTTATGCAACAAATGAAGCTATGCAGCATTTTTTTTGCTATTGTCTTGGAGTTCAAATGATGCTTGAATTTGGTGGAAAATAATTTGGAAAAGAATATCTCCTAAACTCGTTGACTCAGGTACGAGGATTGCCTACATTGCTCTTTATCAGTCCCAATACAAGTAAAGATGCCATCCGGACGGAAGGGCTCATCCCAATACAGATGATGCGGGACATCATTGATAACGAAATGTGAAAGACTCTTGGAATGATTTGCTTATTGCAGCACAAATTTGAGGGGCCATGGTTTTGTAACTTTTGTTTGGTGATGGTACAAGCCTTCCCATTACTATTTTAGGTTTGTTATGTCCTAATTTACTAACTGGAACATTTCCTTGGAGTCTAACAATTTTGTAGCCATATGATTTCGGATAGATGTAATTGTAGGAATGTTTAAATATAAGGATGTGTGGCCGTCAAGCTCACGGAAACGTATTAACTTGAATCTGATTGTGGAGCTCTTGTGCCTGACATTTGGTGTCATATTTCCCTACAGCTTGCACAATAAGAGGTGCGTTTGGAAGTGAATGAATCCAGGGAGGGTATAGATCTGGATGATCAAATTCATTTATATGTGTAGTGAATTATTCTTTATTTCTTTTCTTGAAAAACAGGAGAAAACATCTGTATCGGGGATGCATACATAAAATTACTTAGTTTGCATGGAAGAGATTAGTGAAGTTTCCATTGTGTCTTGTAAAGGGTTATGGTACTTATTTGGTCTTGTAGCAAATACAAATAGAATGGTAGTACAGACTACAAAGAGTGGATAAAAGGGAGAACAAAAGGCTACACAGTGGGAGAAAGTGAAGAACTGAAAATAGAGAAAAAATCTGATCGAAAGAGATGGAAAAACCAGAAAAATTAAATACGATGGTGGGTTTTGGATCTATGCTCCTCTGGTGTATGGTGGTATTTTAGAGAAAGTGGTTGGTTTGTGGGGGAGAAGATGAACAGCCCGCCAACTTAGAAAAGGGTAATGAAGCATCTTTTTTTTATAAAAAAAAAAAAAAAAAAAAATAGGGTTAGATATAAAAATGGTTTACGAATTTTATTGTGATTTTTAATTTGGTCAATTAATTATAAAAAATGTCAATTTGGTTCATGAACTTCCCAAGTTATATCAAAGCAATACAAACGTTAATTTTCATAAAAATAAAAAATAAACAAAATTAAGCCTAAATTTAAGCCAAAATGTGATGAATGGACTGAAATATTTTTAAAAATGCAGTCACATGTTGTGCACATGACTAGTTTTGTTAATTTTTTGGCTGGAAGTTAATATTTGTACTATTTTGGTACAATTTATAAAATTTATAAATTAAATTGATATTTTTTATAATTAATAAATTAAATTGAAAATAAAAATAAAATTTGTTGATCATTTTTTGTATTTAACTCAAAAAAAAAATAGTAGTTATTGAGTTAATAGTGTTAGATAGCTGTTAGGTGGGCAATCCTAGTTGTAAGCTGTGAAATGCACAGGTGATACGTGGGCAATCCTAGTTGTTAGCTGGCATATATAATTGTTGTCTAATTAAGGACCATTCTACCCCCTCTATTATAATATTATTTATATCTATTGATAAATCATGGCACATGATTTGGGCCTTGATTCTTGGAAAGGAGGGCTGAAAAACTAGGATTCTACTGTCTTTTCATTTTTAATTGGACCAGTTGCTCCATTATGCAAATCTTGATTACTTTTCATCTGAAGTGACAAATTTGTCCCAACTCCTACCTAAAGCCACAACATTCACCAAAAATCAAAGGTTATAACAGTCATAAAACTTTATTTTGTTTCGTTGCTTAAAGTTAATTGATAACGGAATCATTTTCTATTATGGAAAAACAAAATCGGTCTCGAGCTTACAACTTAGGGTGATTGTACTTAATTGGGTCCCACTCAAATGTGTTAAAGACTTAAAGGTTTTTCGAATAAAATATACAAATAAATAGAGTAAGTCAAACTTGTGTTAAGATTTTCTATTGAGGATCTCTTCAACTTGAAGACCACTCCTTTGGATTCATGCTTTCGCAATTTGCAGTTGACTTTTATATCTAATTGATTTTTTTTTGCCCAATTATATATTTGCCCATGAATTATGACACTAATTTCAAGTGGGTTCATGAATTATGACACTAATTTCAAATGGGTTCATAAAAGTGTAAAAATTTCAAGTGCGTCTACGAAGACTCGAAAACGTTGCAAAATTGACTTTCATCCATAGATTCATCAAATGCTGGTGTTAAGTGCCAGTGTGGACAATATTTATATAAATTTGTTTAATGAAAAAAATTATTATATGTGACCGTAAGATCATGTGGCATAATGACGTGGTGTTACCAATTTTCTAAAATTATAAATGTTAATAATTATAAAGCCCATAGTTAGAGAGAAAATCTCTCATAACCTCCACCCAAAATTTACCTCTCATAACCCCCAATCTTACACTTAATATTTTCCTAAACCCCTTAGGCTTAGTTTGGGATTGCTGTGAGAAAAAACAGCTGTGAAGTAAAGCAGTTGTGAAGTAAAGTCAGCTGTGAAGTAAAGCAGTTGAGTGTTTGGTAAACTATATTTTCAAAAGTGCTGTGAGTACAAAAAGCAGTATGAAGGTGTTTGGTAAATTGTAATGTAAAACTGCTGTGACTATATATAATTACTAAAATGAGGGTATTATGGGTAAAATAAAATTTTCATTGTTGCTGTGATTCACTGCAGTTTTCAAAAGCACCTACGAACTTACTTTTTATTTTTGTTGTGGGGAGTTGAGAATTGTGGGGCAAAGCACTTTTTCATTTTTTTACCAAACACCAAAACTGCTGTGGGTGATTGAGAATTGTCATTCACAGCAGCTTTTGGGTCCTCCACAACAATCTCAAACGGGAAATTAGTCCATTAATACCCAGCCAAGTTTGACTCCTCATTTTTTAATTTTCCAGTTTTACCCCTTTTCTTTATTTTCATTTTGCATCTGCTCTCTCTCTCTCTCTCTCTCTCTCTCTCTCTCTCTCTCTCTCTCTCTCTCCCCTCTGCGTTCTCTCTCTCCCTGCTGCTATCGCTGGCATGTGCGCCGCCGCCAGCGATACCAGTCCCATCACGCTCGCCTATCCTTCCTCTTCCTCTCCTTGCCCTCCACTCTCCGTGAAACATAACATCGACGCCAGCTCGGGTCTAGGCAAACTCAAGCTCCCTCGCCGACAATTCGCCAATTCGGGCGACGACAAGGTGCCGGACCGGTTGGGTTCTTCTCGCCTCTTCCTCCTCTATCTATCCATGGCCTTCTTTTTCCCTGAAAACCCATAGAAACCCAAATGCAGCCCGAAGTCCGCTCCGGCGGTGACTTCAAGATTTCGACGACGTCGCAGCCGCTCTCCACTTCCAGAAGCTTCCTCTTGACGTGGTGAGTGTGAAAGTGGTCTCCGATTCTTCAACTGACCACCGTGGACGACAAATCGACGCCGAGAAGGTCCGAGCCTTACCGCCGGCAATTCCGGTGGTGGATTGAAGTGGTTCTGGTCTCATTTTTCTCCCCTCGACAGTCTCTCTCTACTGGTATACAAATTTGGGTTCAATTGCTTTGAATTTCAAAAGCCCTAATTTGAAAACCCTAATTTGAAATTGATTTGTGAATCTGTTTGTGAAATGTATAGTTTGTGAATCTCTTTTAATTGAATTTGTTATTAATCGGATATCAATGTGGGTTTTTTAATTGATTTATAAGTATATACAAATTTATTTCATTTATTGATTAAACAGTTTCAGTTCATGAAACATGAGTTTTAAATGAATTTTGAATGAAATTATGGTCCTGAAATATGATAAATCAAATTTGCAGGTAGAAACAGATCGAGGCAATGTCGGCTGTCGTGTACTCGTCGCGAGTGAGGTGATCGGACGACGTTGTCTTGGGTTTCAGTTTCACTAAATTCAATTTCACTGAATTCAGTTTTAGTTCATTCAGTGAACTGAATTTGAATTTAATGAATACACTGAAACTGAATTTACTAAAATTGAATTCAGACTGAAACTGAATTTCGTCTTTAGTGAAACAATGAATTGATATAATTGTTATTTTTTGTCAAGTAAAAATGTAATTATTATTTTTTTCCGTACAAAATAATAGTGTAATTATTTTTTTATTCTAGTTAATAATAATGTAAAATTATATTTTTTTTAGTGTAACTGAAATTTAGTTTCACTGATCCACGCCAACGCGCGTCAGAAGGGTAAAAAAGGTATTATAAGTTTTAGGGGGTTTTGGGAGAGTTTGTAGATGAGTGAGAGTTTAGAAAAACTTTTAGGTTGGTTAGGGAGTTTAAAATTACCCACTAAAATTATAACAAGTAGACGATTTTAAAGGTTTTTTCCTAGATTTTCAGGTTTTTTTTTTTTTTTTTTAAATTTTAGGGTTTTAGAAATTAATTATTATACATGTGTTATAATTTGAATGAATTGATAATACTACGACACGTGGTTTTACGGCCACACATGAGAATTTTTCTGTTTAATAACATGTATGCCACCTGAAAAAAAAAAAAAACATTAAAAAATTCATACAAATCAATTAAAAACATTTTGAAATATTAAAACTAAAAATAAAATATAGAAAAAAAATCTCCTCCCAACCCTCTCCCGTAAATCTCTCCATAAATTTTTTTAGGTCGGTTTCAAGGTCGACCATCCCAGAAGAAGAAGAAGGACATATTATATAAAGAGAAAAGGACACCGAAATGTTGGCACCCATTTGAGCAAATTGGAGGATCCGATTAAGCAATCAAAGATCTCAGTGAGACTGAGCTGTCAGGTAAGCTTCTTATTTGGACGATCGGTCTCACATTTGTTTTAGATTCTAGGTGCGATTGGTTTTAGTTTTGAATCATTGCATGCAATTTTGGATGCTTGCGTGCATATAAATGTGTGTATGCGGATTTATCTATCTGGGTTTTGGTCGGTTTGGTTTCGCATTTGAATTTGGTTTTTTGGGTAATTGGGCATTTTCCTATCTGGGTTTTGGTTGGCTTAGCATTTGAGTCCAGATTTTGTGGATCTGAGGAATATTGGATTTCTATATTTGTAGTATTGGTTTCTATTTTGGTACAAGAGCTAGACTTTAGCTGCATTTTGCTTTTGACAAGAGTTTTGGGATTGAGATCTAGTGGTGTATTCTTGGTAAGCATTTTGATCTAGTGGTTGGTAACCAAGCTGCTCCTCCCAAACCCACTACTAAGAAAAAAAGCATAACCTTCCAGCAATGCCAGATATCTCACAAAACCAAATCCCCAAATCAATTTCTATGCAAATTTTGATAGTCTTTTCTGGTTTGGTAATTTGGTTTCTGGGTTTATTTGACTTTTTGGTGTTGTTGCAGAAGGACAGGGAGGAGGAAGTAGGGGGGAGATGAAGAAAGATGGGGTGGGGGTATCTGCTCCTTTTCATCCTTGATTCCTTCATTGTCTCAAGGCTTTCCTTTCGGAAAGTGGAGAGCCTTTTGCATCCGTGAGGAGCTGCCTTTTGCCTCTTCTGTTTTGAAGAGATCAGCCGAACCAAGGGAAGATAGAGGAGATAGTCTGTGAAAGAGAGTAATCTCTTTCTTCTGTTCTCTGGTATGGTGCATTCCTCTCTGTGTGAGAGAGATTGAAGCAGCTGTTCCTTTTTTTTTGTAACAAAAGACATATTGTTCTTTTGGTTTGCTGTAGGAGTACAGCTCTCTCTCTCTCTGTCTCTGATCTCTGTGAGTGCAGTCACCACGTTTGTGAAGGAGACCAAACATGCTTCTTCTGTTCGGGTGGTGGGCTGTAGAGTGTTTGGGTGTATTTGGGATTTGGGTGTAAGAGACCAATCATACTCTTCTGTAATTTCCTTTTGTTATAGTGGAATTTCCTCTCTGGCTCCGCCAAACTGGATGTAGGCATTAAGGCCGAACCAGTACAAATCTCTGTGTTTTCTTGTTGGCATTAAGGAGAGAGAGACGGCAAATCAATTTTCATAGGCAGGAAAATATATTAAGGAAATAGATAACGGACTATTGGATGAAAGCCGAAACGATCTTAGCCATTCGGACGGAGATAAAGTTTAGGATTCAAAAACCATTTTGTTTTATTATATAGATTTCTGTTTTGATATTTTGCTTGACATATATTTGGACTCATATCCAACACTTCCAGCACAACACTCTTCGATCGATCAAAAGGAAATGGGAGAGTTTTTTTCAGGCACCAGCTGCCTGCTTATGATCATGACGACACTGTTCTTCACTTTTTTTCTTGCAAAATTATTTATCCTAAAGAAAAAAAACAATGTGGCATTTAGAAGCACACACAAATCGTTGCCACCAGGGAGAAGAGGTTGGCCGATAGTTGGTGACAGCTTCAATTGGTACAATGCTGTTGCAAGTTCCCATCCCCCTCAATTTGTTGAACAGCAGGTCAAAAGGTATGCACTGCATATATATATATATATATATATATATATATATATATATATACTTATAGCTTTTGTTGGTCGTTACTTATAGCTTTGATATAAACAAACGTACACAAATTATGATTAAAAGATCATTAATATGTATATATATATATATATCAAATATTGCAAAATTAATTAGAAATTTCGATCACTCTCACAAACAATTAAATATGTCATTAATTTGGTTCATTTTGCTCATTAACTAATTGGACATATATATATATATATAATTAACCAATCTAAAATTTATAATTATATGGTTGATATTATTTCGACCAATATGATGGACTTAATTGTGTTTCAATTTAAATAATTTGAACGTACATGCAGGTTTGGGAAGATATTCTCATGCAGTCTGTTTGGAAAATGGTCTGTGGTATCAGCAGACCCAAGCTTTAACCGGTTTGTAATGCAAAACGAAGGGAAATTGTTCCAGTCTAGTTATCCAAAATCTTTCAAAGATTTGGTAGGCAAAAATGGTGTGATCACGGTGCATGGAGATCAACAGAGGAAACTCCACCGAATCGCCTCCAATATGATGCGTCTAGAGAAGCTCAAGTCTCATTTCTTGGAGGATATTCAAATGGTTATGACTCAAACTTTGAGCAATTTCCAAAGCAATCATGTAATACTTCTCCAGGATGTTTGTAGAAAGGCAAGTATTAATTATCGATATATCACTCGTACCTATATATAATTGAATAAATTGAATAAATTTAATTAAATATGTCACCAGGTTGCTATACATCTTATGGTTAATCAACTATTGGGCGTTTCTAGTGAGTCAGAGATTACTGAGATGGCTCAATTGTTCTCCGACTTTGTTGATGGTTGTCTCTCTCTTCCAATCAACTTGCCAGGTTGTGCTTATCACACCGCGATGAAGGTTCGTACATGAGTATATATGTTTTTTTATAAAATAATAATAATAAGAGCATCTGCTGTTGTTGTTCAATAGTTCAATTTTGTGTCTTTCAAAAAAAAAAAAAAAATTCAATGGTTTTTGATCAATAACTATAATTTTTAAATGCAATCCATGTGTCGAAAGGAGAGAGACTGTAGAGATATACTTTTTTATATAGTGGCTCATTTTGTCTAAGCTTTTGTTAAATAGGTGTTTTGACCTGTTCTATCAATTTTTTTTTTTTTTGTCTCAAAGCATGTTAAGTGTAAAAAAAATCATTTTTTTCTAACAATATGAACTTGAAAAAGACCAAACACTCTTATTTTAACAAAAATTTAGACAAAATTAGCCATAAGTGGTATATGGCAACAAATTTTTAATTCATGTGGTAAATTGATACAATTTTTTTTTTTTTTAGATTGTGAAGTGAGATTGAACCCAAAGTTCAAGTGGGTAAAATGTTAAAAAGCCAAATTGAAATGAACCTAATAATAAGGTCGAATTATATACATAATTAATAAATGCGTACATTATGCGCCTAACAAGTTAATAGTAATTTGAGTACTGCAGGCAAGGAATAAAATCACAAGCAAGATAAATAGGCTAATGAAAAACCACAGATCTAGAGAAGAAGGTGCAAGTAGGGAAGTTGGTAATTGCGTGCTTGGAAGACTATTGGGTGATGCGGAAGAAAACTTACCAGATGAAGCGGTAGCAGACTTCATTATCAATCTTCTGTTTGCTGGGAATGAAACAACCGCCAAAACGATGCTATTTGCAGTATATTTTCTTACTCAGTGTCCCAGAGCATTGGAACAATTACTGGTACGCGCCTATACGTACACATAATCATATAGCTAGCTATCTAGTAATAATGTTAAATTTGTTTGCAAAATAATATGGTTGTATTTTGTTCGTTAAAATATAGACTCACTCTAAACTTCAATATACATTATTTTTAACAAGTAGAATATTGACAAGTGCATGTATTATTACATTGTTTATTGAACAAACTTAATATTTCTAGTAATATATATAGGAAGGCTCTACTGTAGGATCCTACAAATAATTTTATTTGCAGGATACCTCATGGGGCCCACTCTCATGTAGTTTTTCAACAATCCAAACCGTCTATTTTTTTAGACCTTTATTCATAGATCATCATTGCAAAAAATTAGTCAAATCGAAAATTATCTGCATATTTAACTTTAATCAAACAAATGAACGGTTTTATCGAAAATTTTTTGTTCGTTTATTTGTTTGGTCAAAGTTAGATATGCATATGATTTCCGATTTGGCTAATTTTTTTTAATGATGATCTACAAATAGAGATCTAAAAAATAGACGGTTCGGATTGTTGAAAATATATGGGAGTGGACCCCATGAGGTATCCTACAAATAATTTTATTTGTAGGATCCTACAATGGAGCCTTTCTGTATATATATATATATATATATATATATATATGGAGAAGAATCCATGGTATCATATTTTTTATACAACTTTTGACACAAGTTTTCAATGGAGAAATGAACATTCATATATATATATATATATATATATATATATATACAGAAATGATCACTCATTCATTGTAGAGCGGGGAATTCTCCGCTCACCTAACCACCCAGTAACGAATTTCAATGATCGGAACCGTCCATATTTTAGAGCACTATTCAAAGATCACCCTTGCAAAAAGTCAACCAAATCGGAAACTGTTTAGCTAGTGTATTACTGTCAACATCATTTCAACCTTATCTGACGAACTGTATTTGTCTGCAAAGTTTGGAGGACCAAACAATTATTGATTTGGCTGATTTTTTACAGTCACGACCCTTAAGGATGGACCTAAAAAATGGACGGTCTTGATTATTCAATTCCCCGCTCTGTGGTGAGCGGGTGATTAGGTGAGCGGGGAATTCCCCGCTCTACAGTGAGCAAGTGATCGTTACTGTATATATATATATTATATATTTTTTTTTCACCTTATTCCTTAGTTTTAACTCTCATGATTTCGAGCTCCCGTTCCTTAGTTAGATTTTAGGTTTTAATCTCGAGTTTTAGTTACTATCCAAAATTCGAAAGTTAAAATTTAAAATATAACTTCGAATGATGATTCAATACCCTAAAATATAAAACAATATACCCTAAAATGTTAAATCCTGCTAAAAAAGAAAAAAAAATCACAATATATACCCACGTCTGTTCTTTAGTTAAAGAGCCGGCATCTTGGAGAGAGATTTTATATATATAAAAATGTAGTCCTTCTCTAGGGTGGGCGTCCACATTTTTTTTTTTTCACTGATTTCCAGTGTCGAGCGCATTTTCTTCTTCTCCTGAGAGCTCGGCCCAAAATCCCGTAGTTAAACCTAACATGTAGTCTCCACAAGTCTCAATATTCTTCATATTATGAGGGTATGAGGTGAACCGTCGAGAAAATACCCTAAAAAATAGACGGAAGAAATGGTGCCAAGCGCTTGTTGCAGCGCTCGGTTATTATAAAAAAATCACTACCGAGCTCTCAGTGATTGTACTGAGTGACGAGAATTCGCAAAAAACAAAAAAAAAACGAACGCGTCTGTCCTAGAGAAAATTTGTATAAAAATGCTAGCTAGTTCATATCTAACTACTATATATAATGGTTGAAGGCTTAATTAAACCCAAATTATTCACCCGGCCAAAAAAACAAAAACTCATTATTAACTTCTTGTAGAATGTAAAAGAAATGTATAAGACTGGCCAAAAAAAAAAAATGTACAAGACAGTCATACGTATACTAACAAATTGGTCACATGTACAGGATGAACAAACCAGTCTCCGAAGCAAATCCGTTGGAGAAGAAATGCTTACATGGCAGGATTATAAGGCGATGTCATTCACTCAATGTGTAAGTATTGTCCTTTCATCCTAGATTCCTAATCAACAAATCATTCGCAATATTTTTTACATTACAATTATACACAATTTTTTTTTTTTGGTCAAGAAAAGATTTCATTAAAATCAACAACCAAAACCACAAGAGAAAACTAGGGATAGTTATAGCATGATCGATCGATTTTATTTAATTTGTTTTATTAGATTCCTATCCATCTTCAATATGTGTAGGTCATCGATGAAACACTTCGACTTGGGGGAATCGCAATTTGGTTAATGAGGGAGGCAACAGAAGACGTCGAGTACAAAGGTATTTTAACAGTAATGCTACACTTATCACATTTTTATACCACAATTTCATACCATCTTACATGGCATTCATACATTGAACACTACAAATTAAAAAATAAAACCTAAAAAAGAAAAAAGAAATACATATCCAGTAAAATAATGACACATCAAGTGAGATACAAATGTGGGAAAAAAAATGTGGGACAACTAGCATTATTGGTATTTTAATTAATTTTACGTTAAAAATTTGATCTTTTTGTAAGTATGCATGCATGCATCATGCATGTATGACTAAAAATGGATCTATAATTTCATACTCTCAATTTCTTAAGACTAATAATTGGTATCATCTATATCTTTACTATTATACAGAAATAAAGGAAAGCTTATTTGGTTGACATAGTCAAGGCTTCGTAAAAAATTAAACAACCCAAAATATCCTTTTCTACAAAGAATAGTTAATACAAATAACTGCATTTTTCAAGACTAAAATATAACGTTAAGAAACTGTAAAAAGAAAAAATAGTAAGTTGGTAGTTTATTCTTTATAAAACTGTAAAATATTGATATTCTTTTTTTCTGAAAGAGTAGGCCAATAAGAGGCTAATCAAACTGATTTATGGGTGAGACTGCAATCATGACTTAATTAATTAACCCATAAAAATTAATTTTGTATGTATAATGTTTTTGGGTACGTATTAATTCTGTTATTAATGTTTTTGGGTAGACTTTGTCATTCCCAAAGGATGCTTTGTTGTTCCATTCCTTTCAGCAGTCCATTTGGATGAAAGTGTGTACAATGAAGCCCTCACCTTCAACCCATGGAGATGGATGGACATTGAAAATCAGGTTTTGTCTCTAATAATGTATTAGAATCTTCTTAATTAAGAAAGGTTAATTAATGATGTTTTCATGCATTAACGAATTACTGCATGTTTGTATTCAACTATGAATTAATTAGGAGAAAAGAAATTGGAGAAGTAGCCCATTTTTCGCACCCTTTGGAGGAGGAGCCAGATTCTGTCCAGGAGCTGAGTTGGCTCGCCTTCAGATTGCCCTTTTCCTCCATTACTTTGTCACAACATATAGGTAATCCTAATAAATAAATTTTCTCAAGAAAAGATGTTCGCATTTTTCAAAATTTGCAAATGTCGATATAGTGTTGGCATGGGATAGACAGTGTGTCAACACAGATGATATGTTGTAGCAAGTTTTGGAATTTCGTATCAACACACTGTCTACCCTATGTTGGCACTGTGTTGAGATCCGTAAATTTTGAAAAATGCGAGCATTTTCTCTAGAGAAGGAATGTCCTATTAGAATAACATACATGAATTTCAGTTTTATATTAAAGTTTGAGAAATCAACCACACGATTACAAAAGAAAAAAAAATCAAAAATAATTTTCAGCTTAAAAGATTAATCCACTATACATATATAGTACTTCTTCTGATTTTCTTACATTATCATCAAAACATTAGTAAACACTGCCCATTTAAATCTTACATATGGATTTTGCAATCAAGCAGATGGACTCAACTTAAAGAAGATAAGATGTCATTCTTTCCCTCCGCTCGTTTAGTGAATGGCTTCCAGATATGTTTAACTAGACGACAAGAACAAGTGGAGAAAAATTGCAAGGATTAGACTTACCCGGCCATCTTTTGTTTGTAATTAATTTTCATTATACTCTTATTATTTTCAATGCGTAATGCTCATTATATACTCATATTTCTTTTCTTTCTTTTCTTTTTTTTCAAGGAATAAATTAATTTATTCATCATAAAAAATAGAGATATTTGCATAAGTAATAACATCCAGATTATAGAGTTGTGTGCATTTACCACTTTAAAAAAATATATATATATTATTTATTGTTGTAAAATTTTATTTACTCGCAAATATACGAGTCTAGTAGTATATTAACGAGGTCGAACCTTAAGGAGTAATGAAAAACGATACACTAAACTTAAAGTTAATTTAATTTAAAACTAATCTAGTTTGGAAATTTTGTTGGTTTGTGAGACAACTTAAAATAAAATATAACTAAATTAAAAATCAAATAAAGTAGATGAAAAGAAAATAAAGGTGCACGAAATTAAATATTAAATCTAGAAAGGAAAATAACAATTTTTTGGTTATAGAAGCTAAACAATGGTATAAGAACCAAGGTTAGGGTTCCACACCACTTATGAACATATTAAATGAGATTTTTAGTAATTTCCCCAAAAAGGAGGGCACCCAAGAGTCACTTGATGTCCTCTTACAAAGATAAATATGAATTAACCACAAAAGTTGAAGATTTATATGGTAGATCTTGATTTTGCTTAAAAAAATACAAACTTTAAGCAACTCAAGTGAACCAAAACTAAGGAACAACTAGAGTTCAAAACGTTTGTGTTTCAAAAAATTAACCATAAAGTTAAACTTGTGGAAAGAGGATCTAACTACCCATAATATATGACATTATGGATGAAAGAGGATCTCTTTCTCATTTTAATATCAAAATCTAGAGCTTGTAGGATCTTAAACAAGGGCAAAATTAACATAAAGACATCACTTAATAATGTTAATGGTGGTGTTTCCCCCTAACCTTGGTAAGAGGGTTTAGTGACCACCCATGAGCTTATATCTTAAATAAAAATAAATAAATAAATGAGCATGAAATTTAAAGAACAATAAAATAAATAACACTACTAACAATAAAGTAAATAACTACATAAAATAAAAGGCATAAAGTAAATAAAAGATTAGGAGAAGAGAGAAAAAAGACATAATATTAAAGTTAACCATAAAATAAAGAACTACATAAAATTAAAGGCATAAAGTAAATACAAGATTAGGAGAAAAGAGACATAATATTAAAATTTCATTAATTAAAATGCAAGAAAATTACATTTCTATTCTCTCTCAAATATCATAGCCAAATGGCTTGAGAGAGAAATCCTAGGAGAATACTAGAAAAGGTAGAAAATTAAATTCTAGAGTAAAAGATGTGGTAAAGGGGCTGAATGTTTCCTTATATAGGCAAAATTTAGGGTAAAAAATATGAGAAGGGGGGAGACATGTGACAATTTATGTAAGGTTTAGAGGGTAGCTTGTGACAGCAATTTGAGATGAGGATCAGCATAAGAGGGTGCTGGAGAAATCTGGAAGATGGGACACGTGTCGTAGTGTGGTTGGTTGGAAGAAGATTAATCAACCAAATTGTTGGGCGGAAGGAAAAGAGAAGCGGCTGGCTTGGAGATGTGCTGATCTGCGGCTGCATGGGAGAACGTGAGAGAGAGAGAGAAAGAGAGAGAAAAGGGCCGGCTTGCTGAGCGACTTAGATAGCTGGCTCGGCTCACATGGGTGAGGAGTGACTCACGGACAGGAAAGAGAGGTAGGCGGAAAGAAAGGAAAAAGTGGCAGATGCTTGCCACGTGTCACTGTGGCATTGGAGGAAGGATGATTAATCAAAACAATTTTGCATTTGGGCGGAAGCTTTACTGTTGGCGAGTGACTCTTCGCCTCCCATTGGGTTGGGCCATGTGTAATTGGGCTGCATCTTCTCTCTTTCTTTCACTAATTTCTTCTTTTGGGCTTTTGTCCTTCTCTTTTCTTTTAATTAAACCTACAAAATTCAAATAAACTAATAAAATAAAATTTAGTCTAAATAAATAAATAAAAAATGCTACCTAATAAAATCTAAGAGATATGACAAAAAATTAATAAAACCCACTAATTAACTAAATAATAAAAATAAGAATTAAAACACTAAAAATTGCTAAAAGACATAGACAAAAATATATGGTTTTAAGGATAAAATATGTATATAAATTAAGCTCAACATTTACCATCCACACTTTGCACCGTGTAGTAATATGGCACCTAGATGACATTTTTTGTTAAATCATCATATTTTTTTAATTATTTTCGCCAAACTTCCTATTTTGTCCTTAAATAAAAATTAAAAAATTTAACTTTTTCTCACTCGTTTTTATTTAACAAAATTTTTAATCAAATTAAAAAAATTAAAAATTAAAACCACACCTAATTAGTAACTGATGAGTGTGCATTTTGCATCACTTTATAATACTAATTCCTTAACCCAGAGTGTTAGAACTCGATATTTTTTGTTTCTTGTCTTATTTTTGTGTTTTCAAGTCAAATGAAGCAGAAATAGAAAAAGGGAGCAAATGGAGCCATTTTGGGACATTTCCTGGTCAAACTAGGAAAACGAGTCGAATCCTGGTCAAACCAGGATTTGTGCAGAAATTCTAGTCAAATGAGGATTCCTAGTCACACTAGAAAACATCAAGTCCAGAATCATCATTGCAGAGCCAGAAATAAGAAATCCTGATTGGAACATGAATTTCTAGTTGAACTAGAAAACCTAACTCTACTAGCTAAATGAGTCCTAATGACACTAGGAGACCCCAGGGGCAATATGGTCATTACGAGAAGTCGAAAATGATAAGGAATTTTTCATTTACAAGAACTCCTAGTTGGACTAGGAAAGGTTGGTCAAAGTCAACTCTACAAAGTCAAGGTTCCAGAAGCTTCCAGAAGATGGTGGACATCCATGGAAATGAATGGAGAGAATAAATGAATTCAAATTCAAATGGAAATGAGGGGTGAAATGGAAAGTCAAAGTCAATGGTCAATTGTCAACTATGGCAAGTCAACAAGTCTAATGGGCCATGGGCCTAGGTCATGCCGAAGTCAAGAGGGGCCATGCATGCATGCATGCGCCTAACCCTAGCAGCCCAAGCCCAATGCGCAAGACCCAAGGTGGCAGCCCATGCATGCATGTGCATGCCATGCAAACCCTAGCAGCCATGAAGCCCATCACTCAAGGTCCAAAACCCAGCAGCCCATGCGCATGAAGGAAACCCTATGAGGCCTTGCACAAGTCACTTAAGCCCAAAAGGCCAAGCCTTTCTGCTAGCCCAAGCCTCCTCTAACCCTAGCTGCTGCCGCAAGTTAACGTAGTCTTGTCTCACAAGGATTTCTCCCTTACATCTCTATAAATATATCATGTTCTCTCAAACTTCAGACCTTCAGTTTTTATTATTTTTCAGAGTTTCAGAAAGAGAGAGAGGTGACGAGTTCTAGATAGAGGAAGAGAGTGGCGTGGCAGCAAGGAAGAAGGAGCCTTTGCAGCAAGTCCTAGCTCACCCTAGCCGTGAGCCACTTGCTTGTGTGAGGTTCCCTTCTCTTCCTTGCCTTGCCGCAGCCCCTCTCCATTGTTTCTTTATTTTTTCGTCTAGAATTTTGATTTTATTATTAGTTGTGTTTCTGAATTTATTATTAATATGAATTGGGATTTTGTTTATTTATTTCAGTTTTTTTTTATTGTTTTAATTATGTAGGTTTATTTATTTTATCTTGCATATTAGTTGTAGGTTGATTTTCAGTATGCTTGCTTTAACAAATTGTTTATCCGTTTCTTGATTAATTAATTTGATGTTTGCATGTATTAATTTTTCATTATGTGATTGAATCTGTCACTAGTTGTTTGCGTCATTTGACTGGCCACCTTAGGATAATTGCATCTAGTTTATTTGTTAGGTTTAGCTGCGAAATAATCAGACACTAAATCACAAGTAACAAGGGAATAAGGGATTATTCTTGGTAATGGTTTTGGGCGACCTCTATAAGAAATAATCAAAGCTTATATGTTGTGCATGTTTGACGTTCTCACAAATCTTAATGACTCTTGCATGGGTAACAGCTGCCTTAGCTTAGCACTAGGGAACATGTAAGTTAACTGATTAAGGAAGGCCTAAGAAGCTCTTAGTTTATGCCTTAGGAGAACAATTGCGAGAAAGTAACTAATCAAACCTTTTTAGCAGTCAAATTTTAATACATTGTGTTTGAATTAATTGTCATTAGCCTTGGATGGTTAGAGTATGCATATCTGATTTGAAACTGAAAACTTAACATTGCAAGATAGAATAAAGGGTGTGTGCGTGTGGTGATGTGTGCGTGTGTTTTCATCTCTCTAAAACCCCCATTTAGTTATTCTTGTGATTATTTGAACTGATTTGTTGTTTATTAACCATTCCATGTAGGATCGACTTCGTGCTTGTACGCTTTGCTACTGATGCGATTCGTGCACTTGCGAGTATACTTAGAATGAAATAGATGTTTATTTTGTTCTAAGAAAACATTCAACAGTAACCCCTCCCTTCAGTCCAAAGTCCAAACCCTCCCCCATCGTGATTGCAACCAAGCCATCTTTCTGGCATGCACCAACGGATCTGCAACTGTAACACCCCAGATCTTAAGGATTTTGGTTTAAGGGTGTTACCAAGTTAATTAATTAGCTTATAACTAATTGTTACATTTTGAAACACAAATGTGGATTGTATCCACAAATTTAATTCCATGGAAAGTTGTTTTCTTCTATATACTTCGCATTATTTAATTTACATACTTATGCTCAATTTTGATTTCCTTTAATTGTTGACTTATTGATGCAGCGGCTAAGTGATGAAACAATAAGAGGGAAAATAACACAACCTTCTATGAATTGAAAATTCCAAAAACTTTCAGAACAATAGGAATTTGGAGAAAATCTTCTCTCTATTATATTATGAATCTCAAAAAATAAGCTAACCTCTTACAATGAAAACTTGGGTTTTATATAGAACTAAACACCTTATTCGACTAGGAAAGGAAAATTAAAGGAGAGTCTTTGCTTGCAAGAAAAAACTTCTAAAACATCCCAATTTGTCTAAGAAACATAAAGGGAATTCATTCATTTCTTCCTTTCACCCTTTTTTGCTCCCTTGCTTGTCTCGATTGTTTCTAAATAGCTGACTGCAATGCGTGCCGCATCATCATCCCCATATTGGAAAGAATTTGCCCTCAAATTCACATCCTCCTCCTCAGAGCTACAACCACGATAAGGAAATAGGTGCTTGACATTGAAAACATTAGAAGTACGAACATGACTCGAAAGTTTGAGGCGATATGCATTCGGGTTGATCTTCTCCACAATCTCTACTGGTCCAATCTTTCGAGCAGCTAGCTTGTTGTACTCACCAATAGGAAATATATCTTTGGTTAGCATAGCATAAACATAATCACCAATTGAAAATTCCACATACCTCGAGTTAATTATACTTACACCTCTGAGGTTTATCGTCTTTTCACATACAACCCCTGGGGTTTCAACAATTATACATACACCCTCTGAGGTTTCAAAACTGTTGCATATAAACCGCCTATAGTGAGACGAAAAATGATGGAAAATTATGCAAAAAAGCATGCTAAGGGGTTAAATGACCTAATAAGATTACTCAAGGTGTAAGGTCTAACCTCAATACAAATATTTTCTTTTTTGTTTATTTATTTTTTTCTCTTGTAGGAGGTTATATACAATAGTTTTGAAACTTCAGGAAGTGTATGTATAATTTTTGAAACCCCAGTGGATGTATGTGAAAAGACGATAAACCTCAGAAAGTGTAAGTGTAATTAACTCCACATACCTCCTTTTTGAAACCACCGCTTCCTTATATTTGGCATTGGTTTCCTCTACTTTCTTCTCTGTATGCTCATGGATATGTTGAAGTTGAGTCACAAAATCCTTCGCTTTGACATCTACCCGCTTCATATCTAGAACAGGGGCAAGTTCAAGGGGCATCCTTGGATTATAGCCGTAAGTAATAAGAAAAGGCAAACTCAGCTTGTCAAAGTTTTTCATCCCATGACTTCAAATTATCTCCAACCAAACTCCGCAATAAGTTTTCAAGAGAAATGATTAACCACCTCCGTTTGCTCATCAGTTTGGGGTGATAAGTGCTGCTAAAATTCAACTTTGTATTGACAAGCTACCATAGACTCCTCAAAAAATGGCTAAGAAAACAAGTATCCCTGTCAAAAACAATAGAATATGGTAGTCCATGTAAACGATATACCTCTCAAAAGAAAAATTAAGCCACGTTCACAGCATCGGTAGTCTTCTTGCACGAAATGAAGTGTACCCAAGGAGTAAAATTTCGGTTTCGAGGAAATTTTCGATGGAAATTTCGATGGAAATTTTCGCGGAAATTTCGATTAAAATTTCGATTTCGATAAAATTGGACAAAAACGACGAAAATTGCTATCAAAATATGAAAATTTTGAATGAAACTTGACCATATGTTTATTTAACATATTATCTACTACATTGATAAAAAACATTGAATAAATCAAATAATATTGTAGATTTCATATGATATGTGATGAATATAATGCGCGCCGGAGACAATACTGTTAAAAAAATACTTCACTAATTAATAATTACATAATAAAATTACACGAATAAATCACTAATGTGGCAACGGAAAGTAGCAAGCTTACTCAAAGGGACTTGGAAATGGTCTTCGATAGTTAAAGTAAGCCGAATTGGGTTAAAATAGAACCAATCCGATGACAGCAGTGGCAACAACGGTTTATCTAAAATTTCAATTTTACAAATTATCGTAATTGGAAAACCAAACATTAAGTAAATGAAACTTCATGATAAGAGGATAAATTTCTTTTTCATAATTTATGTTTACAACTAAACGAAACACTAAAATGACCAAATCAAACCCCAAATAAAATCTCAAATCTTTTTTTTCTTTCCAATTGCCTACAGATTCCAAATCTCAATCTACCTTACAAAAAATAAAATAAAAAATTCCTTCTCTTTTTTTTTTTCTTTTCATTTCTTCTCTTCTTTTTTTTTCTTTCCTTTTCTTTTTTTTTCTTTTTTTTTTCTTTTCTCTCCTTTTTCTTTTCTTTCCTTTTTTTTTTTCCCTTTTCCTTTCTTTTCTCTTCTTTTTTTTTCTTTCCTTTTCCTCTTCTTCCCCCGTGACGTGACTTCCTCTTTTTCTTTTTTCCTTTTCCTTCTTCTTCCCCAGTGGTCTTCAACTCTTCGTCTTCTTCCAATTCCAGTGGCTGCCTTTTTTTTTTTTTTCTCCAGCTTTTCTTTTCTTCTCCCTTCACCAATTTTTCTCCTCCCTTCGTAATCTCTCTCTTCCCTCTCCCTCCTCCCTAATCTTTTCTTCCCTCTCCCTCTCCGGATCTCCTCTCCCTCCAACAACGGCTCTCCCTCTCCGATCTCTTCTCTCCCTCTGGCGACGGTGCTCTACCTCCCCTCTCCCTCCGGTCTCTGCCTCCCCTCTCTCTCTCCGGTCTCTACATCGAAAATTTCGCCGAAATTTCGAGGATTTCAAAAATTTCGACGAAATTTCGGCAAAATTTTTCGAAATTAATTTGGTATGGTATTAAAATTTTCATACCTCTAAAAAACGAAATTTTACTCCTTGAGTGTACCAACTTGGAAAATCGATCCACGACTAAAAAAATAGAATCCATTCCTTTTGGGTTCGAGGAAGTCCCAATACAAAATCCATACTAATATCAGTAGCAGTGCCCTTGGATAACTGATAGATGTGACAACCTTCCACAAACTTAGTCACCCCACGTCTTGGTTTTGGCCAAAAATAAGAAGAAATAAGCTGCAAAGTCTTGTCAAGCCCCACATGCCCTTCATTGTGCATTTCTCTAATGATCTGCAAGCGTAAGCTAGATTCAGGAACACACAACTGATTTCCTTTGAAAGGAAATCCATCAAGCATGGTGAAATCCGAGCGTTTTCCTGCTGCCACGTCAACCATAAAAGGAGAAAAATAGGGGTCATCACCCAACAAATCACGAAAAGAGTAAAAACCCAAAACTTGAGTCCTCATGATAGTAAGAATATGTGATCGCCGACTAAGAGCATCTGCCACTCGATTCGAGACACCTGACTTGTGCTTAATGACGACCATAAATAGCTGAAGATAAGCCACCCATTTAGCATGCCTAGCAGACAACTAGTCTTGTGAATTAATATGCTTCAAGGCTATATGGTCAAAATACAAGATAAATTCACTGTGAGATAAATACAAATCCCAATGCTTTAAAGCTTATATCACTGCATAAAACTCCAGATGATAGGTGCTATAATTTTGCTTGGCTCCATTTAATTTCTCACTATAAAAGGCCACAGGTCAGCCATCTTGACTCAACACCGCCCCAACTACCTTGGATGCATCACAATGTAATTCAAAGGGCTTGTTAAAATCAGGAAGAACCAAAATTAGAGCAGCAATTAATTGTTGCTTGATATTGTGAAAGGCCTTTGTAGCTTCGTCAGTCCAATTAAATTTTCCAAATTTAATGGAATCTGTAATAGGAGCCATGATACTGCTAAAATTAGGAATGAAACGTCGATAAAAAGATACTAACTCATGGAAGCTTCAAACATCATGTAAGGTCGTTGGTAATGGCCAAATCTTCACTACTTCAACTTTTGACTCATCCACAAAAATTCCATCCTTTGAAATTTTAGGATGAAAAAACACTTTTTGGCGGCAGAGTAAAAATTCTCTTGTCTGAGAACCTTCAACACTTCTTTGAGATGATCAAGATGTAACTTCGGTGTAGGGTTGTAAATTAGAATATCATCAAAATAAACCACCAAAAATTTTCCAATGAATGGACGAAACATTTGATTCATCGCCCTCATAAAAGTGTTAGGTGCATTGGATAGGCCGATTGGCATGACCAACCATTCATACAACCCTTCTCGTGACTTGAAAGCCGTCTTCCATTCATCCTCCTCTTTAATACGAATTTGGTGATACCCACTCTTGAGATCAAGTTTGCTAAAAATTGTAGCACTATTCAATTGATCCAACAAGTCATCTAAACAAGGAATTGGGAAGCGATATAGTATCGTAATTTGTTGATCGCTCGACTATCCACACACATACGCCAAGAGCCATCCTTTTTGGGAGTGAGTAAGGCCGGTACTACACAAGGACTAAGGCTCTCTTTAATATGTCGTCTCTCAAGCAATTCTTCCACTTGCCTTCGTAATTCTTCATGACCTCCATACTTCCTTCCACGAAACTCCGATTTAAAGTCCATTTTCGCATACGCATTTGCAAACTGAAGTTCTATTTAACCGTCTAGAAATTATTGGCCAAAGTTTCATTTTTTAATTCATCCTTCTAAAACTCTAGAATCCGAAAAACTTAAATAGAATCCGACAATTAAGTTTAAACTTGAATAAAAAAAAAAACTTGGAGTCGGGTCGTTACAAACTAATCAATTTCCAAGTACTAATTCGATCAATTCAGATAAATGGAACGGAATGAAACCCTACCTTAACGGAAATCATTCCTTAATCATCCTCACTTTAATCCGGTTTAACTTATCAAATTGACCACGAACCGAGTTTCTCTAAAATACATAATATGCTCAACATTATTCTAACTTCGAAAAAATTTTAATTAACCTAAACAAAACCGACGGATTTAAACCCTCAACAAATAATTATCTCAACTACCTTGTCAATTCGGTTCCACGTTGGATAATCGACCAATCACATTATCGAGCTTCCCGTATATTGTATACCTTTCAATTCCCAACAACAATCCTATCAATTCAAACCCAATCCACAAATCTATAAGTGTAATATCCTAGAAAGTTCATATTTTCCTTTATAATTTACCTTGTTTTTACATGAATTGTTGGAGAGTTATATTTTTTTTTTAAATGTTTATAATTTGGTTTGACCCCAAAGTTGACTAGTTTAAATAATGGGTTTTTAATCTTAGTTTTGGTCTCCTTAGAAAGTTTCCAAGTTCACGAGCGCATAGATGCGAACGGTTTGTAAATTGGAGGTACGGTTTAAAAGTTACAAGCGTTTGATTGCGAGAGATATTTTAGTAATTTAAAGTTAAAAGGCTTTAAAACCCCCAAATTCCAGAAATTTTCGAGGATTCTCTCTCTCTCTCTCTCTCTCTCTCTCTCTCTCTCTCTCTCCCTCTCTCTCCGCGTCTCTGTCTCTTTCGCCCCCTCACCTTCGCCGACCTGCCACCGGCGCGTGGCGGCGCGTTCGGCGACGGATGGGCTAGGTTTCTGGCCCATGAGCCTCGCCTCTTCCTCCTATATCTACCCCTGGCCGCCGATCACTCACTTAAGCCACCACTGCGACGAATCGATGCGAAGATCGAGAGAGGCTCTTGCCGACGATCTCAATTTTTCGGCGACGATGAGACACCGAACCTATTGGGTCTTCTTCCCCTCACCACGACGAGTTCAACCATGATCTATGTTCGCCCATACGATGCTCTACGATGGAGCAATGAGCTCGAGAAGTCCAACGCAACCGCCGGCTTCCACCGCCGATATCAGCCATTTCCGACAACTTTTGGCCATCGGTCCAGTTGTCAAAATCAATCCTCTAGGTATGAGTAATATTTCCCCTAAGGTGGGTACGCCCAATTTTGAGAAATTGAAAATTCAATTTTAGGTTTTATGCCTATTTCGAATTTCTTGAAATTTCTTGTTTTTGTGCACTTGAAGGTTCTATTGTGCAATTAGAATTATTTAAAGTTGATTTTGGGTATTTCTAGATTGTGCCGCCGCTGCCACCATCGGAACCACCACTTTTGGCGACGGGTTAATGGTTGTTTGACCCGATTCCGCTCAATTGAGGTTCTAGGAATCTTTCTAGGTCCTTTTGGTGAGTTTTTGTTGATGTTTGTGTGTTGTTTGGGGCGGGGCAGCCACCGTGTGTGGTGGCGGCCGCCCGTTTCGATGGTTCAGTGGCCCAATTAAATACAATTCAGAAACAATCTGATTGGAAATTTTGAGAATATTTTGTTCTTAATTACCTAAATGGATTTATTTCGTTTTTTTTTTCTTTCTAATTTTAGAATGTAAATGGGATAAATTGAAATGATGATTGTGGGGAGCGAATAAGGTTTACATTGTTTGGCATGTTGACATGAATGGACAAACTCCAAAATTTGTTCTGATGACGTTTTTGTGTTGTTAGTGCACTTTTTGGATTGCTATGGATTGCCCATTTGATTGATAATGTCATGATGTTATTTAATTTATAAGAGAATGCAGATTGATTTGCTGTTGAGTAATTTTTTTTTTTTTTTTGAGAAAAGGGGAAACTTCATTGATTAAGAATAATTGGAGACATCTGCTGAGAGGATTGGGAGCAACCAGGGGGGTGCTTCCTCAACCCAAGTGGAGAACACATTACAAGATAAGGCCATTTTGGCTACAGCATCAGCTGCCATGTTACAGCTACGAGGTACCCATTGACAGGAGAAGGAGATAAATAGAAGACCAAGTTCCACAGCCTCGTTGAGCAGGGCAGCATCAGCCCCCAAGTAGAGCGATTGGGACACGATCTTCGCCACCGCATCCTTGGCATCAAGCTCCAGTAGAACATGCCTGAAGCCCAAGTCCCAAGCAAACCGTAGTCCTTCTCTTGCTGCGATCAACTCGGTATGAGCAGGGCATATGAAGGGTTGCACCTGTAGCGCCCCAGCCGCCAGAAAATGGCCATCTTCATCTCGGATAACGATCCCGACACCGCGAGCACCCGATACAGAGCATGTCGCAGCATCAACATTGACTTTCACCCAGCCAGCCAGTGGGCGCCTCCATTGCTGGGTCAGTGTTGGTTTCGGCATGTTCTCCTTTCTTAAGTTGGCCTCCCTGTAGTTACGCGCGAATTCATCCATTCGCTCCACAAGCTTGAGGGGCGAGGTAGCAGAGCCATTAAAAAGGAAGTCGTTTCTGGCGTTCCACAAGCCCCAGCAAATATAAGCTGCAAGTGTTAGTTCAGTATGGGAGAGTGTTGTAGTTAAGTAACGTAGAAAACCAGAGAAACCATCCCAAATCCACTTCCTCGAGGCGCCATATATCACTGAGGATTTCCAGACATCATGTGCATAGGGGCAGTCCCAAAGGGCATGTAGCAAAGTCTCAGGAGCACGCTCACATCTGGGGCAAAAGGGATCCATGGTCACCTTCCTCATGTATAAGGTGGCTCGGCATGGCACAAAATTGTGCATACATCTCCAGAGAAACAATTTGATTTTATTTGGGCATTGCAAGGTCCAAATTGACTTCCAAAGATTTGAGTTCACACCCGTAGAAGTAGTGGGGTTTCCAGCAATTCTATCCTTTTCAGATCGGGCAGTCTTGTACCCACTGCGGACGTTATAGAGACCATTTCGTTCGTAGTGCCAGATGAGGCAATCATCTCTCATTTGTGTACTCAGGGGTATACTCAAAATCGCAGTGGCTTCTTCTTCCCAGAAGGATTCCCGAATGAGTTGTTCATTCCAAACACCTGGAGCTGAAAATAGTTCAGTTACAATGGTGTCCGGCGCCAATAGGGGAGGAGAGCAGATTCAGAATGAGGAAGGTCTAGGGATCCATTTATCTTGATACACGCGAACACAAAGCCCAGTACCCACCCTCCATCGTAGCCCCAGTTGAAGAAGCTCTCTGCCCCATAGGAGAGATCTCCAAATATGTGAAGCATGACTGCCCAGCTGGGCGTGGAGGAGGATTCCATTGGGGAAGTATTTGGCCTGGTAGATCCTAGCCACCAGTGAGTTGGGCGCAATGAGGAGGCGCTAGCATTGCTTGGCGACCAGGGCTTGATTGAAGTCACCAATATGTCTGAATCCTAGACCACCACCATGTTTTCCATGGCATACAGCATCCCAGTTGGCCCAGTGGATTCCCTTAGCATTTTTGGCCTTGGCCCACCAGTATTTGGCGAAAATGGAGTGGATTTTTTGCCATACACCTTTAGGCATCTGAAAACAGCTCATTGAATAGGTGGGCATCGCTTGGAGGACGGCTTTGATTAGAACATCGTTCCCAGCACGTGATAGCAGTTTTTCTTTCCACCCATTAACCCGCTTCGTGACTCTGTCTAGGATTTCATGAAATAGCTGTTTCTTTCCTCTACCTGCAGAGGTTGGCAACCCCAAATATTTCTCATGGCATGCAACAATTTTAATTTGGAGGATATCACTCACCGTTGATTTCACTTCATCAATAACATTAGGACTGAAGCACACTGCTGACTTGGAAAAATTAATCATTTGCCCGGACGCCAATTCATAAGCCTGGAAAATTTCTTTAAGAGTGAGACTAGCTTCTCTGTTGGCATTAAGGAAAAGAATACTGTCATCAGCGAAGAAGAGGTGGGATATCGAGGGGGCAGTGGAAGAAACGCGGACCCCCTCAATAGCCCCTCTATTTTCTGCCTCTCGCAGCAGACCCGAAAAACCTTCAGTCACCATTAGAAACAAATAAGGGGAAAGCGGGCAACCTTGTCTAAGGCCCCGTTGTGGTGTGATGAGACCGGTAGGCTGGCCATTCCAGAGCACAGAGAAGGAAGTAGTGGATACACAATCAAGCAGCCGAGCAACCCAGTCTACATGAAAGCCCAATTTAATCATAACTGCTGTTGAGTAATTTAATTAGATCATTGTGCGTTGCAGATTGAATTAGTGATGTTGTTAATTGGGTCAATATATGTGTGCTTATTTTCCAAGTTCCCAAATATAATAATGTGGTGAATTGGTTTTGAATTGTTAAGATAATCTTTGTACTTAACTGAATAATTGTATAATTAGGTACCTTGGTTAGTGAACATGGTTAAATTAAAAATAAATTATGTTAGTTTATGGAACCTATTGGAATGAAAGTGGTTTATTGAATTTACTAATTTCGTTGTGACTTTATTTGATCTCTTTGGTGGATTAAAGGAATTTAATTTATGTTTGCACATTGACCTAATTAATATTTCCATAACTGAATATTGAGAATTAGATTTGTGATGTTTTGCTATTACTTGAACAATCTATAATTTTGGAATGTGCTTTAGTTGAATACCATTAATGTTGAGGACTGATATACTGATGGTTTTGTTATTAATTGAATAACTAAATTATTTTGGAATGCTATTGAGTTCTGCTAATTGTACGTATGATGACTGTGATTGATTTTGATTGTTAAAGAATCGGCTTGAGTTGCCAAAATGGATCCATATTGTTGCTTGAATACTGGGAAGTGAGAAATGTGGTTATATGCCTAATGGAAAATGTATTAAGTTTCTTTATATTTTGGGTAGCACTCATACGAGCTTCACAACTTATCGGGTTTGTTGTGTAACCTGGTGCACCATTTCACAGTGCAAGGGTTGATTTGCAGTTGAATCGAGTTGAGGATTTGGCGAGGAGCGGATAAGGCAGTGAGACCCCAGTTGAAGAATAAATATTAATTATTTTTATTTTGGCTCATTAAATTGTATTTCTTTAAATATTAGCTACCACAAGTAAAATATATTTTTAATAAATTCTAGTTTTAAATTTAAATAGGCTTATGTATTTTAAGGAATTTGAGAATACAATGCCAGATAATCAGGCGTTATACTCTTGAAATCCTTAAAGTACATGCCGCATGTGCCTGGGATTCGGGGCGTGACAATAAGCATCGCAAATTAAACGGAAAAGAATTATACCTTTCGCATATAATTCCAATCGGTTAGGGTTTCAGAAAGCGATCGGCCCTTAATTGAAGAATTCCAATCTTTCACAACATGTCTGTAACACCAATAGTCAATAAATTACCCAACAATGATCCTACAACACCACAGCAGAAGAAGGATGGTCGGAATTTACAGAAATCGTTCATTATTGTGGCTGCCCAAATCTGATTTTAAATCCAGCAACAAATTTTTGAATTCTAAGGCTGGGAATTAATTCATATAGGTTCAGTGGGTTTAAAGGATGTCGAATTCATCTCGAAGGAGCCCGAACACCACATGCGGCAGAGCCCGCGGCGGTCGTGGGTTCAATTTGGGGTTTTTCATTCTATTAACAATTGGCCCAATCCATTTATAGAATCACGTAGAGAATGATCAAAAATCGATACCTAGGTCGACAGAATCCACCGTCGGATTCGCCGGAAAAGCCGTCAGAGCAGCCACGAGTCTTTCGCCATCGTGGAGGGTTGTGGAGGCAAAGGGAGGATGTCATCATGCTCAGTTCGTCGAGAGAGAGCCATTGATGGTGGTCCGGCGTCGCGTCTTGGCCAGAAAAGTGAAATCGCCGGCTAGAGCTTCCTCTCGGTCTTCGCGTCAATTCGTCGCCGTCGAGGGTCGGTTGGACCATCAGAGACCAGGGAAAGAGAGACGACGAAGAGGCAAGGTGATGGAGCCCAGAACCTCCGGCGTTGGTCGCCGGACGGCGCCACATGCGCCGGAGATGTGATCGGCGAGGGAGAGACAGAGGAGAGAAAACAGAGAGATATGGGAGAGACACGGGGAGGAAGGAGAGAGAATGTTCCAGATTTTTTTTTTGGGTTTAATTAAAGCCCTAAGATGGAAAAAGACTAAAATGCCCTTATAACTTTGTTTGTCCATATCTTTTAAATCGTAACTCCAGATCACGTTCCGTTTTAGTCTACGTGATCGTGAGATCGAGACATTTCCAAAAAGACTGAAATTGAAGCTGGGTCTTTCCAATTTTTTTATCATTCCCTCAATGGTTCACAAAACTAATTTAAAGTCTAATTAATTCACCAAAATTAACTTCGAGGTCCAAAAAACGTTATGTAAAATCCTGTGACATTGTCTCAAGTAATCTTACCTCAAATCCATTTATTTACCTCCAAAATATTTCAAATAAATTCCAATATCTCCAAATCAATATAATAATTAATAAATAAGTCACTATCATTCCAAAATAAATTATAAAAATTTTCAAGGTCTCACAATGTGACAGTTTCCAATTAAAAAACAGTAACTATGTGATAGTTATCAATTAAAAAAGAGTAAGTATATGACAATTACCAATTAACAAATATAAACTCCAATCAACCCTACAAGTCTACAACCCCTTTTTTTTTCCTTTCCTTGCTTTTTTTTTTTTTTTCCTTTCCTTGCTTTTCCTTTTAACCTTGAACATCATACATCATATAGTCTGTTACTTGCTTTATGGTTTAAGATCCAAAACTTAATCTTCTTAATGTTGTTGGTTCCAAGAAACACAGTGGAGGATGTCCGTTGGTTAATCAAAAGCCAAATTATTTTGTTACATTAATTTACAACAATTACTGTGGCAAAATCCAATCTTATCACTTTAGCCTATATGTTTTCGAGGGACAAAGATCCCCTACCCATTTTCTCTATCATGCTTTGTACAAGGCTAAAATCTTAGCCATTGAAGAGAGAGTAGAAAGAGAAAGAGAAGGGAGAGAAAGATGAGTTCAATGGCTAAGATTTTAGCCTTGTACAAAGCATGGTAGGAAAATGGGTAGGGGATCCTTGTCCGTTTTCGAGATAATTAATTGATGATTTTGTTAATAATTCCTATTCAGCATAGATTTTTGTCCAGATATCATATTTGTATTGAACTGAAACATAAATAGTAATTTTCTAACCAATTAATGTAACTTGTAAAATTAGTGTTACTGTTAGTGTTAAAGTATTAATTTGAGAGAGCAGTTTTACTCACTTTTTTTAACTCACGTGTATGCTCACCTCTTATCTAAAATGTGGTCATGTGTTTAAAAATGTAAGCATGAGTTAATCTATTGTATTTAATTATTACTCAACAAGAAACAATTCATATAAAACATTTTAAAATATTTAAAACTTCAAAATTAAAAAAACAAAAAAAAACAAAAAAAACTTAAGAAAACCCATAGCCCACCCACATGTGCATCTCCCCACCAGTCACCGCGCCTTCTTCTTCCTTCTAAAACTTCCTCATCCCAGACCTTCTGCAACTAAACCCTAAGGTCATGTCATCACCAATCGAAAAAGAGAACCCAAAGCCCAAAACTTTAGCCATCTCACATCTCCTTCAAGCTTATATGTTTTTTTTCCTCTACTCAAAACAAAACAACCACAATGGTTTTTATCTTTATAATTAGGTAAAAAGCACATTGAATTTTAGAAGCATATACCTTTTTTTTTTTTTTATCACAAGGAAATTGAATCTGATATCTGTCTTTCATACAAGGCCCATGTCATCACCAATTGAGAAAGAGAACCCAAAGCCCAAACCTTGGGGTTTAGTTGCAGATGGTCTGGATGAGGAAAGAGGAGAAGGAAGAAGAAGGGGGCTAGTGGGGAGATGCACATGTGGGTGGGCTGGGTTTTTTTAAGTTTTTTTTAATTTAAATTTTAAATTTTTAAATATTTTATATAAATTGTTTATTATTGAGTAATAATTAAATATAAAAGATTAACTCATTATTACATTTTTAAAACATGACAAGATTTGAGATAAAAAGTAAGTAAACATACACCTGAGTGAACACAATCTCATTAATTTTCATTAATTTGCTGCTCTCAATATTGCATTCGTGAAACTAGTAAAATTAATTCTCTCAAACCAAAGCACAAAAAGGAAAGAAAATTCTTGTCAACCAGATAATTAGTTCCAATTTCATATATATGTAATACCAAGAGACCAAACCACCATAATTAATCTGATTTAATAAAATTAGTAACAAATTAAAAGAAGTTAATGCATCACGAAATGCGATCGATCTAATCTAATATTGATCTTTTAGAGAGAATAAACGACGACGTTTCCAGCGGCCTCAGTGGCGAGAAAGCCAGGAACATAAGGGCGGCCATAATGCCGACCGGAAAAAACAAGAGCATCAACGGCGGAGGAGGCAGCGGAGGCAGCATTAGCGGCAGCACCACCATGAACGCCGCTAGACCCGCAAGCACCAGAACAGACCCCATGCCCATACACTGCACCATGATAATATTATTGACGACGACGACGACGACTGCCACGTCAGACCTCCGACCATGTCTCTCCCAAAACGACAATGACACGTCAGCAAACGACAGCACAAAAAAAATAAACACGAAAGTCCTCCAAGCGAATGGCAATGAAGGCTTTGACAGTGGTTACGGCTTATATAGGCTAGTGGTGGGTTTGCGGAGGGAGTGTTGGAGGAGAGATCTGGTGAGTGCGCGCGCATAGAGTTGTGGTGAGCGCCATGCGATCAGAGCCGTTAAATGCTCGGGATGGGAAAGTGTGTGGGGCCCAGGGAGAGGATTTTGGTTAATTTTAATTGGGAGGAAATCCAGTTTGGGGTGATGGTCCGAATCAGACAGAATCGGAGCGCCATATCCCGAGATATTCGGCTGATACGTTCAGCAACTTCTACTGTATCAAATTGATTTATTGAATATTTAATGGTTTGGTTGGGTGTTTCTCATAATCCATTTTTCTTGGTTTTAACTTTTAAGTAAATTATCCTGATTTTAATATGAAATGCCAGAAATGGTTTGATATGAATTTTAGTTTTTGAACAACTTCTTAAAATATATATTAAACTTGATTTACTGAAAATACTTACGAAGAGAGGTAGTTAGGTCTTATAGGTTGGTAAAAATATGAGACCTACAATTGTCACATCATCAATTAACGTCTAATTAAATAGTTAAACAGACGACAGTAGTTAATTATAAATAAATCAGAACATTACATACTAAATTGAAAAAATTATAACGATAAGCTTGTGAAACACTAAAAATTTTAGAGATGTAAAAATTTTTCAATATGCTAGCTTGATCAAATGTGTCAAAAAGTCTGAGGATGAGGCAATGTGAAATATTAGAGAAATGGAGATTTAAAATTGTAACATCTGCAGTTTGTGCATTGAAAAATATCATTAAATTATTATTAATTGATATTTATTTTTTATAAATAAAAAATTAAAATAAAATATGTAATTATACATGAGAGAAACTTTCTTGTAATAAAAATATGACTAATTTGTTATCTCAATCTAATAATATGATGACACATAAAATTTTTTTAATTTTTAAAATAAAATTTATCTTATAAGATGTCAAATCAGTCATTATCCTTATAATATAAATTTTTTTCAATTATACATTATATGAGGAACAAATTCAGATACTTAATTAAACATTATTGAAAAAAAAAAACCTATGGACTCTATCCCATGCACAAGAAGATATGATATGCTAAGCCTGAAAAGTTTTGGAATAAAGAAAAAGATTCAAAGGTGCTTCCCGAAGTCCAAGAATGCTGGGGTTGTGATGCAAAATCATCATGGAGGCAAGCAATGGCCGTGTAGGATTGTGGCGTCTGCAGTTGGTCTCAGTTCAATGCATGAACCCCAAAGAAAACGTCAACAATACGACTTTTTTCATTCCAAGGAAGATCTTTGCACAAACATATTAAAGCATAAATATGCACAAAACCAATGTTTTTTTTTTTTTGGCCGGGGAATGAAAGTATTTTATTAATGAGAAAAGCCAGGGAGGCAGAAATGTACATTACAAATTACAAATCACAAATATTTTTGCAATGCATATGATAACGATGACGATGATCATAACTATAATAATAGATAATTAAACTTAGATTTTTTTAAAAAATAATTTTTAAATAAAAATCGAAGATGTTTTAAAATTTATAAGAAATTTTTTTAATTTATAATAATTTATAAAAAAAATTTTAATTTATAATAAAGTTCTTTTAATTTATAAAAAAATTATTTTAATTCATAATAAAGTCTTTTCTCGATTTGAAGGGTATTTCTCCTCTTAAGATGTAAAGTGGGTTTTGTAGAGGTTACATGCAAAATTTCGGAATTAAAATCTAATATAAAGCCGTCAAAGAAAAAAAATAAAAAAACTTAATTAAAAATTCTAAATCACTACTGATCTTAGGGCCAGTTTGGTATTGCTGTGTGAAAAAATAGCTGTGAGGTAAAACAGCTGTGAAGTAAAGTTAGCTGTAAAGTAAAGCAGCTGAGTGTTTGGTAAAGTATGTTTTCAAAAGTGCTGTGAGTGCAAAAAACAGTATCAAAGTGTTTGGTAAATGTTAATGTAAAAGTGATGTGACTGTGAATAATTACTAAAATAGACATGATGCTAAAAGTGTCTTTCACTTATTTGTTTGGTAAAAATAACATGTGTTTTACTTGTTTTTTAAATTTTTGGCTACAAATTTTTATTAGCATTAATTTTTCTAAGAATAACATTATTAAATAAGTATGTCTATTATTTTTTTAGGTATATTATAATTTTAATCGTGCAAATAAAATATCATAATTAATTATCACAATATAAAATATAACTAACAATGGACATATTTTTTAATTTAAAATAAAAAAATTAAAAATATAGAAATCAATGAGGATATTATGGGTAAAATAAAATATTCATTATTGCTGTGATTCACTGCAGCTTTCAAAAGCACCTAGAAACCTGCTTTCTGTTTTTGTTGTGGGGAGTTGAGAATTGTGGGAAAAAACAGTTTTTAATTTTTTTACCAAACACCAAAACTGCTGTAGGTGATTGAGAATTGTCATCCACAGCAGCTTTTGGGTCTTCCACCGCAATCCCAAACGGGGCCTTAGTCTAAGAAAAACTTAAAAAAAGGACTGCACTCTAAATCTCCCTAATAATAATACATTATAAATAATGTCATTTTTTGGAAAAATTATAAATATTGTCATTGACAGATTATATTTATTTCATTCCACAACTAGAATGATTTTTTTTTGTAATGTCATTATATATAGTATGTACGCGAAAACTATAATTATATCTCGTAACGGAAAAAAAAAAATTGAGACAAATAACATCTTTTATCTTGTAATTTCATTGATGTATAACATAACGTTGCATCATATAAACTTTGCTACAAATTGGCTTGTCCATTATAGTCATTCACGAGAAATTATTTTGTATAACCGCTATATTGACACGTGGTATAACCAACCTATTTGTTATAATAAGAGTGTATGTTATTAATATTGTACCCTACTAATATAAACACATCGTCCAATAATACCCTTACACGTTGGATTAATTATACTATATTGCGGTATATCGGTTATACCCTATAATTTTTCGTCATTCACCAGTATATTAAATGCGGATTGTTGGTTCTCAGTTAAGTACCAAAAAAATTGTAAACTTTTTTTAAATTTTTCTGTTTTTTGTCTCATTGTCTTATTGAACATATCAAATAATCAAATTATGAATGGATGCATTTATGGGATCCAATCGGATTGGAATAGGAAATATCATATTAGTGATATAAACTCCTCCGTCCCTCAAAACCATCAAGGAGTGGTACATGAATATTCATTTGTTGTCAATCGATTTCACCTTTTAGCCTCATCTTAGGCCCTGACTCACCTTGCTTGTTTATATCAAAAATCTATCTAATAATTCAGATTAGTAATTTGATAATACAATTTTTTTTTTGTATCAAATATACTCCTATTATTTAAAGCAATGTTAGTTAATAATAGCCCTAAAAGGATAGCCTCATTTTTAATTAGTTCTAGACTTCTAGTTTACTCGTACACGGTTTGAAAGGTACATGTACATCCTAGCTAGGTTTATAACTCTCTCTCTCTCTCTCTCTCTCTCTCTCTCTCTCTCTCTCTCTCTCTCTCTCTCTCTCTCTCTCTCTCCCTTTTTTTTTTGTAATTAAAAGAAATTAATTGGCTCTCCTGTCATATATGATATATCATTGCTTTTTCTTTTCTTATTCGGACTATCATCACTTTACAGATCTAATTATAGTATTATTAATTTATTACAGACACATCGTAGGTACGTGATGTTCTAGTTCTAGTCTATATATAAAAAGCTAGGATTATAATATTCACATTGTCATTCAAGCTGGAGCGTCAGAGGCAGACGATTGGATATGATGGGGATGTTCTGCAAATCTGCAATCTGCATGACAGAATATTATGTTATGTTAAATGTGCAAGTTGGTTGGTACATTCCAACTTATTACTTAACAAAGGCAGTATGCAATGTATCTGATGAAGATGAACCACCCCTATCCCACCAGCCTACGCTTCCTTTTCCTACACGCAACCATCAACTATTCTAATTAGGCTTATTCACACCATTATCCTCTGTAAGATACACTTTTTTTCATTTTGCCCTCTGAAACTTAAATCCTCGCAGTTTGCCACCTGAACTTTACAAAATTGTTGCAAAAGACCCTATACCGTTAACTCTGTCAATTTTGAGTATACTAAGATTGCAACGTGGAACGGATATTATGGCCAGATTCTACGGTACTGGATAGACCACACGAGGTCGCCACAGGCCTGTACACGTGTTCTAATCCTAACCCTCCACATATTTTCTGATCCGACGGTTGAGAATAAAGCCCATGCCAGCTGGTCTCCACCACTTCCCTATATACCCCCTCAACCCACTCTCAGCCTCTCACATTTCCTCACCCACCTTTCTCCAATTCCTTCTCTGCAATTTCCAGTCCAAATTCTTGTAGAAAATCTCTGTTTCAAGAAAATCCATTTCAGTTAATCTGATTCTAAGCCATAAAACCAATGTCTCTGAGGCCCATTGCAGCTTTTTCTTGTTCAAACAAGCAAGCGGACCTCTTGTTATGCTCAAAAGTTGGATCTTCCACTTCTACCCTGAAGCATGCTTTGGCTCTGAGTCTTAATCCGCAGTGTTACAATTATCTGAAATTATTGTCGTGTAATTTCAATAATTATCCGCCCACTTGGGGTGGATACTATCCTATCTCAAGCTGATTGGATAAAACTCATATCTCAGTTAAGAGATAAGGATGGCAGATGAGGATTGTGGTCTTTGAATTTGAATTCAAACAGAGACCCAATCTCATCACACTTCTGATAACTCTCTCTAGGAAACCACAAGAAAGAGAAAAAGTCTGATGGTAGACTTATACATAAACACTCGTGCATATACTCTTCAGTAACTCAACCTTAGACAATTCACCAAAAGAGTCTGGGAGCTTTGGGATCGTGGAAATCTTGGGATCTGACTTTCATAGCAAATCCCTTACCTTTGGAGACACAAGAACGTGCACAGAAGTTGTGGTTTGCGTTTCCACAGCAGCTGGGTAGATTACTGCACGTCGAGGCCGTAACATCGAGGTGGTTACACTAATTCAAGACACTTCTGAAGTTTCCGCACAGTAAGTAATCTGAACTGGAGTTTGATTTCCAATTGGCATTTCATTTCCAATTGACATTCGACTGCCGTAGTAATTGCCATATGAGATGTCAACTGTTACATTACGGAATGTAAATTACTGCATTGATATAAATAATTATTACATTGGTATCAGAGCTTCATCTTCGATGATTCGCCTCTTTAATAAGATGCATGTTTTTTTGGCTTTCCTCCTGTGAAGAACCATCAGATCGAGTCTTTCTTTTATGCATATCTTTGATATATATATATATGCTATATGAAATATGCTATCTGATGATTAAATAGGAGGATTCTGTGCAGTTTTGATATATATATATGCTATATATATATGTTATATATTATTTCACTTTCTCAAGAGCTTCTTTTTATACTCTCTTTGAAATTATTTTTGATGGGTGCTGAGCAAAACTTAAAATGTAGTAATCTATTTGACTGATGATGTATTACATACCATATTTAATTTTATGTCGTGCTCATGCTTGGCTCATCTTAAACTCATATGCTATTGTGAATGTGCATTCTAAATAAGTTATATGGACAGAAGCATGTTTTTTTTTGAGAACTCATGCTTAGATATTTATTTCAAAGATTAATTAGAATTGTTTTTGGACCTATGTTTTGAGTGATGATTATGAGCACAGCAATTTTTCGATCTCAAATCATAGGAAAGGAAGTTGTTTTAATTAAACTTTAGAATAAATAGAAAGTGTGTATTTTTAACAAATCTAATGTCAAATCTTTCGCATATTGTCTAGATTCAATGGCTGCAAAAAATGTTGTTGCTGATCTCACTAAGGGTGAGAAGCTCATTGGAACCAACTATGACATATGGCATAGGAAGATTCAGTATCTTCTTAATGAGCAAGAGCTTCTGGACACCTTGACCAATGTTGTTGTCCAACCTGAAACTGGGACAACAGCCCAGCACCGCCGTGAACTTAAGGCCTACAATGCTTGGTTTAAGAAAGATCGCAGCACGCGCTTTATTATGTTAAGCAGCATGTCTGATGATCTTATTGGAGAGTATGAGAACTTCCAAACTGCCAAGGATATGTGGGACCAGCTGAGATTTGCTTTTGGTGGTACTTCTACCACTCGGCTCAGAAGCCTAGTGCTGAAATTTGAGGTGTACCGAAAGGACCCTAAGCACTCGATGGCTGAACACCTTCGGGTGATGTCTGGTCTAATTCGTGACCTCAGAGCTGCTGGAAACAATCTCAGTGATGAGCAACAAGTTCAAGCTGTCATCCGATCACTGCCTGAATCATGGGGGCCTATGAAACAGATCATGACCCATAATGAGAGTATCAAGAATTTTTCTGATATCTCTCGGCATGTTGAGCTGGAAGCAGAGCGCCAAGAGGCTGCCAATGCTACTGTACTTGTCGCCCAAGGTGGCTCGCGTAAGACAAATAGGTCTAGGCGAAATGACAAAGGAAAGGCATTCCAGCAGGGTGGGGCGAAGGCCCTTGCTGCTAAGGTTAATAAAGGCACCAAGCAGCGCAGAGGCAAGCGTGGTGGGAAGAAAGATATGTCCAAGGTCAAATTCTATAACTGTGAGAAAATGGGCCACTTCGCTCGTGATTGTACTGAGCCGAAGAAGGTACATTCTGATCCAAACTCTCTCTACATTTGTGTAAGTTCTCATGTTTTAGTTGCTTATACATCCATTGATTGGGTTGTAGACACAGGAGCAACCAGACATGTGACGCGAGATCGAGTAGGATTCATAGATTATCGTCGAGTTCCAAGCGGTACCCATGGCGTGTTCATGGGTGATGGAAATCATTTGGAGGCATTAGGAGTTGGTTCATATCAGCTTCAGCTGCGCACTGGGCGCAAATTGCTTTTGCATGATGTTCTATATGTTCCTGGAATTCAACATAATTTATTTTCAGTTTTAGCATTTTTGAATAAGGGATATTGTTTCAATTTTTCTTCCAGTGTTTTATCTATTTCTTTAGATGAAACAATAATTGGTCATGGTTTTCTAAGGAATAATTTATTTTATTTGGATTTAAATAATTCCGACTCTTCTTTATCATATGTAGCTAATGCTAGTATTGATTCAGTTACTTGGCATGCTAGACTTGGGCATATAGGTCGTGATAGAATGACTAGATTAGCTAGAGAAGGCCTTTTGGGCTCACTCGCTAAGGTCGACCTACCAATATGTGAATGTTGTCTGGCTGGTAAAGCTATCAGAAAGCCTTTTGGTAAGGCTGTAAGAGCATCTCAACCGCTAGAGTTAGTCCACTCTGACATTTGCGGACCTATGAATGTTAAGGCACGTCATGGCGCCTCTTATTTTCTAACATTTATAGATGATTATACGCGATATGGTTATGTGTATCTGATCGCTCACCGCTATGAAGCCTTGAATTGTTTCAAGCGTTTTGTAGCAGAGGTTGAGAATCAGACAGAGAAGAGTTTAAAGACTTTTCGCACTGACCGAGGACGCGAATACTTATCTGAGCAGTTCAAAGAATTTTGTGAAAATAAGGGGATACGCAGACAACTTTCTATTCCTTATACACCTCAACAAAATGGTGTAGCTGAGAGAAGGAACAGAACATTATTAGATATGGTTAGGTCAATGATGGCGCAGGCAAACCTCCCAATATCTTTTTGGGGAGATGCTTTATTGACTGCGACATATATCCTTAACCGAGTGCCTTCTCAGTCAGTTTCCTCAACCCCATATGAATTATGGAAAGGCGAAAAGCCCAATTTGGAGCATTTGCGCCCTTGGGGTTCAGCTGGTTTTGTTCATAACACTTCTCATAAATATGGGAAGTTAGGCCCAAGAGCTAAGAAACATATCTTTATAAGGTATTGTGACAGCTCGAAAGGCTATGTGTTGTTTGGTGAACATCCTGATGGAGGAATGACTGAAATAGAGTCCCGTGATGTGAATTTCATTGAGAATGATTTTCCTGGTATTGGTGACACTAGAAAGGATCTTGATCTCCATGAGTTGGAGGTAAGCAATGACATTTTACCATCTTCAAGCGAGGGTGGGGAATTAACTCCTAATCCTATGATCGCTGAAGATAGTGGGAGTGTTCTTCCTAGTGGGAGTGTACCACTAGATTCTCAAGATCCTGAAATACGAAGGAGCAAACGAGGAAATGTTCCCAAACGACATTTTGAGGTTGAAGGGACTGCCTTCGTATGTTTGCCAATGGACGTAGATGAGCCTGCTTCTTTTAAGGAAGCGCTGTCTTCCTCAGCCAGTAATGAGTGGATGGCTGCTATGCAGGATGAGATGAGCTCAATGGACAAGAATAAGGTTTGGGAGTTAGTTGACCTACCGCCTGGGCGCAAGACCATTGGAAACAAATGGGTCTTAAAAATTAAGCGCACGGCGGATGGTTCAATTGACAAGTATAAGGCGCGTCTTGTGGCGAAGGGCTATACCCAACGAGAGGGGATAGACTATGATGAGACTTTCTCCCCAGTGGTGAGATTTGTCTCTATTCGCCTGCTTCTGGCTATTGTCGCACAATTGGATTTGGAACTTTTCCAAATGGATGTAAAGACTGCATTTCTCAATGGAGAACTAGACGAGGAGATCTATATGGATCAACCAACTGGATTTGAGGTCAAAGGACAAGAGCGCAAAGTTTGCCGCTTAAAACGTTCTATTTATGGCCTCAAACAAGCGTCTAGACAGTGGAACATTAGATTTCATGATTCAATCGTCTCTTTTGGTTTTGAGATGATTGAAGAAGACCACTGTGTGTATCTGAAACGATCCAAGAAAAGTATTGTTATCCTATCCTTGTATGTTGACGACATTCTCATAGCTGGAAACGATATGGACTCCATTGTCGCCACTAAGAAGTGGTTGTCTTCTAAATTTGAAATGAAAGACATGGGAGAAGCAAATTACGTGCTGGGAGTTAAGATCATGAGAGATCGCTCGAGAAAACTTCTGGGTTTGTCTCAAGAGACTTACATTAAGAATATCCTTGAGCGTTTTCGCATGAGTCAATCCAAACCCATTGACACTCCTATGGAGAAAGGATGCGTCTTATCCCTTGATTTATGTCCTAAGAATGATAAAGAAAGAGAGTATATGTCCACAGTGCCTTATGCATCTGCGATTGGGAGTCTGATGTACGCTATGTTGTGTACGCGTCCAGACATTTGTTACGCAGTTGGTATGGTCAGCCGTTATCAAAGTGACCCTGGTCCCGCTCATTGGAAAGCGGTGAAACGGATTTTACGATACTTACGTGGAACCTCTGACCTCGTTCTCTGCTACCATGATGGGAACCTAAGACTTACAGGTTATGGCGATGCAGATTGGGGCAATGATAGAGATGAGTGCAAGTCCACCTCAGGTTATGCATTTATCCTTGGAGGTGGAGCTGTTTCTTGGAGTAGCAAGAAACAAACTTGCGTGGCCCTATCCACAATGGAGGCTGAGTACGTCGCCTGCTCGGCTGCTGTACAAGAAGCTGTTTGGTTAAGGAAATTCCTTGGACGATTAGGTATTACTGCTCGTGCTATGGAGCCTGTGCTTGTTTATTCAGATAGCACTTCTGCTCTAGCATACGTAAAAGACCCTAAGTATCATGGAAAAACCAAACACATTGACATCCGTTATCACTTTATTAAAGACAAGGTTGCGAAGGGTGAGGTAGTTTTGAGACATATCTCCACTGGTAGTATGGTTGCTGATCCTTTGACTAAGCCCATTGCCAGGGATGTATTCCTTTCTCATATTAGGAGTATGGGACTACGTAGGATTTGATGTGTTTTAATTTGCCTCTTTGTAATTGACTTTATTTGTTTGTTAATAAGAAGTTATTCATTACTTTGTGTTGTTTTTGAATAATCATTTTACGCACTTTAGATAAATGTCACAAGGCTTGGATCAGCCTGCTCACACGGGTGATTCGCCTTGGCGCTGAGGTAGCGAGCAAGATGAGACATCTAAGTCCTTGAGCGCGGAGGTAGCGCATTAGGACGTGTATATATTTTTGGCGCCAAGATGGCAAGCAATAATAATATACCTATGTTTATCATATGTCGCCTTAGACAGAGCTAAGATGAGACCTTAACCAAAGGTCGATCATAGAGATCTTGTCCATGACTCTATGTTGCCTTATTGGAGCCGAACGTGAGATTTCAGGCAGGCGCTTAGAGAGCGACTGGGCTGAAAAAAACTCAGGTTAGACGCTTGTATAGCGACTAGACTAAGGTTTGTATGGCGTACGTCTATCATCTAGACACGTGACATGCTCTTTTTATGAGAATACGTCATAGTATATATTTCATACTATATATGCAATAGCTGACCGATAGTGGGAGTGATGAATGAATCCCTGCTTCATCACTGTGTGAGCCACTTGGATCATTATTTTGATCTTATTTTTACCCTTTGTTACTTAAGCATATGTCATGCAGAGGATACTTGATGACGCTACTTTAGCATGTTTTAACTAGGACCTTCACTAATATGGTCTTAAGGGGCATGTCTAGGAAAGTGGTCAAGTCTAATTGAATTGACATGAGTGCGTAAGGAAGATAATTGTGATAATACACCATGTCTTGTGACTCATTGCTGGCCAGCGAATACGTCGTATTAGTTATCGACGTATGTCATGAGCACATTACATACTGAGGGATGGAACATTGCTTCTATGAGGGATTAAGAATGTTTCATTTGGTGTAGTTCAAGTTATCTGGGGTATATATATATATACGAGATGCTTCTGGGTGTAGCATTTTTATTAGTCAGGTGATGACTTAATAATCTTGCTCCCGTAGCTGTACGTTCTTTCTCGTTAGGTCGCACGTCCCATCTCCTATATGAAGGGATTGAGTACTGAAGAGATTGAGAATGCTTATGTGGTTTTCATGCCCTGTGTGGGCGAGTGGGAGATGTTACAATTATCTGAAATTATTGTCGTGTAATTTCAATAATTATCTGCCCACTTGGGGTGAATACTATCCTATCTCAAGCTGATTGGATAAAACTCATATCTCAGTTAAGAGATAAGGATGACAGATGAGGATTGTGGTCTTTGAATTTGAATTCAAACAGAGACCCAATCTCACCACACTTCTGATAACTCTCTCTAGGAAACCACAAGAAAGAGAAAAAGTCTGATGGTAGACTTATACATAAACACTCGTGCATATACTCTTCAGTAACTCAACCTTAGACAATTCACCAAAAGAGTCTGGGAGCTTTGGGATCGTGGAAATCTTGGGATCTGACTTTCATAGCAAATCCCTTACCTTTGGAGACACAAGAACGTGCACAGAAGTTGTGGTTTGCGTTTCCACAGCAGCTGGGTAGATTACTGCACGTCGAGGCCGTAACATCGAGGTGGTTACACTAATTCAAGACACTTCGCACAGTAAGTAATCTGAACTGGAGTTTGATTTCCAATTGGCATTTCATTTCCAATTGACATTCGACTGCCGTAGTAATTGCCATATGAGATGTCAACTGTTACATTACGGAATGTAAATTACTGCATTGATATAAATAATTATTACACGCAGAAAACCCAACAAGTTTGTGGTTTCTGCGTCGAACACTGTGCCGCTGACTGGTGTAGTGTTTCAGCCATTTGAAGAGGTCAAGAAGGATGCTCTTGTTGTTCCTGTGTCCCCTCAGCTTTCACTTGCTCGCCAGAGTTATGCAGATGAGTGTGAAGCTGCAATAAATGAGCAGATCAAGTGTGTATCCCTATGTTCTTATTTGAATCTACTTTCAATTGGATTATTAATGATTTTTGTTCTGATTAATTACGTGGTTTTCTTTGTGTGACAGTGTGGAATACAATGTGTCATATGTGTACCATGCCATGTTTGCATATTTTGACAGGGACAACATTGCTCTCAAGGGTCTTGCCAAGTAAACCACACAAATCCCGAAAATCTCGTTACATAGTGTATGTAATGGTTTTAAGAATTAATGTATGGTTATGTCTCAATCAGGTTTTACAAGGAATCAAGTGAGGAAGAAAGAGAACATGCTGAAAAGCTGATAAAATATCAGGTAATTAAACTCAATTGCCTGCCCAGTCTGTTTATTTTTCTCATCAACAAGAATTAATGGAAGATACATGTTTTATGTGTTTTCTATTGTCTTGTATTGGAATACTATCTGATATTATTACCATTATGCTCAGAACACACGTGGTGGAAGAGTAAAATTACACTCTATAATAAGCCCCCCTTCAGAGTTTGAGCATGCAGAGAAGGAAGATGCACTGTATGGTAAGATTGTTAATTTGTTTTTAGTAAAACTACACCTGCAAGTGGAGATTTATGCACTAATTTCTTTATTATAGTCAAGCTTTTTGGTAATTACTGCTGAATTCAGGGATTTTCTTTTTCCTTTTACTGATTCAATTTATGTTCTACTTTGTGGAAGTGACAAGCTATATTTATGTTCTCCTGAGCTTGCATAGGGTAATACATCTCCATGATATGAGTGCTCTCTAATAACCTCGCTGTCATTAATTGCTTGGTGCAGCTATGGAATTAGCATTGTCTTTGGAGAAGCTGACAAATGAAAAACTCCTGAGCTTTGGAATTAGCATTGTCACAAAGTTGCTAGCAGCCTTCAACAGAGTAAACTTACTGTTGGTCAAGTCTTTCATTCAAGGATATCCAGAAGTGAAGATGTGATTTTTAGTTCAGAATTCATGAATCCTATGACTGTTATATACATATAAATGAAGTTATATAATTAAGTGGGACATGTCAGATTCCTCGCGTAATTGATTGGTATGCTTATTTTCTGATATTGGTGTCCAAAGCTTTTGGACTCTTGGCCTACGTTATGCACCAAACTCCTAATACAAACAAGGCGTGACCACGCAAACAGGGCAAAGAGTTCAAAATCAAGGCCAAAACAGAGTAAACGTTCATGATATCAAACAAACAGAACAATACAAATAAACATGGAAACCACAAATGCAAAGAACTAAAATGAAAGCCAAAACAAGCTAGGCCAAACAAAAGTGACAGCAGAAGCACAATTTTTGATTTTTTAATTCTTGGATATATTGAAATAAAGAACGGCAGGGTGAGCCCCAAGCATGAAGAAGACCAGCAGCATAAGCATTTCTCTTCATAATCACCACCTTTGATTTATGTGAACATGTCTTCTGTGATTACCAATTCTTTGTTCCAGTTGAGGGAATATCTTGAGAAGCATGTTATACATAGCTCTGTAATACCATATCCTCCATCTCCTGCAAAACACAAGTGACGCAATGGCAATTCCAAACCCAAATATGACTCCAATTTCAACACTTAGAACATCCCAATCAATCTCACCATGTCCAGAATCTGGATGGCTTCCATTTGACGGTGGTGGTGACGACCCTGGTCTTTCATCTGCCGTCAAAGGAGGGCCCCATAATCCTTTGTTACCTTGGAAGGAAGTTTTGTTAAATGTTGAAAACTGAGTACTGGTTGGGATCCTGCCGACCAATTGATTATTTGAGAGATTCAAGCAAGAAAGAAAACTGAGTTTTGCAAACTCTCCGGGAATTTGCCCGCCCAGCTTGTTGTTTGAGAGGTCTAAGGACTCAAGTTGATGCAAATTACCAAATGAAGATGGTATTTCACCAGTAAGAGTATTACTGGACAAGTTGAGAGCATGGAGTGCTGTGAGTTCTCCCATTTCCTTTGGTATTGGTCCGTTGAATTTGTTCCACGAGAAGTCCATTGACGTGAAGACGGTTAGAATCTTTACTAGCTCCATCTCTCTACCTTTGTTGGTAACTATTATTGCATCCTGATAATAAATCCGGTATGTAGGGCCGAATCCACCGGGAAAGCCTTCAAAGACAAGATGTTTGAGCTCTGATGGGGCATCATCTTTGTTAGCCATCATTGCCCGCCAGGATGTCAAAGCTCTTCCAGGTATTTCACCACTGAAGTTGTTGTGGGCTAGGTCTATGATTTGAAGCTTTGGCCAGGTGGCATTGGTCTCGGGACATCCAATGCCTCCATAAAATTTATTGGACCGCAAAGAAAGGACACGCAAGGAGGATATATTCTTCAACAAGCATGGAAAGGTGTCTGTTATCTGATTGTTTCCAAGATTTAAAACCTCTAAATTTGTGCAGTTGGCTAGAGATTCTGGAAATTGACCTTGTAACTGATTTTCACTAAGGTCTAGAGTTCTTAAACCACAATCTTCAGGAAAGTTATCAGAAATAGTCCCAGCAAGACTGTTTCTCCTTAACTCAAGTACTCCAAGGCCGGGCATTGCAGTCAAGCACGGGGGAATCGTGCCAGTCAGAGAATTATTGGACAAATCAAGTACCACAAGAGAGTCTAGAGTGCACACTGATGTTGGAATGATCCCATGGAGGTTATTGCTCGAAAGAGACATGAAAACAGGGGAGATTAGCTCAAAGTCAGCCAAATTCATACTAAAGTTGAAATTATTGCTTGAGTAGTCCAAATATCCGGCACCTCGTGGGAAAATAGGGATTTGTCCCTGAAGCTGGTTAGAATGAAGGTCAAGCAATCTTAGAGAAGAATTAGAAATATTGAATAAAGGATCTTCTAGACTTACCAAGGAGTTACAACCAAGATTTAGCCTTCTAAGAGAATTGAGCCTCCAAATCCAATTTGGTATCTTGCCATCAATCAGGTTTTCTGAAAGGTCCAATCGTCTTAATACGGATAGATTTCTCAAGAAATCAGGGAATGTTCTCAAGTTTCCAGAAGCCAATTGCAATGTTTGAACCTCAGGAAAGAAGGAAAATGAAGAAGAATTGATGCCATTGTAATTATTCCACAAGTTATTGTATGAAAGATCAAGAAAGGAAAGATTACTTTGCTGCCGAAGACCATTAAGGGGAAGTGAGACACTGAAATTGTTTGAAGAAAGTGAAAGATAATGAAGGCTTTGGAAATTCGAGATTGAGATGGGTACTGGGCCTTCCAAATTGTTGCTACTCAAATCAATATGTTCCAACATGGACGAAGAGACATTAGAAAATTCCGGGAGTTGACCAGCGAATTGATTGTGGGAAAGATCTAGGTGTCCCAGCAATGGAAGAGAAAATAGAGACAGCGGAATACTCCCATCGAGTAAATTGTTTCCCAAGTAGAGAGCGTCCAGCTTCGTAAGGTTTTCCCAGTGAATCAAATTTATTGGGAATGTTAGATCATTGTCAGAGAGATCTATAGAGGTTAGATTCTTGGCCATAGAGAACAACGGAACTGAACCTTTAAACCTGTTCGATGATAAGTCCAAAGAAACCAATTGTGTAAGGTTTGCCATTGACCTTGGGATTGATCCACTGAAATTGCAACTTGAAACGTATATTGTAGACAACATTTTGAGGTTGCCAATAGAGTCCGGCAATAACCCTGAAAACTTTGTCCACTGTAGATTCAAAGATCGAAGAGATCCATTCTTTGGAAATTCTGGTAAGGAACCCTCAAGTTGTTCATTCATTGAGAGGTCAATGGTTTGTAGAGTAGATATCTGGAAGATCTCTTTGGGAACGGATCCGTACAACCCGCATGAAATGAGACTCAAGGAAGTCAAGTTTGAGAAATTGGCAAAGAATCCTGGAAACGGAGCAGAGATATTGATCCAATCCAATCGAATCTCAGATAGTGAGTGAAGCTTTGCAAGGGACTGATGGATGGGGCTTGAAAGACCACAAAAGGACAAGCTCAACACCCTCAGGTTTGGCAGTGAAGATGATATGGATTGGCACCAGTGAGTCCCCTGTGCTGAAATATCTACAAGATCAAGATATAACTCTTCAAGCCTTGTGAGATTCTGAATAAGCATGCTTAACTTCGGAATTCTCAGAACAAGCAGGACGTTATCAGAATAGTAGGCATAATTTCTAGAAAGATCAAGGATAACCAACCTTGTCAAGCGTGAAATCTCAATAGGAATTTGCCCGGAAAATTCTGCATAGGATAAATTTAGATACCTCAAATTCATAAGCTTTCCCATGGCAGATGGAATTTGAGAGCCATTGAAGTCGTTATAGGACAAATTTAGACTTTGAAGATGTTGAAGATCGAAGAGACGGCTCGAATTGTCAATTCCACTGGAGATAGATTCGTCACTAAGGTCAAGGCCGACAACTTGCCCATTGGTGCAAGTAACACCAAGCCAAGAACAACAGTCGGTACTTGAATTCCAGGATATAAGCTTGGAGGAAAAAGAAGTATCGAATGTAAGGCTTTGTTTCAAGTGGAGCAATGATGTTTGCTGGTTTTCAAGACACTGGCTGTGAACTGCAGTGATGAAGAATAGGAACAAGTAAAAAAGCAAAGTTTTCATTTTGGATAATCTTGTGGAGATGCTGAGGGAAAGTGAAGGAGTGCTGATGGGTCTGGTGGCTTTTTAACCTGGTGGGGAAGGCCTCCATGAGATTTGTACTCTTTGCCTTGACTTTGAAGTCTCTCCCAATGCAACCAGGAAAATGGAACGAAGCTACAATCTACATTGATGATGGGACTTGGACGTGTAAACTAGGACGAAACGACTTGACAAACAGTGTTTATAAGTAGACCTTTTTCATTGAGTGTTGACTGACTATTGGCGTGCTCTGGGGTTCCAATTAAGACAGACAGTGATCATTAATCGAGAATAGGAAGAAATGGATCTTTGACTTTGGATATTAGAGACGCTGAGGGAAAGTGCAGAGTAGTGGATGTGTAAAATACGTCCAAGAGACTTTCGTTGGCATGACTTTGAAGTCTTTTGCCTGTCTGTCTGAAAGCAGGGGACAGAAGAAAAAGGGACTGGCATAGTAGGCCAGGGCTTGGCATAAGGAGACTGCTTTATTGACTGACCAAGGTGACGAATCCAAAAGAAAGCAACTGGAAGAGTGGAAGACGGTGTGAAATTTCGCTCCTAGCTAGCTAGCTTCAACTCAGTTTATCAATGCCACTGGTTGAGCTTCTATTTGCACTTAATTAAGTGTTAAAGAAAGTGCTTATAAAAATTTGGGACGGAAGGAGATGGGGATGGAACTCCACTTGACTGACTTGGGTGCCCAGAGAAAGCAAGTGGGGGAAGGGACCATGAAATAGAAGCTTCTTCCTTTAAGAAGAAGAAACTGTTGGTGTTGAACATTGGAAAGTACAAAGGACATAGTTCTCATAGCTGCAGGTGCCCTCCTAGCAGTTCTACTTGTACTCTGCTGCTTTTTGCTTGTCTGTTTGATCAGGAAAAGGTCTGCTTCAAAAGGAAAGAATGGTAACACCAAGCAGGCTGCGGCTGGGAGCACTGACAAGGCAGTTCCTGCAGGCACTGTAGTCCAATCCGGTGGTGAAACGGGTGGAAAGCGCGCTTGTTCACTTTGACCCTTTATGTGCCACTGCGGAGATAATGGGCCGGTAAGAGTACATATGGGACAGCATATAAGGCAACATTAGAGGAAGGCAATCAAGTAGCAGTGAAGAGGTTGAGGTCAGAAGGAGTTTGAAACTGAAGCTGCAGCACTTAGGAAGATTAGGCACCCAAATCTCCTAGTTCTCAGGGCCTATTACACATTTGATGATATGCTAGATCTTGCCTTGCAATATTTAACTTCACAAAATTCAGCGTTATGTGCCTCACTTTTTCTCTTGGTTTTCTTTTGGAATCACTGGATTCAGGAATGTGCCTCACTTGATCTAAGGGTCACTGTATACGCAAATTGGTACAACTCATATTTCATATCCTGAATTGATATAAGGGTCCAAGTTTAAGTTATTTTTGAAAAAAATTTCCCAATTAATAATACTCATTCCCTACCTTTTCTTATTCTTCTGTGTAAGGAGTCTTGTTGGGTTCTTTGTTCTTGATTCTGATGTTGTTGTAAAGTTCAATGGCAGATAAATATTCGGGAGAAATGCTATTTAACTTCTTTTTTCTACGTTTTCTTCCGATCAATTTTCTTTATTATTTTCATTCTGCAGTGTAATTTTATGATCAGAATCGTTTAATTTTTAAATTGCCCTTTAGAATTCATATTTACAAAAAATCAACCAAATCGAAAATCGTTTGGTTATTTAACTATTATCAAATAAACCGACAATTTTGTTAACAATTAGATTCACCATCTGTTTATTTGATAAAAGTTTTATGACTAAACGATTTTCGATTTAGTTGTTTTTTGCACAGATATAAAAGGTTATCTAAAAAGTTAACGGTTTCAAACATGAGACTACATTGCAAAATGAGAATAATAAAGAAGAACTTCAAAAGAGAAGGTAGATAGCAAAATCCTCTATGGTTGAAAGCTACAAACCTGATCAAGATCAAGATATTGGGTCTGGTCATTTTCAGATTTCCATCTCAAAATACCTTAATTAGCTAATGACCATTGGGTCTGGTGGATGACACCCACTATTCTCTGTCAAAGTAGAACATGAGTTCAAATCTCATAGACGACAGTTTGTTTTATTACAAAAAAAAAAAAAAAAAAAACCCTTAATTGCATTGTTGATTATCTTGGATTTTGGGAGGATAGAATTGTTCAAAGAAATTAGGAGAAATTTTTTTTTTTAAATCAGGAGTAAATTCGTCATTTATTTGTAATACAAGTTCATAGAAGTCAAACCACCTCATATATGTGGCTGTTTTTTGGACAAAGAATGTAACTAGACTAATGGACTGGGCTAATTAGTTTCAAAATTAAAGTTAATGGAGTATACTGAAACAACCTATAATATATATGCATCCTGAATTGATACATGGGTCAAAGTTTTAGTCTTTTTTAAAACATTTTCTCTATTTTCAATTATCTACACCCTTAGCCATTATTCCTAATTATATGCGATGACAATTAAGATCATAAATTCCACAATTTAAGAGATAGGTTCAATTCACGTTTTCTATAAATAAAATTTAATAAGATTCAATTTAAAAGATTCTAAATCTCTACCGGTAGAAAAACAGTCGATATACCTCAGTTCTCAAATGATGTATAATGTACATTTCAACCGAGGTCTCCAGGGGTGATATCTAATGTACCTTTTTAGACATCAGTTATAAATTGATGCCTAATATACGTTTAAATATTGTATTTATTTTTTTATCTAATATTAATGATGGACCAAATACATCAGTTAACATCATTTTCGAAGACCCAAGTAAGTGAAACACATATGTTAGATATATAGGTCATCGAACATTATTTTGTAACTGATATGAATGACTATATTATACATCAGTTTTGTAATATGTTTCGATATAGTAAGTCAAGTATTTTCAAATATATACATCGTAATTCATATGATTAGACATGAGTTTAGATAAAGAACTGATACGAAAATTTTCTATGGTATCAGTATTGTTTGAAATTATGATATGTAATATCGCTAAAATTACAGTTATTTGAATGAACTGATATCATTAATATTTTCCTAAAAAAAAAGTGATATACGAAGTGTTGTATACATCAGTTTAATTTCTGGACAATTGATATAATTGATAATGGTACTAGAGTACCCAAGATAAAACCTGCTGGTAATCTCAAAAACCCAATTGTTTTCAATTTCACAATAACAAGTGGCTTGCAAGTTAAAAATATCTTCCTCTCATAAATGTATCATCCATACAATGTCAAAATGAAAGTACTTAATCAAATTCACCCAAAAAGGGAGTACACAATTTAAACTAGCTAGCTAGCTAGCAGTACATCTACTTAAGCTACCCTATTTCTTCTTTTCAAGCACTTAGTATTCAAAAATCTGCCACAATTTACAAAATATAGGCATGGCAGCAGCACTTGGGATCTAAACCAATTATTCCTTTACAAAAAAATGGCATGGCAGTAGCATCTCATCCAAATACCAGAAGCAGCAACCCTTCATCAACAAATTTGCAATATTCCTTAACAAAATAATGGCATTGTAGCTCTAGCTAGCTATATTGATCTAAACAAAATATCAACAAAATATCAAGGGACCAAATACCAACATACATGTCTAAACATAATTCAAGTTCACAAATTCCCCCCACTCAACCCGAACCTCATCAATCTGCTCTTGGCTGTAACCGGATCGTTTGGTATTCTCTTTAGTGCACTGTAATGACAATTAAATAAATTATACTAACATATATGTTATAAGTTAATCAAAATATGCAAGCTAAAAACAATCCAAACAGGGCCTGCGAAAGCAAAGTCACAATTAATTTGAGTAGGTAATTCATATATGAATTCTAATACTAATTAATAAAGGGCCCCTTCTTGGTAATTGACCATCATAATTCTAATACCAATTAAGCAAAGTCACAATTTGAGTTAAAATTAATACTAGGGCAAATTACACAAAAGTACCTCAATTAACCACCCTATATCACTTGAGTACCTCAGTTAAAAAAAGTTGCTCTCAGGTACCTCAATTACTGATTTTGCACACCCAGATACCTCCGTCAGTTTTTCCGTCTGGGAGGCGTTAATTGCCTACGTGGATCTGACCTGGGCCACGCGGGACGCAAACCTGGCACTGACGCGGCGACCCCAGATTGGTTCCCGCCCAAATTAGCCCAGTCAGCATCTTCCCTCCAAAAACTGAGCTGCCACGTCACTTAAAATAATAATAAAATAATAAAACGTTTAAAAACAAAACAGAGCTTGTCGTTATAGTCTTATTTTCTCTTCTTCCTGATCAGTTCTTGGAAAAACGCGAAGATTAGGACTTAGGGTTATTGGAGAGAACTATTGAAGAGAAAAACCTTGCATTATTGGGCTTCATCTTCTAGATTCGAGGAATCTTCTCTGGGTATCCTCTGTTCCAGTTCACCCTTCTCTCCAATGGATTCGGTATCTTGCATTTGTGGGCGAAGAGCTGTACTCTTCAGTTCTTGGACTGATCTAAACCCTGGGAGGAGATTTGTCCGGTGTGCCAGTTATGGGGTATGCCTGTCTTGTTCTTGAATAAAGATAATAGGTAATTTTGTTTTTTGAAACTTGACAATTTTTTGCAATGTACAGCGAGGAGGCTGCCAATTCTGGGAATGGGTGGACCCCCCGATGTGTGAACGCTCGAGGGTGATTATACCGGGGTTGCTTAGGAAGGCGACGATGGCTGAGGACGAGCTTAAGATAGTGAGAAGGAAGAACAAATTGCTTTTCACTTTGCTGTTGGCTTCAGGTGTTTTGATGTTATGGGTATATGCTAGCAGTTAAGGGGTTAGGTGGGTGTTTAGGTTTTTGGGTTAACCATGGCCAGAAATTTGGCGGTTTTTTTGGACTCGTTTATGCCTAAAGATACTGGGAAGGAAGAACAAGCTGTTTTTCACTTTGTTGTTGGCTTCAGGCGTTATGATGTTGTGGGTATATGCCAGCAGTTAAGGGTTTAGGGTTTAGGTTTTTAGGTTAACCATGGCCAGATATTTTGTGGTTTTTTTGGACTTGTTTCTGCCTTTATGCAATGCAAATGGTTTATTTTGAAATGGTTTATGCCTTTTATGAAATGGTTTATGGCTTTAATGCAATGCAATGCAATTGCAATTTAAATGGTTTATTTTGAGGTTCCTTTTATAGCTTCATTGTGGTGATGGCAAACACACTATTATACATAACATGGTTTAAAAAATCCCCTATTAGAATTCTCACACCTTCTCCCAGGGTGGGTGTATGGTTTGATAATACCATGTAAAATTGGACTTTAAAATGTAAATAAGGCTCATAAGTCATGGCAAAAAACAAAAAGAGGCTCATAAGGAATACCACAAAAAACCCTGCATTCGCTTAGATAATGTCAATTACACAAAAACCTTGTCTACTTGTTCACTGTGCAATACAAAAAACCTTGTCTACTTGTTACACAAAAAACCCTGCATGTGTCAATCTGTGCAATACTAACTTCAATAACCTTGTCTACTTGTTCACCATTATGTCCAAAAAAGATATTCCCACCTGCACAAAATCTGTTGAAAGGCTCCAAAGTCCCTAACTTCACATGTATTACAAAATCACTTAAATAGCCTAGCTTCATCTGTAATTCCAAAACACAAAACAAACCATATTTTCCACCAAAAAAAAAAAGCAAAATGTCAATACAACCCATTGTTCATTCTTGCCATAAAGGCAACCTGCTTCACTGAGTGTTTTGGGAGGCTGGGGGTGCTCCTTGAGTGTTGGACTGGGATGACTGAGATAGTTGAGCAGCATGAGAACCTCTTCTTCCCCTAGCACCGCTGTTGGTCTGCAAAGTACAAAACAAATCAGTCTATAGGTATGCAAATGTTCTATAAAATTCACACCATGATCATTTTGAATATTACATGTGCTCTTCCTCCTCTCCTCTGGCTCGTTGTAGATGTACTTGCCCCTCCATTTTGTCTAGTTTGAGAGCGCCCTCCTCTAACAGTGGTTGGTGCTGCACTTCTTCTCCTTGGCAAATGCCTGTGACAAGTCCTGGCATTATGGCCAGTTTGATGGCAAATGGAGCATTTGACTGTGATTTGCTCTTCCCTGCCTAGTGCAGTCATGTCAGCCAGAGGCTGCAGTGGCTCATTTGCACCCCTCTTCCTCTTCATTTTTGGTCTTCCAGGTTGTCTATTGTATTGGGGAGGTTATGGTGGAGTCTTCCTTGTTCGCTCCCACAAACTCATACCATTGACTGGATTGATGAGGCATCTGTAAGCCTCCAAGTATTTCTCCTTGCTGTAGCATGAGGCCACATAGTCATAATGATTCATATGCATATGATTCATGACTGCCACTGCATGCAAACAAGGGATCCCAGTCAGTTGGAATTTTCTACATGCACATGTCCGATCTTCCAAATTCACAACAAAGATCTGACCCCTCCCAGCATCCACTTGGTAGCTCCTATCTCCATTCCATGTTATCACACATCCCCTGCATGCATCCTTGTTGTCCTCCACTTTTTTCACAACCTTGGGACAAATAGGTTTGTTCCATCGGAGCATTTTGTCCCTCCTAACTTGGATCCTCTTCATTAGCATAGTTCTTACCATCTCAAACATGGTGAGGATTGGCTTCCCTCTGGCTTTCAATATCACAGAATTGAAAGACTCACATATGTTGTTAAGCAGCATATCACAGTGTGGCCCACATTGAAAGTGTGATCTGCTCCAGTGCTCAGCAGGCCTTTGCTTTAACCAGACATATGCAGCATCAGAAAGTTGTCTTACTTCATCCATAGCAGTATTGAAATGTGGAATGCAAGTGGCCCTGGCACTTTTCCACAAAGCATCCTTCAGGGCCTGACCCTTATGCTCTTTGTTGAAATTTGTGTACAAGTGCCTAACACAAAATCTTTGTTGACTATTGGGTAATATGTCCTGTATGGCTGGCAACAAACCCTTTTGCTGGTCAGTGATAAAAGTCCAGTGGTGGGAGTTGACAATGTCTAGATCATTAGCAAGTAACTCAATAAACCAAGACCAGCTGTCCTTGTTCTCTATTTCCACAGCTGCGTAAGCTATGACCCAGGTTTCTTCATTACCATCCACACCAACAGCCACAAGCAGTTGCCCTCCATATGGATCTTTTAAGTGGCAACCATCAAGCCCCACTATTGGTCTGCAAGCTTTCTTAAAACCCTCCTTACATGCACCTAAGCACATATAACATCTCAGAAACCTCCCTTCATCCATTTCAACCTGTGTAGTGGTCCCAGGGTTTGTCCTCCTAACCTCTGCACAGTAATCCCATAGTCTCCTGTACTGCTCAGCATGTGTGCCTTCAATGATATGTTTTGCCCTCCTCAATGCCCTGTAAGCTAGCATTCTTGTCACCTTGACATTCCACTCAGATGAAACAGTCTGCTGGAATGAGTCAGTGGACCATTCTGGGGTGTTCCTGATCCTATCTAAGTACTTGTCACATATCCATTCAGCAAGAATATTCCTGTTCTCATGGATCCTCTGGCACTCATGATGCTTGTAGATCTTCTTGATTTGCAAAGTAGGATATTTGTACATCTTCCCCACATGGATCTTCCAAGGACAACCTTTTGCACACCTGACATTAAGCTTCAATGTTGAATTTCGAGTGAAGTGAATTTTACCAAAACCATTCTTGATTGAATATTGCTTGATGGCTGCCCTAAACAACACAGCATCTCTATAAGTTTGGCCACAAATGAACTGAGGGTCAGCTAGGTCAGTGTCAGGATTGAATGCAGGATACCTTCTGGTTGGTGCATCCTCATCATCACTACCATGGATACTCTCTAGCTCCTCTGTCCTGTATCCCTCCTCATGATCATCAATCTCTCCTACATCCAAATCTAAATTTGGTACTGAACTTGAAGGAGCCTGACTGGTGGTAGCATGATCTGTGGATCCTGGAGCAGCATTAGGTTATGGCTCTGTAGGTTGTGGCTCTGTAGGTTGAGAAGGATTGCCTTCCATCTCACATTCTTCCTCCACAAACCTTGTAAACCTAGTCTGATCATCATCAGGTGAACCCTCATCATATTCCCATTCAGGGTACTTGTAGTAGTAGAAGATGAAACTTTTTCCATAACCCAACTTTTCTGCCATTTTATCTATATATTTGAAGCACATGTATTGTTTATTGCAGTTATCAACCCATTGTATTTTGCCACCCTTATACTCTGCGTGTGTTAATTCCCCACCATGGTGCAGTCGAATGGAGAATTTTTCAGGATTGTCTGTGCAAAAAAAAAAAAGCCAATATGCAATCAACAATTGACTGACGAATGCATTCTGAATTTTTAAGTCACTATTTAAATGCATAAAGTAAAGCAACAGAGGACAAATACCACAGTCGAATGCAACTGTTATTCATTTAGACCACCTACCAGTCAACACAACACTACTTGCTTTATGACTCAACAAAGCACTTCCCTATAAAATAACACACTACCAGACAAAGCACGCGACAATTCCCACATGCCCAGAGAAGAATCTACACAAAGTCCAAACCCACCGTACCCACCCAAAACCCTAAAAGCAAGACAAAGAATCTACGCGCCTAAAGCTTATATAAAGGCCTAAACAAAGAAATATAAAGCCTTAAAGACGGAAAAACTAGGAATTCAAGAGATTCAAATGAGCAACTTACCATAGATGGGCATTTCCAACACATCGTGAGGGCGAAACTTCCAACCCATCGCTTTTCTTCAATGTCTTGTTCTAGTGTCGGGAGGGTATGGCTTTTCTGGTGTTTCGATCTCACTTTTCTGGTGAATAGATCTCAGGAGGACAACAATGGTGGTGGCCTGGTGGGAGATCGAAGGTCTGTGTAGTTGGGATAAGCTTCTAGAATTTCTGAAATCTGAAACGTTTAATTGTTTTGTTTATATGTTATTTGATTTTTAAAACTCAGGTTTAATTGTTTTGTTTTTAAACGTTTTATTATTTTATTATTATTTTAAGTGACGTGGCAGCTCAGTTTTTGGAGGGAAGATGCTGACTGGGCTAATTTGGGCGGGAACCAATCTGGGGTCGCCGCGTCAGTGCCAGGTTTGCGTCCCGCGTGGCCCAGGTCAGATCCACGTAGGCAATTAACGCCTCCCAGACGGAAAAACTGACGGAGGTATCTGGGTGTGCAAAATCAGTAATTGAGGTACCTGAGAGCAACTTTTTTTAACTGAGGTACTCAAGTGATATAGGGTGGTTAATTGAGGTACTTTTGTGTAATTTGCCCTTAATACTAATAAAGGGCCCCTGCAAATCAGTCAAATTCACCAACTGAGATAGTCAAATTCAAATTAATTAGCAAGCAATGAGATAGCTAGTACATGCAAGAACTACTGAAATATAGGAAGCCACGCTGCAGAGTCAATTTCACCAATTGCATTATCAAATGCAACTAAACCCCTAAAATCTGGTCCAACAGAACACACGAGTCAATTGAATACGTACCTTTGACTCAAATGCCAGGTTTGGATCCTCAATGATCTCTTTCATGTACCACATCACATAATACCCACATTCCACATCACCTGGTTTTTTTGGACACTACACACACACAAAAACCACAAACAAATAGTTAATTATTATGCAATCGTGGTCCTAATCAGCATGACAAACCATTTCGGCCAAAAACTTAAGTAATAAATGCAATACATACATCAAGATGCTTCCATTAAGTCACAAATAAGATAACATTAAGTTAGTCACAAATGAATCAGATTTCATATTATGTAGCTTGACTCATTTAAGAAGGAAATAGCCATTTACGTGTCCACAACATTCATCCATTCTCGGTCCAATTTTTGTTTTGGAAGCGAGTCCATGATATAAACAATGTTCTTGTCTTCATTAATCAGTGTTAACATCCAATGGGAGCTGCATAATCAAAAAATAAAGAGCATGAGATAAAAAAAACCAAGAGTAGCTGATTACACTAGAAAATAACCTTACCCAGAGTTGTAGGGCATCAAAAACAGCCTATCACATTTCCCTTGCTGAAATCGACCTGCCCTCCAAATTCCCTACTCCAGCAGAGACACATGATGGGTTCACAAAACTAAGATTTGTGTGTGCTTACAAAGAGTGAAAGAAGTTATGAAAAAAACACTGAAAGAAAATAAAGAAATGCTCGTTTGAATATTTCACCAACACAAACTTTGTATATCCTTGCTTGCTTGGCTTGCCTCCTAGAGTGTCTCTAGCAATCTTAAAATTGTAGCAACATAGGGAAAAAAAATAATTAGAAAAATAACATGGGGAAAATATAATGAAAAAGCTAGAAACACATGACATGAAGAAAAAACGAAGTAGAAACATACATTAAAGAAGTGGCTTCAACCCAAATTGGCAAAGTATGAAAAGAAGCGGAAAGACGAAAAAATGATGACGTGGCAAGAGCATATTTGAAAGTTTAATTTATGTGATCTATTCACTCAATTATCTTGATTAATTTCACTTTCAGTGATCGGACCCCAATTTTTGGTTTATGTGATCACTCACGAACTAGTCAACCAAACACAACTCAGACAGTCCAGCAACAAAAATGTGAAACTCCACATTGACTTCTAAAAACCAAAAATCACTTCAGTAAACAACACAAATCAAACACACCAAGGATCAAGTGACATCCTATACACTCAGAGGACCCATCACAATAGGCATCCCAGTGTTATCCACAACTACAGTGGTGTGTGATTAGCTAAATAGTTATATAAGGCATATATCAATATTAAGCAAATAGCTCCAGTACAGATTTGTGTTTAAAAGATGAGTGAGTCAGTAATCATAACAACACAAAACAGGGAAGACAGATGCACACAAGATGTTCACCCAGAAAAACCACAAAGGGTAAAAACTGGGGGTCTATCCAGCTGACCAGGCAATCCACTAAATCAGAAGTTCAATACAAAAGAGGGCACTCAGCACACAAGCTCAATCACTAGGTCCTAGACTAAGTGGCAGCTAGCTTACCCATTTTGTGCAACTTCCATACGCAAGGCAGATGGTCATTCATGAAGAAGGCAGCTCCACTCCAAGCTCATCAACCCATGGCACCAATCCGCACCAAGCTCAGTGGTTTCATCAATGCATGAACATGATATGCAAATGTAGGATTCAAATAACAAAGATCAACTTTCTCAAGCTATAGGCGTGGAAAAAGTTGATGTTGAATCCTTCAACTAAAATCTAAAATGAATGTGTTTGAATAGAGTATAAAAAGATTTAAGCACTCAAACCCATTTAGAATTTTAGATGAAACAAAGAACAAGTTCAGAAAATCCCTTTTTTGATTTATCAAGAATTAAAAACCATTTTCTGAAAATTAATGAAGATGAGCACTTCACATGGAAAAATACCCAGGCGTGAAAACCCCAAGAATCACGCTGGAAATTGGCTCATCGACACCCCAAAAGATCTGAACCAAAACAGCCCATATACCCGTACACACTCACGCAAGAAGCATGTTCGCCCATGCCACGTGGAAGCCAATCAATGGCTGTCCACAAGAAACGGATTAAGGGCATATTCTCTTTGTCCTAGAGGGGTATCCTAGTATTTACTAAGGATAGGAATAAGCAGCTGTCAAAAGGAATTTTGCTTTTAAAAATCAGAAATGAAGAAGATGATGAATAGTGCTGATGTGTGAAGGTGTGTGCGTGAATGGGAAAGATGAATCAGATCTGATTTGAAAACATTAGGGGAACCAAGTCATGTGCTGTGCACATGCATGTCTAATACTAAACAGAATATGGGCTTTCAAAAAATTGGGCTTAAAAAGCAAAAACCCGAAATGACCCACTGTAGCGACTGTGACTTAAATGACAGTCACTGTACGTGAAAAACAGTGTTCTTTATGATTAGTGAACGACTAGTCAAATAGACAAAAATCTGTTAATTTCATGAAATGAATGAAGTGCAGTATACCTTGTGACTTGTTCATTCCTGACTTCTTCAAAGCAGCAGACCTTGTCCTAAATCTAGCCTAGAGCTTGTGAGTGAATAAATACAAATTAATACAATTGTTTTGACAAGGAAAATAGCCAACATTAACAAATCCTAAAAGCTAACAATATTTGTCACCAATATTGACAGATTAGCTGACGGAATGGACGAAAAGATGTAAAGTGGGACACGAGAAATAGTTGTAGATGGTAAAATGAGACAAATAAATATTTGAATGGTAAAGTGAGAATCAACTAAAACTATAAATGGTAAAAACACAATTTAACCTTAATAATATGGTTTGTTTGCACTAATACCACCTAGACAATTGGGGGTGTGCACATTTACCACAAAAATTTTTTTTGACAATCAACCACCCATACTTTTTCACAGGTGACAATGTGGCACCTAACACCCAATTTTATGTTAAAAAAAAAAAAATTTACTATTTTGTCCTTGGATAAAATTTAAAAAACTAAAATTAGTGAAAATCATTTTCAATAATCAAAATATTTTTTTTAGAATTATCATTTTACACTCAAATCAATTTAAAATTAAATAACAAAACTTAAATTTTTTTTTTTAAAGTAAATGATTATAAAACCCAAATTTGGGCTCTCTATACCTTTAAGACCATGTGCTTTTTTTTTTTCTTTTGAAGGAGGTCCAATAACACCTAACCCGGTCCACATTCTAACATTCCTCTTCTTCTTCGTCTCGTCGTCTCCGTCTATCTGTGTTTCCCTCACTCTCTCTCCCACCTCGTTGGCTTAGAGCTCGTTGTTGAATGGTTGTGCTGATGCCCTGGAAGATTTGCTCATAGAGCTTCTTTGTGTTGGCGAAGACGGTCCTAATGCAGGCCTTGGGAATCGAATCGTCTTTGGCGGAGTAGGCTTTGAATCGTTGATGGCGTCGATGGGGTTGGTGGTGGACCGGTCATCGAGCATGGTATCTTGGTATCCATCTCTCTCTCTCTCTCTCTCTCTCTCCCCCTCTTTCTCTATAGCTTCGATTCTCTATTTCTGTTGTTGATATACTCGTTTTGATCTGCGATTCAATTTTGCCTTGTTTGATTTCAATCAGATCTATATCTTGTGCTAAAAATTGGATCTAGTTTTGTTGTACTTGTGCTAAAAATTATGATAGCTTATTTCTGATAGCTTCTTGGTTCTTTATGGAACGAAGCTTCTTAGTACTTTCATCTATGGGTGATGCAGTTATCAACTAGCTCTAAGTGGAGGACGGGTCCATATAGGAACTGGTTTTCTTTTTGGTAGAGTTTTTATTTGTTCGCAGGTTTGGGTTCAGGGAAATACAAGTTTAGGGAAGTTTGATATTTTGGAAATCAGATGGCTGAAGTTGGATTACAATGGTGGAGTCTAAGGTGGGTTGCAATGGTTGTGATTGGTTTTCTTGTTGTTGTAGTTGCTTCAGTAGTTGCTTCGGCACAAGAAACTTTGAAACAAGATGCTTCAAGAAGTCCTACTATAATATAAATGTCTCTTTTCCCATTCGTTTCTTTCCTAATTTTGGGTATTAATTTATGAATGATTAATTCACATCATATATCATAAGTAATCTTATAAAAAGAAAAACAGATTGTTTTCCTATGAAAAGAATGTCAAAGTCCAGAAAAAAAGTGAGCATTCCTCTTATTGTTGGTGTAAGTCAGCTAGAAAACATTTGACCTTTGTTGACAATTGCATTATGAAATGAGCAACGCAACACATACACATAAGTAATAACTTCATTTTAAAAAGAAAAATACACTAGAAATCACTCATGACCCCTAGAACCACAGAAGGTGAATCCAACTGTTGAATAAATCCAACTTTTATATTTTTAAATTGTTATTGGTGCACTTGTGATGTGGTGAAATTGGACATGCAGGAAATGGAATTTGGCTGGAAAATTGTAGTTGGTACAATAATTGGATTCATTGGAGCTGCTTTTGGGACGTAGTAATAATATGTGAGTGGACTATGATTAATGTTACTGACAAGCAGTAACAATATATAAGTGAGGGTTATGGTTGTTACTGATTGTCAGTAACAATATGTAAGTGGGTTATGATTGTTACTGACAAACAGTAACAATATGTAAGTGGGCTATGATTATTACTGACAAGCAGTAACAATATGTAAATAGGTCTATAATATGTAACAATATATGGTTGTTACTGCTTGTCAGTAACAATATATAAGTGGGGCTATGGTTGTTATTGCTTACCAGTAACAATATGTAAATGAACGTATGTGATGCTCACCCCTGCATTGTTGTTTTTCTCCCTCTTATGTGATGCGCGTGTGGACTTTGACGGCCTCGATTAAGGAGGTGGTGGTGCGGTCTCGAGCTTGTCAACTCATGTGTTCCTGTTTAGTCAGTATATTTCATTGGGCATGTCTTTGGTGGTCTTTTACTGTCTTTATATACCCTTGGTCATATCCTGTATTTACACTAAGTCCTTGGGTTGTCTACTTTTGAATTATCGAGTCTGTATAATTAGTTTCCTTGAAGTTACTCTAAACAATAGTAGCTTCGGGGGTTGGTTTAATTATGAATTAATTATTTATATATTTTTCCGCTATAAACTCAAACACTCTGATCTAACCCATTTTACTAAACCAAAAGGCTTAACTTATTTTGTAAATATTTGGGATTATAACACCGGGGGATTGGTTGTTGTAGTCTCAGATATTCTCAAGATAGGTGTCTCTGTTACGTATTCGGGTTTTGGTGCGTGACACCTTTTTGCATAATTTCTCATCATTTTTCATCTCACTATAAGGGGTTATATGCAATAGTGTTGAAACCTCAAATGGTGTATGTATAATTGTTGAAACCTCATGGGGTGTATGTGAAAAGACGATAAACCTCAGGGGGTGTAAGTGTAATTAACTCATAGTTTAGATGGTATTAGTGCAAAAAGGCCTAATAATATTGTAAAAGAGTATGAATGAAAATACAAGATTCAATAGTTTTTGTCTCTTTCTTTTATTTTGTCTTTTTCTCCTTACGTGTTTTTGTTGACTAATTGTGTACCCACTATAGGGGTCGGAATAGGCTGAGCCGGGCTCGGGCTTAAATTATAGGAGCCCAATAGGATTTCGGGCTGGGCCGGGCCGGGCTGGGCTTGCGCTTTAATACATAAGCCCAAGGCCCGCCCATCGGGCTTTGGCTTGCGGGCTTGGAGGGCCGGGTCGGGCTAAAATGGGCCCAAAGCCTGTTTAGACACATATATATCTTTAATAAAAAAATATAGGATTTTGGTTATGTTGTGATTTGAACATGAGACCTCATATAACAAGCTTCAATTCTCAACCAACTGAGCTGACTAGTTTATTTGTCAAGTTTGTGAATCATAACATATTTAATAACTCTTTCGTTTGTTTACTTCAATAAATTATTAATATGCTTATTAAGTTATTATATAATATTGTTATGTTAGTAATAGTGTAATATCATAAATAATAAACTTTTAAAATTATATACAACATTACAACTATAATAAAAACATAAATGTACATATGTTTTATTATATATTTTATTATATATTTTTATAAACAAACGATGCAATTGTGTTTTCAATGATCCGAACCGTTCAAATTTTAGTTCCTCACTCAAAGATAATTCGTGCAAAAAATGAGCTCAATCGGAGATATAAAAGTGACATAACGGTGGTCGAATTAATGAACGATCGTGGTTTTTCTAATGATGATTGAATGAGTAAATGAATTTCGATTTGGCCAATTTTTTGTAAGGATGATCTTTAATTATGAACATAGAAAATGAACGGGTCAGATTGTTGACATCACGTTGTGGTCTTCATAATTATGGAAACAACAAGGTTTCAACGAGAAAGTTATTATAATTATACTCTTCAAGTGTATTTATATGTAGAAGCTCACATATCGATCGTGTTTTCAACGATTCAAACCGTTCAAACTTTAGTTCCCCACTCAAAGAGAATCCTTGCAAAAAATTAGCTCAATCGGAGATGTAAAAGTGACATAACGGTGGTCGAATTAATGAATGATCGTGATTTTTCTAATGATAATGGAACATTCGAACGGTTAGATGAATTTCTATTTGACCGATTTTTTGTAAAGATGATCTTTAACTATCAACATATAAAATGAACGGTTCAGATCGTTGAATTAATGAACGATCGTGGTTTAATAACTTTAATTATAGGTGTATTATAAAAGTTTATTATAATAACTTTAATAACTATAGTTGTAAATTTGTAATGTTGTATATAATTTTAAAAGTTGATTATTTATGGTATTACACAATTTACACTATTACTATTTACTAACATGATATGATTATAGTATTATATAATAACTTAATAAACATATTAATAATTTATTAGAGTATACAAATGAAAAACCTATTAATATGTTCTGATTCACCATATTAATAATTTATTAGAGTATACAAATGAAAAACCTATTAATATGTTCTGATTCACCAATTAGACAAATAAACTAGTCAGCTTAGTTGGTTGAGAGTTAAAATTTGTTCCAAGAGGTCTCAAGTTCGATTCACAAGGTAGCCAAAATCCTATATTTTTTATTGAAGATATATTGTGTGTAAATGGGCTTTGGGCCCGGCCTAAGCGGGCCGGACTTCGGGTGGCCCATGGGCTTCAAGGGGGTGGCTCGTGGGCTTCAAGGGGATGGCCCAAGCCCAGCCCAATGACTATTCGGGCCGAGCCGAGCCGAGCCAGCCAAATCGAACTTCGGGCCCAATGGGCCGGGCGGGCTTCGGGCCTTGGGCTTTTTGGTGACCCCTAACCCACTACAACTAGTCATTTACTTTTTCAATATTTTTGGCATCCCTTCAATCAACTAATGATCAAACACGGTCTAGAAGCATCCACGTCACTTGATGATCACTACTTCATTGCATTGTAGAATTAGCCATATAACATATTAACATGTTATACTATTAGTCTATTACTTATACATATATAATTTAGTCTAATAATGTTTTTTACAATTATAATATAAAAAAATTGAATTATAATTAACTATTTGATTAAGCCTTGATTTAAACGAGCTCAACGTTTGGAAAGGAATTTAGTGCAGGTACTGAAGATAATAATGGGACTTGATATTCATACTTAATGATGATATGTTTTGTTGCAGTGCAGAGTGATTTACATCCATCTGTCATTGAAGTGACTTCCTAATTCAATTCACTTCAATTACTATTTTTATTAAATATAACATAATACGCTTCAAGTCCATATATTTTTATTTTTAAACTGCTCTTTACTGTTATTTGACTTATTTCTCTTCCATTTTCCATCGCACTCTTTCTCTCAACTCTTCTGCTGCTATACTTCACAAATGGGAGGAAAGAACAAAACCAAATCAAACAATACACAAAAAATGGGAGGACCAAAGCAAAGTGCTGCTCACACTGATTCCAAACCCAAATCATCTTCAACTTCAACCAGCATTGCCAACATTTCAAAAGATGAGAAAACCTCCTCATCTTCATCATCTACACCACAAGTTCTTCATCAACCACATCAACGACATCCCGTACCACCAGACGCACCCATTGTCTCCTCCTACAACGACAGAATTCGTCCTCTGTTCGATGCTGTTGACAAGCTCCGTACGCTCATGGTTATGGAGGAAGGCATTCAGCTCCCCACCAACCCATTGTTGTGGTGGGGGACCAATCGTCTGGCAAATCCAGCGTCCTCGAGTCCCTTGTCAGCATCAACCTGCCACGTGGCCAAGGCATCTGCACCAGGGTACCCCTTATAATGAGGCTGGAACACCACTCCAATCCTAAACCAGAGCTTTCTCTGGAGTACAATGGCAGAGTTGACCAAACTGATGAGGCCAACGTTGCTGCTGACATAGTCAAAGCCACAGAGTTCATTGCTGGGGGAGGTAAGGGAATTTCGAACACCCCATTGACTCTGTTGGTGAAAAAGAATGGTGTTCCGGATTTGACAATGGTGGATCTCCCTGGAATCACTAGAGTTCCTGTTAATGGCCAGCCTGAGAATATCTATGACCAAATCAAGGACATGATCATGGAGTACATAAAACCAGAAGAGAGCATAATTCTGAATGTTTTGTCTGCCACTGTCGATTTCACCACTTGCGAATCGATTAGGATGTCACAAAGTGTGGACAAAACTGGTGAGAGGACTCTGGCTGTGGTCACAAAGGTGGATAAGGCACCCGAGGGACTATCAGAAAAGGTTACAGCAAATGATGAGAACATTGGTCTTGGATATGTCTGTGTAAGGAATCGGATTGGAGATGAAAGCTATGAGGAGGCAAAGGTTGTTGCTGACCAACTATTTGAAACTCATCCTCTGCTTTCAAAGATTGACAAAACTATAGTTGAGTTTCGGTTTTAGCTCAAAAATTGGTGCAAATTCAAGCTACTAGCATAGCCAGAAACTTGCCAGAGATTGTGAAGAAGATCAATGACAAGCTGAATTCTTGCCTTTCAGAGCTGAAAGAACTGCCAAAGAGTCTGTCATCTGTTTCTGAAGCAATGACTGCTTTTATGCAGATCATTGGGAAGTCGAAAGATTCGCTTAGGAAAATTCTTATGAGAGGAGAGTTTGATGTTGGTATCCTAATGACAAGCGCATGCATTGCACTGCTCGGCTGGTCGAGATGCTCAGTCAGTATGCAGATGAACTCTATAGCTGCACTGAAAGCGACCCCAAAAGTAATTTCCTAATGGAAGAGATTAAGGTTTTGGAGGAAACCAAAGGTATTTGCCTTCCGAATTTTCTTCCCTTTTCTGGTTGTTTTGCAGGGAAAAGTGAAAGGAATTTCAAGCATACCAATTGGGTTTGTTGAGAAGGTGTGGGGTTAATTTGTGAATTTCTAGTTGTGATCCTTTGTGGTCTAATTAAGTCCATTTGAAGAAGTTTTAGTTAATTAGTACTGAAGCATCTGGTTTCCAAGTAATTTAAATATTTCAAGTGTTGTGGAACTTGGAAAGCAATTCGTTCATTCCTGCTTTGATACTCTGCAGCCAAGACACCAACATAATGCAAAATTTAACAAAGTTTTAGAAAAAGGAAATAACTACAAACTGTAGTTTTCGAAACCCCATAATTTCAATTTTGTACTGTTTCTACAGTCCTCTCCACACTACAAAAGGGAAATTCTTGGGAAAAAATTTGCAGCTATAAGAAAATGATCAATGCCATAAAATATAAGCAATCATGTGCATTATAATCATGCTCCACAAATCTTGTTTAACTCTTTATTAATGCCCTGTTGTAGAAACTATATCAAGTCTAGCCATAGTTGATACATTAGTTGTAGACATCTGTGCATCAATGGACCATGAAATTTCACAAGCTCACTGTAGCCTGCACGGTTGACACACAAAAAAATACTATATTCTCCTATCATTTAAAGTAGAAAGTTATAAAAAAAAAAAAAAAAAAAAAAAAAAAAAAAGAAAAAAAAGTAGAGAAGCTATAATTGCAACAACCCAAAATTAGGCTAAGAATCAACCTCACAGGACAAAACCAGAAAAGCTATTGTTGTTGTAGGCTATTCCGCCTACACAAACAACTACGTTGTTCCTTGGTTTAGTCTCATATCTCACATGGTTTCAATAACAAATGAGTTACACTCAAATACCCAAGTAAAAAAACTTTCCTTTTTCTTGCCAAAAGGATGAAATAAGATTATTCATAACTTCAAAGCAAAGCTCATAACTATAATAGAGTTAATATAAGTATGCACATTATGTAATTATGTTAAAAGAATAATAATATAGAGCTAATATAAGTATGTCATGTATGTTTTTTTTTTAATTATTTGGAAAGAGAGGGGATCAAACTTAAATGTATTGTTGGTAATTCTACGGTCCTTCCAACTAAACTACCCAACAACTGCATTATGTCATATAAGTTGTGAAAAAAAAATTGAGCTAAATAAGTAATGTCCGAAAATTAAAAGTTTCAAGCTTTTGTGAATTTGTGCACTTGTCAAATGGAGGATTTATTTACACACAAGAAACTCTTTTTAGTTAGAATTAATCCAAGTTGCAGTGTCAGAAAACCAAACAGAACTATTAAGGCTATAATAAGAGCATTCATTACATTCGTTAGTTTAATTAATGTATAGTTCAATATTTGAACTATTTTGGCATCTATTAAATTGAACTGCAGTTTTACTTGCAATGGTATAGTTCAATAATTTTACATAAATAGCTATGTATCTTTTTAAATGTCACTCACTCATTGGTTTTTTCTTTTCTGGTTCTCTCTTTTGCAAGCCCATATGACATATGGGGCCATTGTCTGGTGCTATTACAAGTCATACCAGGGTGTTATTTCATGCACTCTTTATTATAATTAGGGTTAAATACAAAAATGGTTCATGAACTTTACAGTGAATCTCAATTTGGTCCATTAACTATAAAAAGTGTCAATTTGGTCTACGAACTTTTCAAGTTGTACCAAAGCAGTACAAATGTTAATTTTTATTGAAAAATTTAACGAAAACTGGTCATGTGCACAGCAAGTGACCACATTTTCAAAGGCATTTTAGTCCGTTCATCACATTTTCATGTGACCAATTCCGTTAATTTTTGGATGAAAATTAACATTTGTACTGGTTTGATACAACTTGGAAAGTTCGTAGACCAAATTGATACTTTTTATAGTTAGTGTACCAAATTGAGATTCACTGTAAAGTTCGTGAACTATTTTTGTATTTAACCCTTATAATTACATCAATTACAATGAACTAAACTATACCACTGCAAGTGAATTTTAATCCATTAGTTTAATTTCATGCAATAAAGTTGCATTGAACGCGGAGAGTGATATAAATTACTTTAGAATTGTAGTTAATTAGATTTTGTAATCATTAGATTTTATTACGACCACCCTCTACCAATCAGAGCAATATGTCCTCTCTTTCCCTCATATCCCGCTGCCCTACGATTACAATTGGCCTTACAAAAAAAATAAAAAACATGTGAAATAAAGGGTGCTTACTGCTTAATAATAAAACCCCTTAGCCATCCTAAAAATCTCCCAAAATCCCCTTACATCTCAAAATATCCCAAAACCCCCTAGTCATCCCCAAAACTCTTCCAAAACCCCATGTCATTCCAAAACTTCACCTGACTATAATTGTTTTTTTTTTTATTGTAATTATTTTGTAATTGTTTTTTATTGCAATTATTTTTTATTGCAATTATTTTTTATTGTAATTTTTTTTTAATTTTTTTTCACTTTAATTTTTTATTGTTTTTTATTGTAATTATTTTTTTATTGCAATTTTTTTTTCATGAAGATTTTTGGGATGGCAGGTAGTTTGAGGTAGTTAGTGGGTTTCGAGATAGAGGGTTCTTGGAGAGTTTTTATATGGCAGGGGGTTTTGGAAGAGTTTGGAGATGATTATGGGGTTTATAATTCATAACTATAAAATAAATAATACGTATCAAGTTTGCTCAACACAAGTGACAAAGGATGAGATGTGTGATGCCCAGAGACTGCAATGTCACAGCGGCACCTTCTAAAGATTCCGAGACTACAACACCCTTACCTTTTAGTGTTATAATTCCAAGCTCCTTAAAACAAGTTAAGTCTTTTTTAGTTGTACCGAATTGGATCAGAGTAGTAAAATGCAACGGAATAAGTTACTGAATATGTCTCATTATATATTAAATAAAAATAAACCAACCTACGAGGGGGTTATATGTTCAACATACATTAACCCTAGTACTGATGATGTAACGACCCGACCCAAATTTCACTGGAAGTTTGAATTTTTATTTAACTTTAGTTTTAAGAGGGTTTTAAGAAAGTTCAGTTTTGCGACCTTGGAAATTTTCTTTAATTTACTTTGGGAGTTTTTAAGAGTTTATTTGACGTTTTTACTTAAATTGATTTAACGTTATTTAAAGTTTAATTGGATTTAAAATGTTTCGTTTTAAAATTGTAAGACCATGTATTTTTCTAAGTTTTATTTCGAAAAGTATTTTAAAGATTTTGAGAATTTATTTTGATTATTTGGGAATTTATTTGAGAAATAAAATGTTTTGGATTTATTTTTAATTTTCATTTTAAATTGGGCTTGACCCCACAGTTGACTTTTTTTATTAGTGGGCTTTTGATTTTGACTTTGAGCCCGTTGGATAGGTCTCGAGTCCACGAGTTCATAGACACGAAGCACGCGCAAATCGGAGTTACGGTTTGGGTTTTACAGACGTTCAAAGTGAAGGGCAATTTTGTAAAATTGCATGAATGAGTTTTAAATACCCAAAAAGTCTTTTTTTTTTCTCTCTCTCTCTCTCTCTCTCTCTCTCTCTCTCTCTCTTACGCCTCTCGCAGCACCGGAGCAGTCGCGCCTGCCACCGGCGCGTCCGGCGGCAATGTTAGTTTCTAGAATTCGATATTGGCTTTTCCTTGTCAAAATCATTGTATTTATTTTTTAATTATTCACTCATAAGCTCTAGGCTAGAATTAAGGGTAAGATCACTTGTGTTGAAGAAATCAAGAATGAAGTTGTAATGCAAAAGACTCTAAGTTATACTGCATTTCATGCATTTCACGAAAAACAATTTTGTGTCTATTTGACTAGTCACTCACTGATATCATAAGAACAATTTTCTTCACACGTGTACTGCACTTGCAGTTTTATCACTTGAATAATTGTTGACAGTTCAGCAGCCCATTTCGTGACTTGGCTCTTAAAGCCCATTCAAATTAAAGCCCATTTCTCTTTCTTTAAACAAGCATGTGCACTGCACATGATCTGGTTGTTCACTCACACACTCACATCACTATTTATCTTCTTCCTCTTTTGTGAATTTTGCAAAATGAGGATATTATTGAATTTACAGCTCTACATCCTTATCTTCTGGTGTACTAGGATTCCTTTCTAGGACAAAAAGAATATGTTTTCATTTGTCTCTTGTAGACAGCCACTACTTAGCTTCCACGTGGCACGAGCATCATATGTGTGTGTGCGTCGTGAGTAGTTTGGGTATCCTTGGTCTGGGTCTTCTTCGTGTGATGTGAATTTTGATCTGGGCATTCTTGCTGCGTTAGAGCTTGGGCTTTTTGGGTGTGTGTGCTTATCTTTTCAAGCAAGAAAATGTTTTTGATTTTGAAAAACTAAAACAATTTTCTTAACTTGTTTTTCATCATCTAAATCTGAATGTGTTTGAGTGTGTTTTAAAATATTCATAAACACTATCATTTAGATTTTAGATTAATGATTCTCCATTAGCCTTTTCATAACTTTTGCTTGAGAAGGCTGATTTTTAAAGAATCCAAATCTGCATATCATGTTTATACATTGAAGAATATGCTGTGCTTGGTATGAATTGGTGCCATGGGTTGATAAGCTTGGAGTTTGAGCTACCTTATTCATGTTGACTGATTGCCTTACTTTTGGAAGTTGCACAAAGAGGTAAGAAGCTGCTACTTAGTTTAGGATTTAGTGATTGAGCTTGAATGCTGTATGTTGTATACTCCCTTTGTATTGAACCTCCTATATAGTGGATTGCTCGGTCAGCTGAAAACGACCCCCAGTTTTTACCCTTTGTGGTTTTTCTGGGTGAACAGCTGTTTGCCTTCGTCTCCATTTTGTGTTGTTTTGTTTACTGACTCACTCAACTTTTAAACACAAATATACATTGAATTTATATGCTTGATATTTCTATATGTCATATGGAACTGTTTAACTAATCACACACCATTGTAATTGTGGATAACACTGAGATGCCTACTGTGATGAGTTCTCTGAGTGTATAGGTTGTCACTTAATCCTTTGGTGTGTTTGATTTGTGTTCCTTACAAAAGTTATATTTTGATTTACAAGTGTCAATCTGTGTCTTCAGATTTTGTCACAAAAAGTCAGAGTTTTGTTTGTTTGATTAGTCCCGGAGTCATCACATAAACAAAAATTGGGGTCCGATTATTGACTGTGGTTTTAATCAAGTTAATTAGGTAGATAAATCACTTAATACAAACTTTCAATTAGTATCAGAGCGCTACTCTAAAAGGAAATCGAGAGATCCTAGGGTGTTGTTTGTTTTTAGGTGTGTCCAGATGGAAAGAGATCGAGTTGCAGGGTCTTGTAACTCTCCTCCATTCTTTGATGACAGCAACTACGCTGCTTAAAGAGAGAAATTTGAAATTTTCCTTGATGCCTATGATGAGTTGGCATATGAATATCTCACTGTTGAGTAGAATCCTCCCACTAAAATTGTAGATGGAATTGAAATTCCTAAGTCTAGGTCTGAATGATCTATAGTCGAAATCACAGCATCTAGCTCCAACAAGAAGGCTAGAAATGCTATTGTCACTACACTATCATCCTCACAATTTGCACACATACAACACTGTGTCACAACTAGGCAAGCTTAGAACAAACTTCGGGTTGTTCATGAAGGGGACAAACAAGTTAGGTCACTCAAGCTTCAAATGGTACATGCCAAATTTGAAGAAATTAGGATGAAAGAGTCCGAGTCATTCTCCGAGTTCTATGAAAGATTGGAAGCCATCACAAATGAAGCCATGTCCTTAGGTAAACCTTATGAGGAGTCTACCATTGTCCAAAAGGTTCTTAGATCTCTACCTAAGAGATTTCAATCTAAGAAACATGTCATTCAAGAAGTCCAAAATTTGGATGAACTCAAGATTGGTAAATTAGTAGGAAAGCTTAAAACTTTTGAGATGAAACTTGAAATGGATGAAAAAGACAACAAGAAATCAAAGGATATTGCTTTGCAAAGTGTCAAAGAAATGAGTGAAAACTTGATTGAAAAATCATCAATGTCCGATGATGAGGTTGCCCTTTTTGTCAAAAAATTTAGGTGAATTCTTAGAAATAAAGGGAGAGAAACTAGGACTAGTGATAAAAACTTCAAGGACTTCAAGTTCAAACCTCAAGGAGAAAATTCTTTTGTGAAAAAACAAGAGAGGAAGCCTAACTTTAAAGAAGAAAGAACAATCAAGAGAGATGTGAAATGTTACACTTGTGGTGGAATAGGTTACATAGCAATTGAATGTGCAAATAATAGAAAGAATTATTCTTCTAGTAAGAATAAATCCATGAAGATCACTTGGAGTGATAGTGAGAATGCGGACTCAAATGATTGTGAGTCTTCATCTGACATTAAGGGTGATGAAGTTGCATTTGTTGCATCAATCAAGGAGATTGAACAAGTTGATGGTGGATCTGAATCAGAATTTACTCCTGATGATGAGTCTTACACTGCAGTCTATGATAAATATGACTTACTTTTCACCGAAACACTTAGCATAAAGGAAGAAAATCAGAAACTTAAGAATGCCAAATTGAAATTGAGTAGAGAAGATTGAGTCATTAGAAAGTGTGGCTATATTGAAACAAAATCTAGAAAGTTAAGTCAAAGTGCTCAAGGAGAGCAACATCTACTTTAAATCTTCGAATGGGAAACTTTAAAAAGAAGTGAATGATGCAAATGAGAACATTGTTAAGCTCACCACTGGGGTTGAAAAAGTTGATAGGATGCTTAGGATAGGGAAGCATCATGGGGACAAGACCGGTTTGGGTTTTAATGAAAATAGTCCTAATGAATCTAACGCAAAGACCATTTTTGTCAAGTCAAAATCTGGTCATGGTGTCAAAAAGGGTCTAGGTTTTATTGACATTGGTCTACATGCATCTCATTCTAAGTCAAGTCAAGCTACACCAAGTGTCACACAAATTGATTGCTCTATTTCACATAGAAAAACAAGGTTTGTCCCGGTTTGTCATCATTGTAATGTCAAGGGTCACATTAGACCAAATTGCAACAAATTTAGAGGAAAGAAATCAAATGAAGTAAAGAGAAATATTTTTTTTCAAGAGCAAGTGAACAATCTACTCAAATAGGTAACCAAAATTGCCTTACTTGTCACCCCATTTCTCAAAAATAAGTTAAGTCCACATCAAAGATGGGTTGTGAAGAGTTCCACTAAATGTCTAGTAACCTTGACCACATTTTCTGCCACTAAGAAGAATATTTAGTACCTAGATAGTGGGTGTTCCAAATATATGATGGGAGATAAGGAGGTTTTTACTTCACTTGCTCCTTATGATGGTGGTAGTGTGACTTTTGGAGGAGGAGAGAAGTCCTATGTGAGTGGAAAATGGGTTGTACACATTCCCGCTATACCCGAATTGAAAAATGTAAGGTTTGTTGATGGGTTGAATTCTAATTTACTTAGTATTAGTCAACTATGTGATGAATGGGGTGGTGAAGTGTGTATGTCCAAGAGTGGATGAAGAATTGTTGATTCCCAAGAAAGGGAGATCTTGAATGCCCCTAGGTCTAGAGATGATTGCTATGTAATTGATGGCAATGTTGGCAAATTTGAGAATACTTGCAATAGAGCTATTGATGACACTAGCTCTCTTTGGCATCAAAGACTTGGACACATTAATGTTCATGACCTTTACAAGTTATCTAAGCATAAGGTTGTTAGAGGTCTACCAAAGATGGAAAAACTCGAAACTTTTATTTGTGGTCCATGTCAAATCGGGAAACAAACCAAAGAACCACACAAAAGGGTCAAAGACATAGGCACCTCTAGGACACTTGAACTAGTTCACTTGGATTTGGTTGGTTCTGTCCAAACTCTGTCAATAGGTGGAAAGAAATACATTTTGGTCATGGTAGATGATTTTTCTAGGTACAATTGGGTGTCATTTTTTAAGGACAAGTCAGAGACTTTCCATCATTTTGTCAAGATTTTAAAACTGCTGAAAAGTGAAGGTATGACAAGTCTGTCAACCCTGTCCAGAATTAGATTCGACTATGGAACTGAGTTTGAAAACTCTCAATTCGATGAGTTTTGTTGTCAAATGGGTATCAAACATGAATTCTTAGCTCCTATAACACCCCAACAAAATGGAATTGTTGAGAGAAAGAATAGGGTTTTAATTGAGACGTAAATAGCAAAAATCTTGCAAAACATTTTTGGGCTGAGACTATCAACACAACATGTTACATCATAAATAGAGTCTACCTTAGGCCGGGAACCAAAAAGGAAACCCAAGGTTACACACTTTAGTGTGTTTGGGAGTGCATGTTACATCCTTAAGCATAGAGAACATTTGGGGAAATTCGATTCTAAAAGTGATGAACGTTTGTTTTTAGGCTACTCATTAAACAGTAGAGCTTTCAGAGTTTTCAATTTGAGAACAAGTTCTATGATGGAGTCCATAAGTGTGAAAATAGATGATCATGATGCATCTATTAAAATGGCTGCAGATAAGGATGAATTGTTTCCTCATCTGTTCCAAAAGAGATTGATTTGATTTAAAATGAGTCCAAGTTAGGCTGTGATGAACTTACTGATGACTAAAAAATTGTTGAGTCTGATAAGTTAGAAAGCGATCAAAATGACAAAATTCTGAGTGACAGATCTGAAAAACCAAGATGGGTGAGGTATAACCATAGTGAAGATGTGATTTTAGGTTCTATAAACCAACCAGTTAGAACTAGAAAACAAATGGCCAATGAACTTGCTAATGTGTGCTATGTGTCCATTGTTGAACCTAAAAATGTCAAAGAAGCACTCAATCATGAGGAATGAGTGAGTGCAATGCATGAAGAATTGAACCAATTTGAAAGAAACCAAGTGTGGACTCTTGTAGAAAGACCAGCCAAAACAAATGTCATTGGAACCAAATGGATTTTTAAAAATAAATCTGATGAGTTTGGGAATGTGGTTAGAAATAAGGCTAGGCTTGTTGCTCAAGGGTACTCTCAATTAGAAGGTATTGATTTTGATAAGACTTTTGTACCCGTTGCAGGACTTGAGTCCGTTAGGTTACTTTGTGCCATTGCATGTCATCTTAAGTTTATGGTACAACATTGTCGCATATGGTACTGTCGTTGAGATGAAATCTGAGACCATACATGGTGTTCCTTTGGCAAAGGACTGCTTGCGGGTTTCAATTGACATGGCCACTAATGTGGCTGCTTTACTTCCAATTCCTGTGGGTGACGAGTTGGTAAATGTTGGTCAAGCATTTGGAAGCCATGTGGCTTGGCCGAGGGAACTTATTATCATTCAGCAGGTGAAGGTAATTAAACTCTCCCTACTGTAATTTTTTTAAGTGCCAAGTATACACTTCATGAATATTGATCTAAAGACTCAAAACTGAGTGTTTGTATTTGACACCATAGAAACAAACAAGGCAGGTTCCTATGATGGTGAAGGAGTTATTCAAGAAAGATGACCTTGGGAAGAAAGTTACTAGCGAATGCAAGCTGCTGTATCGTTTCGCGAGGGAGGCGATGGCTACATCTGGAAAGGCTCTCACAACTGACATAGATGAACAAGTGTTTGGAGCTGTCCGACGACTTTATATCCTGAGAGAGGATATTACTTCCCTTATGGAGATGTCAGAATTATCAGCCTCGTGCATAGTTGTGTACATGAGGTAATTTAGGGAATCGTTCAAAATGTTTAAATATTTTGTTGCCCTTTTAAAACGCTGTGATTTAAAATAATTCACTTATATGAATAGGCACCTATTTGATAAGCTTGTGGATACAAACATGGTTGAAATGGTTGCTTTTGTGGATCCGGCACGCATATCTAAAGGAGTAGGAAATGCAGAGCGTAGATCAAACTACTTAGCAGAACGCTTTCAGCAAGGAAAATGTGATCGTGTCTTCTTAGTGCCGTACAATGCTGGGTAAGGGTTTTAATTTGGTTAAACTGACTTTGAGTCTATGTTCTGCTGCCTTAATCTATGCATGCTTATTATCATTTTTTCTCTTAGCTCGCACTGGATTTTGACAATTATCAATGAAGACAAAGACACGATATTTGTGTTGGACCCTCTTCCAAAACTGAACCAGGACGCAAACTGGAAGGAAGTTGTCAACACGTGAGTTGCTTTTTTGCCATTTTAAATCATTAAAATGCATTGCAAATTTGGTTACATATATTGTAATTTAAACATACTGATATTTTGTTGATATATTAGTGCCATTCGACAATTTAATGTACTTACGGGTAGGAACAGTCGGAAAACAATACAGTGGAAGCATCTTTCTGTAAGTATATATTATTTAATCTAGTGGTTTGTTTTTACAAATATTTCTATCATTGGAAGCATCATGCATAATAACCATCTGCATGTCATTAATTGGATTCTGATTTTGTGTAGTGTCCTAAACAACCTGGTGGGGTTGAATGTGGTTACTATGTGATGATGTATATGAAGGAGATCATTGAGGACACGAACCTAGGATTTGAGACCAAGGTAGGAATCCAATTGACTCTTTGTTTATTGGATCACTTGTGAGTTTTTGTGTGTAGTGCTTTGTCAATCTTTCATTTTGCATAAAAAATGCAAGCTAATGATTGGTACCTAGCTAGGACTGGTCAATGTATATAGTTAATGGATTGTTGGCTTTTGGATGTTTGATTGGCTAAACCCTTTATTTGATATATTGGATATGTTTGGAAGTCTGCCTTCATCATTATTTAATTTATGCAAAATGCAGGATAAATGATTGCTGGTCCATTGAATGGAAGATGTATATACATATATAATTGATTGCACAGATAGGAACTATGGTATTTATGGATTTGGGACTACTACTTTGCATTTTTCATTTGAAGTTCAATTGGATCTACATACCTATTGGATGTCTGATAGTCCTGCCAGCTTTATTTCAAATATTGCATGTCTAGGTGACTTTGATAGCATGTAGGCTTATAACTTTATGCGCCTCTGCCTTCACTATTTTAATAGCTATATTGCATATATGTCTTAGTGATACTGTATGCAGCCTTATAACATGGCCAAGCTTAGTTTGAACACTTTAATTACTAGTTGTCTTTCAACTTGATTGGGCTTAATTATAGCATGGCCCAGCCTTATGCCTCATATTTATATATGTTAGGTTTATTTACTGTTTGTAATTGACTTGGTGCCTTCTGTTTTAAATGTTTGCAGTGGACTAATCCGAATAAAAAGCAAACCAGTTACACACAAGAGCAACTTGATCAGATCCGGATTGAATGGGGCAACTTTGTTTCTGCCAATTATATTCAGTAGATGACAGATGGAGTTGGTATGTGGGGTTTGGACATTTTGTGGATAAGTTTTTGAAGCTAGCTAGTAGTGCTGCCATATTTGCCAATTTTTTGTCAAGGAAGCTTAGAACATGTGTTAGACATTGGCATTTTTGTGTGAATATTGAAGCTGAATTATATATAACCAGGTGTTGGCATTTTTTGTGTGAAGAAAGGTAACAAGTGCTGCCAATTAATATTTTGTAAATGAAGGCAGCCTTTAGAAGTGGTGAATCATGCACCTATTTTTGTGCAAGTGCATGGGCTGATTATTGGTTTTTGTAAAGGGATGCTATGCATGGGCTGATTATTGGTTTTTGTAAAGGGATGCTAGCTTAATTTAGATACTAGCTAGGATGGGATGATGTAATTCATTATGGATATATGCTCCATATTTTGGTGCAATGTGTAATCCTTTTTCGGAAAGTCTTGGAATACTTGTATTGGATATATGTTGGAATTAATGGTAATGGAATGGATTGAGATTGCACCAATTTCAGGCTTATATATATGTAAATTTATATCTTTTATATCAGGATTGTAGTACAAATTCGATAATAACAGTGACATTATAGTACAAATTTCATATCAGTTTATGTTAAAAAAAAACCAATATTTAAGTAACATTACAATATCAGTAAATATAAAAAACCTGATGTCCAAAATGGTCTTTTATATCAGTTATATATCAAATACAGATGTTTTCGACACATTCAAAAATCTATGTAGATCAGTTATAGGAGTATAAAACGATATCTAAGGTAACATTTCATATCAGTTTATGTTAAAACACAGAAATATAAAATAGCATAAATATCAATTTACCAAAAACAACCAATATCTAAGTAACATTACAATATCAATAATTATTAACAAACCAGATGTCCAACATGGTCTTTTATATCAGTTACATATCAAATACAGATGTTTTAGGTACTTTCAAACATCCATTTACATCACAAAAACCGATATGTAACATAATATAGAGATCTGTTCTTGTAGAATTAAACGATATCTAAACTAGTTAACATATCAAAAATCACATAAAATATGATGTGGAAATCATAAAAAAATACATTTAATGGGTTTTTCATATCGATAAATATATGAGAACGGATGTCTAAATCACATTTTAGATCATTTACATAGTAATTAACGATGTCTTTATTGTCTTTAATATCAGTTTCAGAATCTTAACGCTCCAGAAAATTGGAAAACGGATATCTAAAGGGACCATTGGATATCAGAATTTAAACAAAAAAGATGTCTAAACTCATTTTAGATATCAGTGTAAAACCGATATCTTAAGTACGTACATTAGACATCGCCTGCCTAGACATCGCCCGAAAACATGAAAAGACATCAGTTATTCACTGATATATAAGGGGGGTATTTGGCGTAGTGGTAGCAATTAAAGACGAGGGATGACATTGAGTGAAAATGCACTTTAGGGACCAAACTAATGTTTTGGTGAAAATTGAGGGACTATTTGTGATAAAAAAACATGTATATATATTTTTTAATTTAATGAAGAGTGTAAAAATAAAATGGGTGGAAAAATAGGAAAAAATGGTGAAAATATAAGCACTTTATTTTTAGGGAAGCACTATTTGCACTCCAAAAATGTCATCCTACACTCCAACATATATAAATTTACTCTTATGTTTAGAGTGTAGGATGACATTTTTCTTATGTTTGGAGTGTAGGAAGACATTTTTCTTATGTTTGGAGTGTAGGATGACATTTTTCTTATGTTTGGAGTGTAGGATGACATTTTTGGAGTGCAAATAACATTTCTCTATTTTTATTAATAAAAAAATTTAATTAAGTTCTAGAAACTCTTGATCCCATAAACATCTCATATTCCCATGGCATTTTACTGTTTCCTTGGTCGAATTTAAAGGCAAGAAACAATGCAATAAGTTATAACTGCCGTCAATTTGAGGAAATTTTGGTGGGTTAAGGTGGTGGCTGGAAAGGACAAAATTTTCTCGAAAATGGATGGGGTTTTAAATGGCAAGACTTTGTAAAAAAAATGTAAAAAAAATGTATGACACTTTCGACATGAGGGTTGATCGCCATTGGACTGATAAGAAGCTTGAGGAGATGACTGAGAGAGATTGGAGGATTTTCCGAGAGGACTTCAATATTTCTTACAAAGGTTCTAAGATTCCTCACACTATGAGGAGCTGGGCTGAGAGTGGATTGAATGCCGAGCTGCTCAAGGTTGTGGAGAGGGTTGGTTACAAGAAGCCCTCTTCCATTCAGATGGCAACCATTCAGCTAGGGCTGCAACAACACGAAGTCATTAGCATTGCCAAGACTGGTTCGTGTAAGACTGCTTCCTTTATTCTTTCTATGTTGACTTACATTTCGAGGCTGCCTTCCATTAGTGAAGATAATGTAGCCGAAGGGCCATATGCTGTTGTACCGGCGCCTACTCATAATCTTGCACAACAGATTGAGGAGGAGACTGTGAAGTTTGCGCATTACTTGGATATCAAAGTGGTTTCCGTTGTTGGTGGGCAGTCAATTGAGGAGTAGGGGTTTAGAATTAGGCAAGGATGTGAGGTTGTTATTGCCACTCCAGGGCGTTTGATTGATTGCTTGGATAGACGTTATGTTGTTCTTAACCACTGCAATTATGTTGTTCTTGATGAGGCTGACAAGATGATTGATATAGGATTTGAGTCGCAGGTTGTTGGCGTCTTGGATGCAATGCCTTCCAGCAATTTTAAGCCTGATCAGGATGAGGATGACGAGCTTGATGAGAAGAAGATCTACAAAACCACCTATATGTTCAGTGCCACCATGCCTCCTGCTGTGGAGCAACTTTCCAGGAAGTACTTGAGGAATCCTGTTGTGGTCACAACTGGCACAACTGGAAAGACAACCGATTTGATCACTCAAAATGTGATAATGACCAAGGAATCTGAGAAGTGTGAGAGATTAAAGAAATTGGTTAAGCAAATTGGTGATAAGACTGCTATTGTCTTCGTTAACACCAAGAAGAAGGCAGATTATGTTGCCAAGAGTTTGGATATGAATGGATATCGTGTGACCTAGTTGCACGGGGGGAAGTCACAGGAGCAGAGAGAAATTAGCCTGGAAGGTTTTCGGACCAAGAGATACAGTGTCCTTGTTGCAACAGATATTGCAGCGCGAGGGATTCATATACCTGATGTGTCTTATGTCATTAATTATGATATGCACAGGAATATTGAAACGTACACACGTCGTATTGGACGTACTGGCCATGCCGGGAACACTGGTGTGGCCACTTCATTCCTGACAATGCACAACACCAATGTCTTTTATGATCTCAAGCCGATGCTCATTTAGAGTAATAGTCATGTTCCTCCTGAGCTGGCTAAACATGAAGCCTCAAAGTTCAAGCTGGGCACAATTCCTGATAGACCACCTAAACGTAATGACACTATTTTCACTTATTGAGAAGTTTGGATCAACAGACTAGACTTTTTTACGAAGGGCCCAACTTATTAAGCCATGTGACGGTGTTATAGTAGCTGATGAGACATCTTTGCTTGCTGTTGGAACTGAGGAGGTGAGTTTCTTTGGATACGATTGTGCTCGATCGTGTAAAATGTAATTATAAATTAAACTTCTACTAATTGGAAAATGATGTCATCACTTTTTCTTCTGCATATATTATTTCTGTTATGATTATCTCAGTTAGTATATAAGATCGATGTTCATGATGATATTAGTTGGTAATGGTTCATTTGGGTTCTTCAATGGTTTTTTCAAATTAGTGATGGCCGGATTGTAGCATAAAACCCTTCAAACATTATTTTTGTCTGTTAAACACTGCTGTCATATTACATTTGAATGCATAAATAGAATCTTAAAGGTTGTGCTCCATACTTTTATACATTTTGTATGTAGAGTTTGTCCATAGTGGAGCAGTTTTTTAAAAATTAAATAAATAAAAGAGTTATTTACACTTATACCCCCTGAGGTTTATTGTCTTTTTGCATATACCCTTGGGGTTTCAAAAATTACATATACACCCCCTGAAGTTTCAAAACTGTTGCATATAACCCTCTGTAAGAGAAAACAATAAATAAACAAAGAAGAAGATATTTGTATTGAGGTTGGACCTTACACCTTAAGTAATCTTATTAGGTCATTTCACCCCCTTAGCATGCCTTTTTGCAAACCTTTTCATCATTTTTCGTCTTACTGTAAGGCGTTATGTGCAACAGTTTTGAAACCTTAGGAGGTGTGTGTAATTTTGAAAGCTCCAGGGGGTATGTGAAAAGACGATAAAACTCAGGGGGTGTAAGTATAAATAACTCTAAATAACAACAAACACACAAACAGACAATTCACTAACGGTACTCTACAATACAATCCGATAAGTTTCACTCACAGTGCTAATACGTGAAATGACCGAAATGCCCTTCATGGCGCCATTGCTCTGATATCAAATCTGGCAGCATAACGGCATCAAAAATAAGATTTCCCGAGCCCGTGGGCTTTGGGTGTAACATCTTGAACCTCGAGCCCATAAACACACTGAAAACTTGTCATTTAAACCCTTTTTCAAAGAATGCCATGCACTTAACATAGTAAATAAATACATATAATAAATTAGAGTGTGAGCTCAAAAACATTTATGTAAAATCACTGTATAAAATCAGTTTAAATCAAATTAAAATGAGCCACACTGCCTCGTCTTCTCCCTACTGCTTCCTCAGCCTACTTAACCTGCAAAACAACAACAACCACAGTGCACCATATTGATGGTACACCGGGTCATTCAAACAAATAACCCGGTAAGCTCACTAGAGCTCGTATGAGTGAAATGACTTAAACAATTAAACTCAATAATTTTCTCAATTTCAATACTAAAAAAATAATCCACAATAATATCCATAATTACTCAATCACAAAATATTTCATCACCAATCATCCAAACATCAAGATAATCAAAATCTTCTCATATGCACATCAAATCTCATCAATAATAATAATAAATCATTCTGGCAAATCAATTGCCTAATTATCAACTATTAACCTCAACCTCAATTCATTCACATCCTAATTAATAACCTCAAGATTCAAGCCTAGACTTTACCAAGTCCTAGCCAAACCAAATCCTAGCAAACAAATGCATACACGCAAACAAAGCAAACAAATCATACTATCTAATTTCACTCAGATCGCTCTTGAAAATTTCCCAGTTTTAAAACCATTTCTCAAATCCATTTTTAAATCATTTCAAAACTATAAATCGAACTCTAAATAAAAAATAATAATCTCAAGCTGTAAAACTATTAAAATGTCTGAAATAAAACGCAATGTCTTACTGAAGCTGTCAGTTATAATGTTTACTGATGAAAAATCATTTCTCAAAATACTCCATAACTGAAACCTCACGCCACACTAGTACCCGGGGAACTGCTGGTCATACACTGAGGTAATTAAGCTCGCCACTTCCCGTGTAGAGAAATCTCGATGCACAGGCAGGCAGAAATGCTCGCCACTTCCCGTGCAGAGCAAATCAATGCACGAGCAGGCAGGAATACTCGCCATTTCTCGTGCAGAGCAAATCTATACACGAGCAGGCAGGAATGCTCGCCACTTCTCGTGCAGAACGAATCTATACACGAGCAGGCAGGTAACTAGGCTTGCCACTTCCCATGCATAGCGAATCGATGCACGGGCAGGCAGGTATTCTCGCACAGCCTCAATCACAACGTTTTCGAAACTAACTCATAACTATTATTGTTTAACAATATATTAATGCCCCTTGTATTTCTTTTTAGATTCATCTCTACATAAGCATCATCATCAACATTTGCTGTGAGAAAATTTATTCTTAAAACATTTAGAAAACAAGGTTCACTCACTGTTTACTCCGTACTATATCGAATCCTTTCTGAAAATGATTACTACTCAAGACCCCTCACTTGTTTGCCACTCAAATCATACCAACACTTCCTCAATAAGTAACTTGATTATTCTGTAAAATAATTGCCCAATCATCATTCATTAATCCTTGATAATAAGCATTTCTTCTCTAATTCAGCAATTATTCTCAGGGCAACTCTGTAATTCCCAATTAATTCCTTAGCCTCAAATCCTCATCAATTCATTCTCATGATTCAAATCTTATACTTAGCCTTTTCTAACATATAACAACAAACACACAAAACAGACAAATCACTAATGGTACTCCACATTACAATCCGATAAGTTTCACTCACCGTGTACTCACGTGAAATGACCGAAATGCCCTTCACTATGCCATTGCTCGAATATCAAATCTGGCAGCGTAACGGCATAGGGAATGAGATTTCCCGAGCCCATGTACCTGTTAAGACCAGACAACTAATCAAATACAAAACGATTCACAAATGGTCGTTCAACGATCGAAACGGGCGGAAACCACCACACATGGTGGCTGCCCAGCCCCAAACAACACACAAACATCATCAAATTCTCACCAAAAGGACCTACAAAGGTTCATAGGACCTCAATTGAGCGGAATCGGGTCAAACAACCATTAACCCGCTGCCAAAAATGGTGGTTTCGATGGTGGCAGCGGCGGCACAAACCTGGAAATATCCAAAATAAACTCCAATTAATCCTAATTGCACAATAGAACCTTCAAGTGCACAAAAACAACTCGAATTCAAGTCCAATTTCAATAAATTAAAAATAGGCATAAACCCTAATATCGAATTTCCAATTTCTCAAAATTGGACGTGCCCACCTTAGGGTAATGATTACCTATCCCTCAAGGATCAATTCTCGTAACTGGGTTGACGGTCAAAAGTTGCCGGAAACGGTCGAAAACGGTGGCGGAAGCCCACGGCTGGCTTGGCTTTCCGAGCTCATTGCTCCTTCGGGGAGCATCGTATGAACGAACGGAGACCATGGCTGGACTCACCATGAAGAGGGCAACAAAGCCCAGTAGGTCCGATGTCGCGTCTTGGCCAGAAAAATCAGATCGTCGATGGTGGCTCTGTTTCTGTTTTGTATTGTTGCTTCGTCGAGGGGTGGCAGTGAGGTACGAGATCGGGCTGGGGAGGATGGCGACGGCGAGACGAGTCCATCAGTGCCCATCGCTGGTCGTGGGGTGGCCGGATGGTGCAGTTGCCGAAAAAGAAGAGCGGTAGAGATAAAGGGGAAGAGAGAGAAGGGAGAGACTCGGGGAGAGAGGAGAGAGAAATTAGAGAATTTATGGACTTTTGGAGTTTTAAAACCTAAACCGTAACTCCAATTTACTCGTGCTTCGTGTCTACGAACTCGTGGACTCGAGACCTATCCAACGTGCCCAAAGTCAAAGACGAAAGCCCACTAACTTTAAAAGTCAACTTTTGGGTCAAGCCCAATTTTACAAAAAAAAAATTAAAAATTAAATTAAAACCTTTTTAAATTCCAAATAAATTCTCAAAATCCTTAAAATAAATTCTCAAAATATTTAAAATAAATCTTTGAAAAAATACGGGGTCTCACATTGGGTGAGTGGCTAAAGGCCAAAAACCAATAATTAGAATCATCGGCACAACCAAACACGGCGGAACCCTCGGTGGTCAACCTGGGTCGACGACTAAATCTCGCTGGAAATGGCCGAAATCGGCTGTGGAAGCCGCCGGCCTTCACAGCGTCGATTCATCAACGAGGAGCGTTGGGTGGATGATTGAAGCACACCACCATGCTCGGCTCAATGAGAGGAAGCTTCCTGGGCCAGAGCTAGGCCTTGAAGACGCCGTAAACGGTGAGTCAACGCCAGAGCTCCAAACAGGCGAAAACTGGGTTCTCGGGTTTGCGGAATTTTTAGGCTGAACGGAGACCAGGGGAAGGAAGAGGGAGGGACGGCGAGCTTGGGGAGCTTTTGTCTGCCTCCATCCGCCGCCGAGCGCGCGCCCATGCAGGTGACAGGGCGACAATGTTGAACGGGTGAGAGAGAGAGAGAGAGAGAGAGAGAGAGAGAGAGAGAGAGAGAGAAAGAACCGGAGAGAGGAAAGAGAATGAGAGAAAACAAAAGTGGACTTTTGGGTAATTAAAACCCATTCATGCAAAATTACAAAATTGCCCCTCCTTTACGCGTGCTTCGTGTCTACGAACTCGTGGACTTGAGACCCATCCAACGTGCCCAAAGTCAAAGACGAAAGCCCACTAATTTAAAAAGTCAACTTTGGGTCAAACCCAATTTAAAACACAAATTAAAATTAAATTAAAACCTTTTTAATTTCCAAATAAATTCCCAAAATCCTTAAAATAAATTCTCAAAAAAATTTAAAATAAAACTTTGAAAAATACGAGGTCTCACATGAAGAAAAATAATGAGGTCCGTTTTTAGGAGTTTTTGTCCTAAAGGCTCTTTTAAGGACTTGAATATGTTTGACAGTCTGTTTGCCTCAAAATCTCTACAGCACGTGTCAGGCAAGCTGCGGATCAAGGAAACCGGCCACGTACGTGTCCTTCAATTTTGCATTGGGCGTGCCAATACTAGAGGCCGAGTGTACAAAAGATGATGTTGTGGGTAACTGACTTCCGATTTGGCGACCGTGAACCGAGGAAGGAACACCCCTCGTTTTCAAAGACTCTGATGCCTTGGTTGCAAGGACTTAGGGTAGATAGGCAGTATTAGGTGTGTTGGTGATGCGGTGTGAAAACGTGTATGTGCGAATGACAGGTGTGAAATTAGGATCATGAAAATAACAATTAACAGTAAAAACAAATTTAAAACTTAGCAATCTTCAGTATTAACTGTAACAATATGAGTATGGACTGTAAAACACATAATCTAAACTTCCTTAATCTAAGAAAGCGATAATAAAGCAATAAACCTAATTATGCAAGAAAAGTAAAGAAGGGGAATTTGAATCTAAACTAACAATATGCAAATCAAAGTGATATACTCATATTATAACAAGGAAAACCGAAGAACATAAAGGTTTTGATCCTAAGTTCTTGAGAGAAACCATGAGATGTTTTCAAGAACAAATCTAAAAACAAAAGAATATAGCAACAACCTATGAAAAGTGAAATATAAGGGCTCTTATGGTGATTCGAGTTGTTTTTATGGTGACCTAAGTGTAACGACCTGACTCAAATTTTTCTAAAAATTGAAATTTTTAATTTTCTTTGGTTTTAAGGAGGCTTTAAAGGAAGTAGGATTGTGAGATCTCGTATTTTTCCGAATCTTATTTTGAAAAGTATTTTAAAGATTTTGAGAATTTATTTGAGAAATAAAAGGTTTTGGGTAAATTTTTAATTTTGTTTTAATTTGGGCTTGACCCAAAATTGACTTTTGTTCTATTGGGCTTTCGTTTTTGACCTTGGACCCGTTGGAAAGGTCTCGAGCCCACGAGTCCATAGAAGTAAATCATGCATCGATTGGAGTTACAGTTATAGAGTTACGGACGTGTGAAGTGAGGGGCAATTTTATAAAATTGTAGTTAAGGGTTTAAAAAAACCCCAAAATCAAATTTCTCTCTCTCTCTCTCTAGAATTGCTACACTCTTCCCTCTCTCTCTCTCTCATGCACCCTCTCATTTTCTCACACATTCTCTCTCCTTTCTCTCATTAATTCTCTCCCGCACTCTCTCTCTATCTTCTCTCTTTGCTCTCTGGCACACCTCTGTACACACTAGCCCGACCAATTCCAGCCACCACTCGACTAGCCCAGGCTACCGGCGAGCCCTTCTCGCCAGTGTCGACCTCCAGGAGTCTACCCCTTGCAGCCCAGCCTCACACGCGTGAGAACAAGGCCAGAGGAAGCCCAGTCCTGCTCTCACAGGAAAACCCAGAAAACCAGCTGCTACCCCCCCTGTCTCGTCGGATTCCGGCCAAACTCCGGCGCCATTCACTTTAAAATTAGGTGGGTTTTCTTCCTTTCTTAGTGGGCTTTCATTCTCTTAAGTTATGGTTGTTTAATTTTGGGTTTAAGTGGAAGTTTGAATTTGTGAGTGTAGGGCCATTTCGGGTTTTCTTTTATTTTCGGATTAGAAGGCTATTCTTGTTCTTTTGTTTAACAAATTTCATCCCTAGGAACCTCAAATGTGGTTTAAGATTGAAAGGTTAAGTGGGTTTGAGGAATTTGGCATTTTTTGGCTAAAAATTTGTGATGGGGCAGCCACTTTGTGCGGCACCCACTGTGATTTTGTGAATGTAAGTTTATTTTAGAATGATCGTTGAGTGGGTTATTCGATCTTGGCTGTGTTGAGCGTTGTTGGAGAAGCCGAAGTTGTTTTGGGGGCGAAAAATGTGAGACTTTGCCGATACCGATCTTACTCTAAGACGAGCTTTTCAACCAAAATAAGCCTTGTGCAGGTTTCTTTTAAAATTAGAATTTGGTTTAGAAGTGTACGTGGGTGACGTTGGGTTGAGCCGTGAAGCTTTCCAGGTGAATGAGGAGACGTTTATGGATTTTAAATTTTTGGTATGTTGAAAGTCGTTGTGATTAGAATGAGAGTCGGGTGAGACGTTAGGTTTAGCACACACACTTTGATGCCTTTGTGTCAAGACTAATATATTTTTTATTTTTTTATTTTATAGACGAGACTACTGTGGCCCAAGACGATCCGGCTAAGGATCAAAGTTAGAATTCTTGAGGTGAGTGGACCCTTGTTTCCTTAAATGATTTATGAAAGCCATGACTTATTTTGATCATTTGAGTTTTGATTGGGAAATAATGAATGTGGGTGGATTGTTGGTTTTCAAATGTATTTATGAAATTCTTTTAAATTGAACATTGTTAATAATCTTCATTGGATGTAGGGGTTTTGGTGAGTGGAGTTGGATTTCGGGTTTTCAAATACCGTCGTATATAAGTTTTAAAAATATGGTTTTACTTGTTGGATCGTTTAAGTTGATGGATCTCTTTTGGAAATGATTCTAGCTTCTTACTTTCTCCTTATGGCTTATTTATTTCTTCGGTTTTTGAATCGAAAATAATTGGTTGGATTTATGCTTATTGAATTTAAATTGAGCTATGTATTACGTTTATGGATTTAAAGTTTTTCTTTGGAAGTACAATAATATTTACTCTTGGTGGAAAGGATTTATGTTTTGGCTGTGGAGAAAAATGGTATTTAAACCACCTTGTCAGTACCCCCTCCCTCTCTTTATCAGACCGACTCTGCACTTGCCTCGAGGTTACGCGACAGTGTATGATAGTGATCTCAGACTGGCTCTGCACTTGCCTAGAGTTTACTCGGTTATGTATGACAGTGGTCTGAGTTATTCCCTCTGCGTGCAAGTATGACGATTGTGGGCTCTGCATTTGTATGACAATGCAAAGGCTCTGCACATGTATGATAGTTATCCTGGCTTTGTGAGTACCTTGAGATCACTCGGGCTCGTATGACAATTTCCCCTCTCCCTTGGGTGTCTAATTTGGTGTGAGTTGTTATTACTAAGTTTGTATGGATTTACTTCAATTCTACTAAATTTGTACAATTGTGATTACTTAAATTTCTTAGCGCATTGAGCATACTTAATTGGATTTTAAATTAATTATTTACTCATTGATTTTACATCCATTTGCTTCGAAGCTTCTGCGAAAGGGTTTTAAAACTGGGGGACTTCAAAACCAAGCTTGATTTTAAGGAAAAAGGGTTTTGTTGTGGAAATAAGTTTTACGAAGGGTTTTACGCTATTAATTAATTCATGTCTACTCACTGAGATTTTCTCACATCTTATCTGTTTTGGTTTTAAATTTTCCCCCAGGTAGAAGCGGTCGAGCCAAGAGGAACGACGAGGCATTTTGTAAACATTTCACACTACAAGAAATTCGGGATTAGGCAACGAAACAATAGGCAACGCTGCAAAATTCGTTGCCTAATGCGAGAATAGGCAACGAAGTTGTTTACAAGCGCAACGATTATGTACTTGATCTATGATAATTAATAGGCAACGATCTCGATATTATAGGCAACGATGTTTTGGTTGCTGAGTATGAGAATAGGCAAGGAGATAAAAAGTGGGTTGCCTATAATTGGGCGGGAAATGATCACAACGATGAGGTCGTTGCCTATTGTTTTCAAGTGGTTGCCTATTCATTTGGAGGAAAATTTTGGCACCATAATGAACATAATATAGGCAACGACTGTTTTTGTCGTTGCCTATGCGTATAGGCTATGAATGTGCAAGAGTTTAGGTAACAAAGTGAATTTGTTTTCTATTAAGTTTGGCAACGATTACTCTATAATAGGCAACAAACATGAACGCAATATTGAAAAAATATAAGGCAACGAATTCAGTACAATAGGCAACGACGTGGTCATTGCATATTGTGGGGATTGGCAAGAAACTAAGTTGGGCGTTGTCTATTAGTACAAGAGAAAAAGGCACAGAGTTTAGCAACAACGAGGTCGTTGCCTATTATTTTTCACGTGGTTGCCAATTCATATGTGGAGGATTTTTGGCACTATATTTAATATAAAATAGGTATGGACCGTTATTGACATTTTATATGAGTAGATATAAGCAATAAACTTCCCAATATAAGAAACAAATTAAACTGAACACATTGATTTTTGACCCTTATAAGGCAATAATCTTATGAACGATAATTGTTGATTAATAGAAAAAAAAAGTTTTGGAGTCGAGTTGTTTTTTTTTTTCTTTGAACATTTATGTAGATGGAGAGAGTCCATGCATATAATATAAAGATATTACTACTTAATATAAATCAAGACAAAACAAGGAAGGGGCAAATCCCCTGCACATTTCTAAGTGTAGTGCAATGAAACTTTGACATGCTGATATGTTTAAAAAGGGATTCAGCTCCATTACTTCATTATAAGTCTTTGCCCTTCTTTCCTAGCTCTTAATTCACAAACTCTGCATGCTTCTCAATAATAACAATACAATTAACATTGTTCTTCTTGAAAGTTAAAAAAGGAATAAATAGGAATATTGGAAGTTGAAAGCTCAAGCAGGACATTGAAACTTATAAATTACATTAATAGTAAATATTTTGCTCACAATATATACATATATAATTTCCAAATACATGCACTAATTAATCTTGAGCTAATGCTATTTCTCAATGTCTTGCTTTTTCGTATTTCCAGAGCATGGCTAATATGTGATTCTTCTTATGCATCAACCTCCATCTTTATCTCTTCACTTAAGATGCGATGATTGTAATGAGCTTCTTCAATGAATAAATAGGTTGTCACTTAAAACTTTCACCTCTTCTTTCAAACTCCAAAAGTTGGTTAATTGTGTATGAAGGGCAAGCATGCAAGACCATCTCCTGGTACTGAAATCATGAAAAAAAAAAATATTGGATTTTGAATGTTCAAGCTCGTTATAATAAATAATATACTGCAACCACATAACTTGTAACTTGAGAAGTCCATTCTAACATAATATTAGCAGCCAATAAGAAGTTCAAATTATGGTTTTCTGCTCAAAGCCCATAACTTTCATACAACTACAGTCTACAGTTAATAACTCATATTAATTTTCTACAAAGAAAGATGTAGAGAACATTGTAAAAATCCCATAAACAACAATGACTCCTATGATCAATTGCTATCATCAAATCTAAGGCATATCCATAACTTACCACCTACGGACAAATGTATTCCTCGAAATTTAACACAAGGGAAAAAATGTTCAATTTATCATAATGAAGTAACGCTTCTCTTGAAATTAATGAAATAAACAGCAACCTCATGCTATCATCATCGATTTCAGATTCTCAAAAGGAACCCACAACAAATTACTCATAATTTCATTGAACAAAAGCCACAATCATGGAGGATGATTTCACCCAAAAAACAAAAGCCCCTCCTGACTTAACCTATTAAGCCATAACTATGAATGATGATTTAACCCAAAAGCCCGTCCTGACTAGCCAATTTATTCTACCCAACAAATTAAAAAACAAAAAATACAGAAATAATTACAAAAATGGTGAAGAAAAAAAAAACAATTCTGAAAATGAAAAGCTCAAGCACCTTAATGGGATCAGCCTTCTCACCCTGCACAACCACCTTGTGAGTCTTGCAATTTGTGCTCACATCTTCAACCCCTAAAATTAAACACAAACAACCCATTAACATAAATCTCAAAACATAAATTACTTGTTCCTTGAATAGAAGATGCAAGAATAGAAGCTAGGGGAATTTTCCTTGACAAACATATTTGTTTCAATATTCATTTAGGCATACGCATTGCACTCATCACTATATTATTCAATGGCAGCAACAAAACAAACTCAGAAAAACAGCACATAACGAGTTCATAAAATCATAAGCTAAAATGTGACCACGTGAACAAAAGTTAAGGTTTAAAGCAAATAACATATCTGTAACCGAGGGTTCAACTCTAAGAAATTGTACTTGCCAGTGTCCATACTGTATAGATACTAACAGTAGCTGCTCCAACGTAATTAACACTTTTAGCCAACCTTCGAGCAGCCAAATTTTTATTCTAAATCACTAAATGAGTCAACATTAACATTCTCATCCTCATCCTCATCTCCGGATTGTATTCTAGCCTCTTCTATATCATCATTAATAAAGTCATCAACATCATTAGATTTGCTATTTTCAGCATCAACCAAATTTGTATCAATATTTTCATGTTCACCATCATGTCTACACAAAAATGCACCAGAGTTGTCGTCGTCGTCGTCATAATTATCATCATTGTAATCGTTATCAAGCTCATCATTGTCACTGTTATCAAGCTCATCACTAGCATCATCGTCCTCTTTCTCGGGTACATCCCACAAGTGTCTATGTTCAATCCTCTGAACAACTTTCCATCCAGGGCCCAACACTGGATCGTCTACATAAAACACCTGATTTGCTTGGGTTGCTAGCACATAAGGATCGTTTGTATACCACCGACTATTTACATTCACAGATGTGAGATGATAATCTTGAATAATTAGTTTCCTCTTAGCATCTGTGTTGTACCACTCACATTTGAAAAGAATGACATTATATTTTATGAATTGCACTTTTAAAACACTTACCAAATGTCCATAATAATTACAATCTTCACCACCATGCGACCCAGGTGTCCTTAACCCACTATTTTGGGTCATGCGGATCCTTTCATACTGCCTTGCTGACCACCTAATCCCATTCACAATACACTTTGGATATTCGACACATCGCGAATCTGGACCTAGTGCTAATGCATACAACTCTTCATTGACCAATAGAGACCCCTCATTATATAATATTGTAACACGATTCTTAAACCACTCAGGAAACAGTTTCATATGTCTGTTCTAAATTGTCAAGACTCTCATGTTCTAACATTTGATAATGCTCACTACAAGAAAACATTTAAAGGATTAGAATACATGCATTACAAATAAAACTTTTTTTTTTTTTTTTAAAAGGACTTTGTAGGGTAACGTCCCTTATATTTTTTATTTGTATAAAGTCTAGTATGGCGCTGATAACCTATGGAACTTGCTTGTATGGATGATCTATTTTATTTTGGACGGGTCAGAGACCTTTGTTGCTTTGTGGTAGAGGTGGCTGAAAGACATAGAAGTGTTTCTAGCCCAAAAGGTGAAAAATTACTAGGAGACTATAAAGCCCTTGAGTTTGAAAGTTGTCACAATGCTGATCTCAAGCAGGGCAACAGTTAGTGTGAAACAGTTTTGGAAATTAGAATCATGAAGCACCAAACAATGCGACAACACTGATGTTTTGAGCTTTGTGGCTGAAGGTGCACTGAAAACAATTAACAATCCACCTTGTCAAGAGGGTTAAATGACCTTTAATTGCAATGCCATTAAGCCATATATATATAGTGTATACATATACATATATATGCTAATACACCTAAGATGTACTTGTGATTTTGTTGATATAATACTGACACTGAGTATTATTCTTGTGCTCATCCATTAGAGTAGGCAACATCTGACAAGCAACCAATGTACTGAGTTATGAGTTATTACAATCAAATTAGGCAAGAGGTTATAGCATAATTCAAATTGGTGAAAATAATGAGAGAGGGGCAGTCCAAAAAAAAATGGAGAGAGAGAGAGGCTCTGAATTTCCTAGCTAGTAGTGAAATTTGTTAGATGCCTTGGCAATCTTCCCCTTTCAAGCCAGTTTTTAAGGGTGAGTTAAAGCCCATGAGGCTTTAACATAGTATCATATTCCATGGTGTGTATTCCTAGACATTTTGGACAAACTAGTGTATCTTGGGCATTGGGCTTGGTAACCCGTTTGTTGGGCAGTGTTCTCGTATGACGGTTATAAGTCTTGGGCAATTCTCCCCTTATAAGCCGATTTTTAAAGGTGAGTTAGGCCTATGAGACTTTAACAAAATTTTCATTTACTGATTCGAAGCCAAGCAAAAGCGATTTGAATGGAGAGGGCTGGTTCTAATCTAACACCAAGACACGAACAAAGTTTTTTCATGTCATAATAGAAAATTCCGATATACTAGTTGAGTCAATAAATTACATGACTATTTTTTATGTTGCAAGAGGAAAATATACAAAGCACCAGCTCACTAAAGTGGACGAACTTGACAAACATGAGACCTTGAAAACATGAGTAGTGTTAGAGATTTCAAATTTATATTCTAAATTTGGATACCAAATGATGTGTCAATGTTTTATTGATTCGTATATGGCCCACTCTACGACTCATTTATTTCACAAGTAAAACTGACACGTATATGACACAATATTATTTGGGATTAAATTTGGGATCTCTATCATTATTTCAACATAACCTAAAATTAAAAGGAAAAGAAATATTATGTATTTTAATTTTTTTTTTCTTTCAAATAAGTAGGTGAAGAGATAAGAGACAAACTAAATATATCACTTACTGATTGATAATATCTACCTTACTTATTCTATTCAGGAGGAAAAAGGATTGAAAAAAAAATCAGGGGGCTTTATGATCGGAGAAGGAGGAGGGGGCCGACTCGCTAAATTCACTTAAGAAATTGACAACATGATTGCCGTTGGATTGGTTGCGATGTGGTTTGGGCAGAAAGCTGATTACTTTGTGGTTTTGTTTAGGGTTTGATTTTGTTGAAGAAATTTAGGGAATTCGATTGTCGTTTTGGTTTTCTGTGACAGTCGTTTTGCTTTTAGTTTGTTTAGGCTTTGCCTGTTTGGGCTTTGCTATTGTCTTTTGTTTGTATCTCTGCCTTTTGGGGATTTTTTAATATCATGTTGTTTCGACTAAAAAAAAAAACATAAACAAAATCTTAAATTGCGTATAGAAACAAAACAAAACAAAACGAACCACTTTATAGGGGAAAGACACTTTCCAATAAACTATCTTTGAAGGATGAGGTCTATGGTCTGAGACTAAATGAAGGGGAAGATCTTCATGAGCATATCAGTAAGTTCCAAAGCTGCGTTAACAATTTATCCAAGTTAGATGTAAAGTCCGATGAAGATGACAAGGCACTTTTGCTCTTGAGATCCTTGCCGTCATTTTTTAAACACTTCAAGACAACTTTAATCTTTGGTAAGGATTCCCTAGTATTTGATGATGTTGTTGAATCTTTACAATCATATGAGAAATGACTAATGTCACAGAGGGCTCACAAGCACAAGGGCTCTATGTTAAAGGCAAGGAGAGGGGGCGGTCCAAAGCAAGAGGAGATAATTATGTTAATAAGGGTAGATCAAAATCCAAAGGGAAGAAGAATGGTTGCTTCATGTGTGGTGCATCAGACCATTGGAAGAAAAATTGCGCCATATGGAAGGAAAGAAAGGCAAAGGCTATTGCTCAGAGTTCCAATACAGCCATTGTTGTCACTACAGACAATAGTGATGGGGAACTACTTGCAATATCATTAGGCTCAAATGCTATATCTTATTGGATTTTGGATACCGGGTGTACATTCCACATGTGCTCAGTAAGGGAATGGTTCGACACTTTTGAAGAGAACTGTAGTGGAGAAGTTTTGATGGGAGATAACTCACCAGGTCAGATCCTAGGTATTGGATCAATTAAAATTCAAATACACGATGGAGTTGTGAGAACTTTGGGAAAAGTAAGATATATTCCAAAGCTCATGAGAAATTTGATATCTTTAGGCACACTAGACAAGGCCGGCCATAAGTATGTTGTAGAAGGTGGAAGACTCAAAGTTATCAAAGGGTTACTTGTGGTGATGAAAGCTGAGATTCAAAACAACAACCTCTACAAGCTTCTAGGAAGCACAGTAACAGGCAATGCTGCAGTTTCTACTGAGGCAGGTTTAGTAGACAAATCAGAACTCTGGCATCACAGGCTAGGGCACATAAGTCTAAGGGGAATGCAAAAACTACACAAAAGAAATCGGCTAGAAGGTGTTAGTAATTGCATATTGAATTTCTACAGGTACTGTACTTTGGGAAAGCAAAAAAAAAAAAATTGCATTCAAGGTTGGAAATAAGGAGAACACAAGCAAGGGTCTGCTAGACTATATTCACACAAATTTTTGGGGTCCTGCCCCATGTCATTTGCTATGCAAGCAAGACCCTCACCGATGCCCAACTCAACTATTCCACCACTGAAAAAGAACTTTTGGCGATTGTCTTTGCACTATACAAGCTTAAGTCTTACCTTTTAGACACCAAGGTTATTTTTTATTGTTGATTTCTCTACCTCAGGTGCAAAGTTGTCAATTTTTTGTATAAATTGGGAAGTCGGGGGTTGTCGTACCCAAGAAATTGGATTGAGACTTCAAGCACAATTTAGATTGATTTTAGGGTATAAAACTAACAACAAGCTACTATGTACTATGCAAAGCCACGGCTAAGCATCATGATATACACAAATGAGTAGTATTTGGTTGTTGGTTGGTTGATTGATAACAAGTAACACTAAAATTCAAGACAAGCTAATTTAAATAGAAAGCTAGCAAATTTAAGTACAAGTTTAAATTGATGATGATATGAGATTTGAGGTTGTTAAGGGTTCATATAAAGCCTTCCATATAACAAACAATGCAATTAATGATTATGTCAAATTTGATATATTAGATTCCCTCCTAACACTACAAGAAAAAAACCCTTTAACAACGTGCATTTCGCGTTGTTAAAACCTTTTCACAACATGAGCCCCCACGCTATTGAATCCGCAGTTGTTAATACTCTAGAACAATTAACAACGTGCATTGCACGTTGTCAAAAGTTCACGAACACGTTGTTAATACATATAACCAGATGTACGAATGAAGAAACAACAACGTTTGCATGTTGTCTAGTATATAAATCGCAACGCGCGGCGCATGTTGTAGTATATAAGTTTTGACAGCGTGCATATGTGCGTTGTAGTGAATCCTTTGACAACATGCCACGCACGTTGTTATACAAATTTTTTTTAAAAAAAATTAACAAACATGACCTATGCAGCTATGCTACAACCAAAATTTATATCCACAATAAATCTTATATACCAAAAGAAAATATATCTCATTAATTCACCAATCAAAAGTTATTTCCCAATGAAAAGATAACTAAAAAAAATATATATATAAATTTAGTTAAGAGAATTAAACATCCACCAATTCTTCATATGAAATGAAATTAGAAAATATTGACGTGGACACCTTGCATTACAAAATTTGGTGTGTGGCCTATTTGCTAAGTCTGTTCTTCACTATACTAACACCAACAGCACCATCACAAGTTCACAAAACATGCTGATGCAAAAACCATCCTGCCTTGAATATATTGAAATTGAGATAGGATAACCTAACAGCACCATCACAAGTTCACAACACAAGCTGATGCAAAAACCACCCTGCCTTGAATATATTGAAATTGAGATAGGATAGCAGCGAGTCCATCTTGGGGTCACCACTACAAACATACAGAGATGAGAAAATAAGAGAGAGTGAGAGGGGGAGTGACTTGTATGTTTGCACTAAATACAAGAAAAAACAGAAGAAAATTGCATCTCAGCTGAGGCTAAAAAAATACCAACTGAGGTTGAAATTATGGCATAGTAAATATCAATTGAGGCTGAAAAAATACCTGAAAGAAAGTCATATCTCTTCCTTTTATGAACAATTGAGGCTGAATAGCTTTTCTACAGCAGTTTGATAGAGCTTTTGGGCCATGCAACTGTACTGCCTATAGCTTCACCAAGCCGTTTGAATTCATCTGTGGCCCTATACAAAGACAGCTGTTCATTGAGCACGTCATCAACCCATACCTTCCAACAATCACGCCCAAGGGGTATGTGATGTACGTTCATCCTTGGGTCTGTTGATGAAATGCGTCCTTCAGCCACAACTTCCTCTGAATCAAAATTGTACCAATGCAAGAGCTGACACTTTACATTTTCCAGATTGTTGCTTTTGTCTTGCATCTGACGGCTTCCTTGTTGTGACTACAAATAGCATAATGAAATTGATATCAAGACTAATGTGTTTATATTTCATCTTAAAGAAAAATGTACAAAACTATATTTGTAATGAAAGTCTACTTACAACAGGAGTACATGCATGTGAGCTTATCATATCCTCCACATTTTTGGTTTGGTGTTGCAAAAAAGATACAAGTAAGATTGACATAGAATTTGTAAGTATTAGAACATTATAAGATTGAAACTGACTTAGTACATGGATCATTACACGAAATTAAGTACCTCTTGACTCAATTTTAAAATTGCTTCTAGCTTAGCTTCAAAACTGTCCAACTTTTCACCTTGAGTTTTTACTATAGCTTCAAGCTCCTTAACTTTTACATTACCATGAACTGCTGCATTTACTTTGGAGGGAGTCACACCAAAACCAAGGGCACGAACTCTCCCACGAGTTTCAGGTCCCAAAACTCTTGCAAGAGCATCATCTTGTACAAGATCTTTGCTTGGTGGATTCTCTTTTGACTCACTAACCTTCTTTATTTTTTCCTATAAAAGTTGAATATTATCTCAGCAAAATAGCATCAGTATTACACAAGTGAGAGCTTTTGTGAGGCTTACCATTAAGTCACCAGCTACCTCATTGACAGGGGTTCCATCCTTTTTCTGATATGCTTTAAGCCATAAATCAACCCTGGTTATTTGTTCAGGATTAGGATGGTTCAGTTTCTACATGAGTATATAACATATTCAGCTATATTAACTTAGCAAGCAGTTCAAGTTATAAATACAAACAGCACAATCAATTCAGTTTGTTACCATTTCCTGCTCCAAGCGAGCATAGCCCCTTCGACTCATTGTATATTTGATTTTTTGCTTCTTAGCCATTGCTTGGTACTTTTCCTTTCAGCCTATACAAACATATTTTCAAATGTTAACCAAAAATAGTACATAATTCAGTTCTAAATTTTCATCACAACTCTCTCTCAGAAACTGTCATTGTAGAACAGTCAACTTTGAGGATTAAACTGCACCTCCTCGGAAGGAATTATCTAATGAGCCTTATATCGTTGGAAAGCTTTGGAAGTCAGCTTTTTGGAGAATTTGACGGATTGTGATTCCGAATTTTATAGAGGGAGATATGATGGTTTTAGTGCCAGCTGTTCAGTACAGGAAATTTGTGCGAAAATTTACCATAAAAATCAGTTCAAGGCTACTTCAAAAACTAAAATAAAAAAACTTACTCGAAATTGAGGTCCAAGTCTCTCGGTGACAAATTGGTACCATGCTGCGTTTGATGTCACATTTGGTGGTTTCAAAAGGCCCATAGCACGTTTCTTATTTAGCATTTCACTTGCTCGAAAAATCTGGTTTGTTACTTTACATCTATATTGCCTCCAATAATTTGCCATCATTTGGAAAACAATGGGTTGATGAACCTCATTCACAATGAAGTATTGCTGCAGTACAAAGAATTATTAGATATTAATTTTTTTTAATAGACTTTGATGAAAACATAATAATCAACTGAATGTGTGTCTCATCTGAATTAAAGACCATAAATCACCCTTCAACTTACTCCATTCTTCCTTCTCAAGGTCCTTCCAAGTTATCACGATAGGCACATGTTGGCGTGCTATGACTTCAAGGAAGGAGACTAGTTTTTGTGAGTTTTTCCCATAAGGTTGCCCTTTGACATTGAAAGCCACCGGAAGCTTTTCAATTTCACCTTTTGGCAGGACTCCCATTGTAGTTGGACCTCGTGTCTTTTTTGGTTCTGTATGATCTGCATTTTCAGGGGGTCTCTCATTATTGGCTGGTTCATTAGGTGGAGTAGTGGCTACCTCATTGGCTGGATGAATAGGTGGCAGCATGGGTCTCTCATTGGCTGGATCAATAGACTGCATCATGGGTCTCTCATTGGCTGGATTAGCAGTCTTCTTTTGTAGTTTTGCAGACTTTCCTTTAGGGTCTTGTTCCTTAGTCCTTTTCACTCCATTAGTGGTCTTCTCATTGACAATGCTAATTCCCTCATTTCTAGGGCTGCCCATTGGTTTGGTATTTACCGAACCGACCGACTACCGATCGAAATTTTTTGGTTTAGTAAATCGATTTTAACATGCCGAAAATCGAAAATCCGAAACCAAAAAATTACCGAAAAAGTTGGTTTGGTTTTGGTAAAAACCGAAAAAAGTTGGTAAACCGACCGATTACCGAAAATTATGACCGAAAGCAACCGAATCGATTATTACCGAAAAAACCAAAATATATACCGAAAAATCCGAAACAATTACCGAAATTTAGTTATATATATTTATATGTAATATTATTACATTAATGATTTAATATGGTTAGTATATGGTTATATATATTTATATGTATTATTATTACATTAATATGCTTAGTATATAGTTTATATACTTTATAGTTTATGTTTATATAGTACATAGTTTATAATACCATATAGTTTATATAAATATATAGTTTATAACTTTACTAACTTTATATAGTATATAATTTATAACTCTATATAGTATATAGTACAAAGTATAAACAACTTATATAATAATGTTTTAATATATAATTTCAGTTATACTTATACCCTATATAATAATATTACTAATTAGTATATAGTTTTAGACTTTTAGTTATAGTTTATATGAGATAAATCATAAACTATAAACTACATAATAATATTACTAATTAGTATATAGTTTTAGACTTTCAGTTATAGTTATAGTAATATTATATCATATACTTGCTTATACCTATACCCTATATAATAATATTACTAATTAGTATATAGTTGCTTATACCTATAATATATTTGCTTATATCTTTGCTTATACCTATATAATAATATTACTAATTAGTATATAGTTTTAGACTTTCAGTTATTCTTATACCCAATTGGGACATTAATTTGCTTAGTATATAGTTTATAGTTTATAATTTATAATTTATAATTTATATAGTATATAGTTTATATATGTAGTTTATAACTTTATATAGTTTGTAAACTTTGTATAGTTATATAGTATAAACTATATATACTAAAAGTATAAAACTATATATTATAGTTATAAACTTATAACTTATAAGGTATATCCATATATGGTATAGGCTGTATAGCTATATAGGGTATAGACTGTAGACTTATGAAGTATATTAGTATAGACTATAGGGTATATACTATATAGTATACTTGCATAAGATATAGGGTATAGTGGTATACTAGTATAGGATTATAGTATACTAAATTACTAATATATATGGGATATGGTATATGGTATATAGGACTATAGAGTATAGGGTATGGTATATGGTATAGTGGCTATAGCCATATAGGGTATAGGGTTTAGGGTTTAGGGTATTTTTAATTAGTTTTTATATGAAATCTATTAAGATTATTATAGGGTCAATATATATCTAATTATGTATATAAATTATATATATGTTTTATATAAATTATAAAACACATAATAATTAAAAGTTTAAAACATATGTAAATAAGTTAAATAACTAAATAAGTAAATATGTAAGTGATGTATAAGGTTTTTATTAAACTAGTTAATACTTAATAGTTAATACCCTAAAGTTCTAAACAATTAGAAATTTCAAACTAAAACAGAAAATAACTTTGGTCAAAAAAAAAAAAAAAAAAAATAGAAAATCACTAAAAGTCTAAAACACAAACACAAATCAGTGAACGCTCTCGATTCAGAACTCAAAATAGATAACCCTAGCCGCCTAGCCTCACTCAGACCCTCTCTCGCCTCGCCTTCGCCTCTCTCTCGCCTCGCCTTCGCCTCTCTCTCGCCCTCGCCTTCGCCTTTCTCTCGCCCTCGCCTTCGCCTCTCTCTCACTCAGACCCTCTCTCGCCGAGTCGCCGCCTTCACCCTCGCCTTCGCCTCTCTCTCGCCTCGCCTTCGCCTCTCTCTTCCCCTCGCCTTCGCCTCTCTCTCGCCGCCTTCGAGAGAGTCTCACCAAAAACGCAGAAATCAGAAACTCACTCAGACTCTCTCTCTCTCACCGAGTTTCGATCTCCCAGAAACCATACACTCTGTCTCTATCACCCAGGTTATAGCTTCGATTTGTTTACATTTGATTTTGTAGTTTTATTCATCTGTCAATCTCTTTATCTTGTTTATGAATTAATATTTGGATTTTGTACTAATTTACGCAGGCTCAGAAACAGTCACTTGCAGCAATTTAACCTGAAGCCAAGACATGTTGAAGTGATACCCTGATGATCAATGAAGTCTGTTCACCAATGAAATCTGGTATCTAATAAATTTCTTGACTGAACTATGTATGCTAAAGTTACAATATTTATTGCATATCTATCTGCCACAAGATGAATGTTAGTTCAGATTTGCATATCTAATTCTGATTCCCTTCTGAAATATATGGTGGACAAGATTGTGCATTGGTAAATATTCTGTGAGATTCATTCATATACCATTTAGATCTGGCTTTTAATATATTGGAGAGTGCTAATCTAGTTTTTGAAACTTCTGGTAGAGAGACCATTTAGATTTCAGGTTGTATTTGAAAGATTGACATGGAGATAAAAAATTGAGATTTTGAATATAATTGCCAAAGCAGGGCCACAAGTGAAATTGCTTATGAATTTTCATATCCACTGCAGGAAATTGCTTATGAAAATTCTAAGTGTAGGAACTTTCAGCATGAATTTCTGCATATTCAATTTTACTTGGTTCATTTATAAACAAAAAGAAAAATGCTTTTGCAGATCAATTTTGTGTCATCAAAGAAAACTACTTTGCTTGGGTGATGTTATAGGGTTTATTGCAGGGAATTTGCAGTTGAAAGATGTATATATATACTCGATTTACTATATTCACCATGGGCCAGTATAATTTGATAAAGAGCACACATAATACAATCCATTAGAAATTAGTCTACTGATCCTTACAATTTGTTCCTCCTGGGAAACACTACAAATACACAAAGATAAATTTGTATTGGCCACTTATAGTTCATATCATACAACAGTAATAGGTTAATAGCAGTAGCAACAAGGCTTAGGTGAAATTAATCATTCCATTATTCTACCCCTTCATAGCAGACACTATAAATTGCAGCATGAGATGCCTTTATTCCTTCAAATTTTCCTTCTAAGCTTAGAGGTCCACAGAATCCCAAGTATGAGAAGCATTCATTTTAATCATCACAGTTCCCTTGTCAAAACCAAATGCAACCCTGCAGGGAGTAGTATATATCATTAAGTACACATCACATTTTCCTCAGTTATTGCATAACATTATCTGATTTTGAGGCAATAAATTTTTCCACCATAACATGTTTGAATATCTACTTACTTGTGTGATCCTTTCATGTGTCCTATATTGCTAAGTATCTAGTTAATTAATTTTCTGTTTGAAGCAGTAGTTATGGTTTCTTTCAAAAGATATGAGATACAGAAACCATTATTCCATTTAATTCAGATGTCTTGAAACCCCTTGAAGATTTGATTAAACTAACTGATCAATGATGCATATAATTAATTGAAGGAGTATTTTATTCGTCACATGGATGGTTGCACCCTTGATACTGAAGGAGAGAAGGAAAGGGTCATCAAATGTATTGATGCTGCAATTCGAAGAAGAGTAAGCGAGGTTAGTGAAAAGTCTATCCAACAGGAAATGCTCATTTTAATTAGCATTATTAATAGGATAATCACAATTTACAAATAATAATATGTTTTCCAGTCCCTAACATAATGGAAAAATAACTAATCCATACATTATTACAATTTTTCATTCATATGTATCATTATTTATTTATGTTCTTATCAGCACAGTGGTTACTTTTTATACACTCAAATCTTGTCTCTTCAGATTTCAGCAAATTACATAAGCACCCCTGGGAAGTTGATATGCTGCAGCCCCAGGTCTTGAAGCCTTTGACCTTGAAGTTTAGAGAGTGATCTTCAATATTTTATTTAGTAGTTTATTTTCTGAATTGTAAACTTTGTTCTTATTAATTTGGGTTTATTGTAATTTCTGGATTATTCTAGTTAATTTGGGTTAATTTGGGTTTTTTTAATAGTTTATAATCTCAATAGTTGATACTTGATAATTTGATCTTTGGATATGTGATAATTTGATTTTTGGATATACTGATATACTGATATACTTGATAATTTGATCTTTGGATATGCTGATATGCTTGCTGGTTGTTTGTGCTGGTTGTGTAATCTAATTGTAATATTAATAATTTAATATATATATAATTGATTGGATTCTTAATGCTAATTGTTATATTGGATTCTTAATGCTGATATGTCTTGCTGGTTGTGTAATGTGTGTGTGTGTGTGCGCGCAGGGAAAAGGCCTAAAAGGCTTGGATTTTTTTGTTTATAATTTTTTTTTTCTGCTGTAAGCTATAATGAACATTGTTTACCAAAATACCAAAAATACCGAAAATTACCGAAAATTGAAGTATCCGAAAATTACCGATTACCGAAAAAATCGATTTGGTAATCGGCATCCAAATTGAATTACCGAAAATGTTGGTAATCGAATCGGTAAGGCCATTTACCGATTCGATCCGACCGATGGGCAGCCCTACTCATTTCCATTATGGGTTTCAGCAACAAAAAGAGCTCGACGTTGCTGTGACCCTCTCTTTTCGGGTCTCTTAGAGGTCTGAACAACCAAGTAATTAAGGGAGCTTGTGAGAAACAACTTATTAAACACTTGATCATGATAAACAAGCCCAAGAAAAAAAAAAAAAAAGTAACTTTTGTGCATTTATTCAAAACCAAATACGTATGTGAAAGCCTTACCTCAACAGAATCCATTTTGTGACCTTTGCTTGATTCAACAGTGAAGCTAGCTATTCCTCAGCAAAATGCTACCAACAAACCTGGAAAAAGAAAGGAGATTGTATAATTTAGCAAAGTACCTGAGATTATTTTATAAATTAAACTCTTTCATAACTAAGAAGTTACAACTAAAAAAAAAAAAAATTAATTCTAAACATTAATACAAAAGCAACCACAAACTATTCCACAACAATAGGCTTCAATATTTACCTAATTACAAACCATTAATATAAAGATGAAGATACATTTCTGGAGTTCACTTAATAAATAACACAAGCTAGCCATCACACTTGGAATAAGTTTTACTAAAAAAAAAAAAAATTAGCATAAGCACATCAAAATTAGGACACCAATGAAATACATTATGCATCACATAGCACCCCATCCACACCCATCCGTGCATATTCTTCTTCCTCATCTCCATTGTAACTAAGTCTTGATACATCAAATGGTGTAGATGGTACACATTCAATCTCATCACAGCTATCAAACTCTTTAAACCCTCTTGGTGGTGGGTGCATCACAACATACCAATTTGAAGTATCATCCACCCTAGAATAAAAAAATTTCTTAGCTTGTGATGCTAGAATAAAAGGATCTTTTTGAAACTGACTTTGTCCTTGATAGAGGTTGACTAATGTGAACCCATCCTCAACTTTCACACCATTCACAATATTTGCCCAATCGCATTTGAATAGTGCAATATGAAATGAATTATAGGACAAAACTATGACATCTCTCAAAACCCCATATTAATTGACTTTCTCATTAACCATTGCATTGTCCCTTGCACTAGCTCTACAAACCGTTGCCGCTTCAATGGTAACTCCACTCATTTGTCGAGATTTCTCTTTATCTTGAGTGCGAAATCGAATACTATTTATAAGCAACCCAAAATATGAAAGGGCCTGCTGCAATGGGCGACGTGAAAGCCACCTTATAATCTTTGACAAATTTTGGACCACCATCTCAGCCTTAATATGTTTAAGGTATGAGCATAAGTTAGAAATAACAGTGGCAAATAAGATAAAAGTGAAATCTAATTGTGTAATGTCAAATATATGCATGGCAACCTTATTTGCAAACCATGAAGTGAATGACTCCATGTGTTTCTTCTCTAACAATGCATCATTCCTTTCGAGACGTCTATCTAAAGTCTTAAGCTCATCCTTGTGCATTCTAGTACAAAAAGCTAGATGTTAGATTAATTTCACCAATGTCTCTTAATTTCTATTTTTAATGTAGAAAAAGGCATTTCTAGAGCAAGAATGACTTACTGTACATAAGGCTCAACTTCTTGTGTATTACACAACGCATAGCGATGGGCAGCTTCTAACATTTCTGGAGTAAGAATGATTTGCTTCTTTGCAGATAAAGAGCGCCCTTCCAGCAATAAACCATTCTCAAACTCTTCATTGCGTGCATGCCTAGAGCCTATATCATCAGCTTTTGTTATGTACTTGCTACATAACAATGCGCACTCTTCAGCAAGGTATCGTTCAGCAATACACCCTTCAGGCCGTGCACGATTCATAACATAACCTTTCAATACTTTCATATACCTAAAATAACGATAAAATCTCTATTTAAGATTTTACATTACTTAGAACAAGTTATACTTACAAGTAATAAAAATAAAATAAAAAATTACCTCTCAAATGGATACATCCAACGGTATTGTACTGGTCCACATAATCGAGCTTCTCGTCCTAAGTGAATTGTCAAATGGACCATAATATCAAAGAATGAAGGAGGAAAAAACCTTTCTAGCATGCACATAGTGTCCACAATATCTTCCTCCAACTTTTCCAGTTTGTTTCTATCTACAACTTTCTGACACAACTCATTAAAAAATGCACACAATCTGAAAATGGCAGTTCTAGGCCCTTTGGGAAGAAGACCTCTCAATGCCACTGATAACAGTTGTTGCATTAGAAGGTGACAATCATGAGACTTCAGCCCAAATACCTTGCAGTCCACTAGGGATATACAGTTTCCAAGATTTGACCCATAACCATTAGGCAATTTTAAATTTGCAAGCCTACTGCAAAAAAGTTGCTTTTCTGTCTTGGACAAAGTGTGAGGTGCTGCTGGAAGATAAAATTTATTCCCTCTTTTTTCAGGATGTAAATCGCTTCTAATTTGCATTTCTTCCAAGTCCTTACGAGAATTTACTCCATCTTTAGTTTTCCCCTTCAACATCAAAAGTGTTCCAATAATGCTCTCACAAATGTTTTTTTCAATGTGCATGACATCTAAATTGTGGCGGACAAGAAGACTCTGCAAATTGCAGCAACCATGGTCTGTGTTATAATCATGATAAGCTATTCTAAAATGTAAAAAAAAAAAAAAAAAACATGTATTGACACTTTAAAAGAAAATGACTAATATCATTACCTTCCAATATGGTAACTCAAAAAAAATTGACTTTTTCTTCCACTTGGTTTCAGATGGCAGATTTGTGTCATTCTTCTTCTTCCTCTTTCCTATTGTTTTCTTATCCTTTTTCCCAAAGTTATTCACAATTCCATCAATTTCAACATAAATTTCCTCACTTGTAGAAATCTTAGCCTCCTCCCATTTTCATGATGCCCATTAAACCAACTTTGTCTCGTTCGAAGGGGATGACTTGGAGCAAGAAATCGTCTATGACCCATATACGTAAACTTACGGCTATAGGTCAACTAATTTGAAAATGTGTCTTCACGACAAACGGGACATGCAACTTTTCCTTTGGTGGGCCATCCGGATAAGTTTCCATAAGCAGGAAAGTCATTGATTGTCCACATCAAGATAGACCTTAAGTGAAAAGTCTCCTTACTAAATGCATCATACATCTCCACTCCATTGGTCCATAGCACTTTTAAATCGTCTATAAGTGGCGCCAAATACACATCTATGTCATTACCTGGTTGCTTTGAACCTGGGATCAGTAAAGTCAACATTAAGTTTTTCTTAGACATGCATAACCATGGAGGCAAGTTGTATGTAGTCAAAATCACAGGCCAACAACTATATGGACACTTGAGATCATGAAAAGGATTAAAACCATCAGTAGCAAGGCCAAATCTGATGTTTCGAGGTTCTGATCCGAAAGATGGCCACTTTCTGTTTATCACATCCCATGTCACCGAATCAACAGGATGTCTCATCTTACCATCGTGACTTTTATTATTTGCATGCCACCTTAATTGTTCTGCTGTCTCACTCATTGCAAACATCCTTTTCAACCTTGCTATTATTGGAAAGTATCGCAATAATTTTGCTGGGACCCCTTTTTCAATTTTAGTAGTGCGTTCATTAACTTTCCATCTTGAAGCACCACATTTAGGACACATCTCTACATGCTTAAGCTCATGCCTAAATAGACAACAGTCATTAACACACGCATGTATCCTCTCATATCCAAGTTCAAATGTCTTGAAAAATTTCTTTGTCAAATAAAAGGAATCTGGCAGCACATTATCATCTGGTAGCATATCACGAAACATTTGAAGCATGGCAGTGAATACACTATCAGTTAAGCCAAATGAAGCTTTCAACTTGAACATAGAAATAATTGCCGACAGCTTTTTGTACTTTGTACAACCAAGGAACAGCGGCGTTTCAGCCTCTTTAACCATGTTTTCAATTTCAGCCTCTCTACTTTCCCTAGGCTCCTCTACAACTTCATCTTGTTGAAAAAAAAAAAAATCCTTGTACATCCTATATGCCTCAGGCATCTCCACATCATCATGCTCGTTAGGTTCACTTGGTCTTTCACCATGAAAGACCCACGTCTTGTAATTAGGGTCAAACCCTTTCATGATCAAGTGTTCGTACACTATATCAAAGTGGTGGTGTTGTAAGTTTCTACATACCAAACAAGGACACACTATCATATCTGAATCTCCTGCTTTTGCTCGAGTTTCATTAACAAAATTACGTAATGCCTCCTTAAGACTCTCCATACTGGGAGACCAAGTGTACCAAGCCTCCTAGTTTGTTGATGATATAAGCACTTGAAAAAAAAAAAAAAATTGCAAGATCAATATTCTAATACTATATCGAACAACTAATCAACAAACTCTGCTAAAATTCTCAAACATGAATTGGAATGAAGTTTACTAAGTTGACATACATGTATACCAGGCAAGAAAAACTTTTGCACACAACAACAAAAAACACTCCCTCCACAATCTAACTAAAGAGTGGAGAAGAGCACAATGCACCGAAGAAAATAACAAATAAATCTAATCAGAGAGGAACACCATGAGGGAAGTGGAGGTGGTAGTGATTTCTTAAGCTTAAAAATGATTTCCATAGGAAGTTTTGAGCAAATATGAACTGAATGCTGCACATTCTAGATGTTAAATTAATTTCACCAATGTCTCTTTCTATTTTCAGTGTTGAAAAAGGCATTATTATGACTTACTGTACATAAGGCTCAACTTCTAAAACTATATCAAACAACTAATCATGCTAAAATTCTCAAACATGAATTGGAATGAAGTTTACTGGGTTCACATACATGTATACCATGCACTACTTTTACAACAACTATTACAGCTTATCAAATTGGATTAAAAACCAATTTACCAAAACGATTGCACCAGTATCAATTTAAAGAGAAAACCATACATGTGTCACTGTCCTTTACATCAGAAGCTTGATCACAAGCAAACCAGGATGCCTAAAACTAACATTTTTGCCCCTTAACATAGAAATCAAAAGTTGACACCAAACTAATAAAATTCACTACTTTATTAATACCTGTTGTACTTGAATTAAAAAATCAGAAGTTTAGCACCAACCCACCACAACTCATTACTCTAATTGTACTACCTACTCAATTCTCCTCCAATAGGACGCAGCATCCCCAGAGAAAAAGGCAATAAAGTAACTAATTACAAAGAAAAAAGCACCTTTTAAAAGCAAAAAAGTTACTAGGTACGTGAGAAGGAGGAAGTAGGTGCAAGTAATATGCAAAAGAGAAGAATCAACTCAGATGCCAATGATAACAAAGAAATTACATAGATTTTGCTTTTGAAATAGAAGGGTCACCCTTCAATTACCAAATTCCTATAAATCATTTAATTTCTTAAAAGAACTAAATTTGTCCTTTGATCAACAAAAAATGTCGCTCAAAGAAAAAAAAATTCACAAATTCTATTTAAAAATCAATCAAAGAGCTAATAAGGACAAAAGATTGCCCAAATTTTTAATTCCCATTTTGAGACGCCAAATTAGAATTCACATATGCAAATAAAACCCACCTCTCACAAATTCTAACAGAGACCCCTGTTCCCAGATCATGAAATAATCAAAGAAACGTTAAATTCATCCTTGAAATTCATTAAACCACTAATCACCCAAGTCATACAACACAAGCAACAATGAGTCAATGACCCACAACAACAACAAAAAAAACAATAAAAACCTTATTAATCCACCTACATAATTAAGAACAACAAATTTATCAAAATCCAATGAAAGCTTAGCTCCGACATACCCATCATGATTATCAATCCAATTAGCAGTTGGCCGGCTTCGTCAGGGTCATTTCGTACAACGTTGGCACTTGGCCGGCTTCGTCAGGGTCTTCTACTTACCATAACGGCGTTTCCACTTGATATGTTCCTTGCAGCGAGGGCAGACGCCAGTGATCTCCGACAACAGCCTGAGCCGGCCTCCGACCTCTGTCTCGTTGTACCCCAAGAAATTTTTTTGTGGACTACGAAAGGAGGATTCATGCGTGGGGAGAGAGTACAGAAAGAGAAGAGGGAAATCGTGAGTTTTGTCTAAATTTTTGGAGTGAGAAGAGAGAAGGTTAAGGTTTTGTCTGAACTCTTGGGAAATTGATCTTGAATTTTGTTTGAATTTGGGGCTATCTGAAATTTTGGCGTGAGGTCTAGAGCGAAATGTATTCCCGCTTAACCAAAATATATTTTAGGGCTTTCCAATTTTTTCTAAGTATCAGAGCACTGTTAGTCTAATATTTTTATTTATTTGCTTACTAACTTATAACAACATGGTAACATGTTGTTATAGGTAAACCCATTGACAACGTGCACATCTCGTTGTTGATTCAACTTATGTCAATGGGCAAAGAGTGCACGTTGTCAATCACTTGTAAATGACCAATTCGACAACGTGTTTTAAAAGCACGTTGTTGAATATTACATTTCACAAAGTGTTTTCACTGCACGTTGTTAATCTCGTGTTGTTAAAAATGTTTTTTCTTGTAGTGTAACCCCCGGCTAAGGTGAATTAGGTCACATCCTCTTTCATGTTATCAACTATCCCACTCAAGATGATAGCTAACTACCTAAGATTAATGTCATAGCAAACCCTAGGTGTATAAAGTTCTAAGGATGAAAAATCCAGGCAATTAAAACAATCCAACAAAGGTGCTTTTAAATTACCACACTCTTATGCAACATGCTTTAGAAACTAAAGTTCATCATCTCCAATTTCTACATGACAACATTTCTTATATGCACAAGTGATGAGTTCATACATACAAGTCATGATAATTAAACTAGCATAAGAGCATATATATCCAAATAGACATTATTTCACAAATCACAAAGTCATTACATAGTTGGGTTATGGGTAAATCTCTAACCCCAAATCAAGAAATTACTCACTAGTCATTAAAGTTATAAACAACATCACAAATTAAAAAATAAATGAAAACAAAAGGGAAAATAGAAAACTCTAGATGTTGAAGCCAAGCTCGCAAGGGATGTCACTCCTCCAAGGATGTCCAAAATAGCTTCATGTGTAACGACCCGACCCAAATTTCACTGTAAGTTTAAATTTTTATTTAACTTTAGTTTTAAGAGGGTTTCAAGGAAGTTCAGTTTTTGCGACCTTGAAAATTTTTTTGGGAGTTTTTGAGAGTTTATTCGACGTTTTCATTGAAATTGATTTAACGTTATTTAAAAGTTTAATTGGATTTAAAATATTTCATTTTAAAATTTGTAAGTCCCTGTATTTTTCTAAGTTTTATTTCGAAAAGTATTTTAAAGATTTGGAGAATTTATTGTGATTCTTTTGGGAATTTATTGAGAAATAAAATGTTTTGGATTTATGACAGGACCGCCCCCGGATTCCACCCTGAAACCCGGAGGGGTCCTGTGGGATCCAAAATCAAGGAAAATCCTACCGAAAATTCGACAGAACCTCCCCTGAAAATGGACTAACCCAAAAATTTCAAAACCTGTTAAAACACTTCTAAGATATCAACCACCTCTACCACAACCAAAAATAAAATCTCAGGCCCACAACAAGTAATACAACTCTAATCAGAGCACATCTAATCGACAATACAATCATATCTCATTTTAATAATTTCAAGGGAAGACATTGATCCTATTATACCAATAAGTTGGAGATGTGAAACTCGAATGCCTCGACGTGGTACGGCCCGACCTCGATGATCACTACAACCTGGGGGGACGTCAAAAACAAAATGTGAGAAAACTCTCAGTGAGTGAACAAAATAAAGAAACAAAACATTAAGTGATTCATCATTTCAAATTCCTTTAAAATCAAATCTTCACTAAAACCTCACGTCACTCTTTGAAATCCCCCAGTTTTAAAACAATTTCACAAGTCTATTTCAAAATCTCCTTGTAAACCACGATCATGCTTAGAGTATGAGAAAAACATATGAACATGAAACTATTTCAAATCCTCAGAATGCCCAATGCATAAGAAAACTCATAGAATAATAAAATCTAAAGTTGAAAATCAATCTTTGGAAATAACAAGTTCTCAAACTGAAATCGATACTGTCAATTTATAAATAAATAAATAATTTAAGCTAAAAACTTTCTTCTCAAACCACTCTCAATATACTGAAAACCAATAAAACTGCTCAACTGAAACCGTCTTACTTAAAACCTTTGCAGCCATAAACTTATCACTTAAAACTTAAAATACTTAACAAACTGAAAACACACCCCAATCAGTTACCCATAGAATCTGTCATACACGCGCAGAGCCAATAATCTGTCATACGCATGCAGAGCTATAAATTCTGTCTTACGTGCACGCAGAGCCACCCCCAAAGGGTCAAGCATCACGACACACGGTCCAAAGCCTATGTGTGTGCCGCAATGGGTCCCAAAGACCTATCTAATCTGATAACCTGGAAGGGTACTGAAAAGGTGGTTTGAAAACCAACAACAACTTGACAACAACATAGCTTTTACTTAGAATGCCAACTTCCCCAACCTTTTTCGAAACTTTTCAAAATAAAATAATGAATCGATATAAATCTCAATTCCATCTTTCTCACAATAGGTTCAAAATAAAATGAGTTATAAACATAATAAAAAGAGTGGTAATAAATATTAAAAACCCCTCGCTCAAATTCAAGAAAAATTAACATATAAAAATTTATGCTAAAACGATCACTTGTGTATGATTTTAAAAGCCAAACGCTTCAAATCAAATCCCCAATTAAAATCCACATCATAGAATAATTAAAATGATACGATTTTCATAACTCATTAAGAATTAAACCAACTCAAAGATTCTTATTTCTCAAACACTAACTCAAAAACAAGTATAAATTAAATTATAAACTTTCATAAACATTTCCAAAATTTAAAAGTTAGTCCACTCACACTGAGAATCCTAACTTCGATCCTCCTCCGGGTTGTCTCGAGCCACGATCGTCTCGCCTATAGAATAAAATGATAAAACCATAGATTAGTCTTGGTTCTACGACATTTAAAGGGTGTGTGTGTGTGTGTGTGGAGCCTAACGTCCCGCCCAACTCTTGGTCAATAAAAAGGTTAGAAACTCATTCTCTTTAAACCCATAATACCATACTTATGTCCTTCTCTTAACGTTAATTACACAAAGTGATCCAACCATAAATCCAAAATTAATTATGTATAGCCAAACCCCAAAACCACAATTATTCTAGAGCTTGTTCGGTCTCGGAAGGGTACCCAAACACCGTGCAATACCTCCACCCTATATAAACCGACAACTAACTACAATTAGACGCTTAAACGGTGATAAAAACTAGAATTGGTAACTGAATGGTTGTATTCGCAACTGTCACTATCCAACTTGGCAGCTCCAAAGGCAATATTCACCAAAACTGAGAATTTTCTTAAAACTTCTTATTAGGGTCGGCACGTAGAAGTTTCTATAAGTGAAAATTGTCCATAATAACCCCCAAAACACCACCAAATCCAGAAATTTCCATCAAACCCGAAATGGGTTCCAAACCCATGAACCCAACTCCCCCAAGAACTCGAAAATCCTCCAAATTACTTTTAAATTTCCGATTCTAACATCAATTAACCTTTCTAAGAGGTGGAAAAATATCTAAAACACAACAAAATCAATCCACAAACTCTACATTCAAAGGGAACCCGCAATGGCTATAAAATCCAAAATTTTAATTTCCTAAATACTCAAAATTAACCACAAAAGTATAGGAAAAAATAAAGCCCAAGATGGGGGAGAGAAACCCACATAAAATCGAGGTGATTGACGTTGAAAAAGTGGCTGAAATCCGGCGAATAGAGGGGCAGCGGGCTGGTGTTTTTCCGACGTGTTTCCCTGTGCCTGGATGATGGCTGGCAAGGAAGGAGGCTGGGCTGGACCGGCGCCGGGGTGGGTCGTCGAGAAAGTAGCCGAATGTGGGCTGGGTGGCTGGGTTGGCGTGCGCAGGGGTTGGGTGGCTGGTTTGGTCGAGCGCGCAGGGGCTGGCTGGAGGAAGAACTGGCAAGCTGACCGGCGTCGGGGAGACACGCCGGTGATCAGGGTCGACGAGTGGTGGTCGACGACGAGGTGGTGGCGGCTGTGGGAGCTGGTGTGCAGGGGTGGTCGCGGGGAGAGAAGGCAGAGGAGAGAGTGCGGGTGAGAGAACAAATAAAGGGAGGGAGGGAGAGAGAGAGAGAGAGAGAGAGAGAGAGAGAGAGAGAGAGAGAGAGAGAGAGAGAGAGAGAGAGAGAGAATGTTGTAGAAAATTCTAGAGAGAGAGAGAAAATTCCCTTTAAAAATCTGATTTTCTATTTTTAAAACCAAATCGTCAATTTTACGAAATTGCCCCTCGCTTCAAACACCCATATCTCTTAAACCGTAACTCGGATCGACGCGTGCTACGTGTCTATGAAATCGTGGGCTCGAAACCTATCCAATGGACCCAAAGTCAAAATCAAAAGCCCATTTATTTTAAAAGTCAACTTTGGGTCAAGAGCAAATTAAAACAAAAATAAATAAATAAAATTTAAATCAAAACCCCTTTCTTTTTTTTCTTTTTCCAAATAAATCTCAAAATCTTTAAAATACAATTCGACATCCTTTAAAAGAAATCTCTTAAAAACATAATTAAATAAAAATTTAAATTTCTAGTGAAAATTTGGGTCGGGTCGTTACAATTTATTTTAAATTTTCATTTTAAATTAGACGTGACCCCAAATTTGACTTTTAAAATTAGTGGGCTTTCGTCTTTGACATTGGGCACGTTGGATAGGTCTCGGGTCCACGAGTTCGTAGACACGAAGCATACGTAAACCGGAGTTACAGTTTAAAAGTTACAAACGACCAAAGTAGAGGGCATTTTAGACTTTTTTATTTTAAGGACTTTTAAAATTTTAAAAAACTCAAAAATCAGAATTTTTTTTTCTCCCTGTTTCTAGAATTTTCTATAACCTTCTCTCTCCTCCCTCATTTATTTTTTTCCCGCACCCTCACTCACTCTCTTTCTCTCTCTTTCCCCGGGGAGCTCACTCTCTCCCCTCTCTTCTCTCTCCGGCACGGCCAGCTCCGGCCAACTTCTCGGCGACCAGAGGCCGGCGGCAAGTCCCTCTCGTCGTCGCCGACACCCCCTTCCAGACTCCCTACTTCTCTCTCTCCTCTGTTCTCTCTTTCTCCCTCGCGCCCTTGCAAACACACATGGCCCAGCCACCACAACCACCATCGCCGACCACCTCCCGTTGTTCTCGATCCACCGGTGCGATCTCCCGGCGCCGGCCACCTCCTCCCTGACTTCCTCCTGCTGGCCCAGCTTCCCCTGCTAAGAAAACAACTCAAAAAAAAAAAAAAAAACCCAGCTGCCGCCCCTTCCCTCTGCACACAGCCCAACCTGAAAAATCCTCCCAAGTCCGGCCACCGACCCACTCCACAGATGCCGGCCATCTTCCTCAGCTGCTCCTTCAGTCAACCAATATCCCTACACGCGCGAAAACAGCCCAAGAAACCCCAGACCCGCCGGCCTTGTCCTCCAATTTTCGGCCAGTTTTTCACTACAAATTCTTCAGCGTTTTAGTGGGTTTTTCCCCTTGAGGTGGAAGTCTTCTGGATTTGACGAAACCTCAATTTGGATTGTATTCAGATACTTTTCTGTATCGAATCGACTCACAGACGAGTCCTGGTCGAGGTATAGCGCACATAATGTTTAATTGGATATGTTTGATGGATTAAATGTTTGGGTGTAGTTGGATTTTGAGCCGGGAAGGAATTAGAAGAGATTTGGGTAATTAGACTTTAAGAAAAGTAATAAATCATCTTTGAAAAATAGAAGGGTTGAGCGGAACATTTAGGCTTCACACGTACACTTTAATCATCGTTGAGCCGAGCCTAATTTCATATTTCATTTCTTTAACTGTAGGCAACAACCCTGAAATCCGAGACGACGCAGCGGAGGATTGAAGCTAGAGTTTTCCAATTTGTGAGTGGACCTTTGTTTCTCTAGATGATTTATAAAATTCATGCTTTATATTGGTTATTTGAGTTTGATTGAGAAATAATAAGTGTGCGTGAACTTTTACTTTTCAAAAGAATTTGTTGGGTTTATGCTTATTGAATTTACATTGAGTTATGCATTACGCTCATGGATTTAAAGTTTCCTTGGAAGTACAACAATATTTACTCTCGGTAGTGGAAACAAATTTATGTTTTGGTTGGAATTCCATTGGTTTTGTTCGAGAATTTATTTATGGTTAATTGTTTGAGAAACATCTATTAAATGAATTTCTTCCTTTTATTTTGAGTTAATGATTTGGGATTTCAACTCATGGTTGCATGCATGATTTTTATGTGAAGGTTTCATGAGAGGTTTTGAAAAGAGTTAAATATTAATCTCTTGGGGATTTAAAATGAGTTACACCATATTTACTTATCTTAAGGATTTCTTTACAAGAAAAGAGAGGATAATTTATGAGCATGATTTAAGCAAAGACGTATCTTTATGAGCTTGGTTTTGTTAAGGAAGGTTTTGGAAAGGAAAATGAAAGGTTTTGATATTAGATTTCATATATGATTTTGTTATGGAAAAAGGTTTTAAACCACATTGTCAGTACCCTCCTCTTTATTAGACTGGCTCTGCACTTGCCTCAAGATTTCTCGGTAGTGTATGATAGTGGTCTCAGACCGGCTCTGCACTCGCCTAGAGTTTACTCGGCAGTGTATGACAGTGGTCTCAGTTATTCCCTTTGCTTGCACGTATCACAGTTATGGGCTCTGCATGTGTATGACATTGCAAAGGCTCTGCACATGTATGACAGTTATCCTGGCTCTGCGAGTACCTTGAGACTCTTGGGCTCGTATGACAGTTTCCCCTCTCTCCTTGGGTATCTGATTTGGTGTGAGTAGTTATTACTAAGTTTTTATGGATTTACTTCAAATTTTACTAAATTTTTGTATAATTGTGATTTATTTAAATTTCATGACATGTTGAGCATACTCGATTTGATTTATATTAATTATTTACTTATTGATATTACATCCATTTGTTTTCAAAGGTTTTGCGAAATGATTTTAAAACTGGGGGAGTTCAAAGAGTGACGTGAGGTCTTAGAGGAGATTTGATTTTAAAGGAATTTGAAAGGATGAATAACTTAAATGCTTTGTTTCTATATTTTGCCCACTCACTGAGAGTTTTCTCACATTTTGTTTTTTGACGTTCCCCCTAAGTAGTAGCGATCACCGAGGTTGGACCGTACCACGTTAAGGCATTCGAGTTTCTCATCTCCAGCTTATAGGTATATTAGGATCAAGGTTTCCCTTGAAATTATTAAAGTGAGATATGATTGTATAGTTTATTAGATATGCTTTGATTAGATTTGTATTACTTGTTGTAGGCCTGAGACCTTATTTTTGGTTATGGTAAAGGTGGTTGATGTTTTAGAAGTGCTTTTACAAGTTTTGAAATTTTTGGGATAGTCCATTTTCAGGGGAGGTTCTGCCGAATTTTCGGTAGGATTTTCCTTGATTTTGGATCCCACAGGACCTCTTCGGGTTTTAGGGTGGAATCCGGGGGCGATTCTGTCATCTTGTCCCAAGTGCCTCCAAGCTCCTCTTGCAAGAATGGTGGTGAATAAGGTGGATGAGTGTTGTGATGGTGTTTGGCTTTTTGGAGAGGAATAGTTGATGGAGGGAAGATAGAGAAAAGAAATAATAGAGAAAGATGAGAAAAGGCTATGGTTTTGAAAGATGGAATATGAGATGTGTGTTTTTGAGATGAGATGATGGAATGGATGATGGTTTGAGTGAAATTAGAGAGGATGGAGAGAGAAGCTCAAAAATTTTGAGGAGTGAATTATGGTTTTGGTGAGTTGTTATGTCTAGAATAATCCTTGTGGTAGAAGTCTTTGATGTTTGGGGCATTGATTTTATGGGACATTTTTCTAATTCCTTTGACAATTTGTACATACTTGTGGGTGTGGATTATGTGTCCAAATAGGTAGAGGCAATTGGTATGTAAAACCAATGATCATAGGGTAGTGATTCGCTTCTTGAATGAGAACATTTTTACTCGATTTGTTTCCCAAACACTATGGTATGCGGATATTGTAAATTTCCTTGTCACTAATGAGATGCCTTTTCAGTGGACCAAGCAAGATAGATCTAAGTTTCTAGCTAGGGTTAAGCATTATTTTTGGGATGATCCTTAATTGTATAAATATTTTCCCGATCAAATCATTAAGAGATGTGTCCCGAATAGTGAGCAATCCAATATCATTTCCTTTTGTCACGATCATGCTTGTGGAGGTCATTTTAGTGCTAAGAAAACCGCCGCTAAGATCCTTCAAAGTGGTTTCTATTGGCCTTTCATTTTTCTTGATGCCCATACTTGTGAGAGATGCCAAAAGTTAGGGAGTCTCACTAGGAGAAATATGATGCCTTTAAACCCAATCCTTGTGGTAGAAATCTTTGATATTTGGGGCATTGATTTTATGAGATATTTTCCTAATTCCTTTGACAATTTGTACATACTTGTGGGTGTGGATTATGTGTCCAAATGGGTAGAGGCAATTGCATGTAAAACCAATGATCATAGGGTAGTGATTCGCTTCTTGAAGGAGAACATTTTCACTCGATTTGGGACCCCACGTTCTATATATCATTAGTGATGGAGGGAAACACTTTTGTAATAAGCCATTTGAACACTTGATGAATAATTATGGCGTCACACATCGAGTTGCCACTCCTTATCATCCCCAAACAAGTGGTCAAGTTGAGATTTCTAATAAAGAGATTAAGCATATCTTAGAGAAAACAATCAACCCGTTCCGAAAAGATTGGTCTTTGCGACTCATTGATGCGTTATGAGCTTACCAAACTACTTTTAAAACTCCAATTGGAATGTCTTCTTATCGCTTACTTTTTGAGAAAGCGTGTCATCTACCTATTGAATTGAAATATAGAGCGTTTTGGGTCATAAAACAATTTAATTTTGCTTTAGACAAAGTAGAGACCTATAGGAAGCTCCAGTTAAATGGGCTTAAGAATTAAGGAAAGATGCTTACGATTCTGCTAAAACCTACAAGGACCGTATGAAGGTGTTCTACAATAAACACATTTTCAGGATAACTTTTTCACCTAATTAAAAAGTCTTTTTGTATAATTCTCGTTTGTATTTGTTCCCTGGAAAATTGAAGTCTCGTTGGACTAGTCATTTCCTTGTTCACACTGTTTATCCTCATGGGGCGGTTAAAATTGAAAATCATAAAAATGGTGATGTGTTTAAAGTCAATGGTCAAAGATTGAAAACATTTCTTGAGTTCCAAAATTATGAGGTTGAGAAGGTCTTAGTTTGTGATCCGGTTTATCCTGATTGATATTTGCAGTCACACTTTCTATGGGGGCTGCCAAGACATACATTAGCATTCATAAATACTGAATTAAGAATATTTTCACTAATGTGGTTTAAGTGTTTGGACTTCTTAATTAGAGATTAAGGGATACAGCTCTTACTTTATTCTTGGGTTCAATTCCCTAAATGGTATGCATACAAGTGTGATCTAGAGTTGGTTATGAAAATTAAGAATATGCTAGAGGGGAAGTACATGGTTTTTCTTTACTTCAATAAAAGAACATTTCACTATCTAGATCTTACTTTTTAGTAAGATATGAAGGATAAAGGTAATTAAATTTGTATGCCAAGACATACATTAGCATTCATAAATACTGAATTAAGAATATTTTCACTAATGTGGTTTAAGTGTTTGGACTTCTTAATTAGAGATTAAGGGATACAGCTCTTACTTTATTCTTGGGTTCAATTCCCTAAATGGTATGCATACAAGTGTGATCTAGAGTTGGTTATGAAAATTAAGAATATGCTAGAGGGGAAGTACATGGTTTTTCTTTACTTCAATGAAAGAACATTTCACTATCTAGATCTTACTTTTTAGTAAGATATGAAGGATAAAGGTAATTAAATTTACAAATTAGGGGATAAGTCCACTATTTATAAACTTTACAAGTTTGCAATGTCATAAAGAAAAAGGTACGCTTTGCATTGTTATTTAAATAAACATGCATTTGCATTTCATGAAATTAATCATGATTGGATATTACAAGTATAGTTGTATGATTATTTTGTCATGTCCTACCCGAGAAAAAATTTGGTTATTTATGAAAATATAAATGCAACTTATGTTTGTGTAATCGTGGTTTTGATCTTTGAAATTGAATATGCTTATATTTCTAAGTAAGATTGATTTGGTTTCCCTTTTTAAAGTTTTAAATAGGCTGCCAATTATTTGTTAGATCACTTGATTGTACCATTTCGGTAAAGGCTTAAGTCAATGTTATACCCTACTTGTTAATGAATTGTTTGTATTGAAATGATTGAGTTTTGTTAGGCTAGTTGAGTGTGTGATCAGCTGTTTTGGTGATGCTCACCCTTACACAGTTTGTTAAGTTGCAAAAAACCTTTAGGACAAAAGAATGGTCAGCTTCATAAACATTTCAGATAGTGAAGGATGAAAATTTGGAAGTAGAGAGAATTCACCAAGGAATAGCTTACCAACACCACCCACATCTGAATACTCAAGTGATGAAGAAGATGATCCAATTATGGACGTGTTTGTTACTATCCCTTTACTATTTATCTTTTTATATTTAGTTGGGAAATGTGTGCAATTAATTATTTAAAGATTAGAATGGCTCAATTACTTACCTATTATTTGATGTTTCGAAATGTTGTTATGTTTACACCAAAATTTAGATTTAAAATAAAGTTTTCACTTCCAAATAGATTTCAATTTCTTATTTGATGTTTTGCTCAATGATTTTCAAATAAAGGGTTTATCTTTATACTTGGAAATCGATTTATCTTATAAAGTGAATAACCAAAAGCTCACTATTTTACAAAGTTTCCCTTTCGGTTATACTCTGATTATTTGTTATGAAAATGAAAAAAATTCCCCACTATTTGGAGTTGGTTTGTTTTTTTATTTAAAGCCTTACATTGATCTTCGATCTTAGCATATTCTTACTTAGGGTTTAGTGAGAGTATATCTGATAGGACCGACCCCGGATCTTCATCCTTGAACCCGAAGTGATCCTATGGGATTCAAAGCCAAGAGAGATCCTACTGAAATTTCGATAGAACCTCCCCTGAAATTGGACTAACCCATACTTGAAGAACATGTAGAAAAACACTTCTAATATTCAACAACCATCTCTACTGCAACCAACAGAGAGTCTCAGACTCATCAAATAAATATTCCAGTTAGAGAGTTCAAATGCGGTTATCAGAGCCAATATTTCAACAAATTTTTACATTAAAGCTAAATGAATGACTAAAAGGACATGAAGCCTATAATGTCTGAGGAATGAAAGTGGAAAATTATGTCTAGATGTGTACGGCTCGACCTCCACCACTGCTATTACTTGGGGGGAAAATTTGAAACATGATATAAAGAAAACATAAGATAAACTCAGTAAGTGGACGAGTTATAAAAACGAGCACAAAAATTATTTATCTTTTCATAAGTCTTAAAATAATTAATCTCTAAGACTTCACATCGCTTTTTGAAATCCCCCAGTTTTAAAACACTTTTGAAATTCTTTCTAAGGACGACATAAAATCCTTTAAAAGTAAGAAATAATAATAAGATTAAAATGAACTTGCTCATTTAAACCTCCAAAAATTTAAGTATCATAAAACAACATGTTATGAGACTTAAAGTAATATAGTTATTATTTAAAACTTATGTTGTGATCAAACTTAAAAATAAATAAATAAATAAGAAATTTTCACCATAATTGTACCCGGGAACCTGTGATAGGACCGCTCCCGGATTCCACCCTGAAAACCCGGAGAGGTCCTGCGGGAATCCAAATTCAAGGAAAATCCTACCGAAAATTCGGCAGAACCTCCCCTGAAAATGGACTAACCCAAAAATTTTATACCTGTTAAAAAGCACTTCTATACAGCAACCACCTCTACCACAACCAAAATAGGGTCTCAGACCCAACAATTTCAAAGAAAAACCATCTAAGAATTTTAAGTGTGATCATCAGAGCCACTATCCTAATATAAGAAACTTTTACAATAATATTAACTGGCGTCTACAGAGTCCGACTTGAGAGATAGATGTAATTGCCTCGACGTGTTTGGCTCGACCTCCACCAAAGCTATTACCTGGGGGGACAATTTAAAACAAAACAAGAAAACGGTGAGATAGGCTCAGTGAGTGGACAGTTAAATGGAAATGAAAATCAAAGATTTAATATCTTTTCAGAAAACCCTTTTTACACACGTTTAAACTTTAAAACCTTACGATGTCTTTTGAAATCCCCCAGTTTTAAAAACCATTTCCCAGTAAAATAATAAAATTTGAAGCTGAAACTTTCTTCTCAATATATTGAAAATCAAACATTACCCGCTGAAACTTTCTTCTCAATATATTAAAAACCATTACCCAACAATAAAACTTTCTTCTCAAACATTCTCAATATATTGAAAATCAATAAAACTGTTCAACTGAAACCGTCTTACTTAAAAACCTTTTGTTGCCATAAACTCATCACTTAAAATACTTAACAGTTAAAAACACACACCAGTCAGATACCCATAGAATCTGTCATACATGCGCAGAGCCGAGGATCTGTCATACGCATGCAGAGCCATAAATAATCTGTCATACATGCGCAGAGCCGAGAATCTGTCATACGCATGCAGAGCCATAAATAATCTGTCATACATGCGCAGAGCCGAGAATCTGTCATACGCATGCAGAGCCATAAATAATCTGTCATACATGCGCAGAGCCGAGAATCTGTCATACGCATGCAGAGCCACAAATTCTGTCTTACGTGCGCAGAGCCGAGAGTCTGTCGTACGCACGCAGAGCCGGATATTCTGTCGTACGTGCACGCAGAGCGGCCCCCAAAGGGCGAAGCATCCCGACACACGGCCCAAAGCCTATATGTGCATCGTGATGGGTCCCAAAGACCTTTTAAATCTGAAACCTGGAGGGTACTGTAAAGGTGGTTTGAAAACCATTTTTTTTTTCTCAATGCCACGCAAAATAATTTCTTAAAAATGAAAAGTCCCAATGAGATTCTCACACCTTTTACTATCAACTCAAGGCTTTCTCAAAACTTTGAAATCAATTTCCTTTCAATAAATTATTGTATAAATCACTTTTGAAATCGTACATCTCTATCGACTCTTAAAACCACATTTATTCGTCAATCTCGTATGAAAAATCATTTAATAAAACTTAAAGTAAGAACATTAGTCAAACTAACGGAAATGTAAACTTTGGAAATCATAATCACTTATAACAAATTCAACCCCAAAATATTTTACTCAATCCATACTCAAATAAAACTCGGGATAAGCAAATAAATTCAACCATAAAATAAACAAAATGTTTTTAAAACAAAAGTCCACTCACAGTGAGAAAATCTAACTTCAATCCTCCGCCAGATCGTCACGAACCCCGGTCGTCTCGCCTAAAAACTCAAAGGTTGAGGTGAAAATCCGACTAAAAATGGAGGGGAAGGCCGGCGGGTCTGTGTGGCTTTTCCGAGCAAAACCAGCGTGCAGGGGGGCTGGCTGGCTGGAGGAAGAGTTGGCGAGCTGGCTGGCGTCTGGAAGGCACGCCGCTGATCTCAGGTGGCTGGAAATGGCTGGGCAAAGAGAGGGGCGGCGGCTGGGGATTTTCTGGCTTGTTCCCTGCGCGAGTGAGAGTTGGCTGCTGAAGGGAATGGCGAGGAGTGGTGGTCGGCGCCTGGGAGGCGCTCGCCGGGGCAGAGGCTGGTAGGGGTGGCCGGCGATGGTGAATGGTGGTGGCTGGTTGGTGCGCGCAGGGGAAGGGTGCGGGGAAGAGAAAACACCCCCAGTGAGAGAGAGAGTGCGGGGGTGATAAATAGAAAGGGAGAGAAGGTTCTAGAGAGAGAGAGAAAGTTCAAAAAAAATCAGATTTTTAAACCCAATTTGTCATTTTACGAAATTGCCCCTCGCTTCAAACGCCCATATCTTCCAATCTGTAACTCGAATCGAAGCGTGCTACGTGTCTATGAACTCGGGGGATCGAAACCTATCTAACGGACCCAAGGTCAAAGTCGAAAACCCATTTATTTTAAAAGTCAACTTTTGGTCAAGCTTAAATTAAAACAAAAATAAATATTTAAATCAAAACCCTTTTTATTTTCCAAATAAATCTCATAATCTTTAAAATGAAATTCCACACCTTAAAAAATATCTCTTAAAAACATAGTTAAATAAAAATTTAAATTTATAGTAAAAATTTGGGTCGGGTTGTTACAACCTGGCCATACACCTATACAAGCAAGGCGGGAATATTGGCCATACACTTGTACAGGCAGGACAATATCTTGGTCCTACGTGCATGCAGAGCGGCCCCCAAAGGACGAGACATCCCAACACACGGCCCAAAGCCTATGTGTGTGTCGTGATGAATCCCAAAGACCTACATGAAACTCATCTTGAAGCTAGGTGTACTTATATGGCATTTTAAAACCATTCATAATATCTCAAAATCACGCAAATAAATTATTAGGCTGAAAATAAATCCTTAAATTTCTCACACATTTCACAATCCACTCAAGTTTAAGCAAGTCCTTGAAATCGATAAATTTGCCATGAAATTTTGTATAAAACCATGATTGCACAGTTTATCTCTCACAACTAGTAAAATCAAATTAAAAGTATCAATTCTCAAATAACAATCTTTTTATAAATTAAACTTAAAGTGAAATTCTTCATTGAAAAGCAAAGAAATCCTTTGACAAGAATTTAAGATAAAAACAATGATAAGACCAAGAAAATGTATACTTTGAAAATCATAAATCATACGTAAACGGGTCAATTCCCATGATTTCTTTCAACTCGATCCATACTTATATAAATCAAAAGAGAATTAATTTATAAGATATGCAAAATATTTCAAAAGTAAGAGTCCACTCACTAATTGAGAAATCTAGCTTCGATCCTCCGCCAGATCGCCACGAGCCACGGTTGTCTCGCTTATAAAAGAAAAACAATACATACAATTAGTCCCGACTTAAGGGCATCAAAGTGTGTGTGTGTGTGTGGTGAATCTATTGTCCCACCCATCAATCGTTCCACACAATGAGTAAACATTTAAACAAACTAGCTCTATACACACTTCCTCCCTCACTCTAAAGATTCCTCGGCTCTTTCCAACCTCACCCACGCCTCCAAAAACATAAATCCTAAACTCAAGGAAACTCGCGTAAGACTTACTCGATCAAAAAATTCGTCCTAAGGGTAATATCGATGTCCACAAGGTCTCAAGTAATCCCCCAAGCAACTTCGGCTTCTCCAATCCCATTCAACATAGCCAACACACAACAATTTACTCAAAAGTTGTCCAAAAAAAAAATCCTTAGATCACGGAATGATAGTGGGGGTTTCGAAATCGCAGTGGGTGCCGCCCATAGTGACTGTTCCAAGACCAATTTTCTAGCCAAAAATATAAATTCCCCAAAACTACATAAATTTTCAATTCTAAACAACAATTGGGGTTCGTAGGGATGAATTTGTCCCAAAATAACTACAATAAACGCCCATAATTCGAAAACCCAAGAAATTCCCAAAATGACCCTAAACCCCTCAAATCCAAACTTCATCAAACACACCAAATCAGCCAAATAATCATAAGGAACTGAAGGCCCACTGAGAAGGGAAGAAAACCCATCTAATTTTCAAAGTGAATGGTGTCGGTTTTGGTCAGAATCCGGCGAGACAGAGGGAAAGCTTCTGGCATCGTTATTGTGCACGCAAGGGTTGAGCAGCTAGAGGACGTCGATTGGTGGACCGGCGAGAGGGGTCGTGAGGTGGTTGACTTCGTCGGTGGTGACCGACGGCATGAGCTGTGGTGATGGCTATGTATGTAGGGGCGGGTTGTGGGGGAAAAGAGAGAACAGAGAAAGAGAGTGCATGGAGAGAAAGAGAGAATTTAAGAGAGAGAGTAAGAGTTGGGGTTTGAAATTACTCAAATACCCTTTCTAGAAATATCTCCACACTTCCTACCATAAATTTCCAATTAAAACCTCGTTTTCACCTACGCGTTTGGATACTCGAGTTCTAATTAGTCGTCTCAAACTTAAAGGCTACAATTTAAATTTTAAAACGTCCTTCTAAACACTAAAATTTCCTTCCAAAATTTAAATAAAGTCTGACCAATAAAATTTAATTTAAAAATTTAAAATTGATACTAAAATTAACTTGAAGTTGGGTTGTTACAATATAAGGTTAAAGACCGATATGGCGTTACCACATGCCCAAAGTACTAGACCTATTTTGGGGTGCGACACATGGCTTTAACCACCAATACGCTGACCTCTTCAATCCAACTTCCAAACAACCCCATCTCTATTTATAAAGGTCCAAAGTCCAAACGAACGTGAAAGGTGAAGGTCCATGCAACATCCGGTGGTTCAAAAGGCACTGAATCCCAACCCCGTTTCGTACAAAAGTAGGGCCCGCATTTGACCTATCACCCACGTGATTTTGACCACCCTTACCGTCGATCCGTTCTATGCGCTTTAATTAATTCTTTTAACTTTCTCTCTCTATAATTTTTTTGTTTTTTGGTTTTCTCTCTCTCTCTCTCTCTCTCTCAACGGAACCCAACAACGCCTATTTTCCCTCTCTTTCCCTCTACGAAACCCTAAAAATCGAAGCAAATCCACAGACATTGGATGATTCGAGAGAGCGTCGATCGCTGCCGTCGAAGCCCAGCGATGTAGTGGTGGGCGAGTTATCCGGTGCGGGCATGAGCATTGTGAGAAATCGTGCGAAAACAAAGCGATCAATGGCCGGTGGGAAGAAGAAAAGCAATTCTTGAAGATTATTAAAGAGAAAAACAGTGTTTTGTTGATTGGGCTTAATATGTGTGATATAGTGGCCCGTACGGGTCGGCATCAGCAACGCTACGAGGCCGGTTGTCGCCTTGTTGCCGGGTATGTACATTTCTTGAATCTATGATATGTTTGATTTGATTGATGTTGATGGTGTTTGTTTATGTGGTATTGTGGTGGCGAAGGTGGACCAATGTGTCTCTAAATTTGGAGGATTTTGCTTGTGATATGTTTTTTTTTCTAGGCTTTTGTTTTTGTTTTTGTATAATGCATTTTGGCTGGTTGATGGCTACCATTTGGATTTTTAAGTAGTGGGTGTGTGTTATATATATGTTTATTATATGGGTTAGGTGGGGAATGTGGGTTTTATTAGGACCAACAATGACCCTTATATTGACTTATCTGGGTTTCATATATGATTTTTTGATGAGAAATGCTGGTTGGATCACATATGAAAGGGATGTATACGGTGTGGTTACGTTTTATTCCATTGTGAAAGCTTTTTAACCTTTATTAAATATTAACTGTCACTATTTTTAGGTTAGGGGGACTAGGATTTTGGGAAAATGGTGATGCAATGAAAAAGATTATTTTACTGATTGTGATTTGGGGAAAATTTTGATTGAGGCAATCGTTGTAAACAGAGGCCCTACTTTTGAAGTATAAAAGTGGCCTTAGGTGAAGACATGCTTCAGTAGGATAAGAAAGGAGTTAGGTTAAACAAAATTTAAACCAATGGCCTTTGAATAACCTTATGTTTCATGGCTTGGGAGAGATGTTTAGTGGATTTTGGATTGAGAAAATGAAAAAATGTATATGCTCCGCCGGGGAGTGTGGCCCTCTATATTATGCTGTATTTGGGGAAAAGCTACTGTGCCATGGTGGTGAGTGGGTTTCCGCTTACTGGTAGATGGTTGGATATATTTTATAATTATTTTATGTTTGCCGTAAAACCAACTTGGCTAGTTGTTCACACAATTCTTGCTTGGGTCTTTTTTTATGAAATTCCTTTTCCCGTACATCAATGTCAGAAGAAGCTAGTAGAGTGAAGTATTGAAATGTTTATGTCCACCATACATATAGAGGGTGAGCTTGGTGGTATGATGATATAATAAATTGTTTGTCATTGCTGAGAGATGCAATACATACATACACATAAGATTCTCTTATGCTACTTAAGATTTATCTTACACTGTCTTGTCTGATTGAGAAATTAAACTTCAACAAAGCTTGTCGGTAACTGATCTTAAATTTGTTTTGAGATTACTCGCAGTTACATTTAATTTACATGAAATATTATAATTATCTCTGATATGAAGATGCTTACTCTGATGACCTTTTGACAGGTGTATTCCATTTAGGTACAGAAAGTCCGATGAGAGCGGTGAAGCCAATTCTGAGAAGATTGTTGAGGTGCTTATGATTAACTCAACTAGTGGACCAGGCCTTTTGTTTCCAAAGGTATTTCTTTTTCTGTTGGAGTTTCAAAATGTTAAAATTTGTGAGATCTTTCTTTGCGAAATTTATAATTTATTTTTATGGCTACCTTTTTTATATTTATATTTTATTTTTCTGCTGTTGCCTTGTTAGCAGATCAACAGTGAAATAAGTTTTAAGTGGTAAAATATTAACGTTTCGAAGTGATTTAGGCTCGAGAGTTAATGATTATGGTGAGTAATTTAGGCTTGATATCAACTTGGAGGTTGATAGGAATGCTTTCTTGGCTAACACTTAGGTTATAAGAGTTAAAAATGGTTGCTTCCCATGTAATTGCCTCTATCAAGTTTTAAGCACCAATAAAATGACCATGGGGTTTGAAAACCTGGAGGCATAAAGTGTGACAGCTCAGATTTAGATTTGACTAAATGTGAGGATGTGAACACTGACTTCTCTTGAAGGAATTGATTAAGTTGTATTCAGATTCAGAATCTAGATACTTGGTTATTGCAGAGCATAACTAATTGAAACTCCGATGATGAAAATACATACTATCATTTGTACAGACTAGTACTTTACATCAAAAGACTGGTTTTGATATTTTTTACTCCAAAACATTATTAGTTATCAACCAGAGAGCGTGAGTCTTCAAAAGATACAATATTAACCTAGAACTATAAGTCTTAGGATGATAACCAAGCCTTCCTCCTCTTCCTCCTCTATCACAGCCAAAATGTCAAAAACAAGCCAACTTCTATTGTGAGCTAATCTGAAATGGAAAGGACAATAAAAGGGTGAGCAACCACAGCTCAGTAAGCAACTACTTACAGCCATATGTGAGGACAATATACAATGGAGGTGAATAAATCAAGGGAGTATAAAGAAGTGGAAATCAAACTAGTAATATGCGAACCAAATTGAAATAGCATATACACAAATCAGAAAGCTAAAATCGAAGAACAAATATACCATCCTTATTCCTCATTAGAATCCCAGTGAGGCCTCATTCCCATGGTGGTTGCATGGGCATTATTACTAGCTGGCCAGAGTTCTTGAATCCTCCACTTATGAAGGCACAAATATAATAATTCAGATGGTCTGAATCAACCACAAAGTTTAGATGCTATTCCAATATTCAATTCTGAGTTCAAATGCAAACTGAGTAAAGGGAAAGATGTCTAAATCGGTAATCAATGAGACAAAATAACAGTACAAAGCAATTACAATACAATTAGCTCTTTTTCCAATTCTGTAGAGTTCACTAAAATAGGGTCAAAGGATTCTGAACATGAACAAGGTCTCAACAATGATTGTGATAATTCAAAGAATCTAGTTTATCACACTGATTTCAGAATATCAAAGTATTCAAAGGTCTAGAATGACAAATAGAAGACAAATCAAACAACCATAAAGAGAAACTTACCTGATTCACTAATCTCTAATTAAAATTCCACAACCAGACATTAGTTTTCCAAAGGACGCAGAAGAACTACTTAGCTTCTCTTTTTCCTTAACTACCAGTTTTAGCTTGGTTTTCATCTAAGTTTTGACTAGTAGAACCTCTTGCTTGCTTCTAAGTTCTGACTGGTGAATAAAGTGACAATCAACCTCAATATGCTTGATATGCTCATGGAAAACAGGATTGCTAGCAATAAAGATAGCAGATTGAATGTTAACAATGCATCTGCATTGGAGTAGGTATGGAAACACCAAGATCTTGAAGTAGATAATGAACCCATAACAATTCAGATGCAGTGTGTGCCATAGCTTCATACTCAGCCTCGGCACTAGAATGGGCGACCACATGCTGTTTTTTACTTCACCAAGTAACAAGATTTCCCCCAACAAATGTACAATAACCTGAGGTAGACTGTCTATTGGAACTGCCAGCCCAATCAGCATCAATAAAGCCATTTTCTCTACTAATACTTAGCAATAGTATTGATTGGGAAACTGGAATATATGGGCATTGGAAAGTTGTATTTTGGGAGGCAGTTGGAAGTTTGGAGCAATGTCAGGAATGTGATGAATATCTCTTAACATTTGTAGAAAAAAAAAGGTTTTGTGTTTACATTAGGAATGTTGGAGATATACTAATAATAATTGCAGGAGTTTAAATGATGTATTGTAGAAATAAGATAGGCGAATTGATGTCTCCAGTATTAACCATAAGTCCTTTAACTCAGGATTTTTGAAGTGGTAGGAGTGATTGTGACATTCTTGAGATCAATAAGATTTATCTTGAATTTTGTGTTAAATAAAACTGTCAATATATTTTTTGGAATCTGGGAGATATATATGTTTTACTGCTAATGTTCCCACCAGTTTATATATGTTTTCCACATGAAGTGCAAGATTAGCTGCTTCATGATCACTTTGCATTCTTAATTGGTGTGATTTATAACAACTACTTAGTGCTTTTTTCATTTAGGAACTTATAATAAGCTTCTCTTTTTATTTATGAATATGTTGTTATCCGCTTGCAGGGAGGCTGGGAGAATGATGAAACTGTTCAAGAGGCTGCAGTAAGGGAAGCTATTGAAGAAGCTGGAGTTCGAGGAGAGCTAATGGTGAAATACATCTTTATAACTTTTCTTCGTCTAATCTCTTATCCGTTGGGTCTTTTCAATATTATGGTGAACTCTCATATTTTTGAATAATACCATGATCCTTTGGAGGCTTGAATTAGTTTGATTTTCTTTTTTAAAATTTGGGGGAGGGGGGATTCGAACTTGGGCCATTTATGTGTTTCAATTCGGATGATTTCTTTTGTTTAACGTGGAATGCTTTCCGGGATTAGTGCAATGTTTTGTTAGATGCAAGATGATGCATATATTTATATAAATGCTGCAGTACTACTAATGAGTTTCACCTTATAGCTTATGCTGCACTGCCCAACATTAAAATTACAGGTGTTGTGGCAGAAAAGCTTTGTAACTTCTACCGTGGCTGAATTTTCCATGTAATAATTCTCATTGAGTTTCACTTTAAAGCTTATGCTACACTACTATGGATTGATCAAGTACTGGAATTTTAATACTGGCCAAAAAAAAAGTACTAGAATTTTAATGATCTTAGTTCTTAGAGGAAGAGTTACCTGTCACACAAGAATTCTGCAGTGTATCTGATGTTTTCATTTGATCCCTTTCACTTCATTTAGTTTTGGACATGCTATTATTTTAAGGGATATTATTTGCCTTAATGCAAGAATGTGTTTGTGTGTAGTGTGCACTAGGTGAGCTCAGTAGTTATGACTTATGAGGCAACCATAACTATGCTGAGCTGGCCCCCCAAGGGGCGTGGTATTCCAAAGTAGTTATTTCTTCATTCAATCATGTTGGTTTGTAAGTTTCAGGTGCTCATATCCAATTTATTTATTATGTTTTGGCTGCAAGGAGGAAGGATAAATTCTGTATGTCTGTGGCATATGTTTTTAACAGTTTTGAGCCTTCTTGCCTGCTGCCTGCTTCCTAGAAAAACTGCTGCTTAGATCACCGGGCCTCTATGAATTTGGTTTATTTGTTGTTTGTTTCTTCTCATTAGATGGACCAAGGCAAAGCCACTATTAATCCATTTGAATTTCAGGATTTCCTGGGGTATTATCATTTTAAGAGTAAAACACACCAGGATGATGCGTTTAGCCCGGAAGGTGTGTGTAGAGCTGCTATGTTTGCTTTGTTCGTCAAGGAGGAGCTTGAGTCATGGCCAGAACAGAGCACCCGAAACAGAACTTGGTTGACTGTACAAGAGGCTATTGGTAGTTGCAGGCATGCATGGATGAGGGATGCCCTGCTGGATGGCTTCTCAAAGTGGCATGCAGAAAAGATGTTAGGTACAGGGGAGGATGTAACATTGACATGCTAGAATTGGGTGTGCTGAAAAAAGGCCTTCTTAGGCGCATGCTCAAAAAATTCACATTTTCTGGGACATTTTTTCTGTTTTTCAGTTGGTCATCAAGTAACAACAATTTTAGCGACATGACTGTTAAAAATTGCGGTCACTGTCATTTAAGTTTCTTTTTATTTCCAGTTGACCTCTGACATTTTAATTCAGATGGTCATGTTTGAGCTTCCCTGCTAGAGATGTTCACCTATGTATAACATTTGCATATTGAAACATTTACTTATCATATACTCCAAATGGTACATTATTTTGAAGTTGGAAACAAATTACCGAAGCTCATTCTCAATGAAATGATCTTACTATTCATTTTCATCAAATTTCATAGGGTTTGGTTATAAGGTAACTGAATAAAACCTAAAAAATTCGGTTGGAGGTTGCCGAACACTATTCAATTATATAACTACATCCTACCGAACACTATTCAATTATATAACTACATCCTACCGAACACTATTCAATTAACATAAATCCAGCTACTCTATCTGGGACATTTTCCAAATGAATTGTTTGGCGTGTAGTCACCGAATTAGTTTCCACCATTTGGTTGATATCCATTGAAAATGGTTATCATATTCAGTGCTAGTCCATGGAACGAAACCTGACCCAGAATTTCTCCAACACATTATATGTGCGAAAATTTGCAAGAAAATGGAAAATATTTGCTCACATACCTCATTTGGAAGTTCACAAGGAACGATTTCACCCTTCATTCGCCTAAAAAACATTGTTTGAATGACATGGGGTCCAAAAATTTTTAGGGTTTGAAGTTGGGTTTAGGGTGAAGTTGAAAGTGAGTTTGAGTGTGAGTGAGTAAAGTTGATGAAGGGTTGGGGTCATTGGGTATAGAGAGTAAATTGAAATTTTTTATTTTAAATGTAATTCGTCCTTAATGGTCATTTAATAATCAGATATAATGATCAATTCATGGTAAAAAATATGATGGGTAAGAAAAGAAGATAAGGGTACGAATAAAATTTCCCTTCATTAAATAGTTAAAACATTCTAGCCAATCAAAAGGATCCTCTATTCAATCTAGAGATCATTTCGATTGTTAGCTGCAAGGTTTGGTCTACAATTCGCTCTTGATTTGGGATTTGGGGACGTTATTTTGGAGATGGATGCGAAAGATGTAATAGCATCTTGTTTGTACTTAACTAGATACTTGTGGAAATGTTGACTTTCATTTGGTTGAGAATGTGCAATCATTTTTAAAAAGATTTCAATGTCATTGTTGACGTTAGAATAGTAATGGAAAATTCTATTCATACCCAACAATCTTCTCATTTTACCCAACTATTACCTTTTTGAAATTTTTATTTTCTCATTTGACCCAACTCAAATTACTATAATACCTTTATTAATAATACCTAACCCACTCTTTTGTACTTTCTTTCTTTACCCAACTGATTCACATACCCAATCTCATCCCATTCCATTCACCATCGCACGAGCCCTTCTCATCGAAATAGAAAGGGACGCACGACAAGCTCTCGCTGAACCACCTGCCGCCACGAAGACGACCCATGTTAGGTATATTTTCTACGTTTTTTCTGTCCTCTTGGTCGATTTCATGTTAGTGTATGAATCCTAAGCGAATAATTTCAAATTTAGTACTTTGTTTAGACTTGGCCTACCAAATACAATGAGAGTATTCGGTACCCAGCCACCGAATAAGTTTGACTTGTTCGGAACTCACCCACCAAATGACTAAAAAAAAATGTTAGGCTGCCAAATGTTATACGGTTGAGGGGGGGGGGGTTTCCAAATATGTGCCAGTTTTTCGGCAGGGGGGTTCTAAAGAGTTGTGATATATTCGGTGGCTCCCTGCCGAATAAGTTTAGATGTTTCAGTGACTTCTTACCGAATTTTTCTGTATTGTTCATATTGTCAATTATTTGAATAAGTTTGGTAATTTGGTATGCAGGATACATTGACTTTCCACCGTCGCCATGGATGATGACTAGCTAGGTTTTGTGGAGACCTTGATGTACACTTGGATGACTTGATGACTAGCTAGGTTTTGTGGAGACCATGATGTATTTTTGATGACTTATTTGAATCTATGGATTACTTATTTGGTTTTGTGGATCACTTGGACTCATGTGATAATTTTAGGTATTTATGCACTTTTGAGTCATGTAATCTTGTTGTACATGATCTTCTATGTAATTGTCTTTAAATTTGCCCACAATTGTTTTTGAATTTATGCACTTGGATTATGCCCCGATTCTGCTCACAAATCATTTGGTGGGCAGCTACCAAATATCCTAACCATATTTGGTGGGCACTTGCTGAATATCCTAACCATATTTGGTGGGCACCTGTCGAAATATCCTATTACTATTTGGTTGTCGCCCACTGAATAATGTCATCGTGTTTAGTGGCCGACGACCAAAAACTGCGCGAACCCAAATTCATTCATAGCGTTCAGAAACACGAAAAAATTTTCACATAACTCTCATTTGAAGGCTTTGAAATAACGATTTGACTCTTCATTTTTCAAAACAACCTTAATTGAATGATATGGGAACAAAAATTAGTTTAAGGTTTGGAGTTTAGTTATGAGAGTGATGTTGAAGGTAAGTTTGGGAGGGAGGGAGGGAGGTTGATGAAATGAGATGTTGGGTATGAGAAAAAATTGAGTTTTTTTTTTTTTAAATATAATTTGTCCTTAATAGTAATTTCATGGTGAGACATAATGGTCTATTCATGTACAAAATTTATGTTGGGCAAGAAAACAAGATTGTTGGGTATAAATAGAATTTCCCAATAGTAATTTGGTAGCGCAAAGTATAGCAAAATATGCTATTGGTATATCTGACTTTTATGTCTAGGTTTTTTTTTTTTCTTTTTTTGAATGACTTTATGTCTTAGGTTGGCCAACGACTCTACTTCTCCAAATGTAACACTTTAGTTTAGTTAATGAATGAATCCATTTGTTTTTTCTTTTTTTGAAAAAACACCATCCCATCTATTTACCATTACATCATGTTGGAAGAACCCCACATATTATGGAATTTAAAAGGAGTGTTGCTATTTGCACACCTTTCTCCCTCATTTATTAAATTACAATTCTAACCCATAATCCAAATGATCATAATACCCTCATTACACACCTCAAACCAGCCATCATCACCTCCAAGTGTACACCTACCCCGACCCCACCATCGCTAGCGCCTCCCATTCTCTCTCCTTCCTCTCTCTCCTCTCTTTCTTTCTCCCTTTGGTCTCTCTCCTCTCTCCCTTTTTCTCTCTTCTATCCCTCTCTGTCCTCACCCCGACGCCACCCTTAGCCACCTCCGTTGTCGGCAAGGTCACTGGCGGTTCAACCCTTCCAGTTCTCTTCTCTCTCCTCTTTTTTTTCTCTCTCTCTCTCTCTCTCTCCTCTCTCCATTTCTCTCTTTCTTCTCTGTTCCAAATCAAATCGGTGACGCCCCTCCCCTCCGCACCCAGCCTCACCTCGCCCCTCTGCACCCAGCCTTGCCCTGCCTCGCTTGATGCCAATATCGAAGGAGAAGAAGAAGGAGAAAGAGAGAGAGAGAGAGAGAGAGAGAGAGAGAGAGAGAGAGAGAGAGGAGGCACTCCGGCGACGGCCTGAGTTGGCTATGGGGTGCAAGGGGTGGGTTGGCTATGGGTGTGCAGGGGTAGAGTCGAGCTGGGTTGCTTGTGGGTGAGTGTGTGTGTGTGTGTTATTTTTTTGTGAGTGGGTAATTTGGAATTTTAGGGGTGTTTTTTTTTTTTTTTTTTTGAGAAATTGTAAAATTTTAAAAATGAGGTGTGTAAGAATAACGGGTGTGCAAAAAGAAAAAAAATAATGTGCAAATAGCAGCACTCTTTAAAAGCCTTCTTATTTTTAAACTAAAACTAAGGTTAAATACATTTTTGGTCCACGAACTTTGGGCGGTTTCTCAATTTGGTCCACCAATTATAAAACGTAACAAAAATGACCCCGAATTATCTAATTTGTGTCAATCCAGGATCTTCCGTCCAAATATCCAACAGAGGCTGACGTGGCCGTTAAACGATAACGTGGCGCGCTAGATGTGCGTCACGTGTCACCTCTTTTATTTTATTTTCGCATTTTTTCTATTTTTCTATTTTTATAAACTTTAAAAATTAATTAAAAATAGCTCCGGACTCATAAAAATACACGAAAAATTCCTACGAACTCATCTTGACTAGTACTAATTTAATATTGGGTCAAACTACCAATTTTCCCTCTAAGTGTTTCCAGAAAATTTGGGAAGTCCAAATTTATTTCTAGAAAATTAAAATACTCTAGACTCTTTGGAAATTCATAGAATAATCTGTTGAGCTCCAAAAAATACGAGGTTTGCACCGTTGGTCTTCTAAAAACTAACACTACCTTTCTCGTGAACACTTGCTACCCAAATGACCTCTCAGTCTTAGAGGAAAATAAATTTTCCTCTATAAAATAAATTTTTTATTTTAACTTTTTTAGAAATAAATTTGGATTTCCCAAATTTTCTAGAAACTTTCAGAGGGCAAATTAGTAATTTGGCCCCATAATAAATTAGTACTAGTCAAGACGAAGTCGTAGGAATTTTCCGTGTATTTTTATGAGTCTGAAGCTATTTTTAATTAATTTTTAAAGTTTATAAAAATAAGAAAATAGAAAAAATCCGAAAATAAAATAAAAGAGGTGACACATGGCGCACATTCAGCGCGCCACGTCAGTGTTTAACGGCCACGTTAGCCTCCATTAGATATTTGGACAAAAGATCTTGTATTGACACAAATTGGATAATTCAGAGTTATTTTTGTCACGTTTTAAAATTGGTGGGCCAAATTGAGAAACCGTCCAAATTTTGTGAACCAAAAATGTATTTAACCCCTAAAACTATTAACACAGAGTTCTTATGAAACATAAATCCACTTGATTCAAATGGCACTAAAACCAAGAAATATAATACGATAATTCTGGAAATACTCATACAAAATCATTTAAAGAATTGAAAAAAAAAAAAAATCAATTTTTTTCACACAATGTTTGAAAAGTCTGTTGTGCTAAAATTTGAAAATTTGTTCTTATACTAACCCGACATATTCAATCCTTAATTATGGTTGGTTATATCATTTATAAGGTCTGAATCAGGTGCGAAGTGGACGCTGATCAATCCATAAAAGAACATAAAAACCTCCTGTAGATTGTTAGGTAAAAATTGATCTACATGACTGGCCGATCTATTTGCCCACATATATATCTTTATGTCGATCAACCAAAAAACATAAAAGCCTCATGTCGATCGATCTGATCTGTAGATGATCAAAGCCTCATGTTGATCAATCTGAGCTCTAGATGATCGGCCGATCAATCGGACATACTAGCCGCAACAAATAGCCGCAACAAATCCAAACCATATAGCCTACTAACTTCATGTTGGATTTCAGATGTAATATTTTTCCTGTTCTATATAAGGCCAGTGCTATTCCGACTATCCTAAATTGCTGAGTTGACCACCTTATTTTAAAATTTCAACTTTACCCTTAAAACAAAAAAATTTTAATTTTGTTCGTCAGTCATTCGACAGTTATCTACCAAAATATTTATGATTATTCGACAGTTATCTGCTAAACATTGGTGAATTATTCGGTGGATAACTACCGAATGGAAATGAAAAAAGCATTCGACAGTTATCTGTCAAAATATTTGTATTTATTCGACAGTTATCTACCAAATATTGGTGGATATTTCGGTAGATGACCACCGAATGAATCTGAGTGATTTTATCATGTTTTTGCAATAAAGGGTAAAATAAAAAAAAAGTTAAAAAAAATATATTAGAATAGTCAACTCAACAGTTAAGCAGTTAAGAGTAGTCTGCGTGGCTTCACTCTATATAATCAGCCATAATACAAGCAGACCAACCACATTTTGGAATCTGAAAAAGCACACCAAAGCAATCACCATGGGTCGTACCGGTAGTCCGGTACAGCCAACGCACCAAAAATATCAACTACAAGAAAGAAGACGTGACAAGCAGCAGGTATAAGGATTACATACTCTGTCCCAAATGCAACCAAATACATTAAAAAATAAAAATAAAAAAGGCTTGATTTTTCATTGAAACACCTCTATACCAGTTTTGTTTTGGCTGTACTGTACTCTAGGAAACACTACTTTGCTGCCAATTCGTTCAAGGAAAGATAAAACGCAGACCAGAAGAGGTTTCAAAAAGGAGTAAAAAATGAATTAAGTAACAAGATTAAGGGTTCAATTTGTACAGCAATATAAATAACCTTATATATATACCTCAAAAGCTTGTCAACTGCACAACTATGAAACACAAATGACAAAATGCCACCTTTTTTCTTTACCACCTACCTTGTGTCTCCTGTAATTAACAGTAATGCAAGCCAATTTCCCCCATTTCCTATCTATCCATCTCTTGTACTCTTCTGTATTAACAGTAAATAAATTGTCCCTTCAGAACCCATTACAACAAAGGTATAGTTTCCAAGCAGATCTGATTGCATGGTGCAGTAACAATGGCTTTCCCATCTATCTGCACAAGCCAATAGGGCAAAAACCCTGAAAGCAGAGGAGCCAGTTGAAAGAAGCATAAGGAGTTGTGTCATGTGCTTTCATCGACGGCAATATCAGCAGGATCTCCAATCCATGGCCTCCCTTCTCTCCACCGGAACTTAATCCTTAACTTCCCATTTGCATCCACCCCTACCACCTGTCCTTTGCTCGCATGTGTCTCCATTCCCCAACCCCACCGTGGGGTCACCAAACCTTCTCTAATCCTCACTTGGTCCCCCACTTTAAAAGGCCTAACCCGTTCCATTTCCAATGCCTTGCAAAGCCACAACCTCTCCGTGAAGCAAAAAGCCACCCAAAGCTCCTCATTTTCCATCCGATGCACCACCCCAATGCTCGAACGATTCACCTCTCCCCATTGGTGGGTTGGCATTGAAACTGATGCTTTGACCCTAACCCAATCGCCAATGTGAAGTTCCTCTTCCTCCACAAGTTCTACTTCTGATGGATCCAACATCCATGCTTTTGAACCAGCTGGTGTGTATATTCTCAGCTTTCCATCAGCATCAATTGCGGATATGGTTCCAACACTTGCATGGCTGTGGCCTGACCACCCAAATCTTGGCTGCTTGACAGACGGTTTAACCCTAACCTTCTGGCCAACGATGAGCCTGTTAACCCTTCCAAGATCACAAGTAGGCCCAACCCATTTTTCTTGCTCCCCACAAAATCCAACAAAAGTGGTTCCATCCCATTTATCCCCCTCATATCCTAATCCTTGCACCACTCCAACACTCCCTGGCCCAACAGATTTCCAAGTACTTGCATGATCTTTTAATCTCACCCACTCCCCAACTTCAAACATTTGCTCTATCTCAAGATCCGCAGGATCTCCTCTCCACAGCCCTGGCAAACCAGAGAAAGCCACTCTCACTTCCCCATCAGCATGAACACTAGTTATAATGCCTCGAGAATCAGGTTGAGCCCCTCTCCAGCCCCATCTTGGTTCAACCAGTCCAGTCCGAAACCGAACATACTGCCCAACTCTAAAGCATGGAATTTTTTCGACATCCGTGTAATGAGTTATCCACCTGCCTTTACGGAAACAGCAAGCCAACTCCAGATAACCCGTGTCTTGTACACTATGCACAACAGCTAAACTTTCCTTTCCAATACTGTTCCAGTCATAACTTGGTCGAGTACCCAGGCTTGGTTTTGAACGTACCCAGTCACCAACTTCAAATCCAGAGAGTCGTTCTGCATCTCCAGGAGAAATTTTCCACAAGCTCTGTCTACCAGTCACTTTTACCTACATCAAAATAACCAAAATCTCATCTCATCCACAGTGACATTTAACCAGGACAATTGGACAAAGGTCCCGTTGGCTGTGTTGTTAGATGCGTGCGCGCATACACAAAAGAAATATGCTTTTACAGTTGTAAAAGTTGTCATTCACAAGGAACCAGCAGAATAACAAATAGTTCTACCATCAGTTTTAGCGAAAAGTGCAGGCCTGTTTAAGAACATATTTGTCTTTAATTTATTTATTTTTCTGCTGTTTTTGGTTAAGGAGAGAAGGGGAAGAGAGAAAAGAGTAAGAGATGAAAGAAAATAGATTGAACAAAAATTAAAAAATAAAAACCATTTAAATAAAAGGAAACCACTCATGCAAGACATTGCATATATATATATGTGTGTGTGTGTGTATAAGATAAAGATAAGCATTCTTACATTCAAAGCTCCATCCATGTCAATTCTAGCTATTTTTCCAACAGTTGCTGGACTTTCATTTGACCATCCAAGTCGAGGCTGAGTAACAGATGACATCACATGAATCTCTTGTCCCACTTCAAAAGGGGGTACCTTCTCCACATCTGTGACTGAACAAGAAAAAGGCTTGCTCCTGAAGCAGAAGGCGACACCCATATCGCCATCTTCCTCCAAGCTATGAATTATCCCAACACTGTTCCTTGTAATATCCTCCCATCCATATTTGGGGGAGGGTACTGAAGCTTTGACTCTAACCCAATCCCCAACCTGCTCATGGTGGAAATGCCAATATGAAGATAAAAAAAATGAATATTAAAAGCCACCCTGGATTTTTAAGATCATAAATATAATAAGAATGAGCAACTAGATATTACCTTGAAATCTTCCACCTTCTCCATGTCAGAAGGATCGGCCTGCCATGGTATTGGTCGATTTGGAATTTCAATTACCAGGAGGCCATCATTCTCTATCTCACTTATTCTTCCAACACTGTGGTGGGTCTCGCCTCCCCATGCATACCTAGGTTCTGCAACAGATCGCTTCACACATACCCTGTCACCAATCTTCAAAGTGAACAATGTATTATTGTTTGAAAAAGAAGACGGAAATCAACAAAGGGAATAACAAAATTATATATTGTCTCTGCAACATAAAAACTAACATATCTCCCTCACCCTGAAAGGGATTACAAGCTCAACCTCCTCTGGTTCACAATGCCATGGATTCGGAAGATAACTCAATTCTAACAACAGACTACTATCTGGTCTTATACAATACACAATACCAATGCTCCCAGGTGTAACAGATCCTAATCCATGCTTTGCAGTTGTAAGAGTGGGGCGGATACGAACCCAATCCCCAACCTTGAATTCTTCAACTCTCTCCATTTCCGCAGGATCAGCTTTCCATCCTCTGGAGGCTCCAGGAAATCCAACGCGGAGGATACCATCATCATCAACACATAATACAGTACCAATGCTATCACGTGACTGTCCGCGCCACCCAAACCTGATAATAAAACAAGGTCAGTCACCAAATTTACTATAAAATCCTTTTCAATAAGGATTACAAGCAAGCAACTATTAGCTGACTCTAAGAAGGAATTAAACGAGACCGAGGCAAAACTAAAAGATCCATCACATGCATGTGAAGTTTGATTGTTGATTAACACAAAGAGATAGTAAGGCCAAAGAGAGAACTACAATTTTTCTACTTTTATCTCTACCACCATATATCTACTATTATCCAGACCTTTACAACCATTACCTAGTTGTACAGGATTCTGCATTTCTGAGCATACCTTTTTATTCCTATAATTGAAACAGATTGTCTACAACATTACTGATAAAATATTATTAGAAGCAAACAAATCATATTTATTCTTTTTCTTATATAATGTTATCTTTTTTACTTGGTTGCCCAAAACCTTTTTGTTTGTTGGACATTTTCCCACTGTTGTTTTGTATCTTCTTGTATTTAACCCTTTGGGTCCTCTCATATGTAACCAAGTCTCTTTCAAGAATCCTTGATACATTAAGGCTATAAATTTTGTATTGATGAGTGTGGTAGGCCTTCACCCCAAAATACATAAGTAATTGTACATTAATACATTTGCAGTTTAAATGCTTGAGACAAGATACATCAATGCATGAATTAACGCTTGGAATGGGATGCACCACTTTGGCAGACTAAGAACTATTAAAGCAAGAATGAATAAGCAGTCATTAAAGTAAGCTTAAAAATTAAATAAGTTCAAGGATGACATTGTTTATGAAATGAATTGGTTAAATAAATCAGAAATCCTATGAGTCAAACATTAAAATGAATTTATTAGAGTCTGTTATAATTATCTAGTCTTTTATTTGTGTTGTAAAGGCTCAGGCCTAGAACCCTTTAATGGGTATTCGTTGTCAGGCATGGCTGGTCTCTGGAATGCATAAATACTTCAGACTACACTCAGACCAGAAGAATTTGCAAGAAATGTGAATCAGACTGACAATCATATCAATTTACCACCAACAATATTAGTGGTTTCACTAATGAATATTATCCGACAACAAGCTTTCAAAGAGGTACAATTTTCCTTTCTAAATAAATGTTGTATGCACATTGAATTTTAACTGCCAGGGAATTGCAGTATAAAATTATGGTTTGGATTAAAGAATCTTAGGGGGGTGTATTCAATTAGGATTTTAGTGGATTTTAAATGACTTGAATAGACCCTTTAAATGACTTAAAAAACTCTACAAAAGTCGGTGAAATTCCATATTGAATACACCCCCTAAATAGCACAAGTTAAAAATCAAAAGTAGATAACTAATAAGTATTTTGAAACTGGAGCACAAGATAAACTTCACCGGAAAGAAAACACAACGCCAGTACATCAGTACAATAAATCTTGTAATAGTATACATTTGGAAACTGTTCAGAATTAAACCTGGGCTCTTTGACATCCGGTTTAAGCTGGACATGCTGTCCCCTGTCTAAGGGAATAACTTTTACAACTTCATTTGCCAAAACACGAGCCTCACCAGAACAAAATGATACTATCAAATTGTCCTTGTCTGGGACATTTTGCACAAAGCCAACACTTCTATGTTTTGCATCTTGCCAGCCATATGTGGGAGTTGTTATACTTCTTTTAAATTTGACCCAGTCTCCCACTTCGAATCTAGACCATAGAGAAACAAAAATTATGAAATCTACTAGTCACAAGCAAGTGTAGATTTATGATGTAATCTACTAGTCATGCAAAAATATCAGAACAGCACAATGATGTAATCTCTTCTCACATTGTAGGAGACAGATAAACTCCCCTATTTATGAGTGCCTCCATCAGATCTTCAGATATCCATTCTCGGGGAAGGGTCTCCAAAAAGTCACGCAATGTCTTGCCACTGTCATCAAAGTCAAATATCTATATTGGTAACATAGCAGATAGCTCACCCTGTGCTTGGCACATTTTTGGAGTTCCCAAATCAGTTCTCTAATAGAATAAATGTAACAGTTTAAAGACCTAACAGTCATTAATAACTTGTCCACAACTTTGTATTTTTATTGATCATTAATAAATTTCATTTCTTATTAAAAAAAATTAAATGTTAACGTTTAAAGACCTAATAGTATATAAAGTTGAAAGAAGAGAATCTCTTGTGAATGAAGGTTGAGCCACATAAAAGAGGAATGCCATAATTGGTACTTACCTGTGATTTCTGGCTTCAACAGCAGCATCAGGATTTCTAAGCATGACAATAAGCCATTCAAGATTTTCACGAATCATTTTTGCTGCATCTGCTGCTATATGGAAAGCATTGTCACCTTCATCATCCTGATAACAATGAGCAAAAGACATTTACAAAAGCCAGATGGTTAACAGAAAAAATCTGCTTTAAGTAGTCAATACGCAAGGACAAAATCATCAGATATCACCAAGAGATAAAAGTTATGTTCATGTGTGCGTGCAAGGCATTCTAATTAGGACCCAAGTTGAGGACTTGCATATCAATCATTTGATCAGATACAGACAGTTAAGATACACAGTGAGAGACATCTCAATCATCCATATCTGCTTAACAGCTAATATGTGTGTGTGTGTGTGTATATAAGATTGTGTCTTTGTCTGTCTTTAGAAGACACTATATGTATGCCATATAATAAAACATGTGAGCATCATTATCACAATTCTATTCCAACAAAGAAATTAGGGAGATATCACAACATATAAAAGATTCGACAACGGAATTTCAAAATATCAAAGAAAAACCTGCAAATTATAATTTGCTCCAGCAGATAGAAGCAGTCCAACACATGACTTCGCCCCTCTGGCCAATGCTACATGAAGAGGAATTGTATTTTGTACATTCCGAATGTTCACATCAACTCCAGCGTCGAGTATAATCTAGTCAACAAATAGAAAAATAAAAGATTATATTAAGAGATAATTAGACAATAAAAACCAAATTTTCCAAGTGTTGATACATGAATAATGCACAGAGGATGACCAAAAATTAAGAAATGGGGTTTAGGATCTGATATCATGTAGTAGGAAGCTATCTTGCATACCTTGACCAACTCAACGTCATTAGCCATTGAAGCTGTATGCAAAGCTGTCCGTCCATGCTGGGCATCTTGAGCAGTTGCATCTGCTCCAGAAGCAAGCAAAATATGCACCATTTCTCTTCCTTCTACAAGCAGCATCAAGTAAAAATACTAATTATAAATTAATTTATTACTTGAAGTGAAATTCACTAGAAAAAAAAAAAAAAGGAAAACTAGAAGTCAGTATTACCAATCAACAAGGAAAAAACTACAAAGTTCATTATTATCTGAAAATAATATTATTTTATTAATATATAATATATATATATATAGAGAGAGAGAGAGAGAGATCTTAAAATGTCAACATTTCTTTGCTGACAATTTCTAGGATTCAATAAGTGCCCATCCCATATGTCAGCATGTCCTGATACGACTTTACCCAAAGGAACAGCTTAAGAGCAGGCACAACAAAGAAGGTAATGATTAGTTATATATCCTCTATATCAACTATAGGAGGTCATACTCACTAACCAAGAAAATCCCAAAAATAATCAATACATAAGCATAACTCTAAGGATATAGGATTACTAAACAAATTAAAAGTTTCAGATCAATGGACCAGACATTTAAGGATATAGGATTTACCAATTTCATGATCTTTCTTTAGAGCAGCTGCCATACACAACGCAGTGCCAACTGGACTTGGTATATCAATTGCATCGGCAATCTCTTCTGGTGTTGCAACTTCCACCCACCTTCTAACAACAGTAACATTCCATGTTGCCACACACAAGTGCAGTGGTCTACGATACCATAAGAATTGAACAAGGAAATCAAAAATTGATGCTAAGAATATATGTTGTTTCCATCCAATACACACAATTTACAATTGAAAAAACATTTAATATAGCCATACAACTGCTGTTAACAATTTTACATACATGCTTTTGGCCTATAAAAAATATAAACTACTGAGAAAATATGCTTAACTAAAAAGGTGACACTTATCAGGTCTACCAAGCATGTACTCTGAATCACAAGCTCAGGAATAATGGGCCAAGTTTGGCTCCAAACAGGCCGTTTGGAAGATCAATTACTAGAGTTGCCAATAATATATCACATTTAGCACTAGTCAGACCTTTCTTCAACCAAAACTACAAGGGCTTTTTTCCTTTTGGATTAGCTCAGGATTTGTCTGCCTATTTGTATGGGCTGACTGTACATTTAAAAAAAATGCAGCAATTCCCCATGAACTTTGACCCGTATTTCTTGGTCCCTGAATTTCAAAATGACTCGTTATATCCCTTGAACTTCAATTAGTATAATACAATGGCCTGTAAAGTGACTTCTGCTATCTTTCCCATCAGAAATGACAACTTGAGTTGTCACGCACATCGTCGTTTTTGTCACTTCAGGTCTTAAGAACACTTTAGTGTAATTGGGGCCGATGATTTTGATGAGGGTATTCGATTTGGAAATTTAGGGCTAAAGAGATGAAGAAAATAGGATTTTATTCACTCATATGCGTCATTTAGGGTACGACATGAGGGTAAGGATCTGCAATGTTACCTGATTATGGATTTTAGTTAGTCTTTAATCTTTAAACAATCTGATTCCTGATTTTGGGTGCATCCTTCTCCAACCATTTCCACTATCTCATCTCATTGTTCATGTTATCCATACCACCATCTCCCTTATATAAAATAAAACTTGAAATTAAATTAGTATATCACAATGGCTCTTATGTTGCATTAGGATAATTTATCTATGAGAGATATGCTAATTCAATTTTTCTCTGCATAAGTTTATATTTTATCATGGGTCTTGTGGATATGCAACATATGTCAATGTTGACTTTGTTGTTAATTTGGCTCGCATTTGAAGATTTCCTGGTTCATGGGGGATTTCCATGGTATTCTAGGATGAAGTTAGGAGTCCAAATAGGTGTTGGAAGGTTATTAATTCCTGGTGCGTTTTGGACTTCATTTTGGGCAAGTTTTGAGGTTTTCCTTGTGTATAAAGGAAACTTATTTCCTACTCAAAGTTAACTTTCTTCCTACTTTATCTAGGATTGTAATATAAGGCCTATGGTTATAAATAGGACCTTAGGGGCTTAGAAAAACGTGAGAGAATCAGATTAGAGTGAGCAAGTCCTTAGGATTCTTGGGAGGCACACAATCTAGAATTGGTGAGATCAAGATTAGGTAATTAATCTTGGGTGAGAGATCTAGGGTTTTGGGAAACACTTTGTGAAAGGGTGTAAAAGGGATTTGGGGATTGGGTTATGTGATTTAGTCCAATTGTAATCTTAATACTTATTATTCTCATAGTGAAGAACGGAGATCTCTCCCGGGGACGTAGGCAGGAATTTTGCCGAACCTCGTAACAAATCTCGGTGTGATTGTGTGTGCTTGTTGGTTTATTATTTTCTGTTTTCTTGGCTGTGTTTGTTATTTATCTTTCATCGAATTATTGCTTGTACGCCGTGACGGTGGGAATTAGGATTTAATTCTCAAACTACATCAACAAGTGGTATCAGAGCCAGGTTTCGTGTTCATCGATCGTGGTTCCGTGTTTATCGATCGAGGGTAGTTTGTCATGGCAGCGGGAAGTAGTGGTGTTTCATCCTTTAAGGTGGAGCAATTTGATGGAAGAGGTAACTTTATTCTATGGCAAAAGAGAGTGAAGGATGTCCTAGTTTCGCAAGGCTTGGCACGCGCCTTGAAGGGAAAGGAAGAAGGAAAGCCGGCAAAGATGACAGATGATGACTGGGAAGACTTGGAGTGCAGGTGTGTGAGCACGATTCGGCTTTATATTGCTGATAATATTATCAACAATATAGATGAAGATTCTGCCCCGGAATTGTGGAAGAAACTAGAAAAGCTGTATTTAGCTCAGAAGTCTATGGCCACAAAGTTGAATCTGAAGCGGGACATATATAAGCTGAAGATGGAAGCGGGTGCAAATCTCATGGATCATATGAACGTGTTCAAAGGACTGCTAAATCAACTCGAAAGAGTTGGGGTAAAGATTGAGGAAGAAGATCGATCCCTCTTACTTCTAACCTCACTTCCTGATACATATGACAACATAGTGGATATCTTCTTGTATGGTAAGGATACACTGAAGATGGAGGAGGTCGAGTCAACTCTCTTGTCTAGTGAAAGGAGAAAGAAAGTTGAGGATAAAGATTCCTTGTTTGTTGCTCATGGTCAAGGAGGAAGGCAAACTACCAAGGGTTCTAGTGATAGCAAGGCTAGATCAAAGGGTAGTGGTAAGGGCTGGCAGTGCTACAAGTGCAAAGAGTGGGGACACATAAAGAAGGACTGTCCGACTTGGAATAAGAAGGATGGTCATGGCTCTACAGCGGTAGCAGACTATAATGAATCTGGAGAACTTCTCACAATCTCTATAGGTAACACTTCTTCTCATGGTGATTGGATATTGGATTCGGGTTCTACTCACCATATATGCTCTAGGAAAGAATATTTTGAAAAGTTTCAAGAATCAAAGGGAGGATCTTTCTCTTTGCCTGACGGGTCCAAAGTTGACGTCATGGGGGTTGGAACGGTGAAGATCAAGATGTTCAATGGGGTGGAGCATACTTTGGGTGGAGTCGCTTATGTCCCAAAGCTACAAAGGAATTTGATATCCTTGAGTAGGTTGGATTCCAAGGGCTACCTGGTTTTGATAGCAGGTGGAGTCATGAAAATTACTCATGGAAGCATGGTCCTAATGAAGGGAGAGAAGTGTGGTGGTTTATATCGTTTGATAGGAACTCAAACCTCGATGGTTGGTTGGAAACGAAATGCACAAGAAATCAAGCGCTTGAGGAAGGTCTCGTTTGCGGGTACAGCAGAGACGGTTGTGACATGTTTCCAAGGTTCAAATGATGGTGAGAAAGGAGATCCTACTGGAAGAGGGGGTGAATCGAGGCCCCTCTTCGGTGCTAACCGGTAATTGGTTACACGATGCAGCTGCACATAGGTATTGGCCGTGCGAATCAAGGGTGGACCATAGTTTCTTGATTCGGGTTATGTGTAGTTGGTACAAGGTCAAGGCCAATGGTATTTGGTGCAAGGTAATTTGCATGATATGCTCGCCAAGGTGGAGATTGTTGTTAATTTGGCTCGCATTTGAAGATTTCCTGGTTCATGGGGGATTTCCATGGTATTCTAGGATGAAGTTAGGAGTCCAAATAGGTGTTGGAAGGTTATTAATTCCTGGTGCGTTTTGGACTTCATTTTGGGCAAGTTTTGAGGTTTTCCTTGTGTATAAAGGAAACTTATTTCCTACTCAAAGTTAACTTTCTTCCTACTTTATCTAGGATTGTAATATAAGGCCTATGGTTATAAATAGGACCTTAGGGGCTTAGAAAAACGTGAGAGAATCAGATTAGAGTGAGCAAGTCCTTAGGATTCTTGGGAGGCACACAATCTAGAATTGGTGAGATCAAGATTAGGTAATTAATCTTGGGTGAGAGATCTAGGGTTTTGGGAAACACTTTGTGAAAGGGTGTAAAAGGGATTTGGGGATTGGGTTATGTGATTTAGTCCAATTGTAATCTTAATACTTATTATTCTCATAGTGAAGAACGGAGATCTCTCCCGGGGACGTAGGCAGGAATTTTGCCGAACCTCGTAACAAATCTCGGTGTGATTGTGTGTGCTTGTTGGTTTATTATTTTCTGTTTTCTTGGCTGTGTTTGTTATTTATCTTTCATCGAATTATTGCTTGTACGCCGTGACGGTGGGAATTAGGATTTAATTCTCAAACTACATCAACAGACTTTTCTATTTAAAAGTTTAAAAACCATGGGACCTTATAACTATTAAGAAAATTAACCAGGGGCCTGGATCTAAAAATCTCAAATATATAATCTGTTTCAAACAGATGCAAAGATTTACAATCAGATTCTTGTTGGAAGCAGCCCAACCAGAAATGAATGTTAAAACAGCTGCAGTGGGGGATAACCAATAAACAAGACCAATATAACTACACGTTGTCATGGTTATATATAAGACTTCAACATCTTAATTCTACAACATGTGAAAGTCACAATGTCATGGATACTAATTTGGAAGACATGAAAAGAGGTAAAGCTGGAAAAGCACATTGGTAACAGTGGTGAGCTATATTTCCACATTCAGTTTTCTCTTTTTATTTTATTCTTTGGGGCCCAATGGCCATTTGAATTTAGCAATAAAATGAATAAAAGAGTCAATGAAGCAGTGGAAAAAAATCAGAATGCACAATCTTCCAAAATTTTCCTTGACTCATTAAGAATTAAGATACAATTTATCAATTTATCATTGATAATTGATAGCCATGCTTTTATGCCCACATCAAGAGGTCAAAATTTGGCTACAACTATATGTTCCTTCAATTTGTATAATATCCTTTACAATCAAAGACACTAGAATCCTGTATCTCAAAAGGCACAATGTTCCCAGCAAAGCACCTGCCTAAATGAATAATAGACTATTTATTAAAAACTGATTACACAATAGTGGATTGTGCACTTTTTTTAAAAATACACAAATATTTGATATTATATCACACTTCATCAATGAATTCAATACCCCAGTACTAAATGTAAGCACATTATTCATATCAGCAAAAAGAAAAAGAAAATCAATGTTGTACTTACGTCAATCTTTCTGAATTTAAAACAGCCATTGACCTACAGCCTCCATTCTCCAAAACGACAAGAGCGCAATCTGTATATTTCTTGGCAACAGCTCTATGCAGTACAGATTCACCTTCTTCATCCACCGCATTAGGATCTGCTCCAGCTATTAGTAACTCCTGATAGTATGCAAAATATATGTTAAGAGTACACCTTTCAAGAGCCTTATGAAGCAGAAATGAAATATCACTAAACATATCCAAGAAACTGAGACCTACACGCATACAATCAGGCTGGCCATGATAGGCACAGACATGAGCAACGGAGGGACCAAAGCCCTCCCGCAATCTAGATCTTACATTAGCGCCTCTGTTAATGAGAGCATGAACGCATTCTGGGGATCCAGCTACTAAAGCAAAAACAAGTGGAGGATCCCCATCTTTGTCCAAGACATCCACATTCGCCTCTCTATACTCCAAAATAGCCTCAACAAGTTCTGCACTTCCACGTCTACAGGCCAAATGCAGTGCAGTTTGGCCATCAGCATTTTGAGCTTCTAATAGAGACAATATTGCGCTGTTATCACTTCCTGCTGCAGCCTTTTCAAGAAGATCTCTGTATAACCAAAGAAGTCCAGCATAGAGAATAAGACAAAAAGTCTACATTTTAAAAACTAGCTCAAATAATTGTGTACTATAGTGCACTAACCTAACACCACACACATCCCCTTCAGACACAAGTCTATGCAGAATGGTGGGGTTACCCTGAAAAACTTCTGAATTGGATACAGGAGATGGTTCCGTCACATTTGATCCAGAGCATCTAGCTAAGCCACTGTGTTCACACACCCAAGATGTAAACCTTATGTAACAGGATTAGCAAATTATAAATTTCAATATAAAGACCTTGGTCTCTCTGTGACTGAAAGAAACCCAATATCACTTAATTAGTTTCTATATATATGTTCTTCATCCAACAGCATCAGCTAGGACTAAGTCAGATGCAATAAAAAAGAGATCAAGAGAATAATCAGAACTTTTAATTCTTACTTATCAGGACTTGCAGGAGGGCTGCGTGGAATCTCCTGCAAATGGCGGAGGAAAGTTGCTAACATTGAATTAAAGGATGGTCGTTTTGCTGCCTTGAACTGCAGACACTCACCAATCATTTTCCACAATTCCCTAGGTATTCCAACACCTACTACACTTGCATATTGTGGAGGCAGTTTCCGAGCCTTGATCACAGCCCGATAAATTTCCTCTGTGCTTAAACCAGCCCATCTGCACAACGAATTTCAACTTGTACTAAAAATCATTCCATGAAGGGAAAAAGAATGAGAACTTTCAAATATAGATTATGTTTCTCCACATACGGGATGGAACCAGTGCACATTTCTACCAATGTACAACCAAAACTCCATGCATCTGACTCTGCAGAAAAACCAATAGCATCATCCCAAAATGGATTCAATGACTTCCTCACTGGCTCCCATGCCTCTGGAGCTGCATAGTGGGGACTGAGCATTGTACACTCCATACACGAATGGACCCTTGAGGTGTCACACTCCGATCGAGCTTTCCGGCAGGAAGATTTCTTCAGAATTGCAGCAACTCCGTAGTCAGAAATTACCGCGTGACCACTTGCATCCAAAAGAAGATTGGACGGTTTAAGATTCATACAAACAACACCTGCGGCATGGAGTTCAGCCACTCCTCGTGCGATATCAGCCCCATATCTATAAATGGCAAGCACTCAAGATGTCACAAAAAGAGTTAATGCCAGATAATAGTTACTAATATTAGATTTTATATAAACTCGGTAAACCTCCAACTCAATTAACTCTCAAATCAATGAATTCAACATGTATAAAATGGAAGTATAAACATGTTCATAACTATAATAATCTGTATTCATCTATTCTGTTCCTGGAATTTTCAAAATGTTGTGGATACAGACAGATGTGCCTAACAAACCCTATCCTATTGTTGGCAGCTGGTTATATGAAAAACCCAACAGATGTTTTGCCTTTTTCAGTGACAACGCATTTGATTCTTCTACATTTGTTCTCCAAGTCTAAAATTCATCCCTTAGATACAAAAATTAATTTAGAAAATCAGAATGTCATTTATGATCACTCTTATTTTGTGGTTAGTATTTCCCACATTTACCTCCTAAACATTAAATTAAAGCAAGCTTATCTGTGTATACAAAAGAAACACATTTCAACAAGAATCTGTTTAAACTCCCCATATAAAAGAAACCAATTTCCACCATTGATATCTAGAACATTATGAAGACCGAAGATCTTTCAGAACAAATGAGAAGTCCCATCATCATTTGCATGTTTCAACAGTTTGTTTATCTGCTTTTTCTGTGCTAATCAATAAATTGAAACATTTCCATCATTTATAAAATATTTGTGGAACCAATGATGGTTAAAGAAGGACAAGGTAACTAATATTGATCCATTGATCTTCCATAATAATGCATTTATCGCGTAGATTGTTGACTTCCTATTGAAGGGGAAAATAACATATAAGATCATTTTATTAACAAGTCTCTTCAACTTAAATAAATTGATACAGCTGTTTATAGTTTTACAATTAATTGGCAACAGTTATTTCCAGCTTATAGCTACAACTGTAAAGCTATTACAAGCTCAAAATTGTTAAGTACAACATGGTTAAATCTGACTTCTTCAAATTTCAATGAATTTAAATAATGAATAGAACCATTAATTAAATAAATAAAAATTTAATCAGCTTGATCAACACATTAGGGACAATTTTTGTTAAACCAAAATGACATCAATACCACCTCCATCCAACAAAGATGTCCACTTTTTTGCATTTATAACTGTTCTATAATGTCCATCCATTACTATTAAGTTGAAAAAGAAATTTTCTTACGGGTATCAACATTCTTAGAAATTTTGTAATTCCACATTGCAGCCTTGAAAAATGAGAGGGAAATGTTTGAAAAGAAATGCAACATTAGCTAAGTAAGAAAGGTTAAATTTATTTTCCTTGAAAGCATTCTGGTGAGGACAACATTTCCGCGAATGGAGGCCATCACAATATGGTGGTTGTAATATAAATTGTATCCTAACTGGTGTCAACATTAGCATTGAATTAGAATAATGGAAAGGGTGATTTTGCAGCATTAAGGCCTTACTAGGAATAGTTTATATCAAACTCAACAAAATACTATCCCACTTGCATTGTAAGACATTGATAACATGAATAGGTGTATCTTTTAAATTCATTTGTTCACATCAAACATTCACTCAACACGATGTAATTTGAACTTGTTCTTCATTTTTTGATTCAAACTCTTCTACAAAATTTATGATAATATGACTGGATGAATTTTCATAGAATAGAAAGATACACATACTAAATCATATAATTAACAATCATGTCTAATGATAGACGCTTCAATAACTTACATATAAAATATTCTCTTTTCCATTGGTACTCAAGCTCACGTTTGCAGACAAGAAGAGAAAATAAAATAAAAGAAATGAAGAAACATAGCAAAAAAAAGAAGAAGCAGAAAATGGTTTAGATATCACAAAGTACTACCCCAATGTAACTCAGCTCCATACGACAGTGCAATGCATGTGAAGTGCCAACATACAAAACATTATTGCAAAAATACCACCCCATTTTCTATGAGACACAAAAACCTAAAATTAATTTTATTTGTGAAATAAATTTAAAAGCCCACAATGTTTGCGCCAGCAACCAATTATGGCACTGTTATACATACATCCAATCTATACCCACTATATAGAAAGCAACAAGAATTTCCTACACTCGCTAAATAACCATTTTGAACTAAACTATCCACAATGATCAAATAAACCAATATAAAAAGTTACTCTCCACACACACTCACACATATAGAAATTAACCAAAGCATACAAAAATTATATAATACAAAACCGTTTAATAAAAAATTGAAAGGAAAAATAAAACTACAAAACCTTAGGATTTGCTCCAAAGTCAGTCTGCCCTCATTGCGCTGCATCTCGGATTGAACAGACCCATAACACCTATCCATAACAAGACACAAAGTGCCTTCACTCCTCATAGCCCCATGGAATGTGCACACATTCCTACACCACATTGAGGCCCGCCGCAAATTAGCTAGTTGCCCCATCACCCAATCCATACTCGTCTCCTCTGCCGCCGCCACCTTCTTCACAGCAACACGGTGGCGGCACCGGACGCCACCATTGCCAATCGTAGCCGTCCACATTTCAACCCCGGCCTGCCTCCCCTCCCCTATCCGCCGCACCAATTTCAAGTCATGGTGCACCGCGACCTCGATCACCGGCCCACATGCCCCCGAGCTGGAAGTGTGGGATCCGCGGCTGCATCTGCGGCGCGAGAGGGAGTCCTCGTCATTGTCCCCAGCATCCTCATCGTCGTCGTCACCCTCCTCGTCATCCGTGTAATCGCAATCAAAATTGTTGGCCGCTGGGGCGGACGAAGGGGCATTGGAGCTGGAGTGAATCAGCGCAAGCACGGCGAAGTTCTTCCGCAGAGCCTGAACGGAGTTCCCGACGACAGACACGTGGCGACACCTGGGACAGACGAGCGTGGTGTCGGGACAAGCGGCGAACATTCTGGACAAGCAGTCCTTGCAGAAGCCATGACCGCACTGAAGCAAAAGCGGGACTCTCTCTTCTTCGTCGTAGCGCGTTTGACAGACCGAACAGCACGGCACTTTCATCTTGTCGTCCCCGTGAAAAGTGCTTTTCAGCTGAATCGATTGAAAAATTGGGTGATTTTATAGCTTCGGGAGCTCAGGAGATGTTGGGAGTGGAGGAAAAGGTAGATCCATAAACGAATTGGGAGAGGGAAATGAAGATTCGCAAGAAATGATCAGTTGGGCTAAACGGGAAAGAAATCTACCCAGAAAAAGAAAAGAGGGTTTTAGTCTTCTAGAGAGAGAAAGAAGAGAGAGAGAGAGAGAGGGAGAGTGGCTTGTGTCTTGTAGGCTTGTAGCTTGTAACTTGCAACTTGTTGGTGTGAGGTGTTTTTTTGTGTTTTGTTTTTTGTTATTTGATTTTTGATTTTGTGATTTTCATTTCTTTTCCCTTTATAAGGAGAGAGGATGGTTGGGTGGGTGTGGGTCGGCTGCTGCTTTTCACACCGAGTAACTTAACCCGCTTCTTCCGCCATAAACACGGTTTCTTTCGAGGGTAGAAATGGTATTTTGTGCAACAGTGCATGAGATATATTTGACAATTCTTTTGAGTTGCTTGCATTTATTTTATTTTATTTTATTTTTTTGTTGAATATTTTCTTTTCTTTTTTTATCTACAGTAAAATATATTTTATGGTGAAAAATCTACACATCATCTTAAGGAGTCTCACCCCTCTATAACCTTATTTATTGCTGCAAAGAGCTGTTGAATCGAAGCTGGAGTGTGCCACTGCATCATAGGAGCAAAATTGTATTGTTGACTTCCTTGCCAACTCCAGCTTTGGGTGTACCTTGGGCCTTCATGTGCCAAGCTCTCTCCAACAGCTACTAATTCCTTAAAAATTGAACGGAATGGGATAATTTGAGAAAAAAGACTCCAAATTAGGTATTGGAGTCGTATCAGGATTCCTCCTTTAAAAGTGTATATGTTAAGACTACTATTTTACTTAAGCTTCAAACGAGGTTATTTTATCAAATCCGTTAACATTTTCAGTTAAAAATATTAAAATATTTTTTGTTACTATTAAAATATTTATAAAAACTTAAAAAATAACACTAAAAGAAGAAATTAATAAAAAATAAAAAACTAAAAGAAGAAAAAGAAGAAAAAATAAAAACACATTAAAGAAGAAAAAAACTTAAAAGACTAAAAGAAAAAAAAAAAACTACTTCGAAAGAAAAATATTAAAAACAACTAAAAGGAAAAAAATGTAAAAACTAAAAGGAAAAAAAAAAGGGAGGAGCAGAACCTCCCTCCCAACCCAGCCTCAGCCACCTAGTTCGCAACCCCTCCCAGTCCCAGCCACCTCGAACCCCTTCCCCCACCTGTCACACCTCAAACTCCAGGTATACGACAGAGGCACTTTTCCTGAGTATCCCGAGAGATGAAAAGTGCTTTTCAGCTGAATCGATTGAAAAATTGGGTGATTTTATAGCTTCGGGAGCTCAGGAGATGTTAGGAGTGGAAATTGGGAACTAGAGAGGAGGAAAAGATAGATCCATAAACGAATTGGGAGAGAGAAATGAAGATTCACAAGAAATGATCAGTTGGGCTAAACAGGAAAGAAATCTACCCAGAAAAAGAAAAGAGGGTTTTAGTCTTCTAGAGAGAGAAAGAAGAGAGAGAGAGAGAGAGAGGGAGAGTGGCTTGTGCCTTGTAGCTTGTAACTTGCAACTTGCAACTTGTTGGTGTGAGGTGTTTTTTTGTGTTTTGTTTTTTGATTTTGTGATTTTGTGATTTTGTGATTTTCTTTTCTTTTCCCTTTATAAGGAGAGAGGATGGTTGGGTGGGTGTGGGTTGGCTGCTGCTTTTCACACCGAGTACTTAACCCGCTTCTTCCGCTACAAACACGGTTTCTTTCGAGGGTAGAAATGGTATTTTGTGCAAAGTGGAGAGATGGTGGTGTGCAACAGTGCATGGGATATGGGATATATTTGACAAAGAGGAGGGTGGTTTTCAGTCCAACACCGTCCATATGGTGGACTAGGAAACTAATTCTTTTGAGTTGCCTACATTTATTTTATTTTATTTTTTTGTTGAATTTTTTTTTTCTCTTTTTACCTAACATTTTATAGAAAATTAAGACTAAATACTAAATCCTAATAATTTTTTAGTATAGCATAAAGACCATATAATATTTCAATTGAATTACCAAATTTAAATGTAGTTTTTTAGATTAGTTTACAAACATGTTGATTCCTTTGATTTGAGCGTTTTCCATTTGACATTTTATTCTTTGGCCCACATATGATAGGTGTTAGTTAAAATTTATAAAGTTTTGACAAAATTGTCCTTGAAGCTTTTATATCATCTTGAAAATTGGCTAATGTAGTCTCAACTTCAAATTTAGTTGTGATTAAACGACAGTCATATCTAAGTTGTGACTTAATTGAATTGTTTTTTAGTAATATTATACTACAATATAATATAAATAGAGGTCAAAATAATATTTTTACTCAAAATAATACATAGTATAGTAGTGTGAGTTGTCTTTTTCAATTTACCAAGATCACAATTAAATTGTGGCTGGATTGATTTTTTTTAAAACAAAAATTTAATACAATATAGTATAAATTAATGTAATATTTCTAATGTAATATATATTTTTTTATTGTAGTGGCATATGATGTAATATTTGTGAATTCTAATACATTTTACTTTATTATTTTGTTTAATTTTCAACTAGTACCTAATCTAAAATGCTATTTAATTTTAATATCTAAACTAAAAATTTATTGAAATTTAGTAGTTAAAATCAATAGATCTAATATTTTATGATGAAGAATCTACACATCATCTTGAAGAGTCTCACCCCCTTTATAACCTTATTTCTTGTTGCAAAGAGCTGTTGAACCGAAGGGACTGTGTCACTGCATCATAGGAGCAAAATTGTGTTGTTGACTCCCTTGCCAACTCTAGCATTGGGCGTACCTTGGACCTTTATGTGTCCAGCTCTCCACCTGCAGTTGCTAGTTTCCTAAAAATTGACGAAAATTATAACAAAATTGACGATATATCCTTATTTTAGTCAAAAATAATGTTAAAGTCCTAATTTAGGTCACTTTGAAGGTGGTATCCTCGATTGAAATAGGCATATAAGTGGACTCCTGTTGCTAAAATTTTCTCATTATGATATATAAGATACTTAAAACATCATTATTTTTTATGGAACTTATATAAAAATTTATAGTAGACATCAATTTTTTTTCTGTTTTATGACAGGACCATCCCAAATTCTACTCTGGAACCCGAAGTGATTCTATGAGATTTAACACCGATAGAGTGTCAGCCCACTAACCTCAATCATCCTGTTGAGTGCTCATTTTACACTACTTTATGATACTAACTCCCTAACTCAGAGTGCAAGAACTCGATATTTTGTGGGTTGTTAGTTTGTTTTTGTTCTTATAGGATAAAATGAGCAAAAAAGAGAAAAGGAAGCAAATGGAGCCATTTTTGGACATTTCCTGGTTAAACTAGGAAAACGAGTGAAATCCTGGTCAAACCAGGAAAAGTGCAGAAATCCTAGTCAAATGAGGATTCCTAGTCACACTAGGAAACATCAAGTCTAGAACCATTATTGCAGAGCCTGAAATGAGAAATCCTGATTGAAACAAGAAATCCTGGTTGAACTAGGAAACCTAACCCTACTAAGGAAAGGAGTCCTAATGACACTAGGAGACCCCAGGGGCAATATGGTCATTACGAGAAGTCAAAGTAGATAAGGAATCCTTCATTTACAAGAAATCCTAGTTACACTAGGAAATGTTGGTCAAAGTCAACTTTACAAAGTCAAGGTTCCAGACACTTCTAGAAGGTGGTGGACATCCATGGAAATAAATGGAGGGAACAAAGGAATTCAAATTCAAATGGAGATGAGGGGCAAAATGGAAAGTCAAAGCTAATAGTCAAGGGTCAACTATGACAAAGTCAACAAGTCAAATGAGCCATGGGCCTATGCAATGTCGAAATCTGAAGGGGTCATGCATGCATGCATGCGCTAGCCCAAGATGAAGCCCAAAGCGCTAGCCCAAGACTAGCAGCCATGCACCTGACCCTAGGGGGCTGGTGTGTGTCACTTAAGCCCAAAGCCAAAGCCTTTGCCGCAAGCCCAATGCCTCTCCTAACCCTAGCTGCTGCCGCACTTTCTCTTTTCCTTGCCTCTCAAGGATTCCTCTCCTACTGATCTCTATAAATACATATCTTCAATTCAGAAAAAGGGTTCTCTCCTCTTTTATTTTTCAGAAACCCTAGCTAGCCTCTCTTCCTTTTTCTTGCCGCACACCCTTATTCTCTTCTCCCTCTTTTCTTTCTTTTCTTTCCTGGCCGAACCCTAGCAACCACCATCTTTGCTTGTCTTTCTTTTATCTTGTGCCAAACTGAAGGAGGAGGAACAAGTCAAGCCGCAGCCACCACCACCTAGTTACGCCACCTTCTTGCTGCCACCACCTTGCCGAGCACCCCAGCTGCCTTGCCGTGGAGCCCAAGGCCGAGCATCAGCCCATCACGTCACCACCTTGCAGCCGCATCTCCACCTTGCTGCCGTGGCTGGATTTCTCTTCCCTTCCTCTTTCTTTTCATAATGTTGATTATGTTTGGTTTATTCGTGGATTTAATTATGTGTAGCTAAATATTGGGCTTGGGCTAGGATGAAGCCTTAGAGATGCTGTTTACTTTCACTATGGATTATTGATATTTTAATTATTTACATGTTGACAAATTTTGGATCTCTGTTTAAATTGACTCTATTTGTTTCGCATCTTTGACTGATCACCTTAGGTATAGGGTACCTTAATTTGGAGCTATGCGCTATGTGTTTGTCACTCTCACAGATTGTAATGACTCTTGCATGGGTAATAGCTGTCTTAACTTAGCACTAGGGAACATGCAAGTTAACTGGCTAAGGAAGGCCCAAGAAGCTCTTAGTTTATGCACAGTAAGGGGAGTAATTGCTAAAATTAACTAGCCAAACCTTTTAGTAGACGAACTTTGTTGGCATGTTTATATATTGATCGTTAATATTCATAGTAAAGTGAACGGTATGCTAGTGGTGGATTCTGACCCTTAGTGTTTCTTTATTATTGTCCTATCCGAATTCATTTAATTTGTGACTTCAAAGTTTTGTTATTTATCTGTTAGTTTAGTCTAGTCTTAAAAACCAATCAAAACCCCCCATTTGCGTGTGTGAGTTACAATTGAGTTAAATTGAGTTAGTAATCATAACACTAATACAATTCTCTGTAGGATCGATCTCGTATTTGTAAGCTTTGCTACTTAGCAATTCGTGCACTTGCGAGTTAACCTATAGCTCAGAAAAGGTTATTTAATTTGTTCTAGGAAAACATATAACAAGTTTTTGGCGCCGTTGCCGGGGAATTGTTATTTGTGTTGATTGCTAGTTTAATTAACTTTAGTTAAGTCATTTTAGTTAGGTTTTATTTTTTATTTTTATTTTTTGGTTCTCACTGATTTCTCTTGTTTCTAAGGTACAATGGAAGAATCAAATTCGAAGATCACTCCTCTTTCACGTGCAGAAGGCCAGAAGGTGTTGAGTGTGTACAAGGGTAGGCCGAGACTCAATTGGACACCATTAAGGATGAGGTCAACTCTTGTGTCGCCAAGAGGAAGTGAATCTGAAGAAGCATACGAAGAAGAGAAATCAGAAGAGGAAGTTGAGGAGACCTTGCAGCCGAATGCCTCTCAAATGAGAGTACCTTTGAGTGATTATTTGTCTCCAACGCTTCTAGCTCAACCTACGTGCATTGCTTACTCTCAAGTGGAAGCTGATTTTGAAATTTCAAGTGGGACAATCAGACTTCTTCCATCATTTCATGGTCTAGAAGGAGAGGATCCCTACGTACATATTAAGGAATTTCATGCGATATGCGAGATTGGCAAGCTGAGGGGGTTGAGCGATGATCAAAGGAAGTTAAGGTTATTTCCATTCTCTCTTAAAGATAAAGCTAAACATTGGTTGTTTTCCTTACAGGTCGCTTCTATTAAAACATAGGAAGAACTGGCATTTAAGTTTCTGCTGAGGTTCTATCCAGTTAGCAAGACTACCATTGTGAGGAAGCAGATCTTAGGGTTTACACAATCAGAGGACGAAGTGTTTCATGAGAGTTGGGAAAGGTACCAAGAGCTTCTGACTTCTTGTCCACACCATAATTTTGCCCCATGGATGCAGATTGAGTACTTTTATGAGGGTTTGTTGGATCAAGATCGTAATATGGTGGACATGACATGTGGAGGAGCACTGAAAAAGAAGACTTTTGAGGAAGCATGGACACTCTTTGACACATTGGCATTGAGTTCACAGCAGTGAAATAGAAGGAAAAGAGTGGAAAAGAAATTAGCTATGGAAGCTGAGATGTCTGAACTTAAACAAATGATGCAGGTTCTGATGGCAAATCAAGAAGCTAGGCCATCACAAGGAGAGTCATGTTTCGAGGTTGAAAAGGTTCAAGCTAGACCGAGTGTACAGTCCCCTATTGGGCAACGAAGTACTTATTTGGAGGACATGATTGCTGCATTAGCTCAGAGTACAACTTCAATGTCTAATGATACCAAGTCATTTATGAATAAGACTGAGGAGCAATTGAATGTTACAGCTAAGGCTATTTCGAATTTGGAAGCCCAATTGGAACAAGTGACTTTAACCTTGGACAAAGTGGTAAAAGGTGCACCAATTCAGGATAAGGCCGAAGCAATCACTACTTTGAAAAGTGAGAAAGTAATTGACAACAAAGTGGGCACCACTCAAGATGATAATGCAGGCAATGAGGATGAAGTTGAGATGTTAGAGCCTGAACAAGTGGAAAAGTACAAGAGGGATAAAGTTAAAGTTAAGGATGAGGAAGATGAGGAAAGAAAGAAACAAGAAAGACTCAATGCTACGCAAGCTAACAAGAAGGCCGTGATTACTTCCTCTATCCCAAGAGCTCCATTGCCTTTCCTTCAACGTCAAAGGAAGCAGAGTAAGGATGAGCAAGCTAAGGAAATTTTGGAGATGTTTAAGAAAGTGGAAATCAACATTCCTTTGCTTGATGCTATTCAGCAAATTCCTAAGTATGCCAAGTTTTTGAAGGAATTGTGCACACACAAGAGGAAATTCAAAGAACATGAGCAGGTGTGTCTGAGTGAAGAAGTCAGTGCTGTTTTGCAGAGAAAGCTGCCACCAAAGTTGAAAGACCCTGGCAGTTTTACGATTCCATGTTTGGTTGGGGATCATAAGTTTGAGAATGCATTGCTGGATTTGGGAGCAAGTATAAATTTGATGCCGTATTCAGTTTTCGCACAGTTGGGCATAGGAGATCTTAAACCTACTAGTGTTACTCTTCAATTGGCAGATCGTTTAGTAAAGGTTCCGAAAGGTGTGGTTGGAGATGTGCTGGTTCGGGTTGCAGATTTGATCATGCCCGCTGATTTTATCATTCTCGAAATGGAGGATACCCCAATTAGAGGAAATGAGCTCCTGATCATATTGGGAAGACCGTTCATGGCCACAGCGAACACCAAGATTGATGTGAGTAATGGGAAGTTGACAATGTCTGTACTTGGTGAAACAGTTGAGTTTGATGTTTTCGGTGCAATGAAGTATCCAAAGGAGGAGGATGATTGCTTGAGGATTGATAGTTTGGACCCATTGGTTGAGGAAGTGTGTGAAACTAGCCTTGCAGAAGATACATTGGAGGTTGCTTTGGGAACACCAGAGTCCAGTGAATTAGATGAAAACGTAGAAACAACTCCTACACGTTTGGAAGGCACCCGACCTCTCAAAAATAAGTGGTTCAACCAGTTTGAAATGTTAGTATCTACTAATCATAAGACGCTTTCTTCTATTGAGCAAGCACCTAAGTTGGAGCTGAAACCATTACCGGAGCACTTGAAATATGCATTTTTGGGAGAAAATGAGACATTGCCTGTGATTATTGCAGCTAATTTGAGTGCAAGCGAGGAAGAAAGACTCTTGGGAGTTCTGAAGGAAAATCGGTTGGCATTGGGATGGACCATAGTCGATATCAAGGGGATCTCACCCACAGTGTGTATGCATAGAATTTTACTTGAGGAGGAATCTAGGCCTACTCGTGATGCCCAAAGAAGACTGAATCCAACTCTGAAGGAAGTTGTGCGTAATGAGGTAATCAAATTGTTGGATGTTGGTATTATTTATCCTATCAGTGATTCAAAGTGGATCAGTCCTGTTCAAGTGGTGCCAAAGAAAATTGGTATTACTGTGGTGAAGAATGAGCACAATGAGTTGGTTCCCCAAAGGACACAAACCGGTTGGTGTGTTTGTATTGACTATCGGAAGCTTAACACCGCAACAAGGAAGGATCATTTTCCTTTGCCATTTATTGACCAGATGTTGGAAAGGTTGGCTGGCCAAAGTCACTATTGCTTTTTGGATGGTTATAGTGGGTACAATCAGATTGCTATTGCACCCGAGGATCAAGAAAAGACCACGTTCACATGTCCATTTGGTACATTTGCTTATAGGAGGATGCCATTCGGATTGTGCAATGCGCCTGCAACATTTCAGAGATGCATGATGTTTATTTTCTCTGATATGGTGGAACGAATCATTGAGGTATTTATGGATGATTTTTCTGTTTTTGGTTCGTCTTTTGATGCATGTCTGGATAACTTGTCTTTAGTTCTGAAAAGATGTCAAGAAGCCAATCTAGTGCTTAATTGGGAGAAATGTCACTTCATGGTTCAACAAGGGATAGTATTGGGTCATGTGATTTTGAGGGAGGGCATACAAGTTGATAAGGCCAAGATTGATGTGATACAAAGATTGCCGCCTCCGTCGAGTGTTAAAGAAGTAAGAAGTTTTCTAGGCCATGCTGGGTTTTATAGGAGGTTCATCAAGGACTTTTCTAAGATTTCTAGGCCTTTGTGCACCTTATTGCAAAAAGAGGTGAATTTCGAGTTTGATGAGGATTGCTTGATTGCATTTAACAAGTTGAAGAAGCTACTCACTTCTGCTCTGATCATTATGCCACCTGATTGGAATTTGCCGTTTGAGCTTATGTGTGATGCAAGTGACTATGCTGTTGGAGCTGTTTTAGGTCAGAGAGTTGAGAAGTTGCCGCATGTGATTTATTATGCAAGTAGGACTCTGAATGATGCGCAATTGAATTATTCCACTACAGAGAAGGAGTTGCTTGATGTGATCTTTGCCTTGGAGAAATTTAGAAGTTATTTGATTGGGTCTAAGATCACCATCTACACGGATCATGCCGCTCTCAAGTATTTGCTGAACAAGAAAGATGCAAAGCCGAGGTTGATTAGATGGACTTTGTTGCTATAGGAATTTGATATTGAGATCAAAGATAAGAAAGGTTGTGAAAATGTGGTAGCAGACCATTTGAGTAGACTCGTCAATGAGGAACAATTTGAAGAGGACACACTACCGTTACGAGAGTCATTCCCGAACGAACAGCTTTTTGCCATCTTGACTACTCCATGGTATGCTAACATAGCAAATTATTTAGTAAGTGGAGTGTTGCCCAATGATCTGACACACTACCAAAGGAAGAAGTTTTTGCATGATGTTGGACAATATGTGTGGGATGAACCTTATTTGTTCAAATATGGATCAGATCAGTTGATAAGACGGTGTGTACCGGAAATGGAGCAGCGGAATGTCATTGAGATGTGCCATTCTAAAGAGTGTGGAGGCCATGGTGGAAGAACTAAGACTGCTTACAAGATTCTTCAAGCAGGTTTCTTTTGGCCCACTATTTTTCATGATTGTCATCAGTTTTATCTCACATGCGATAGATGTTAGAAGATAGGAAATATTTCTGCTCGTGATCAGATGCCGCTGAACTTCATGTTGGAAGTTGAGATCTTTGATGTTTGAGGTATAGATTTCATGGGACTATTTCCATCTTCTTTTGGTTACGAGCACATTCTAGTGGGAGTTGATTATGTGTCTAAGTGGGTGGAAGCTGTCGCTTGTAGGACTAATGATGCTCGAGTGGTCTTGAATTTTCTTAAGACCAATATCTTTGCACGATTTGGTACTCCGAGAGGAATTATTAGTGACGAGGGATCGCATTTTTGCAATAAGCTGTTTGAGGCCATGATGAAAAAGTATGGAATAAGGCATAACGTGGCTACTCCTTATCGTTCGCAGACGAGTGGGCAAGTAGAAATTTCGAATCGTGAGATCAAGTTCATTTTGGAAAGAACGGTGCTCGCCAATAGGAAGAATTTGTCTACCAAGCTTAATGATGCATTATGGGCCTATCGCACCGCTTACAAGACACCCATTGGAATGTCTCTGTTTCAACTCATCTATGGGAAAGCTTGTCATTTACCAGTTGAGCTGGAGCATAAGGCATATTTGGCGATTAAGAAGTTCAATTTCGATATTCATGCCGCTGGTGAAAAAAGGAAGTTGCAACTTAGTGAGCTGAAGGAAATACGACATTTCGCATATGAGAATGTTAAGTTGTACAAGGAAAGGACCAAGAGGTACCATGATAAGAAGCTACGTCCGAGAGAATTCTTTGTTGGAGGGAAGATGTTATTATATGATACAAGATTACGTCTCTTCCCAGGCAAGTTGCATTCGAGATGGACCGGACCTTATGAGGTGATTAAAGTGTTTCCCTATGGTACAGTTGAACTCAAGAACCCGAAGAATTGGAACATATTTAAGGTCAATGGTCATCGTGTGAAGCCTTTCCTTGAACCTGATTTTGAGCTGAACCAAGAAAAAATTGATTTCTAGTATAAGACTAGATCTGGCTAAAGACGTGAAACTTAGCGCTTCTTGGGAGGCAACCCAAGGGATGGATGACGACGAGGAGGTGATTTGGTACTTATGCATGGGCGAGCCATTTTCACACCAGCCAAGGTACGTTTTCACCCTCTTTTTGCTCATTTAAGTAGTTTTGTTTTATTTATTGTTTTCCCCTTCCTCTTTTCATTACATTGTGCATTACATTTGTCTTTCATTTAAACATTGAGAACAATGTTTCTTTTAAGTTTGGGGGTGGGGAATGCATTGCATTTTTGGTAAAAAAAAATTTTGAGTCGTTTTGTTTATTTTTGTCTTGAGTTCCCAACTAATTGATTTTATTATGTATGGTTATTATGAGCATGTCTAGCTTGGATATATAGTATGAATTCTTCTATCTCTAGTATTGGTTCATAACATGCTTTACAACTCTATGAAGGGGCCTTGTTTTCGTGAACTGATAACTTGCATGACTAAAGATGCATATACTTAATAGAGTAGACTTGTGTGACCTAAATGAGCTTTTGAGCCCTGTACTTCAATTCCTGAGTGTTAACATTACTCTAATATTTTCGTGTCATATAAAGTTGTTGTGATCTCATTATTCTTTCTTTTGATTAAGTACTTGGAATATAATTGTGAATCAATGAGCTAGAACTTCTCTCTTATTCTATACAAAGCATGGAGATAACTACATGAATCTTAGGAGATGATATTAGGCCTTGTTTGTTTTAACCCGTAGCCTAAGGCCTGCCCTATGTTATAACCCTAGTCAAACATTTTGAGCCTAATGACCTTTTCTTTGTTTACCCTTGTACCAAACCCTAATTTTGGGGAAGTTTCACTCCTCTACCTGTTTACCTTACTTATGGATTTACATTGAGCCAGTGAATTGTGAGGTTGAAAAGAAATGTTTATGCATAGCTTGGAAGAGAAGGAATTGTGCTTAAGATTGTTTGTCGTTCCCTTACCAAAAAAAAAAAAAAAAAAGAGATTAAAGGGAAGGGACGATTGCAAAGATTGAAGAAGAAAAGTGTTCGAATTCAAGGCTATGAGTGCAAATTATGCAAGGAATGCCTCTATTGTTGTTTTGTGCAAATCCATAGTCTGTAGCCCTTTGTTATCCGTTTCATTTCAATACCTTATCCTAACCTAAGCCTCCATTATAACCCTTGTAAAAGCCCTACTTGATCTTGGGAGAATTGTGGTTCATTATGTGGAGTTTAGATAAAAGGAAAGCTTATGGTTATTGATTCTGTTCCAAGTATTTTAATTCCTTCTATTGAGATCAGTGTTTTTGTTCAGTGTGCCTATCTTTCATGATTAATATGTGAGCTTTCTGCATTTGTTCATCATATCATTTCTCACATATACTTGAGTGCACGTGTTGACCCAATCTCTGAGCGTTTTATTATTAAGAGTATGCCTTAGTGAGAATTGGAGTTGATGCTATTTTGGATATGCTGATTTAGTCTTGTTTGTCTAAACACTTGAGTTTGTGTCAAGGATGGTCTATATATTTCATGGAGGAGTAAGGTATATATGTTAATTGAAGCATTATTAGAAGTTGAAGAATAAATTCTATATGTATCTTGCTTGATTGTGCTATTTATGGCTGTACTTATGAAGTCATGTGTTAGGATGTTTTGAGTCTGTCTTGAGTCTTTTCTTTGTTCTTTTGCTCGAGAACTAGCAAAATCTAAGTTTGGGAGTGTCTTGAGTGCATATAAGTGGACTCCTATTGCTAAAATTTTCTCATTCTGATATATAAGATACTTAAAACATCATTATTTTTTATGGAACTTATATAAAAATTTATAGTAGACATCCATTTTTTTTTCTGTTTTATGACAGGACCATCCCAAATTCCACTCTGGAACCCGAAATGATTCTTGAGATTTAACACCAATAGAGTGTCTGCCCACTAACCTCAATCATCCTGATGAGTGCTCATTTTACACTACTTTATGATACTAACTCCCTAACTCAGAGTGCAAGAACTCGATATTTTGTGGGTTGTTAGTTTGTTTTTGTTCTTATAGGATAAAATGAGCAAAGAAGAGAAAAGGAAGTAAATGGAGCCATTTTTGGACATTTCCTGGTTAAACTAGGAAAACGAGTGAAATCCTGGTCAAACCAGGAAAAGTGCAGAAATCCTAGTCAAATGAGGATTCCTAGTCACACTAGGAAACATCAAGTCTAGAACCATCATTGCAGAGCCAGAAATGAGAAATCCTGATTGAAATAGGAAATCCTGGTTGAACTAGGAAACCTAACCTTACTAGGGAAAGGAGTCCTAATGACACTAGGAGACCCCAGGGGCAATATGGTCATTACGAGAAGTTGAGGTGGATAAGGAATCCTTCATTTACAAGAAATCCTAGTTACACTAGGAAATGTTGGTCAAAGTCAACTTTACAAAGTCAAGGTTCCAGAAGCTTCTAGAAGGTGGTGGACATCCATGGAAATAAATGGAGGGAACAAAGGAATTCAAATTCAAATGGAGATGAGGGGCAAAATGGGAAGTCAAAACTAATGGTCAAGGGTCAACTATGACAAAGTCAACAAGTCAAATGGGCCATGAGCCTATGCAATGCTGAAATCTGAAGGGGCCATGCATGCATGCATGCGCCAGCCCAAGATGAAGCCTAAAGCGCCAGCCTAAGACTAGCAGCCATGCGCATGACCCTAGTGGGCTGGTGTGTGTCACTTAAGCCCAAAGCCAAAGCCTTTGCCGCAAGCCCAATGCCTCTCCTAACCCTAGCTGCTGCCACTCTTTCTCTTTTCCTTGCCTCCCAAGGATTCCTCTCCTACTTATCTCTATAAATACATATCTTCAATTCAGAAAAAGGGTTCTCTCCTCTTTTATTTTTTAGAAACCCTAGCTAGCCTCTCTCCCTCTTTCTTGCCGCACACCCTTATTCTCTTCTCCCTCTTTTCTTTCTTTTCTTTCCTAGCCGAACCCTAGCAGCCACCATCTTTGCTTGTCTTTCTTTTATCTTGTGCCGAACTGAAGGAGGAGGAACAAGTCAAGCCGCAGCCACCACCACCTAGCTACGCCACCTTCTTGCTGCCACCACCTTGCCGAGCACCCCAGCTGCCTTGCTGTGGAGCCCAAGGCCGAGCAGCAGCCCATCACGTCACCACCTTGCAGCCGCATCTCCACCATGCTAGTGGTGGATTCTGACCCATAGTGTTTCTTTATTATTGTCCTATCCGAATTCATTTAATTTATGACTTCAAAGTTTTGTTATTTATCTGTTAGTTTAGTCTAGTCTTAAAAACCAATCAAAACCCCCCATTTGCGTGTGTGAGTTAGAGTTGAGTTAAATTGAGTTAGTAATCATAACACTAATACAATTTCCTGTGGGATCGACCTCGTATTTGTAAGCTTTGCTACTTAGCGATTCGTGCACTTGCGAGTTAACCTAGAGCTCATAAAATGTTATTTAATTTGTTTTAGGAAAACATACAACACATCCTTATAATATTTATAGGAATGTCAATCTAAGTGGAAAATCATACCGAAAATTCGGCAGTACCTCTCCTATAAATTGAACAATCTCACCTATTCAAAAATTAAATAGCACTTTTAAATCAACAACCAACCCCAACCACAAACCAAATAAAGTCTCAGACCCACAACAAGTAATATTAAATCCACTCAGAGCATATTTAATAAACTTTACAATCATATCTCACTATAACCATTACAAACACAACCTTGATCCCATAATACCAATAAGCTGGGGATGAGAAATCTCGAATGCCTCGACATGGTATGATCTGACCTCAACGATCCCTATAACATGGGGGGAAACGTCAAAACCAAAATGTGAGAATAATATCAATGAGAGGACAAAAATAACTTTAAAACTTTTTCTTTGAAAATCATTTTATAAAACAGCTCATTTTCCTTAAGCCTAGTTTTCTTTGAAAGCCCTCAGTTTTAAAACCATTTCAAAAATTCATTTCAAAATCTCCTTTTAAACCACGACCATGCTTATAGTATGAGAAAAACATATGAATATGAAGTATTTCAAATCCTCATAATGCCCAATGCATAAGAAAACTCGTAGAATAAATAATATATAAGATTCTCAAAAGAATGTCATGGAATAATAAAAAGAAACTCATCATTTGAAATCTTGTAAGTAAATCAATTAACTGGAAATACACTCTGAAAGATATTACGCTCAAACAAAAACCTCAAACCGATAATTATTTCCCATCAAAATAATAAAATTTGAAGCTGAAAATCAATCTTTGAAAATAACAAGTTCTCAACTGAAACCGTCATACTTAAACCTTTATTGTCATAAACTCATTTTTCAAAATACTCAACAAATTGAAAACACACAGCACACTAGTACCCGAAAAACTGGTCATACACCCATGCGAAATCCTATATAGCACGAGCAGGGCGGAGTAAATTGGCTATACACCTGTACAAGCAGGGCGGAATTAGCTTGTCATACACTTGTATAGGCAGGGCAATATATATGATCGTACGTGCACACAGAGTGGCCCCTAAAGGGCTAGACATCCCGACATATGGCACAAAACCTATATGTCACTACTAGGAAATACCACATTAGATATCACTAAAAATATATCGGTTTAAAAAAAATTGATATTGTCAAAGTTTTTTATATCAGTTGGATTTTTAGTTTTCTAAAAATGATGTCTAAACACATTTATATATCGCCAAGTTTGCAAATTTGATATCTAAATTTTTGGGTAGAAATTAAAATTCTATGATAACCGATATCTAAACCATGAATTGATATTAATTGTTTCAGCTAAAAATTAAATATACAAATTTTTTTGACAACTTAAATGTTTTGACTTAAGTTAGACCCAATACTCCCCCCTCGCAAACACTCCCTCTCACCCCGAGCTCTCTCTCTCTCTCTCTCTCTCTCTCTCTCTCTCTCTCTCTCACACCCACAGCCCTCGCCGTTGCTGTGATTTTGCTTCAAATTCCCCTAGACCAGAATCCATGAGGTCTCTACCTCATCGATCCTGCTTCTCAAAAATTCCCAAAGGCTTGACAACTCTTCACTCGCAGACACATTCACTCAGACTCCATCAGACCAAACTCAGCTCCTTCTCTCTCACCCTCGCTCACTGAGACCAAACTCAGATCGACCAAACTCTCCTTCGATCTCTCTATCTGTATGTCTCTCTCTTTTCTCTTCCTCCTAAACACGATTCACTCATCCAAAATTGTAAAACCCCCAAATTCTAGGGTTTCACTTTCTCTCTCCGATGGAAGGGAACGACGAGACCTCGGGACCAATGATCGACGACGAGATCTATCACCCATCGTCCAACACCCACCGCCTAGTATCCATCGTCTAGCTTTTTGTGTAACACCCATCCAACTCCGACTCTGTTCTCCGAGAGCTCTCTCAGGTACTCACTCTCGCTCTTGCTTTTTGTGTTTTTTATTCACCTTGTTTGCTTGCTATACTCTTCCTTCGGAAGCCTGATTTTCTCTATTATTTTTGGGAATTTTGGTTGAATTTAGACAAATTTTCTCTACTATTAGTTTCTGAAAAATTTTATTTATTTTTTGGTTGCAGGTGGTTTCGGCTCTCTCTTTCTCTACTATCTTTCCCTTTCTGAGCTCTCACATGCTCTCTGTTATCTGAATGCATCATAGAAAAGGTATGGCATCAAGTATTTAACTTTAGCATATCATGTCAAAGATACGTTTATGTATCAGATCAGCTTGTTTAAATTTGGTTTGTGACTCCAGGGCTTGTCAACACTCAATGCAGAGCCATTGCTTATTGGAATTTCAGTTAGCTCTTTAGATAAAGCTTTTAGGGTTGTTGATATTGGTCCAGATGCTGATAATAAAGAGGAGGTATATGAGTACCTGTTTGAAATTATAAGTCTATTATTTCTTTTTATGAATGTAATGATTTTATTCATGTTCTCTCACTAGGCTCTCAAATTCCGCAAGTTCTGGGGGGAGAAGGCAGAGCTCAGGAGATTTAAAGATGGTAAAATTGCAGAAAGCACAGGTTAGGCATTTGTTTTGGCTTTTTTTTTTTTTTACTTAATTGATCTTAGTTGTATTCAATATGATCTAACATTCCTTAGTCTTGCTAAAAATTGTCAAGATGACTAAAATGATGAAACTGTTTGCACAATTCCTTAGTTTGGGAAGGTGAGTAATGGAAAAGACATCTCATTTTAAAAAGGATTTCTGAGTATGTGCTTCTGCGGCATCTTTCTCTATCAAAAGAGAATATCATGCACATCTCGGATCAACTTGATTTCTCTTTGCTCTTTGGTGCTGGAGGTAACTAGAGCCATTTATTATTGTTAATTTTCTTATAAAAAGAAAATTTATGTAATTTCTATGCCTCCTTAGTTTTATACATCGCTTTATGGAAACAACATTGTAATTGCTTCAGATCCTATATCATCTTCTCGGAGTTTGCTAGGGGCATTCGACATTCTATTGAAGCGCTTGCGTCTTATTGAAGACATTCCGCTGACCATGGTTTGTGTCTTAATGACTTTTATAACGATCACAAGCAATTTACTCCTGTATAAGGTGCACACAAGCAATTTACTCCTGTATAACGATCGTTATAAAAGCCATTCTAAGCTCTGTTTCAAGGTGCACACAAGCCATTGCGTCTTAATGGTTTGTGTCACTGTCTGCATATCATTGATTTCTGTATTGTTTGTTATAAAATGTGTGCAAAATGGTTAGATGAGAATTTTAACATATTTGTTGCGATTCCTTTGGATCAGTTCATAGAGCTTATCAGGGATCTGGTATCTTATGGGACCACAGGTACTTTATCATTTGGTCTATTAGCCATATGGTACTGTAGGCATGCAACAAGTTTAGACTTGCTAAAACAAATTAATTATGATACATGCCATTTTGAAATAACTAACTATGAAATCTTATGCATCTACCTCAGTTTATGCGTACGTCAGTGCTGATCGAGTTTATGTTCATTGCCGGGAATATGCAGCTGGCCTCTTGAACCCTGTAGGTTGATCTCAGCATACTTTTGATTTTTGTATGCTTTTTGAAATTCTCTCTTCTTCTGGGTTTGGTGCTAGTTCAATAAATTTCTTGGTTTGGTGTGTAAATCTCTAGTACTGGTTGATTGTTGGAAGTAGTTCAATTTGTTCTCTTATAATTCGAAGGTTGGTGCTTTGATGACTGGCTTAATTAGACTAGAGTCTTTGATTAATTTGATCAAGTTGCCTATTAACCACCATGTTCCTGTTTTGGGTGATTTATTGTTCACTAGCTGTTACCAGTCCAGAGGTCTATTGATTGGGGCAAATATGTTATTTGATTGTTTGCAGTACAGTGGTCCCTTCTTACCTAGAGTGGGTATAGATGCAATTATGATATGTTCATCTACCCTAATTGAATGTTTGTTTAGTATCAACTACTTTAGTTACAGCAAACAGAGTTTGTCTGTTACAGCAAAAATGTGTGAAGTAAATGTTTGAAAAGATTGTCCAATATATGTTTAGTTAATGTGTATGGCTTTTGCAATGATGTGGATCAAATCTCTTTCTGGAAGAAATTTCAAATTCAATATTTGTTACTGAACTAATGTGCCTAGCCAATGTAGGTCCTTTTCTCATGTTTTGAATTTGATTTTCTCTCTATTGGGTGAATAGTTAACTTAAGAGTTACATACCCTGTCAAAATATATTTGGCGATGAAAAAATTTGTTTCAAGCAAGTATTAGATTGTGTAGTAATTATCTGCTATGCTTATGGAAATTCAAATATATTATATGAGGCCTAATGATTTGATAGTTGCTATTTTGCAATACCAGAAAGTGAATTGTTAATTTGTTATACGCAATTCTTGTCTCACCTTTTTGCTAATTGTTTTACTTCTCAATTCCAATTATAATGAATTTGTGCTTGTTTTATGAATTCACTGCCTTCATGTAGTTATGTCTTGATGCCTGACTTTATTTTTTCATTTGCCAACTACTAAACTGCATCTCCATAAGAAAACACTCTATGAACCAATGGATGCCCAGCTTCTATTTTAAAAATGTTTCATATTTCACCTAACTGTCCACCCTTTCCTAGTGTCTCTAATTTTAATTCATTGGGTGTTGCCTGTTTGTTTAGGATTTGTCATCATGTGTCCATTTGGGAAGGAGTGTGCTGAAGGATTCTAGGTGTAGCTAATGCCATTGTTTAAGTGTACCCTCATAGGATAGTTCATGTATGTAGATAGGAAACTAGGATATGGTTTTGGTTGTTGTAAATCTGATAAATTGAACTTTAAAGCTTGTTGCTGGACCATCACATGCAACTCTTCCTTTTGGATTTTGGGATTGCTATCAGCTGCCTTCTTTATTTGAATAATTGTATGTCTAGGTGGCTGTGATAGCGTGCAGCTAGCCTTATATTATTTGTACTCTGCCGTGTATAGGTTTTGGGATTGCAACAAGAGCATAACTTTATAGTTTGAATATATAATTGCATATCTTTTGGTGGCTGATCATGCACTTGTCTTTAATGTTTTCAGTGGTCTAAGACGGAGAACAAGCAGACTGGTTACACCCAAGCCCAGATTGATGAAGTCTGAGTTGAATGAGGAGATTGTGTCACCGATAATTATTTTTAGACATGTTGGTATGTTGTTTTGACATACATTCTGTGGATATGGTATTAGTGCTGCCATTCCAATCTTTTGTAAAGGAAAAGGCAAAATTTAGAACTAGCTAGCTAGTGTGCATAATTTAGAACTAGCCATGCCTTATATTTTGTGCAGATTTTTGAAGTTGCTTAGGGGGTTATATATGGATTATGGTTATCTCTACTTGTAGAGGGATTTGTAATTCATTTTTGTTAACTTGAATATGGGTTGAAATTGGATGTTGGAAATGTATGAGAATGTTGGATGAAATTTATGGAAGCATTTAAATTGCACAAATTGGATGTTGCATGTTGGAACTTTTATATCAAATATTTGGCAGGAAAAGTTAATATCTAACAACCTATTTTATTTTATTTTTTTAATTAAAAAACATTTACAATATCAGTTAAACACTGATATCTAATGTCTATTAAATCTGATATTTATACAGGTATATACATCGAAATAACAAATAATACCGATATCTAATGTTATTTTTATATCACATTGTAACTCAAACCTGATGTTTAAAAGACTTATAATATCTAAAACAACGAACAAACAGATATCTAATGTGTACATATATATCAGTTTTAGTTACAAATTCGATGTGTTAAAAATATTATATATCGCTTTGATAAAAAAAGTGATGTAACAACCTACCAAATATAGCTTTTGATGAGTTTATAATATCGAAAAATAGAACCAAACAGATATTTAATATACCTTTTAATGTCAGTTCTTGAAAAAATAATGATATTTAAAGTATATTACATATCGGAATCCGTTTATTTAGATAGCGAAAACTCGAAAAATAGATATATATTATTTATTAACAATATCGGATATTTAACAAATAAGATGTCTAATTTGATATAGACATCGGCTCAAAACTGATCTTGAAAATAGGGTACATTAGATATCACGTCTGCCCTTATCGGTCGCAAACCTAATAGACATCAGTGTTCCACTGATATCTAATGGGGTATTTCCTAGTAGTGTGTGTGCCGTGATGGGTCTCAAAGATCTATCATCATTGTCAGGGGAGTGTACTAACATGTAACGACCCGACCCAAATTTTCACTAGAAATTTAAATTTTTATTTAACTATGGTTTTTTAAGAGGTTTCTTTTAAGGACGCTGAATTGTATTTTAAAGATTTGAGATTAATTTGGAAAATAAAAAGGGTTTGGATTTAAATTTTTTATTTATTTTTGTTTTAATTTGGAGCTTGACCCAAAGTTGATTTTTAAAATAAATGAGCTTTCAATTTTGACTTTGGGTCCGTTAGATAGGTTTCGAGCTCACGAGTTCATAGACACGTAGCACGCATCATTTCGAGCTACGGTTTGAGAGATATGGGCGTTTGAAGCGAGGGGCAATTTCGTAAAATGGACAAATTGGGTTTAAAAATCAGATTTTTTTTAGAAATTTCTCTCTCTCTCTAGAACATTTTCTCTCCTCTTTCTAAATTCTCTTTCCTGACTCTCTCTCGGCCTTCTCTTCCCCCTCTCTGCGCACGGCCAGCTCCGGTGAGAACTTACCTTCGCCGGCCAACCCACGACGGTCGAAGGCCACTGATGTGACCCCTAGCCGCCGGCCATCCTCCTTCGCGTCTCCCTTGCACCGGCGAGCTCTTCCACGCGCAGGAACAGTCGAGAGAAAACATAGCTCACCGCCGGGGATCTCATTTTTCCGGCGACGACGGGACACCGGACTTACTGGGTCCTCTTCCTCTCACCACGGCGAGTTCAACCATGGGCTCCGTTCATCCAGACGATGCTCCACGACGGAGCAATGAGCTCGGGAATCCAAGTCAGCCGCCGGCTTCTGCCGCCGTTTTCGGCCATTTCTGGCGAGATTTGGCCGTCGGCCAAGTTGTCAAAAATGATCCTCGAGGTATGGGCCTTCCTTCCCCCTTGTTATTGCGTGTCAATTTTGAGAATCTAAAGATTTGAAATTTTTGGGGCTTGTACTCATTTCGGGTACACCTTGAATTGAGCATAATTAAATGATTTCTGAATTGTTTTTCGTCCAATTGAAGTGCCTAGGTTGATTGGAGTTGATTTGTAGATGAAAAACAAATTTTTTAGGATCTATCACCGCTGCCACCACTGCCTCCGCCACTTGTGGTGGCGGGTCAACGGTCGTTTGTCTCTTTTTGCCTACATTGAACTTCTAGGAGATCCTCGGAGGTTGTTTGGTGAGTTCTGTGAAATTTTTGTGTTGTTTAAGGCTGGGCAGCCACCGTGTGTGGTGGCGGCCGCCTGTTTTGGACGATTAAACGACCAGTTGTGAATTCTATATATATTTAAGTTGGTTGTCTGGTCTTAACAGATACACGGGCTCGGGAAATCTCATTCCCGATGCCGTTATGCTGCCGAATTTAAGTTGAGAATTTTTATTTAAACCTTCTTCAATGATTTTCTGTTTGAGACTAATGACTTTAGAAATTGAGACGTTGTGATTTGAGGAAAGACACATGTTTGATGAGTTGGATTGTTAAAGATAATTTTGAAAGGAGTATTTAAAAACTGTTGTGTAAATGCACGTGTTGACCGGTCGAGCCTGCCTGTGTAAAATGCACGGGATTGTGGCTAGAATACGAGCCTGCTCGTACGGAGTGACCCCTCCGTACGAGATTGTGGCCAGGATGTGAGCCTGCTCGTGTGGAGCGACCCCTCCGTACGAGATTGTGGCCAGGATACGAGCCTGCTCGTGCGGAAGGGTCATCCGTACGAGATTGTGGCCAGGATTTGAGCCTGCCCGTGCGTGGGATTGTGGCCAGGACATTGTTTACAGTACAGGTACAAGTATGGTGTGAGTTTTAAATATAAGAGTTTTGAAATGATTTTCGAAAATGGGTTCTTCCTTTAGTTAGTGTACTTGAGATGTAAAATAAATTAGTATGCTCTGATAACCCCGAGTTAGGTGAATAATATATTTGGATGTGGATTGGTTATTTGAAACACCCCAAACCTCGGGCCCATGAAAAATACTGAACATCAAACTGTTAAATCTGCTTTCTCTTATTTTTGAGCCATACACAACAACATAAGTAAATATAATTCTGTCAAAAACATTTTAAACAAACCGCTGAGTAAAAACAATTAAATAAATCTTTCTGGGTCCCACTGCCTCGTCTTCTTCCCCCTGCTTCCTCAGTCTGCTTAACCTGCAAAACACAAATCCTACACCACATCCATGGTGTACCAGGTTATACGACAAACCCGGTAAGCACACTAGAGCTCGTATGAGTGAAAGGACTTAAACTATAATCATCAAATAATCCTTCACGTTCCATGCTCAACAATAATCCACAACAGTATCCAAAATAAACATAATTCCTCAAGATTCAAGCCTAGACTTACCCAGTCCTAGTCAAATCAAGTCCTAGCAAACAAAAGCACGCGAGCACACAGCAACAAAACAGACTATCTAATTTCACTCACGTCGCTCCTTGAAATCCCCCAGCTTTAATATCTTTTCACAAACTAGCTTTTTAAATCATCTCAAAACTGTAAATCAAACTCTGAAAAGCAAATAATACTCTGAAGCTGTAAAACTATTAAAACATCTTAAACAGTACGCAATGCCTTTCTGAAACTGTCATTTAAAACATTTACTGGTGTAATTTCATTTCGCAAAATGCTCCACAAACTGAAATCTCACGCCACACTAATACCCGGAGAACTGTCGGTCATAATACTGCGGTAACTAAACTCGCCACATCTCGTGCATAGGCACGAGCAGGCAGATAAGCTCGCCACTTCCCGTGCAGAGCGAATCGATGCACAGGCAGGCAGGTATGCTCGCCACTTCTCGTGCAGAGCGTATCGATGCACGAGCAGGCAGGAATGCTCGCCACTTCTCGTGCAGAGCGGATCAATGCACGAGCAGGCAGGAATGCTCGCCACTTCTCGTGCAGAGCGGATCAATGCACGAGCAGGCAGGATACTCGCCACTTCTCGTGCAGAGCGTATCAATGCACGAGCAGGCAGGATGCTCGCCACTTCTCGTGCAGAGCGTATCAATGCACGAGCAGGCAGGTAACTAGGCTCGCCACTTCCCGTACAGAGCGTATCAATGCACGGGCAGGCAGGATTTCCCGCGCAACCTCAATCACAACATTCCCAAACCATCTCATAACTATCCTTGTTTTACAATATAACGCCTCTTGTATTTCTTTTCAGACTCACATCTACATAAGCATCATCATCAACCCTTACTGTTTGTCTGAAATACACCGAATCTTTTCCGAAGTTGACTCCTACTCACGACCTATCACTTGTCTGTCACTCAAATCATACTAGCATTTCCTCAATAATTAATTTGATCGTTTTGTATAATAACTGCTTAATCATCATTCACTAACCTCGACAATGAACATTCCTTTCTCTAATTCATCGATTATCCTCAAAGCAATTCTATAATTCCCAATTAATTCCTTAGCCTCAAATCCTCATCAATTCCTTCTCATAATCTAAATCCTATACTTAGTCTCCTCTATCATAAAGCAGCAAATCACACAAAACAGACAATTTATTAACGGTACTCTACATTAAAAGACCGATACGTTTCGCTCACAATTTATCTACGTAAAAGACAGAAATACCCTTCACAGTGCCATTGCTCGGATACCAAATCCGGCAGCATAACGGCATCGTGAATGAGATTTCCCAAGCCCATGTACCTGTTAAGACCAGACAACCAACATTTAAATATTCAGAGTTCACAACTTCCGTTCAACGACCGAAATGGACGGTAACCACCACGCACAGTGGCTGGCCAGCCCCTAACAACACACAAACACTCACCAATATGCAAACAAACCCTAGAATTGGCCTTCAGATGTCCTGGGGAGGCTGATTGGCAAGGAAAATCACCCGACCCGCCGCCACAAGTGGCGGAGCCGACGGTGGCAGCGGCGGCACAAACTTAAAAATACCCAAATTCAACTCCAAACAATCCTAATCATATAATAGAACCTTTAATTGCACAAAAACAACACGAATTTGAGTCCAATTTCAAGATATTCGAAAATAACATAAACCCTAAAATCGAATTTCTAAAATCTCAAAATTGAACATCAACACCTTAGGGGAAAGATTACCCGTACCTAGAGGATCGATTTTGTCAACTGGATCGATGGCCAATTATCGCCGGAAACGCCGGAATCGGCGGTGGAAGCCGGCGGCTGGCTTGGCTTCCCGAGCTCATTGCTCCGTCGTGGAGCGTCGTCTGGATGAACGGAGCCCATGGTTGAACTCGCCGTGGTGAGAGGAAGAGGACCCAGTAGGTCCGGTGTCCCGTCGTCGCCGGAAAAATGTGATCGCCGGCGAGCTCATTTCTCTGTCATTGCGTCGATTCTCCGTCTACAGTGGTCGGCCGGCGAAGGGGAAAGCTGCTGGGGGTCGGCGATGGTGAGAGGAAGTCGCCTGTGCCCGTCGTTGGTCATGGGTTGGCCGGATGGCGAATCTGCCGAGAGAGAGGACCGGCGGAGAAAGACAAGATAGAGACTCGGGGAGAGAGAGAGAGAACCCAGAGGAGGGTGGTCGGCGTCGGGGTGCTCGCCAGAGGTCGAGGCTGGCGATGGCTAGCCGGCGATGGTGGCTGTGAGGGGGGTGTGTACTCGGGGAGGAAGGTTCGGGAGTGGGGAGGGAGAGAGCACCGAGGAGAGATAAAAGGGAGAGGGAGGGAATATTCTAGAGAGAGAGAGAAACTTCTTAAATAAAAATCTGATTTTAAATTTTTAAAACCCAATTTGTCAATTTTACATAAATGCCCCTCACTTCACATGTCTGTATCTTCCAAACCGTAACTCGAAACGACGCGTGCTACGTATCCATGAAATGGTGGGATCGAAACCCATCTAACGGACCCAAATTCAAAATCGAAAGCCCATTTATTTTAACAGTCAACTTTGGGTCGGGTCGTTACATTATTGGATCAGAGACTTTTTTTTAGTTGTGGTAGAGGTGGTTGACGTTTTAGAAGTGTTTTTAACAGGTTTTGAAATTTCTGGGTTAGTCCATTTTCAGGGGAGGTTCTGCCGAATTTTCGGTAGGATTTTCCTTGATTTTGGATTCCCGCAGGACCTCTCTGGGTTTCAGGGTGGAATCCGAGGGCGGTCCTGTCATAACATGGCGGTTTGAAACTGCTTTCCATACTTAATAAACTTTTGCTCATAAAATACTCATCCTATATCAAAAACTGAAATGCAACTCTTTTATAAATACTGTAAAATAAAATGGTTCTCAATTCATGCCCGAGTAATGCCAAAACCATTTTCCAGAAACTATCCGTATAAAAAATCATGTAATACAACTAGAAATAGTAATGATTTACCAAATTCATGTATGCTTTTTGAATCAAACAAATTTCATGCATATAAAATCATTAACTAAAAGACAATGCAATCAATTCTAAAAATCTAGACGCTCATGTTATGAATATTAAATCAACGTTTCCAATGAACTCATACTAAAACCAAAATATAAAATATTTATTCATCACATAAATATAAATCTAGAGCTAAACGAATAAGAACTCGATATATATGGATAGTTATTTAATAATGGATAGTTATTTAATAAATCTTAATCATTAATAAAACTCAATTTAATTTCTCAAATGATTAATATAAATTAAATCATAAATTCTTGAAAAACATTTCTAAAACAAAAGTCCACTCACGATTCAACAATTCTCAATAAAACTCAAGACAACAAATATGAATTAACTCATGAATTTCATAAAAACATTTATAAAACAAAAGTCCACTCACGATTCAACAATTCTCAATAAAACTTAAGACAACAAATAGGAATTAACTCATGAATTTCATGAAAACGTTTATAAAACAAAGTCCACTCATTGTTTTAACCAGGCCATGCTCAACTCTTTTTGGGTCTCGTTTACATCTCACGATTCAACACTCATTGCCACTAATTGTAGCCAAGAGACGAAGCTCCATCCACCTAACACAAAAGTACCACTCACACAAAGCTTCATCCACCTAACACTCGTTGTGTAGAATAACCGAAGTGTCCCTATGACCTATCCGAAAGCCTAGAATTTGTCTCAAGTTAACTTAATTCAATACCAACCAAACGTGATTACTAAGTCACCCAACACCACCAATTATTTAGAAACGACTCATACCTCTTTCGAGCACTACTTGGAGATCGTTAGGATTTCAAGTTCAACTCCGGTACTTAGGATGGTGTAAAAATATAATTACATATGAGTTTACTAGAATATTTAGATGTCTAATATCTATATTTTAAAGCATTAATATCATATTTATTTTATTACAAATAAATCAATAAAAAAATTTGAAAATTTCATAATAGTCAAAATACAATTTTGGTTCCCATAATGGTCACATGCACATAGTCAATGGGTCCAACCCAATTTAGGTGACCCTATACTATTCCTAGTGTTAAATTACTATCATGTATGTGAGACCCCGTAAATTTTTCAAATTTATTTGGAAATTTACTTTGAGATTTTTGGGAAATTATTTGAGAAAATAAAAGGTTTTGAGTTAATTTTAAATTTTGTTTTAAAATTTGTTTGACCCAAAGGTTAAATTTTTGTTTAATTAGGCTTTTGGTTTCGAACTTAGACTCGTTGAAAAGGTCTCGAGCCTACGAGCCCAAAGACACAAACCGTGCGTCAATTGGAGCTACGGTTTGAGAGATACGGACGTGTGAAGTGAGTGGTAATTTTGTAAAATTGCAATTAAGGGTTTAAAAACCCAATTTTCTGATTTTTCTCTCATTTATCTCCCTGTGTTCTCTCTTTCTCTCTTTCTTCTCCCTGCGTGCAACAGCTTCGGCTAGAACCAGCCGTTCCTGCTACTCCCTCAGTGGCGCAAGGCCACTGGTGTAATCCCTGTAAGCCGGCCATCCTCCAGCCTTCCCCTTCGCTGGCTGGTGCTCCCACGAGCAGAAATTAGCTCAGAAAGCAAATTGCCACCGCTGGAGTATTTTGCCGATTCCGGCCACCTCTGAGCTCCGATCAACCTAATTTTTGGTGGGTTTTTCTCTTCTTATCATGGGCTTTCATTTCCCCATGGTCTTGTTGCTCAATTTTGTTCAATTTTGTGAATTGAATTTCTAGGGTTTATACTCATTTTGGGTTTACCTTGAATTGAGCCAATTGGGGTTGTTTTTGGGTTGTTTTGATCCAATTGAAGTGTCTAGATTGTAATTGGGCTGAGAAATTGAGGAAATTATAGATTTCCAAGTTGTGCCGGTGTTGCCACCATCAACTCCGCCACTTTTGGCGGTGGGTTGAGTGGTTTTTCGTGTCGTTCAACCTCCCCAGGATCCTAGTAGCTCAATTCTAGGTCCGGTTGTGTTTTTGGGTGAGTTATGTGTGTTGTTTGGGACCGGGCAGCCACTGTATGTGGTGGTAACCACTCGTCTTATCCGTTGAACGGTTAAATTGTGAACCCTGTTTGATTTGGTGGTTATCTGGTCTTAACAGGTACGTTGGCTCGTGAATTCATAACCCGATGCCATTTCGGTTGTTGAACCCGAAACCCAAAACCTTAATTTGGTATTTTACCGACGAGGGCATTCGTATTCAATCCACTAAATCTAATCGATTTACTTTTGAGATAATGTTTGAGTAAATCTTAAACTTTCGATTAAGTCCTAAAGGTAGTTTGGTCATTTTACGTGACCCTCGAGGAATGGAACGGTTAGACGATGGATCTCATGTGGTAGTTGTCGTGTGGTACGAGCTAAGTGGAGTTTTGCTCGGAATCCAAGTGGGTGATTCATGGTCTTGATCTAGTGATTTTTGTTATTAGATCTTTGTAGTCTAATCGTATGATTTGTTGAATTGTTATTGTTCAATTAAATGGTACCGTAGCTGAACGGTACACAAGTTGATTATGATGACACATTTAGTTGCCGGTGATGCTCAGTTGTTTTATTATTGTGTTGTTATTTGGCCATTGACTTGACATTTAACTTATTATTAATCAAGTTGTGTTATAAATTTCATAATTATTATTGGAATTCTCTGTTGTTAAGGTGATAACTTCTGAAGTTAATATACCTGCTTTGACAGGACCGCCCCCAGGGTCCACCCTGAAACCCGAAGGAGTCCTGTAGGAATCCAAAATCAAGAAAAATTCTACCGAAAATTCGGCAAAACCTCCCTTGAAAATGGACTAACCCAAAAATTTCAAAACCTGTTAAAGCACTTCTAAAACAGCAACCACCTCTACCACAACCAAAAAGAGGTCTCAGACCCTACAAATACAAAATAGTTTTTATAATTTAATTATGGTTATCAGCAAGGAATGAAATTTCGTTTTTTTGAGTCACCGAAATTTTATCAAATACCCAACTATATTTCGTAATTCTTTTGGCGAAATTTCGGAAATTTCGCTAAATTTCGGCAAATTTGACGAAATTTCGGCGAATTTGACGAAATTTCGGCGAATTTGGCAAAATTTCAAGTTTTATTTACTGGGTTTAGGGGGAGAGAGGCGGGGGAGGGGCTGGGTTTGGGGGGAGAGGGGCGGGGAGGGGCTGGATGAGGGGGGTGTGTTAGGGATGGGCTGGGTTGGGGGGAGAGAGGCGGGGGAAGGGACTGGTGCTGGGTGGGAAGATGATGGGTGTGAGAGAGAAAACTATGGAGGAAGAGGCGAGAGAGAGTCACTGTCAAAGAGGAAAAATGAAGGAAAGAAAAAAAAGAAACTCACCTTAACAGTAAGATCTGGCAGTAAGATCTGGGCGATGAAGAGAGGAAGGACTGAAGGAGAGAATGAAAACTTTGTTATATAATTTTACGCACTTTAGCTCAAGTCCTAGAAAATGGATATATTTAATATAAAAAAAAAAGGTTTTGGAAAGAAAAATGGGAAAAGAGGATTAATGTCATTTGAAAATTTGGGCAAACCTGTATGCAGTAAGTGGGTGGGTGGTTCGCAAAATCAAGGGGTGCAGACTGTGCAGTGGTTTTGACAAAAAGGCAAGGTCTGGTTTTTTGTGGGTTTAAAGCAAACAAGTGTCAACTGGTCATGGTCTAAGTGCTTTGGTTTGGGTTGGTGTTTGAAATGGTAATCGACAGCACATTGCTTGCTTTGGTACCATCAAAATTTTGATTTTCTTTGCCTAATTCTTAATTAATTAAGTTAACATATTACTTATATTATATATGAATAGGGTACCTCTCACAACAGGCTAAATTGATAAGATTGCCACAGTAATTTTTGTAAATTAATATAACAAAATAATTTGGCTTTTGATTAACCAATGAACATCCTGTTTCTTGGAAGTTGGAACCAACAACATTAAGAAGATTAAGTTTTGGATCTTAAAAGGAAAAGCAAGGAAAGAAAAAAAAAAAAAAAAAAAAAGGCTTTAGAGTTGATTGGAGTTTTGGACCTTTGGATAATTGGAAAGAAAAATAAGGATTTGAGGTTTCGTTTGGCTCTTTTGGGATTTAGTTTAGTTGTTTTTAAACCCAAAGGGTCTAAATCCTAAAAAATATAGAGTATATAGAGTTTAATATTAGGGTTAGTGTATATATTATAGAGTATAAAGAATATACTAATTTTATTTTTTCATTATAGTAATTTTATTTAACAGTATTTGTCTCTAGCGCCCACTATATTTATCTTATATCACATAAAACCTATTATATAATTTAGTTTCTTCAATATTTTTTATCAATATAGTATATAATATGTTAAATAAACATATGGTTAAGTTTCATTCAAAATTTCCGTATTTTAATAACAATTTCTATCATTTTTGTCTAATTTTGTCGAAATCGAAATTTTAATCGAAATTTCCGCGAAAATTTCCATCGAAATTTCCATCGAAAATTTCCTCGAAACCGAAATTTTACTCCTTGGTTATCAGAGCTCCTACTTCTATTACAACAAATTTACAGTTAAAGTAAACCGAAATTTCCAAAGTGGAAGCGATGCCTACAAGATCCGAGTAAGGAAAAATGGATGTTATGCCTCGATGTGATTGGCTCAACCTCCACCAAAGCTACTACCTGGGGAAAGAAATTTAGACAAAAAAAAAAAAAGTGAGATAACTCAGTGAGTGGGCAAGTCAGAAAACGAAACATAAAATTGTATTATCTTTTAGAAGTCATAAAATAAAAATCTCTAAGACCACACAATCGCTCTTTGCAATCCCCCAGTTTAAAAAAAAAAACCTTTCGCAATCCATTATCGAAAATCATCTCAAATAAACCTCGATATACTGAAAAAGCAATAAAACTTTCCAAGCTGAAAAATAACAAATCTGAACTGAAATTATCTTTATAATTGATATCTCAAAACACTTGTACTTTAAACTCACACCATACTTGTACCCATACTGTAGACAATGTCCTGGCCACAATCCCACGCATGGGCAGGCTCAAATCCTGGCCACAATCTCGTACGGAGGGTCGCTCCGCCAAGCAGGCTCACATCCTGGCCACAATCTCGTATGGAGGGTCGCTCCGCACGAGCAGGCTCGTATCCTGGCCACAATCCCGTGCATTTAACACAGGCAGGCTCAAATCCTCTTTTCACAATTCCCTTTAACAACCCAACTCATCTTATATGTATCTTTCCTCAAATCACAACGTCTCAATCTTTTAAAGTCATTAGTCTAAAAGGATATCATTGGAAAAAACTTTAAATAACAATTCTCAACACAAATCCACCATTAAATCAATGAAATCATAGACATTTAAAAACATAAACTTTCGTAAAAATAGAGTCCACTCACAAATTGGGAATTCTAGTTTTGATCCTCTGCCGGATCGTCACGAGCCACGGTCGCCTCGCCTAATAAAAAGCAATAGCATTCAATTAGACCCATGTCAACAACCAAATAAGTGTGTGTGTGTGTGTACATACAAGAAAACCCGACGTCCTAGTTACTTCGCATTCCTCTCTATGGTTAGAAGTCGCCGCTTAAAACGATGACTCTCTAAAACTTATTCCCAAAACATCCTCGTTTCGACCTACGACATCCAAGATCTCAATTAAACTTTGGTCTATCCGAACAGCCTCCATCTACCAAAATTGATAACCAATTTGGTAAAGGTATTCAAATTGATGTTAGATCATCATCATGACAGCGGGGTGGTCAGAACCACCGCCGTCGCCGCTCAAAGTGGTGGCACCAATATCGAATTCCATAATTTCTCCCAAAATTCACAACCTTTTCAATTCTAAACTTCAATTGGGGTTTCGTATAGATGAATATTGTCCAAAAATTATCTAAGAACAATCCTCAAATCCAAATTTTAAGGCAAACCCGAAATAGCTTGTAAACTTCTAACAATCAAGTCCCTCAATACCCAAAAACTATCCATTTCTCCGATTTGTTTCAATTTCTAGTCATAAATTAAGGGTTCCTAGGGGTGAAAAATATCCAAACACGTCCAAGAACACCGCCAGAAACTGAAATTTAAAGGGGAGCCGAAATGGGTCCTAAACCCCAATTTTTTTTCAAAATCACAAATGCTCAAAATTGGTAAACTATACTATATGGGTTTGGAAGCCCATGAAGAGAGGAAGAAAACCCACTAACCAATTTCTTGATCGGAGCTCGAAGGTGGCCAGAATCGGCAAGAGAAACCGGCAGCGCGGCTAGCTCTCTCTGGCGATTTCCTGTGCACAGGGGTGGCGGGCCGGCGATGGGAGGCACGGAGGAGGACGGCCGGCTCACGAGGGTCACGACGGTGGCCTCGTACCGCTGGGACAGTGGTCGGGAGCTGTCCTCCGGTGGTGATCCTGCGCGCACAAAGGAAAAGAGAGAGGAGAGGGTGTCGGAGAGAGGGTGAACTCGAGGGGAGGGTGGTCGGCGTCGGGGTGCTCGCCGGAGGTCGAGGTCAGCAGTGGCTGGCCGGCGATGGTGGCTGAGAGGGGAGGGTGTGTGCGCGGGGTGGAAGCTGAGAGAGAGAGAGAGAGTAGTCCGTGAGAGGGGATAGAGAAAACTGAAATCAATTTCAGTTTTTGGGTTTTTAAAACTTAGCCCGAGCAAAATTACAAATTTGCCCCTCACTTCAAAAGCCCGTATCTCTCAAACCGTAACTCGGGTTGACGCGTGCTACGTGTCTACGAACTCGTGAACTCGAAACCTTTCCAACGGATCCAAAGTCAAAATTGAAAGTCCATTTATTTTAAAAGTCAACATTTGGGCTTGTATCAAAACAAAAATAAAAATTTAAATCAAAACCCTTTTTATTTTCCAAATACAATTCAACATCATTTTAAAAAAATCTCTTAAAAACATAGTTAAATAAAAATTTAAATTTCTAGTGGAAACTTGGGTCGGGTCGTTACATGCTTGGTAAGATAAAAATGACTTGATTAAGACACTTAATAACCGGATTAATGAAATGATTGTTTCGTGTACTTGTTAGTGAATTAAAATGAGTTAGGGTACACTCTAGAGATTTCACGTAAACTCTTGTTTGTTGAGTGCGTGTGACCCTATTGTATCTCATAATTGGATATCATAATTTGACTAAATAGTTACTCAGTAAAGATGATTAATGTCTATTAGAAAACTATTGTTTATATGTGTCTTTGTTAAGTTGTTTGAGCCAGGTTGGGCAGAAATATAATTTGATATATGATTTTATTGAGAATGATTTATGTTGGTGATTGATTGATTCATTGCTTATATTGCATAATGATTTGGCATGGCAGCTAAGCATGATAATCAATAAATAATAAATTGATTATGTGGATAATTATTGGATATGCTACTTAGAGTGCAATAGAAGTTGGCATGACATTAAGCATATCAATCATTATTGATATATTGATTACACTGATGATGTTTAAGTGTTTGGACCACTAACTTAAGATAAGGGTCATGTTAGTTTATAGGATTTGTTATATTGGCTATTTTTCTTGTCAAAACCATTGTATTTATTTTTATTTAATCACTCACAAGCTCTAGGCTAGATTAAGGACAAGTTCAGCTGTAATGAAGAAGTCAAGAATGAACAAGACTCAAGGTATACTGCACTTCATTCAATTCATGAAAATATCATTTTTCTATCCATTTGACTAGTCATAAAGAACAATGTTTTTCACGTACAGTGGTTGATACAGTGACAGACACTGCAGTGGGGCCATTTCAGGTTTTTCTTTTAAAGCCCATTTCATTGAAAGCCCATTCTCTGTTTTTTACTAAACATACATGTGCATTGCACATGACTTGGTTTCCCCACTATATCAATCAGATCTGATTGCATCTTAGTCATTCACGCCACACACTTACACACACATCAGCACTATTCATCATCTTCTCCATTTTTGATTTTTGCAAAATAAAGCAATATTGGTTTTTACAACTCCTCATTCCTATCCTTAGTAATACTAGGATACCCCTCTAGGAAAAAAGGAATATGCCCCTTATTCGTCTCTTGTGGACAGCCATTGATTGGCTTCCACGTGGCTCGGGCAAACATGGAAATGGTGTGTGTGTGTGTACGGGTATATGATATATTCCGTTCAGACTTTTCAGTGTGTCTATGAGCATTTTTAGTGGGTATTTTCGTGGTTTTATGCCTGGGTATTTTTCAGGGTGAGTGCTCATTTTTATCAAGTCAGAAAATGTTCATTTAATTCTTAAAAATCAAAAAGATTTTCTGAACTTGTTTGTTTCATCTAAAATTCTAAATGGGTTTGAGTGTTTAAATCTTTTTATATATTCTTCAAACACATTCATTTTAGATTTTAGTTGAAGGATTCAATATCAACCTTTTCATGCCTCTAGCTTGAGAAGGTTGATCTTCTTTTTAAGAATCCAACATTGGCATATCATGTTCATACATTGATGAATCTACTGTGCTTGGTGTGAATTGGTGCCATGGGTTGATGAGCTTGGAGTTGGAGCTGCCTTCTTCATGAATGACCGATTGCCTTGCTTATGGAAGTTGCACAAAGGGGTAAGAAAGCTGCCACTTAGTCTAGGACTTAGTGATTGAGCTTGTGTGCTGTGTGCTCCCTTTGTATTGAACTTCTTCTTTAGTGGATTGCTTAGTCAGCTGGAAAGACCCCCAGTTTTTAACCGTTAGTGGTTTTCTGGGTGAACAATCGTGTGGCTTGTTTGTGATTTGTTTCCTATGTGTTGCTGATTATTGATTCGAAAATATCTTCACAAGATCACACACTTCACTTTAGCATGTTAACTTAGACCATGAATGCTAAATGAAAGTTTGTTAAATCTGTCCACACACCACTTTAGTTGTTGATAGCACTGGGATGCCTACATTGATGGATCCTTTGAGTGCATAGGGTGTCACTCAATTCCCTGGTGTGTTCTGACTTGTGGTATTTACTGAAGTTGGTTTGATTTTACAAGTAAATCTGGAGTTTCAGATTTTAGTTACTGCATCGTCAGAGTTGTGTCTGTTTGACTAGTTCATGAATGATCATATAAAATAAAAATTGGGGTCCGATCACTGAAAGTGAATTTAATCAAGTTAATTGAGTGAATAGATCACCTAAATTAAACTTTCAATTGGTATCAGAGCGCCACTCTAAAAGCAAATAGAGAGATCTTAGGGTGTTGTCTGTTTTCTAGGTGTGTCTAGATGGAAAGAGATCGTGTTGCAGGATCTTGCAACTCTCCTCCATTCTTTGATGGCAGCAACTACGCTGCTTGGAGAGAGAAATTTGAAATTTTCCTTGATGCCTATGACGAGTTGGCATATGAGTATCTCACTGTTGAGTGGATTCCTCCCACACAAACTATTGATGGGATTGAAACTCCTAAGCCTAGGTCCGAATGGTCTTTAGCCGAAGTCACGGCCTCTAGCTCCAACAAGAAGGCTAGAAATGCTATTGTCACTGCACTATCTTCCTCACAATTTGCACACATACAACATTGTGTCACAGCTAGGCAAGCTTGGAACAAACTTAGGGTTGTTCATGAAGGGGACAAACAAGTTAGGTCACTTAAGCTTCAAATGGTACATGCCAAATTTGAAGAAATTAGGATGAAAGAGTCCGAGTCATTTTCCGAGTTCTATGAAAGGTTGGAAGCCCTCACAAATGAAGCCATGTCCCTAGGTAAACCCTATGAGGAGTCTACCATTGTCCAAAAGGTTCTTAGATCTCTACCTAAGAGATTTCAATCTAAGAAACATGCAATACAAGAAGTCCAAAATTTGGATGAACTCAAAATTGGTAAATTGGTAGGAAAGCTTAAAACTTTTGAGATGGAACTTGAGATGGATGAAAGGGACAGCAAGAAGTCAAAGGATATTGCTTTGCAAAGTGTCAAAGAGATGAGTGAAAACTTGAGTGAAAAATCATCCATGTCCGATGATGAGGTTGCCCTTTTTGTCAAAAGATTTAGACGAATTCTTAGAAATAAAGAGAGAGAAGCTAGAACGAGTGGTAACAACTTTAAGGAGTTCAAATTCAAATCTCAAGGAGAGAATTCATTTGAGAGAAAACAAGAGAGGAAGTCTAACTTTAAGGAAGGAAGAACAACCAAGAGAGATGTGAAATGTTACACTTGTGGTGGAATAGGTCACATAGCAATTGAATGTGCAAATAATAGAAAGAATTATTCTTCAAGTAAGAATAAAGCCATGAAAATCACTTGGAGTGATAGTGAGAGTGAGGACTCAAATGATTGTGAGTCTTCTTCCGATATTGAGGGTGATGAAGTTGCATTTGTTGCATCAATCAAGGAGATTGAACAAGTTGATGGTGGGTCTGACTCAGAATCTGCTCCTGATGATGAGTCTTACACTGCACTTTGTGATAAGTATGACTTACTTTTCACCGAAACTCTTAGCATAAAGGAAGAAAATCAGAAACTAAAGAATGCTAAATTGAAATTGTGTGAGAAGATTGAGTCATTAAAGAGTGAATTAGAAAGTGTGGCTATCTTGAAACAAAATTTTGAGAGTCAAGTCAAAGTGCTCAAGGAGAGCAACATCTACTTTAAATCTTTGAATGAGAAACTTCAAAAAGAAGTACATGAAGCAAATGAGAGCATTGTTGAGCTCACCATTGGGGCTGAAAAGGTTGATAGGATGCTTAGGATTGGAAAGCATCATGGTGACAAGACCGGTTTGGGTTTTAGTGAAAATAGTCCTAGTATATCCAATACAAAGACCATTTTTGTCAAGTCAAAATCTGATCATGGTGTCAAAAAGGGTCTAGGTTTCATTGACATTGGTCAAAATGCATCTCATTTTAAGTCAAGTCAAGCTACATCAAGTGTCACACAAATTGATTGTTCTACTTCACTTAGAAAAACAAAGTTTGTCCCGGTTTGTCATTATTGTCATGTCAAGGGTCACATTAGACCAAATTGCAACAAACTTAGAGGAAAGAAATCAAGTGAACCAAAGAGAAATATTTCTCTACAAGAGCAAGTGAACAATCTACTCAAAGAGGTAACCAAAATTGTCTTACTTGTCACCCCACTTCCCAAAAATAAGCCAAGTTCACATCAAAGATGGGTTGTGAAGAGCTCCACTAAATGTCTAGTAACCTTGAATGCTTTTTCAGCCACTAAGAGGAACATTTGGTACCTAGATAGTGGGTGTTCCAAACATATGACGGGAGATAAGGAGGTCTTTACCTCACTTGCTCCTTATGATGGTGGTAGTGTGACTTTTGGAGGAGGAGAGAAGTCGTATGTGAGTGGAAAAGGGGTTGTACACATTCCCGGTATACCCGAATTGAAAAATGTAAGATTTGTTGATGGGCTGAATTCTAATTTGCTTAGTATTAGCCAACTTTGTGATGAATGGGGTGGTGAAGTGTGTATGTCCAAGAGTGGATGTAGAATTGTTGACTCCCAAGGAAGGGAGATTTTGAATGCCCCTAGGTCTAGGGATGATTGCTATGTGTTTGATGGCAATGTTGGAAAAATTGGGAATACTTGCAATAGAGCTATTGATGACACTAGCTCTCTTTGGCATCAAAGACTTGGTTACATTAATGTTCATGACCTTTACAAGTTGTCTAAGCATGAGGTTGTTAGAGGTCTACCAAAGATAGGTAAGCCCGAAACTTTTATTTATGGTCCATGTCAAATGGGGAAACAAACCAAAGAACCACACAAAAGAGTCAAAGACATAGGCACCTCTAGGACACTTGAACTAATTCACTTGGATTTAGTTGGTCTTGTCCAAACCTTGTCAATAGGTGGAAAGAAATACATTCTAGTCATGGTAGATGATTTCTCTAGGTACACTTGGGTGTCATTTCTTAAGGACAAGTCGGAGACATTTCATCATTTTGTCAAGATTGTGAAACTGCTGAAAAGTGAAGGTATGTCAAGTCTGTCAACCCTGTCCAGAATTAGATCAGACCATGGAACTGAGTTTGAAAACTCTCAATTCGATGAGTTTTGTTGTCAAATGGGTATTAAACATGAATTCTCAGCTCCAATAACACCCCAACAAAATGGAATCGTTGAGAGAAAGAATAGGGTTTTGATTGAGATGGCAAGAGTGATGTTGAATAGCAAAAATCTTGCTAAACATTTCTAGGCTGAGGCGGTAAACATAGCATGTTACATCATAAATAGAGTCTACACTAGAACAGAAAAGGGCTTTTATAGCACTCAAAAAACGCTATAAAAACCCTTTTATAGCGTTATTGAAAACGCTATGTCAGCCGACGTTATAATAGACCCAAGGTCTTTTATAGCATTTTTGGAACGCTATAAAAAAAAACCTTTCTATAGCATTTTTAAAATGCTATAAAAGATATATATAATAGCGTGATCGAAATGCTATAGAAATATATACCATAGCGATTTTAAAATGCTATTATTGTGGCTTTTAATAGCATTTTAAAATTGCTACAATATGTAACAATCTTTCATAGCATTTTAGAGAAGCTATAATAATTATTACTATAGCATTTTTATAATGCTATTATTAATTTTTTCAAATATATAATAATTATTGATTACATATTTTGGTACTAGAAATTTTTTATATATAGCATTTAGTATGAAAATTATGTGCTATCAAGTATATATGTAAATTAAAAGAAACAATTGGAACTAAAACACATCATTAAATATATTGGTCCTGAAATACAACATAAAGAAGTTATTACAAATACCAATGTTAAGGCTGGTTGCAAAAGCATAATAGTTTCATAAGTGCCATAGTTTCAAATTGGCCTTTATAAAACACTAATACGTAGGTCCTATATATAGTAACAAAAGGTACCCTAACTTGTTAATTAACTCTCTTCAAAATAAAGCCTCCAATAGCCAAAAGACTCCAAACTGCCAAAACGCAAACATCCAATTATATCCAAGTGCCTCCAAACTGCCAAAAAGAATAGTTAACAATAAGTTTCATTAGTACCCTCAATCTAAAGGTTGTAGTTCTAATACGGGAGGACTACCTCTATAATGTACCAAATAAAAACATGCATATATGTGACCCTCTTAAATACACGAATTTGTGATGTATCAAATGGTATATGAAAAAAAGAAAACTGAAAACAAATCCTATATATGTGTGCCAATAAATGTCCACTCAGTCAGAAGTTTACATATTCACATTAATATACTACTACCATGAAAATAAAGCAATCAAAAAGTTTGGATTAATATTGAATTAACCAATTCCAACACAAAACCACCACTAATTAAAAATTGAATTGAAAGAAAGAATGTATATAATGTCCAAGGTTGGCTCAAATTTCACTGTAAATCCATTAATTTCAATTTAATCTTCAGGGTTGGGGTCCTGAAATTTAGTATAATTTGTCTGCTTGTTTGCCCTATTCTCCTTCTATCAGTCATTTTGGACCACAATAATAAGTTCCTATACAAAAATATCTTCCAGCTTGACAGGGGTATCAGTTCCATGATTCCATCAGAACAGTACTACCCTATCATGTGTGGCTAACTCTTTGGAATTATTTTGTAATAAGTTCATATACAGTTGCAAACAGGATGGGCTGATACTTAGGACACCACATAAAACTGACACTGCATTATATTCATTTACATTTGAACTGACCGACCCTTTATCAAAATTCTAGCATTCTATTCTTTATAATAATTTTCCAGAAAGACCAATTATTCAGTTATTGGATCAATTTGTCTTACTTGTCCAACATAATTGCCAACATGAATTAATTAAATGACCATATTATGGTTGTCTAAAGATCAAAATTTCGAAACCCAAATGCACAATTTTTCATAAGCGAAAAACACAGAATGACAGAAAGAAAGAGCAAATCAGAACACACAAACTCACACACACATAGAAAATTGAATTCTTTCCTATATCCCCCCAATGAATTCACAGAGAGAGAGAGAGAGAGAAGAAAGATGTTGTGAAGAAAATAATCAAGTTTGAATTTCAGACCTGCAGTAAGAGGTACTTCAAGAGCTGAGGAGATTACAACTTTTAGTCCTGTATGTAAGGTAAAATAATCTGACTAAAATTTAAAAGAGAAACCCACTTTTTATAATTCACTGCATGAAAATTATAAAAATAAACAAATAAAGGCTGCTTCCCTATTTCAAAAGGTATATAATGCATCTGCAAAGACATCTATTCCAACGAATCGTTATCTACCCCAGAATTCAATTTTATCAAGATTAGCCATGAAAACAAAAATGTCCAAGCTCCAATGCATGGTATCACCCTAGCTTGTATCAAACATAGTGAATAATTTTGGTATTGCCAGTCAAAACATGATTAGATTGAAATGCCAGTCTACTAGAAAATGCAAATACAGTCAACATGGTTTTAGAGACTGAGAAAAGTTACCATGGAAAAGAAATGATTGATTAAAATCTATGTTGACAATACTGCTCAAAATCTAGTTTAGAACTAAAATTTGAGTTGATAAATGTTTACCTAATGTGGCATAATAACTTTGTCTGCAGGCCATGCTGTTGTACTGCCAAGAGCTTCTTCAATACAAGTCATATCAGATGTAGGCCTCCATAAAAATGCTTCAGGTTTCCTTGCTAAATCTACCCAAACTCTCATTGCATTCGGTCCTAGAGGAGTATGATGTACAAGCTGTTTCGGATCACTTGAAGACCAACGTCCTTCAGCCACTACTTCACCAGATCCAGTCCAATCTAACAACTTGCACTTGTTGTTTGAATTTGTATTCATACTCTAACCACAAGGCAAGTAGAACAAACAAAATGAATGTATATTACTTATCTTTAGATTGATATTTGAACATGTTAATTTATGTATGAAAATTCAGAAAAAGTTAGTATTTTACCAATGGAGAAGATATATTCACATTGTCCCCAGCTTGTTGACTCATGGGCATAACCACTTTGTCAGCTGGCCATGCAACTGTACTACCAATAGCTTCTTCAATACAAGTCATATAAGATGTAGGTGTAACGACCCGACCCAAAGTTGACTTTTAAAAATAATGGAATTTCGTCTTTGACTTTGAGCACGTTGAAAAGGTCTCGAGTCCACGAGTTCGTAGACACGTGGCACGCGTCAATCGGAGTTACAGTTTGAAAGTTATGGGCGTTTAAAGCGAGGGGCAATTTCGTAAAATGACAAATTTGGGGTTTAAAAATTCAGATTTCTAGAAATTTCTCTCTCTCTCTAGAACACTCTCTCTCTCCTTTATATCTCTCTCTCTCTCTCCCGCACACTCACTTCTCCCTCTCTCTCCCCGACGCCCCTCCCCTGGCACCCTCTCCTCTCCGGCCTGCTCCCCTCGCCGTCCGGCCAGGAGACGGCGACGGCACCACCTCAGCCTCCTCCTTTTCTCTCTCTCCTCCCCCGATCCCTCTCTCCCCGCTGGCTCTCTCTCTCTTCCCCGTGACCTCTCTCCTCGACCCTCGGTCGTCCGGCGCCGGATTTCAGTGATCTGACCGGCGTTGGACTCGCCTCCACGCCGCCGACCTTCCAGTGGGGTCCGATCAGCCAACCAAGCCGCAACGGCGGCGCAGCGACGCCGTTTCTGAACGAAGCTCTCGACGGCGACTCAACTTTTCCGGCGAGTTCGAGGCCGACGACCACTTGGGTTCTCTTCCCCAGGCTCCGGCGAGTCCAGCCGCGTCACCCCCTTGCTTCGGTGATCGCTCACGGCGGCGAATCGACGATGCAAAAGCCGGCAGCTTCCACCGCCGATTCCGGCGTTTCCGGCGATAATTGGCCATCGATCCAGTTGACAAAATCGATCCTCTAGGTACGGGTAATCTTTCCCCTAAGGTGTTGATGTTAAATTTTGAGATTTTAGAAATTCGATTTTAAGGGTTTATGTTATTTTTGGATATCTTGAAATTGGACTCAAATTCGTGTTGTTTTTGTGCAATTAAAGGTTCAATTATATGATTAGGATTGTTTGGAGTTCAATTTGGGTATTTTTAAGTTTGTGCCACCGCTGCCACCGTCGGCTCCGCCACTTGTGGCGGCGAGCCGGGTGATTTTCTTTGTCAATCAGCCTTCCCAGGACATCTAAAGGTCAGTTCTAGGGTTTGTTTGCATATTGGTGAGTGTTTGTGTGTTGTTAGGGCTGGGCAGCCACCGTGCGTGGTGGTTACCGTCCATTTCAGTCGTTGAACGGAAGTTGTGAACTCTGAATATTTAAATGTTGGTTGTCTGGTCTTAACAGGTACGTGGGCTCGGGAAATCTCATTCACCATGCCGTTATGCTGCCGGATTTGGTATCCGAGCAATGGCACCGTGAAGGATATTTCTGTCTTTTACGTAGATAAATTGTGAGTGAAATCTATCGGTTTTTAAAGTAGAGTACTGTTATTGAATGATCTGTTTTGTGTGTTTGTTGCTTAAGTTTGGAAGGCTAAGTGTAGGATTTGGATTATGAGAATGAATTGATGAGGATTTGAGGCTAAGGAATTATTTAGGAATTATAGGGTTGCCCGAGAATAATTGCTGGATTAGAGAAGAAATACTTATTGTCGAGGATTAATGAAAATGATTAGGTAATTATCTTACAGAATAATTAAGTTACTTTTGAGGAAGCATTTGATATGATTTGAGTAACAAACAAGTGAAAGGTCATGAGCAAGAATCAATTTCGGAAGGGATTCCTTGTTTCAGCAAAGCTCGGAGTAAACTGAGAGTAAATGTTTAAAGAATAAATTGTATGACAACAAGTGTAGATGATGATGCATATGTAGAGATGAATCTGAGGAGAAATACATGAGGCATTTATACATTGTGATACAAGGATGGTTATGAGATGGTTCTGAGAATGTTGTGATTGAGGTTGTGTGAGAATTCCTGCCTGCTCGTGCATAGATTCGCTCTGCACGAGAAGTGGCGAGCATCCTGCCTGCTCGTGCATTGATTCGCTCTGCACGAGAAGTGGCGAGCATTCCTGCCTGCTCGTGCATAGATTCGCTCTGCACGAGAAGTGGCGAGCATCCTGCCTGCTCGTGCATTGATTCGCTCTGCACGAGAAGTGGCGAGCATTTCTGCCTGCTCGTGTATAGATTCGCTCTGCATGAGAAGTGGTGAGCATACCTGCCTGCCCGTGCATCGATTCGCTCTGCACGGGAAGTGGCGAGCGATTTACAGTTTGTGGAGTGAGGTTTTGGTTGTGGAGTATAAATTGTTCTTCAAAGGTCGATTTACAAATTTTGAGGGGATTGAAAAATGGATCTGAAGGAAGAGATTTTGAAAGTAGTTTGAAGGCTGGAGGATTTCAAAGAGCGATGTGAGTGAAATTAGATAGTCTATTTCGTTGCTTTGTGTGCTTGTGTGCATTTATTTGCTAGGATTTTGTTTGGCTAGGACTTGATGAAGTGTAGGCTTGAATCTTGAGGATGGACATTGATGAATGAATTATGCATTGAGGTTATGAGTTAGGAAGTGAACGATTTGAGATTGAGGTTAATAGTTGACGTTTAGGCATTTGAATGGCAGAATGTTTTATTATTATTATTGATGAGATTTTATGTGCATTGAGGAGTTTTTGATTATCTTGATGCTTGGATGATTAGTGGTGGAATGTTTTGTAATTAAGTAATTATGGATATTTTGTGGATTATTTTTTTTTGAGTTTGGGGATTGAGAAAATTATTGAGGACAATTATTATGTCACTTCACTCATACGAGCTCTAGTGAGCTTACCGGGTTTGTCGTATAACCTGGTACACCATGGATGTGGTGTATGATTTGTGTTTTTGCAGGTTAAGCAGGCTGAGAAAGCAGTGGGGAGAAGACGATGCAGTGGGACCCAGAGAGATTTATTTAATTGTTTTTACTAAGTGGTTTGTTTAAAATGTTTTTGACAGAATTATATTTATTTACGTTGTTGTGCATGGCTCAAAAGTAAGAGAAAACAGATTTAACAGTTTGATGTTCAGTATTTTCATGGGCCCGAGGTTCGGGGCGTTTCAATTGGTATCAGAGCTAGACCCGGCCGGAAGTGTGTGGATTGCATGACCCAGGGACCAAGACCCTGAGTGGGCGGCTGCGCGAGGCAGTGGCGAGCTACCAGGTGAGGAGAAGTGAGTGATCCCACACTGCCCGGGTGAGGAATGGTGATGTTACAGAAAGTTTGAGAAAATCAGTTCAGAAAATGTTTGTGAAAGCCAGTTTGAAAAAGAAAATGATTTTTAAGTGATTTCAGAAATGTATTTTATTTGAGCCATGAAAATGTTTGAGAAAGTTTTGAGAAATGTCCCATGCACTGTCATCGTCTCTCTGCTCCTCAGCAAGTTCAGGAAAGTTGGAAGTTTGAGACTTAGTATGAGGTTTGAAGTTAGAAAAGTTGGAAGGTTGAGTAAGTTTATTAATAAGAGATCAGAGGGTCAATCAGAGTGGCGCAGCGGAAGCATGGTGAGACTTGAACAAATCACGTTGGCACGTGGTCAATAGAGGGATCAGCGAGGTCGATAGGAGGTACGAGTTTGGGCATCACTTGTCTGTTCCGATATATGCTAAATTTCGAGGACGAAATTTTTGTAAGGGGGGGGAGGTTGTAACGACCCGACCCAAAGTTGACTTTTAAAAATAATGGACTTTCGTCTTTGACTTTGAGCACGTTGAAAAGGTCTCGAGTCCACGAGTTCGTAGACACGTGGCACGCGTCAATCGGAGTTACGGTTTGAAAGTTATGGGCGTTTAAAGCGAGGGGCAATTTCGTAAAATGACAAATTTGGGGTTTAAAAATTCAGATTTCTAGAAATTTCTCTCTCTCTCTAGAACACTCTCTCTCTCCTTTATATCTCTCTCTCTCTCTCCCGCACACTCACTTCTCCCTCTCTCTCCCCGACGCCCCTCCCCTGGCACCCTCTCCTCTCCGGCCTGCTCCCCTCGCCGTCCGGCCAGGAGACGGCGACGGCACCACCTCAGCCTCCCCCTTTTCTCTCTCTCCTCCCCCGATCCCTCTCTCCCCGCTGGCTCTCTCTCTCTTCCCCGTGACCTCTCTCCTCGACCCTCGGTCGTCCGGCGCCGGATTTCAGTGATCTGACCGGCGTTGGACTCGCCTCCACGCCGCCGACCTTCCAGTGGGGTCCGATCAGCCAACCAAGCCGCAACGGCGGCGCAGCGACGCCGTTTCTGAACGAAGCTCTCGACGGCGACTCAACTTTTCCGGCGAGTTCGAGGCCGACGACCACTTGGGTTCTCTTCCCCAGCCTCCGGCGAGTCCAGCCGCGTCACCCCCTTGCTCCGGTGATCGCTCACGGCGGCGAATCGACGATGCAAAAGCCGGCAGCTTCCACCGCCGATTCCGGCGTTTCCGGCGATAATTGGCCATCGATCCAGTTGACAAAATCGATCCTCTAGGTACGGGTAATCTTTCCCCTAAGGTGTTGATGTTAAATTTTGAGATTTTAGAAATTCGATTTTAAGGGTTTATGTTATTTTTGGATATCTTGAAATTGGACTCAAATTCGTGTTGTTTTTGTGCAATTAAAGGTTCAATTATATGATTAGGATTGTTTGGAGTTCAATTTGGGTATTTTTAAGTTTGTGCCACCGCTGCCACCGTCGGCTCCGCCACTTGTGGCGGCGAGCCGGGTGATTTTCTTTGTCAATCAGCCTTCCCAGGACATCTAAAGGTCAGTTCTAGGGTTTGTTTGCATATTGGTGAGTGTTTGTGTGTTGTTAGGGCTGGGCAGCCACCGTGCGTGGTGGTTACCGTCCATTTCAGTCGTTGAACGGAAGTTGTGAACTCTGAATATTTAAATGTTGGTTGTCTGGTCTTAACAGGTACGTGGGCTCGGGAAATCTCATTCACCATGCCGTTATGCTGCCGGATTTGGTATCCGAGCAATGGCACCGTGAAGGATATTTCTGTCTTTTACGTAGATAAATTGTGAGTGAAATCTATCGGTTTTTAAAGTAGAGTACTGTTATTGAATGATCTGTTTTGTGTGTTTGTTGCTTAAGTTTGGAAGGCTAAGTGTAGGATTTGGATTATGAGAATGAATTGATGAGGATTTGAGGCTAAGGAATTATTTAGGAATTATAGGGTTGCCCGAGAATAATTGCTGGATTAGAGAAGAAATACTTATTGTCGAGGATTAATGAAAATGATTAGGTAATTATCTTACAGAATAATTAAGTTACTTTTGAGGAAGCATTTGATATGATTTGAGTAACAAACAAGTGAAAGGTCATGAGCAAGAATCAATTTCGGAAGGGATTCCTTGTTTCAGCAAAGCTCGGAGTAAACTGAGAGTAAATGTTTAAAGAATAAATTGTATGACAACAAGTGTAGATGATGATGAATATGTAGAGATGAATCTGAGGAGAAATACATGAGGCATTTATACATTGTGATACAAGGATGGTTATGAGATGGTTCTGAGAATGTTGTGATTGAGGTTGTGTGAGAATTCCTGCCTGCTCGTGCATAGATTCGCTCTGCACGAGAAGTGGCGAGCATCCTGCCTGCTCGTGCATTGATTCGCTCTGCACGAGAAGTGGCGAGCATTCCTGCCTGCTCGTGCATAGATTCGCTCTGCACGAGAAGTGGCGAGCATCCTGCCTGCTCGTGCATTGATTCGCTCTGCACGAGAAGTGGCGAGCATTTCTGCCTGCTCGTGTATAGATTCGCTCTGCATGAGAAGTGGTGAGCATACCTGCCTGCCCGTGCATCGATTCGCTCTGCACGGGAAGTGGCGAGCGATTTACAGTTTGTGGAGTGAGGTTTTGGTTGTGGAGTATAAATTGTTCTTCAAAGGTCGATTTACAAATTTTGAGGGGATTGAAAAATGGATCTGAAGGAAGAGATTTTGAAAGTAGTTTGAAGGCTGGAGGATTTCAAAGAGCGATGTGAGTGAAATTAGATAGTCTATTTCGTTGCTTTGTGTGCTTGTGTGCATTTATTTGCTAGGATTTTGTTTGGCTAGGACTTGATGAAGTGTAGGCTTGAATCTTGAGGATGGACATTGATGAATGAATTATGCATTGAGGTTATGAGTTAGGAAGTGAACGATTTGAGATTGAGGTTAATAGTTGACGTTTAGGCATTTGAATGGCAGAATGTTTTATTATTATTATTGATGAGATTTTATGTGCATTGAGGAGTTTTTGATTATCTTGATGCTTGGATGATTAGTGGTGGAATGTTTTGTAATTAAGTAATTATGGATATTTTGTGGATTATTTTTTTTTGAGTTTGGGGATTGAGAAAATTATTGAGGACAATTATTATGTCACTTCACTCATACGAGCTCTAGTGAGCTTACCGGGTTTGTCGTATAACCTGGTACACCATGGATGTGGTGTATGATTTGTGTTTTTGCAGGTTAAGCAGGCTGAGAAAGCAGTGGGGAGAAGACGATGCAGTGGGACCCAGAGAGATTTATTTAATTGTTTTTACTAAGTGGTTTGTTTAAAATGTTTTTGACAGAATTATATTTATTTACGTTGTTGTGCATGGCTCAAAAGTAAGAGAAAACAGATTTAACAGTTTGATGTTCAGTATTTTCATGGGCCCGAGGTTCGGGGCGTTTCAATTGGTATCAGAGCTAGACCCGGCCGGAAGTGTGTGGATTGCATGACCCAGGGACCAAGACCCTGAGTGGGCGGCTGCGCGAGGCAGTGGCGAGCTACCAGGTGAGGAGAAGTGAGTGATCCCACACTGCCCGGGTGAGGAATGGTGATGTTACAGAAAGTTTGAGAAAATCAGTTCAGAAAATGTTTGTGAAAGCCAGTTTGAAAAAGAAAATGATTTTTAAGTGATTTCAGAAATGTATTTTATTTGAGCCATGAAAATGTTTGAGAAAGTTTTGAGAAATGTCCCATGCACTGTCATCGTCTCTCTGCTCCTCAGCAAGTTCAGGAAAGTTGGAAGTTTGAGACTTAGTATGAGGTTTGAAGTTAGAAAAGTTGGAAGGTTGAGTAAGTTTATTAATAAGAGATCAGAGGGTCAATCAGAGTGGCGCAGCGGAAGCATGGTGAGACTTGAACAAATCACGTTGGCACGTGGTCAATAGAGGGATCAGCGAGGTCGATAGGAGGTACGAGTTTGGGCATCACTTGTCTGTTCCGATATATGCTAAATTTCGAGGACGAAATTTTTGTAAGGGGGGGGAGGTTGTAACGACCCGACCCAAAGTTGACTTTTAAAAATAATGGACTTTCGTCTTTGACTTTGAGCACGTTGAAAAGGTCTCGAGTCCACGAGTTCGTAGACACGTGGCACGCGTCAATCGGAGTTACGGTTTGAAAGTTATGGGCGTTTAAAGCGAGGGGCAATTTCGTAAAATGACAAATTTGGGGTTTAAAAATTCAGATTTCTAGAAATTTCTCTCTCTCTCTAGAACACTCTCTCTCTCCTTTATATCTCTCTCTCTCTCTCCCGCACACTCACTTCTCCCTCTCTCTCCCCGACGCCCCTCCCCTGGCACCCTCTCCTCTCCGGCCTGCTCCCCTCGCCGTCCGGCCAGGAGACGGCGACGGCACCACCTCAGCCTCCCCCTTTTCTCTCTCTCCTCCCCCGATCCCTCTCTCCCCGCTGGCTCTCTCTCTCTTCCCCGTGACCTCTCTCCTCGACCCTCGGTCGTCCGGCGCCGGATTTCAGTGATCTGACCGGCGTTGGACTCGCCTCCACGCCGCCGACCTTCCAGTGGGGTCCGATCAGCCAACCAAGCCGCAACGGCGGCGCAGCGACGCCGTTTCTGAACGAAGCTCTCGACGGCGACTCAACTTTTCCGGCGAGTTCGAGGCCGACGACCACTTGGGTTCTCTTCCCCAGCCTCCGGCGAGTCCAGCCGCGTCACCCCCTTGCTCCGGTGATCGCTCACGGCGGCGAATCGACGATGCAAAAGCCGGCAGCTTCCACCGCCGATTCCGGCGTTTCCGGCGATAATTGGCCATCGATCCAGTTGACAAAATCGATCCTCTAGGTACGGGTAATCTTTCCCCTAAGGTGTTGATGTTAAATTTTGAGATTTTAGAAATTCGATTTTAAGGGTTTATGTTATTTTTGGATATCTTGAAATTGGACTCAAATTCGTGTTGTTTTTGTGCAATTAAAGGTTCAATTATATGATTAGGATTGTTTGGAGTTCAATTTGGGTATTTTTAAGTTTGTGCCACCGCTGCCACCGTCGGCTCCGCCACTTGTGGCGGCGAGCCGGGTGATTTTCTTTGTCAATCAGCCTTCCCAGGACATCTAAAGGTCAGTTCTAGGGTTTGTTTGCATATTGGTGAGTGTTTGTGTGTTGTTAGGGCTGGGCAGCCACCGTGCGTGGTGGTTACCGTCCATTTCAGTCGTTGAACGGAAGTTGTGAACTCTGAATATTTAAATGTTGGTTGTCTGGTCTTAACAGGTACGTGGGCTCGGGAAATCTCATTCACCATGCCGTTATGCTGCCGGATTTGGTATCCGAGCAATGGCACCGTGAAGGATATTTCTGTCTTTTACGTAGATAAATTGTGAGTGAAATCTATCGGTTTTTAAAGTAGAGTACTGTTATTGAATGATCTGTTTTGTGTGTTTGTTGCTTAAGTTTGGAAGGCTAAGTGTAGGATTTGGATTATGAGAATGAATTGATGAGGATTTGAGGCTAAGGAATTATTTAGGAATTATAGGGTTGCCCGAGAATAATTGCTGGATTAGAGAAGAAATACTTATTGTCGAGGATTAATGAAAATGATTAGGTAATTATCTTACAGAATAATTAAGTTACTTTTGAGGAAGCATTTGATATGATTTGAGTAACAAACAAGTGAAAGGTCATGAGCAAGAATCAATTTCGGAAGGGATTCCTTGTTTCAGCAAAGCTCGGAGTAAACTGAGAGTAAATGTTTAAAGAATAAATTGTATGACAACAAGTGTAGATGATGATGCATATGTAGAGATGAATCTGAGGAGAAATACATGAGGCATTTATACATTGTGATACAAGGATGGTTATGAGATGGTTCTGAGAATGTTGTGATTGAGGTTGTGTGAGAATTCCTGCCTGCTCGTGCATAGATTCGCTCTGCACGAGAAGTGGCGAGCATCCTGCCTGCTCGTGCATTGATTCGCTCTGCACGAGAAGTGGCGAGCATTCCTGCCTGCTCGTGTATAGATTCGCTCTGCACGAGAAGTGGCGAGCATACCTGCCTGCCCGTGCATCGATTCGCTCTGCATGGGAAGTGGCGAGCGATTTACAGTTTGTGGAGTGAGGTTTTGGTTGTGGAGTATAAATTGTTCTTCAGAGGTCGATTTACAAATTTTGAGGGGATTGAAAAATGGATCTGAAGGAAGAGATTTTGAAAGTAGTTTGAAGGCTGGAGGATTTCAAAGAGCGATGTGAGTGAAATTAGATAGTCTATTTCGTTGCTTTGTGTGCTTGTGTGCATTTATTTGCTAGGATTTGGTTTGGCTAGGACTTGATGAAGTGTAGGCTTGAATCTTGAGGATGGACATTGATGAATGAATTATGCATTGAGGTTATGAGTTAGGAAGTGAACGATTTGAGATTGAGGTTAATAGTTGACGTTTAGGCATTTGAATGGCAGAATGTTTTATTATTATTATTGATGAGATTTTATGTGCATTGAGGAGTTTTTGATTATCTTGATGCTTGGATGATTAGTGGTGGAATGTTTTGTAATTAAGTAATTATGGATATTTTGTGGATTATTTTTTTTTGAGTTTGGGGATTGAGAAAATTATTGAGGACAATTATTATGTCACTTCACTCATACGAGCTCTAGTGAGCTTACCGGGTTTGTCGTATAACCTGGTACACCATGGATGTGGTGTATGATTTGTGTTTTTGCAGGTTAAGCAGGCTGAGAAAGCAGTGGGGAGAAGACGATGCAGTGGGACCCAGAGAGATTTATTTAATTGTTTTTACTAAGTGGTTTGTTTAAAATGTTTTTGACAGAATTATATTTATTTACGTTGTTGTGCATGGCTCAAAAGTAAGAGAAAACAGATTTAACAGTTTGATGTTCAGTATTTTCATGGGCCCGAGGTTCGGGGCGTTTCAGTAGGCCTCCATAAAAATGCTTCAGGTTGCTTTGCTATATCTATCCAGACTCTCATTGCATTAGGCTCAAGCGGAATGTGATGAACAAGTTCTTTTGGATCACTTGAGGACCAACTCCCTTCAGCAACTATATCCCCTGAATCCAAGCCAATCCAACATCTTGCACTTGGCTTGTGAGTTATTATTAACACTCTAAGTAAATAACAAGGCAAAGTAAGAAAAAAAAAATTAGGTATAGTTTTTTATTTATATTAATCCATGTACATATAATTTTTTTTATAATGCAATTAAGTAGCAACTTTACCGATGGAGAAGAAGCATTTTCCTGTTCCCCATTTTGCTGACCCTGACAATGCATAAAGTTTGGATAAGTAAATAGGATACAATTGGATGTATCTAAATAAAAAAGAAGACCTGATTGTTTGTTACTTGCCTGAATGTTCATTAAACCTTGGACTAAGCCTTCCAAATATTTTATCCTGTCTTTCAATTCAATTTGCCCCTCTTGAAGTTGGGCCACATGTTTGTCCCTCGATTGTAAGAAAGATAATTTAGTAAGGGTCATCCCTCTTCCCATTGCTCTCACCCTTCCATTAACCTCTGGACCAAGGACTTTGGTTAGAGCATCTTCTTTCACATTTGTTGTTGAAGACGATGGTGAAACACTTTCTAATTTCTCCAACTTTTCCTAAAGGATGAAATAAAAAAAATATATTATATAAGTACTTTAAAATCCAAGTACCATACAAAATTAGGCATATATATCAAAAAAGAGGGGTTCCGGGTAATGTAAAGTATATAAAAGATATTTCTTACAATAGTTTCACCAGCTGATGTGTTCACTGGTTTACCATCTTTTTTTGTGCGTGATTTAATCCAAACTTGAACTCTAGAAATGGAGGATGGGTTTGCACTACTCTTTTTCTGATAGAAAAATAATAAAAATATATTAAACGCAAATACCACTGCTTGAACTAATTAATAAACAAAATCCTAGCTAAAAATAAATTAAATTAAGCAGGTTATATATCACCATATCAACGGCCAATCGAGCAAAACCCCTTCGACTGCATGTGTGTGGGATTTGTTTGCACCTCATTGTTTTGTACTTCTCACGTGTAGCCTGAGAACAATTTATATAAAAAGATTATATAAATTACACATAAAAATTTCACCATAAAAGCAGCTAGTATAGTTAGTTAATCAATATGTTTACCTTAAAGGCTGGACTTGTTTTTTTCTTCACAAAAGTCTTCCAGACATTAATATCTTTAATGTTATCAGGGCGGAGTTTAAGCCTTTCTTCTTCATTTGGTGCTATGAGTATTTGGCGAACTAGTCTTGATTTTGAAGCTCTCCAAATGCAGCCCATCTCCTTAAATATATAGTCTTTTTGCCATCCCTCCTCAACCTTGTATCTTGCCTACAAGTTATACATAGTAGAATAAGTATGATTGTATTAGATGATTCTGATATTAAAAAAAATATATATGATAATGCAGAAAAAAGAGAGCAAAAAACAATTAGGCAGGAAGATGAACTAGTTAATAATAGCCATCCATAAGTCCCATGAAGACCATTAAACTATTTTCACTTACCTGAACAGATTTCCACAAAATTTCTTTTATTGTATCGCAATTTTTCCTCCAATCATCAAGTGTTACAGGCACATTCTCTCGCACAAGTGGTCCTAAAAATGAAGACAAACTGACTGATCCATCTCCAATAGCTTCACCCCCATCAGTAAAATGAACTTCAACTCGACCATCAGCATCCAAAGCAATGTCTTTCATTTTGGTTTTTCCTCTCTTTTTCTTAATTCCTTGAGAATTTTGTACAGAGGCTGCAGGTGCATCTTGGGGTTGTGAGGTTGCAGGTGCATCTTGGGGTTGTGAGGCTGCATGTTCATCTTCGGCTTGTGAGGCTGCAGGTGCATCTTGGGCTTGTGAGGCTGCAGGTTCATCTTCGGCTTCTGGGGCTGCAGGTGCATCTTGGGCTTGTGAGGCTGCAGGTTCATCTTGGGCTTGTGAGGCTGTAGTTGCATCATGGGCTTGTAAGGCTGCATCTTGGTTGAGTTGGATAACAGGCGCTGAAGTGCCTTGTCCTAGTGCCAATCTTGCTAGTGACCCTCTAGTACGAGCTGCATAAATTTGTGGAAACTCTTGAGATTCTTGTGGATTTGGCTGTATATCCATAGGTTTGAGGTTAGGTTGAGAAGTGACATCTCCTGCTGCCTTTTTCTTGGACTTTGATCTCTTAGTACCCTTAACCATGTTTGCTAACCTGTAGGTGGGAGAAAGCAGAATACCAATAAATAATTAGAAGTCTACTCTCCTTTTAGATTAAAAATGAATCAATAGAACAAACCATCCAATATCCAAAAGAAAAATGATATATGTTTACTTACTGTTCTGACTGAAACACTAAAGGATAGGGAAGAAATATATCTATTGTAAGAAACAAGACATATAGAAGAAAATATAGACTGAAATGAACATCACATTTCTTTGATAATTTGAGTACATATATTACACAAAGATGCCCTCACAATCCCCTCTCACATAACTAACTTGCTCACTACAATCATTAGTATCCATCTCAAGTTCATTTTGTGTGGGAACTACATTTGCATTCTCATCATACTCTTCCAACTCAGAGAAACCTCTCGGTGGTGCCTTTAATAGGATATACCAATTAGAGGAATCATGTTCTCTTGAATAAAAAACTTGCTTTGCTTGAGATGCAAGGATAAATGGATCTCTCACAAATTGACTTTGACCTTGGTGTAGGTTAACAAGGGTAAATCCATCTTCTTTCCTAACACCATTACCAACATTTGCCCACTGACACTTAAAGATCGGCACATAACATGAGTGGTAATCTAATAAAATTATATCAGTTAGTATCCCATAATAGGTAACCATATCAGGTACTTGTGCAGCATCCTTTGCGCTTGCCCTGCACATGGTTGTTGCTTCGATGGAAACACCACTGTTTTGAATTGACAACTCAATATTTATTGTATGAAACTTCTGCCCATTGATCTCATATCCATTGAAGGACAATGCCCCATTTCTAGGACCATATGCAAGCAATTTTAATATCTCTGAATGATCACTTGAATTAATAGGAATCTGTCAAAAACAATCAAATTGAGTCAAATATATACTTCCTTATATGTTGTAGCTAATAAGATTTGATCTTCTACATAGCATGTCACCTTTTCCTTTAACCATGCTGCAAATTTTTCAGTATGTCTCTTCCAAAGTAAGCTGGTATTTTTTTGAAGACTTTTGTTAGATTGCTTTAACTCCTCTTTATGCATCCTATAGTATAATGCAAAAGTGAGTCAGTTGACTGATAGTTGTAGTTAGAAATTCTACAGTTTTATGAGTAATTTACTTACTCTAAGAATGGTTCAACCTCGGCTGTATTGAATAGCACACAACGGTGTGCAATTTCTAACAATTCATCACTTAATGTAATCAGCCTTTTCCCAGAAATTGGACGACCCTCAAGAATTACCTCATTCCCAAAATCTTCTAGTACTTCTTGAATATCAACTTCAATTGAGTGCTTGAGAAACTCACTACAAAATGCCATGCACTCTTCTGCAAGATAGCATTCTGCAATGGACCCCTCAGGCCGTGCACGGTTCCTTACATATCCTTTGAATATTTTCATATGTCTGGAAGCATGAAACCAATATATTAAAATATGTACTAATTCTAAAATGAACTATATCATTAGGTAAAAAACATTGATAATGTGTTCCTAACCTCTCAAAAGGATACATCCAGCGGTAGTGGACTGGTCCACACAATCGTACTTCTCTTCCTAAATGAATTGGTAAGTGAATCATAATGTCAAAAAATGAAGGAGGAAAGAACCTTTCAAGCAAGCATAAGGTTTCCACCACATCATTCTCAATTGATAGCATCTTTTCTCTATCAATAACATGCTGACAGATTTTGTTGAAGAATTCACACATGCGAATTATTGCCTTTCTTGGCCCTGCTGGTAGCAATCCTTTTAAAGCTACAGGCAATAGTTGTTGCATCAGAACATGATAATCATGAGACTTGAGGCCGATAATCTTGCATTCCTCTATTGATATACAATTCCCAATGTTAGAGCTATAACCATCAGGCACCTTCAAGTCAAATAACCTCTTGCAAAAACTTTTTTTCTCAGCCTTTGATAATGTATGTGGCGCTGGAGGAAGGTATGTCCTAGTTCCTCGAACTTCTGCATATAGGTCTTTCCTAATTCCCATATCTTCTAAATCCTTACGAGCATTGAGTCCATCTTTTGATTTTCCATTAATATCTAATAGTGTGCCTATTATGCTTTCACAAACATTTTTCTCTACATGCATTACATCCAAATTATGGCGCAATGACAATTCCTGTTAGGAAGATAAAAATTATGAGTTCAGTGTATCTATATACTTTAAAATTGTTAAGAAGATAAAGTTCAGAGTTCAAGGATATAAAATACTCACCTCCCAATATGGTAGATCGAAAAAGATGGACCTCTTCTTCCACATCTCTGGTTGTTTGTTGTCATCTCTTTTTCTTTTTTTCTTATCAGACTTTCCCCAATCATTCACAAAATCTTTAAGAGCAAGAGAAATATTTCTACCTGTCATGATTCTGGAATTTCTTCCATTTTCTTCCTTGCCATGGAACCATGACTTATTTTTCCGAAACGGGTGTGACGGTGGTAGAAATCTCCTATGACCCATGTATACACCCTTCCTACTAAATTTTAGCCACCGGTAATGAGTATTTTTACCACATATAGGACATGTTGTACTACCTTTTGTCGTACAGCCAGCAAGATTTCCATAGGCTGGAAAATCGTTTACTGTCCACATCAAAACTACTCTCAAATTAAAGATAGTTTTACTGAATGCATCATATACATTCACTCCACTGTCCCACAAATGTTGCAAATCTTCTATAAGTGGCTGTAAATATACATCAATGTCATTTCCAGGTTGCTTTGGTCCAGGAATCAATAATGTTAACATAATATTCTCTTTTTTCATGCATAACCCAGGTGGCAAGTTGTATGTAACAAGCATTACTGGCCAACAACTATGTGTAGAGCTCAAATTGGAAAATGGATTGAAGCCATCTGTAGCAAGACCTAGCCTAAGGTTGCGTGGATCAGATGAAAATGATGGCCATTTAGCATTAACCAAGTCCCATGCTACAGAATCCACCGGGTGACGCATCTTCCCATCATTACTTTTATGATTGAAATGCCATCTTAAATTTTCTGCCATGCTTTGAGACCTAAACATCCTTCTAAATCTGGGAATGATAGGAAAATATCTCAAAACTTTAGCAGGCACACCTTTTTTAATCTTCTTTGTACGCTTATCTACCTTCCATCTTGAACCACCACATTTTGGGCAATTCTCCATGTTCTCATACTCTTTTCTAAAGAGACAACAATCCTTCTTGCATGCGTGAATCTTTTCATACCCTATATCGAATCTCTTGAGAAATTTTTTTACTAAGTACAAGGACGTTAGAAGCACATTTTGCATTGGTAACATGCCATACAAAATCTCTAGAAGCCCATTGAAACTCTTATCAGTCCATCCACTTACAGTTTTGTGTCTATATAAAGTTACAATGGCCGATAACTTTGTATAATTTGTACAACTAGGGTATAGAGGGGTTTCTGCATCATCTAATTGTTCAATGAAATCATCACCTCTTCTTTCTTCCATAGGCTCCATATAGTCTTCATCATTCAAGCATGTTGCCCTGTATAAGTTATATGCCTCACACATATCCACTTCTTCAACTCCCTCATTTGTAACTGGTTTTTCCCCATGGTGAAACCAATTTGTGTATGTTCGATCCATTCCCTTTATCACCAAATGCTCAAAAACAGTATAACAAAATTGATGACTTAAATTCCGACAATTTTTGCAAGGGCAGAGAATCTTTTCTGAGTTCCCTGAATTATTTTCTGCCCTTTTCACGAAATTCCATGCTCCTTGCAAGTACTTATCAGTAGCTCTAAAATTAAAAAAGAAAAAAAAAACAAAATGAATGCAATCAGAAGCCTACCTAGATTGTTTAATTTTAAGTTTTCAATTAGATTGTAAGGTAATTGTTACCTGTTAAGATGCACCCAATCTTTATCCATCATCTTAAATTCACATAAGATCTACATAAACAAGTTTTATGATATAAGAGAACCGATTCCATATCGATCACTCAATTGCCCAAAACTAAAATTAACAAATTTAAATACATTATAAGCTATCAGAGAACTGATTCCATATCATCAGGGAAAGTATCTTACTAGAGCTTAAATCTTTATTCTAGGCTCTCAGTGTTTTGACAAACTAAAAGCATGTAGATTCAATGCAAGCACAGATGCAAAAAAATAGATATATAATTTGTAAAGAAAGACTAGTACCAAAGAATAGCTTTGCCGAGTTGAGTTGAGTTAATTTGTAAAGAAACTAACCTGGCTTGCTTTGCACTTGAAGCTCGAAAGCACAAAAATCTCTTTAAAGGCAATGGTTTCTTTAATCGACCTTCACACCAATTTACCCCTGCATCTTTACTTCTGTTACAACAAAATAACATAGTTACTTAATAAATATAAAGAAATAACATTATAACTATGAATCAGGTCCAACATTGACATAAAAAATAAATATATAAATAAACCATTGTTATGCATTAATAGTTTCTTCAAAATTTAGAGATACCTCTTTTTAGGCCATATTTTAGTGCAGCTAGCTGTAATGATTGTTAAATTCTTTGGTTATAACCTATTGTCTATCTTAACAGTGGACAGCCCTGTGTTGTACTTCTTTTTTAATTGATAAAAGTTTTGTTTCTCATAACCAAAAGAAATTAAAATAAAAAAACCACCTAAGACATTGTTTAATACATGACATCTCTAGAAAATCTCAAAAACCATAATGCAGTCATTAACAGACAAATGAGTAAGATTTTTCATAAAACAAAAATAAAATACTATTAAAAGTCAATGGAAAGATAAATCCAAGAGAAATATTACTATCTCTGTCTAGAAGTGATCACTTGTAGGCAAAGGCAAGAACGTAAGACCCTCTTGTTGTGTAAATTTCTTGTAAGTCTCACCATAAAGTGATGGTACCTCAATAAGTCTACCCTGAATAGTTATAGTTTCAGGGGCACCCTGAAAAGAAAAGACAAAATTCTTGCTTAATGGCTATAAAAGGAAGGATACCTACCAAGAAAAAAGCTGAAGTAAATATTCAATTGATTATATAAGTGTTGCTTCCATACCATTTCCAAGAGTAAAATATATATGTCAGCTTCCTATTAGATATGAGGTAGAGTATAGCAACCAGAACTTTTATTTATATTACATAGTTAACAGATGAGTAAATAAGAAAATGTGGTAACAATTCAAACACAAACAGCAACAACAACAACACACCAAGGCCAAAGCCACCAAAGGAACGCAATAACTGCTGCTTCCTTGTTCAAATCAACAAGGACAGTCACTAATAAAATTCATTAGAAAATGAGGCTTACAACAACGCAAAAAATTCACCCTATCCCATAAGAAATCCACCGTTTTTGCAAGTTTCAATCCATACCATAAAAAGATTGCAATTGCACCACAGACCCATAAAACTTTAGCTTTTTTCCATCCTCCATGGAGGCCAAACAATAATAGAAAAGTAATGATCACCCTCAATAGAATGCAGCAATATTCAAAAAATATAGACAGATGAAGAAATGACAGAGATGATACAATATTTATGTTTTTTTCCATCCTCTGTATTTTATGCTAGCTTTAACCCTCTGAATTAATGAAAAATATTATACAATATGTTCACTTATTATACAATGCAAAAACCCAGATGAAGAAACGTAGACACATGAAGATTAGTCACTCGAAAAATTCCAACAGCTCTCCAAAAGAAAATAGATTTATCGAAAGGTCAAAGCAAGATAATAAGCACATGAAAATTTAAAGAAAAAAAAAACATATAGATGAATTCATAGCCCAAAGAATGAATATAAGTGCCGAAGTAGAAAACCATAAAATTTGGATATTATAAGTAGATGCACCGAAAGGAACATGAAAAAAACATATATTAAAATGCTTAACTTGGCAAAAATAATGTGGGTTTTTATGTATGAGAAGGAAAAATCTTAATACCAATCGACCAAAATAAGTTGAAGCCTTATTTTTTCCTCCAAAGATCCAACCTAAAACTCAACTTTCCCAAAGAACCCAACCCAGCTGAAGCAGCAGAATAGGCACATGAAAATTTTCTAAAGAAAAAGACATATGAATAAAGAGAATCAATTTTCCCCAAAACCCACTAACCCTAAAATCATATAGGTAGATAATCAAGAGAATAGGCTTCATTACCAGGTGCTGGCCGGATCGAACGACAGAGAGAGAGCTTGATAGAGAAAGCGTTAGTCTAACCAAGTACTGGATTGGTCTGCCGCAGATTGGTCGACAATGGAAGGAGAGAGAGACAGAGACAGAGAGTCTAGAGATCGACAGGAGAGAGAGTTAGAGAGACACAGGAAGGGAGACAGAGAAAGAATGCGTTCTCTCTTGGAGAATGAGCGTTCGATCTACCAGAAAGTGCGAGGGAAACAACCCCGCGTAAGGAAATTAAGTTTTGGGGATATCTCTCCCGCGCATAATTAAGGACCTGAATTGGGCCTAAAAACCTTTCTATAGCATTTATGTAATAATGGGCTATAATTAAGTGTCTTTTAATAGCAGTTAAAAAAAATGCTATAAGTAAATGCTATAATAGGGGTTATTTCTACTAGTGCTACCTTAGGCCGGGAACCAAAAAGACTCCCTATGAACTGTGGAAGGGTAGGAAACCTAAGGTTACACACTTTAGAGTGTTTGGGAGTGCATGTTACATCCTTAGGGATAGAGAACATTTGGGGAAATTTGATTCCAAGAGTGATGAGGGTCTGTTTTTAGGCTATTCATCCAACAGTAGAGCTTTCAGAGTTTTCAATTTGCGAACAAATTCTATGATGAAGTCCATAAATGTGAAAATAGATGATCATGATGCATCTATTGAAATGGCTGCAGATAAGGACGGATTGTTCCCACAATCTGATCCTAAAGAGGATAATTTGGTTAAAGAAGAGTCCAAGTCAGGCAGTGATGAACTTACTGATGACTCAAAAAATGTTGAGTTTAATAAGTCAGAGAGCGAACAAAATGACAAAACCTTGAGTGACAGATCTGAAAAACCAAGATGGGTGAGGTGTAACCATGGTGAAGATGTAATTCTAGGTTCTTTAGATCAGCCAGTTAGGACTAGAAAACAAATGGCAAATGAACTTGCTCATGTGTGCTATGTGTCCATTGTTGAACCTAAAAATGTCAAAGAAGCACTCAATCATGAGGAATGGGTGAGTGCAATGCATGAGGAATTGAACCAATTTGAGAGAAATCAAGTGTGGACTCTTGTAGAAAGACCAGCCAACACAAATGTCATTGGAACCAAATGGATCTTCAAAAATAAATCTGATGAATTTGGGAATGTAGTTAGAAACAAGGCTAGGCTTGTTGCTCAAGGGTACTCTCAATTAGAGGGTATTGATTTTGATGAGACTTTTGCACCCGTTGCTAGACTTGAGTCCGTTAGGTTACTTTGTGCCATTGCATGTCATCTTAAGTTCAAATTGTATCAAATGGATGTTAAAACAGCATTTTTAAATGGTTACTTGAATGAGGAAGTTTTTGTGGAACAACCAAAAGGTTTTGAGGATCCTCACATGAGAGATGGTGTTTATAAATTGAGGAAAGCCTTGTATGGGCTGAAGCAAGCTCCAAGAGCTTGGTATGAGAGACTCTCTCATCACTTGTTGTCCAATGGGTATCAAAGAGGGTCGGTTGACAAGACCCTATTTGTAAAAAGGTTAAAAAATGATGTCTTGATTGCTCAAGTTTATGTGGATGATAATGTCTTTGGTTCAACTTCAAATTTTCATGTTAAGAGATTCATTGATGTAATGTCTAGTGAATTTGAAATGAGTCTAGTTGGTGAAATGTGTTAGTTTCTAGGATTTGTGAATGTTGGCTTTTTTCCGTGTCAAAACAATTGTATTAATTTGTATTTATTCACTCACAAGCTCTAGGCTAGATTTAGGACAAGGTCTGCTGCTTTGAAGAAGTCAAGAATGAACAAGTCACAAGGTATACTGCACTTCATTCATTTCATGAAATTAACAGATTTTTGTCTATTTGACTAGTCATTCACTGATCATAATGAACACTATTTTTCACGTACAGTGACTGTTACTTAAGTCACAGTTGCTACAGTGGGTCATTTCGGGTTTTGCTTTTTAAGCCCAATTCTTTGAAAGCCCATATTCTGTTTAGTATTAGACATGCATGTGCATTGCACAAGACTTGTTTTCTCCACTGTAGCATTCAGATCTGATTTCCTTTTTCCCATTCACGCACACACACTATTCATCATCTTCTACATTCTGATTTTTAAATGCAAAATTCTTTTTGACAGCTGCTTGTTTCTATCCTTAGTAAATACTAGGATACCCCTCTAGGACAAAGAGAATATGCTCTTAATCCGTCTCTTGTGGACAGCCATTGATTGGCTTCCACGTGGCATGGGCGAACATGCCTCTTGCGTGAGTGTGTACGGGCTTAAGGGGTGCTGGCTGGTCAGATCTGTGGCGCGTTGATGAGCAATTTTAGAGCGTGAATTCTTGGGTTTTCACTGCTGGGTATTTTCCATGTGAGGTGCTCATCTTCATAATTTTCAGAAAAATGGTTTTTAATTCTTGAAAAATCACATAGAGATTTTCTGAAATTGTTTTTGTTAAATCTGAAATTCTATATGGGTTTGAGTGCTTAAATGTCTTCATACATACTTCAAACACATTCATTTTAGATTTAAGTTGAAGGATTCAATATTGATCTTTTCATGCCGATAGCTTGAGAAGATTGATCTTTGTTTGTGAATCCTACATTTGCATATCATGTTCATGCATTGATGAAACCACTGAGCTTGGTGAGGATTGGTGCCATGGGTTGATGAGCTTGGAGTGGAGCTGCCTTCTTCATGAATGACCATCTGCCTTGCGTATGGAAGTTGCACAAAATGGGTAAGATAGCTGCCACTTAGTCTAGGACTTAGTGATTGAGCTTGTGTGCTGAGTACCCTCTTTTGTATTGAACTTCTGATTTAGTGGATTGCCTGGTCAGCTGGATAGACCCCCAGTTTTTACCCGTTGTGGTTTTTCTGGGTGAACATCTTGTGTGTTTCTGTCTTCCCTATTTGTGTTGTTTTGATTACTGACTCACTCATCTTTTAAACACAAATCTGTACTGGAGCTATTTGCCTAAAATTGATATATGCTTTATATAACTGTTTAGATAATCACACACCACTGTAGTTGTGGATAACACTGGGATGCCTATTGTGATGGGTCCTCTGAGTGTATAGGATGTCACTTGATCCTTGGTGTGTTTGATTTGTGTTGTTTTACTGAAGTGATTTTTGGTTTTTAGAAGTCAATGTGGAGTTTCACATTTTGTTACTGGACCGTCTGAGTTGTGTTTGGTTGACTAGTTCGTGAGTGATCACATAAACCAAAAATTGGGGTCCGATCACTGAAAGTGAAATTAATCAAGTTAATTGAGTGAATAGATCACCTAAATTAAACTTTCAATTGGTATCAGAGCGCTACTCTAAAAGCAAATAGAGAGATCCTAGGGTGTTGTTTGTTTTCTAGGTGTGTCTAGATGGAAAGAGATCGCGTTGCAGGATCTTGCAACTCTCCTCCATTTTTTGATGGCAGCAACTACGCTGCTTGGAGAGAAAAATTTGAAATTTTTCTTGATGCCTATGATGAGTTGGCATATGAGTATCTCAATGTTGAGTGGATTCCTCCCACACGGATTGTTGATGGGATTGAAACTCCTAAGCCTAGGTCCGAATGGTCTTTTGCCGAAGTCACGGCCTCTAGCTCCAACAAGAAGGCTAGAAATGCTATTGTCACTGCATTGTCTTCCTCACAATTTGCACACATACAACATTGTGTCACGGCTAGGCAAGCTTGGAACAAACTTAGGGTTGTTCATGAGGGGGACAAACAAGTTTGGTCACTTAAGCTTCAAATGGTACATGCCAAATTTGAAGAAATTAGGATGAAAGAGTCCGAGTCATTTTCCGAGTTCTATGAGAGGTTGGAAGCCCTCACAAATGAAGCCATGTCTCTAGGTAAACCTTATGAGGAGTCTACCATTGTCCAAAAGGTTCTTAGATCTCTACCTAAGAGATTTCAATCTAAGAAGCATGCAATACAAGAAGTCCAAAATTTGGATGAACTCAAAATTGGTAAATTGGTAGGAAAGCTTAAAACCTTTGAGATGGAACTTGAAATGGATGAAAGGGATAGCAAGAAGTCAAAAGATATTACTTTGCAAAGTGTCAAAGAGATGAGTGAAAACTTGAGTGAAAAATCATCCATGTCCGATGATGAGGTTGCCCTTTTTGTCAAAAGATTTAGACGAATTCTTAGAAATAAAGGGAGAGAAGCTAGAACTAGTGGTAACAACTTTAAGGAGTTCAAATTCAAACCTCAAGGAGAGAATTCATTTGAGAGAAAACAAGAGAGGAAGCCTAACTTTAAAGAGGGAAGAACAACCAAGAGAGATGTGAAATGTTACACTTGTGGTGGAATAGGTCACATAGCAATTGAATGTGCAAACAATAGAAAGAATCATTCTTCAAGTAAGAATAAAGCCATGAAAATCACTTGGAGTGATAGTGAGAGTGATGACTCAAATGATTGTGAGTCTTCTTCCGATGTTGAGGGTGATGAAGTTGCATTTGTTGCATCAATCAAGGAGATTGATCAAGTAGATGGTGGGTCTGACTCAGAATCTGTTCCTGATGATGAGTCTTACACTGCACTTTGTGATAAGTATGACTTACTTTTCACTGAAACTCTTAGCATAAAGGAAGAAAATCAGAAACTAAAGAATGCTAAATTGAAATTGTGTGAGAAGATTGAGTCATTAGAGAGTGAATTAGAAAGTGTGGCTATCTTGAAACAAAATTTTGAGAGTCAAGTCAAAGTGCTCAAGGAGAGCAACATCTACTTTAAATCTTTGAATGAAAAGCTTGAAAAAGAACTTCATGAAGCAAATGAGAGCATTGTTGAGCTCACCATTGGGGCTGAAAAGGTTGATAGGATGCTTAGGATTGGAAAGATTCATGGTGACAAAACCGGTTTGGGTTTTAGTGAAAATAGTCCTAGTGTATCTAACACAAAGACCATTTTTGTCAAGTCAGAATCTGATCATAGTGTCAAAAAGGGTCTAGGTTTCATTGACATTGGTCAAAATGCATCTCATTCTAAGTCAAGTCAAGCCACATCAAGTGTCACACATATTGATTGTTCTACTTCACTTAGAAAAACAAAGTTTGTCCCGGTTTGTCATCATTGTCATGTCAAGGGTCACATTAGACCAAATTGCAACAAACTTAGAGGAAAGAAATCAAGTGAACCAAAGAGAAATGTTTCTCTACAAGAGCAAGTGAACAATCTACTCAAGGAGGTAACCAAAATTGCCTTACTTGTCACCCCACTTCCCAAAAATAAGCCAAGTCCACATCAAAGATGGGTTATGAAGAGCTCCACTAAATGTCTAGTAACCTTGAATGCTTTTTCAGCCACTAAGAGGAACATTTGGTACCTAGATAGTGGGTGTTCCAAACATATGACGGGAGATAAGGAGGTCTTTACCTCTCTTGCTCCTTATGATGGTGGTAGTGTGACTTTTGGAGGAGGAGAGAAGTCATATGTGAGTGGAAAGGGGGTTGTACACATACCCGGTATACCCGAATTGAAAAATGTAAGATTTGTTGATGGGCTAAATTCTAATTTGCTTAGTATTAGCCAACTTTGTGATGAATGGGGTGGTGAAGTGTGTATGTCCAAAAGTGGATGTAGAATTGTTGACTCCCAAGGAAGGGAGATCTTGAATGCCCCTAGGTCTAGGGATGATTGCTATGTGTTTGATGGCAATGTTGGAACAATTGAGAATACTTGCAATTAGGGCTGCCCATTGGTTTGGTATTTACCGAACCGACCGACTACCGATCGAAATTTTTTGGTTTAGTAAATCGATTTTAACATGCCGAAAATCGAAAATCCGAAACCAAAAAATTACCGAAAAAGTTGGTTTGGTTTTGGTAAAAACCGAAAAAAGTTGGTAAACCGACCGATTACCGAAAATTATGACCGAAAGCAACCGAATCGATTATTACCGAAAAAACCAAAATATATACCGAAAAATCCGAAACAATTACCGAAATTTAGTTATATATATTTATATGTAATATTATTACATTAATGATTTAATATGGTTAGTATATGGTTATATATATTTATATGTATTATTATTACATTAATATGCTTAGTATATAGTTTATATACTTTATAGTTTATGTTTATATAGTACATAGTTTATAATACCATATAGTTTATATAAATATATAGTTTATAACTTTACTAACTTTATATAGTATATAATTTATAACTCTATATAGTATATAGTACAAAGTATAAACAACTTATATAATAATGTTTTAATATATAATTTCAGTTATACTTATACCCTATATAATAATATTACTAATTAGTATATAGTTTTAGACTTTTAGTTATAGTTTATATGAGATAAATCATAAACTATAAACTACATAATAATATTACTAATTAGTATATAGTTTTAGACTTTCAGTTATAGTTATAGTAATATTATATCATATACTTGCTTATACCTATACCCTATATAATAATATTACTAATTAGTATATAGTTGCTTATACCTATAATATATTTGCTTATATCTTTGCTTATACCTATATAATAATATTACTAATTAGTATATAGTTTTAGACTTTCAGTTATTCTTATACCCAATTGGGACATTAATTTGCTTAGTATATAGTTTATAGTTTATAATTTATAATTTATAATTTATATAGTATATAGTTTATATATGTAGTTTATAACTTTATATAGTTTGTAAACTTTGTATAGTTATATAGTATAAACTATATATACTAAAAGTATAAAACTATATATTATAGTTATAAACTTATAACTTATAAGGTATATCCATATATGGTATAGGCTGTATAGCTATATAGGGTATAGACTGTAGACTTATGAAGTATATTAGTATAGACTATAGGGTATATACTATATAGTATACTTGCATAAGATATAGGGTATAGTGGTATACTAGTATAGGATTATAGTATACTAAATTACTAATATATATGGGATATGGTATATGGTATATAGGACTATAGAGTATAGGGTATGGTATATGGTATAGTGGCTATAGCCATATAGGGTATAGGGTTTAGGGTTTAGGGTATTTTTAATTAGTTTTTATATGAAATCTATTAAGATTATTATAGGGTCAATATATATCTAATTATGTATATAAATTATATATATGTTTTATATAAATTATAAAACACATAATAATTAAAAGTTTAAAACATATGTAAATAAGTTAAATAACTAAATAAGTAAATATGTAAGTGATGTATAAGGTTTTTATTAAACTAGTTAATACTTAATAGTTAATACCCTAAAGTTCTAAACAATTAGAAATTTCAAACTAAAACAGAAAATAACTTTGGTCAAAAAAAAAAAAAAAAAAATAGAAAATCACTAAAAGTCTAAAACACAAACACAAATCAGTGAACACTCTCGATTCAGAACTCAAAATAGATAACCCTAGCCGCCTAGCCTCACTCAGACCCTCTCTCGCCTCGCCTTCGCCTCTCTCTCGCCTCGCCTTCGCCTCTCTCTCGCCCTCGCCTTCGCCTTTCTCTCGCCCTCGCCTTCGCCTCTCTCTCACTCAGACCCTCTCTCGCCGAGTCGCCGCCTTCACCCTCGCCTTCGCCTCTCTCTCGCCTCGCCTTCGCCTCTCTCTTCCCCTCGCCTTCGCCTCTCTCTCGCCGCCTTCGAGAGAGTCTCACCAAAAACGCAGAAATCAGAAACTCACTCAGACTCTCTCTCTCTCACCGAGTTTCGATCTCCCAGAAACCATACACTCTGTCTCTATCACCCAGGTTATAGCTTCGATTTGTTTACATTTGATTTTGTAGTTTTATTCATCTGTCAATCTCTTTATCTTGTTTATGAATTAATATTTGGATTTTGTACTAATTTACGCAGGCTCAGAAACAGTCACTTGCAGCAATTTAACCTGAAGCCAAGACATGTTGAAGTGATACCCTGATGATCAATGAAGTCTGTTCACCAATGAAATCTGGTATCTAATAAATTTCTTGACTGAACTATGTATGCTAAAGTTACAATATTTATTGCATATCTATCTGCCACAAGATGAATGTTAGTTCAGATTTGCATATCTAATTCTGATTCCCTTCTGAAATATATGGTGGACAAGATTGTGCATTGGTAAATATTCTGTGAGATTCATTCATATACCATTTAGATCTGGCTTTTAATATATTGGAGAGTGCTAATCTAGTTTTTGAAACTTCTGGTAGAGAGACCATTTAGATTTCAGGTTGTATTTGAAAGATTGACATGGAGATAAAAAATTGAGATTTTGAATATAATTGCCAAAGCAGGGCCACAAGTGAAATTGCTTATGAATTTTCATATCCACTGCAGGAAATTGCTTATGAAAATTCTAAGTGTAGGAACTTTCAGCATGAATTTCTGCATATTCAATTTTACTTGGTTCATTTATAAACAAAAAGAAAAATGCTTTTGCAGATCAATTTTGTGTCATCAAAGAAAACTACTTTGCTTGGGTGATGTTATAGGGTTTATTGCAGGGAATTTGCAGTTGAAAGATGTATATATATACTCGATTTACTATATTCACCATGGGCCAGTATAATTTGATAAAGAGCACACATAATACAATCCATTAGAAATTAGTCTACTGATCCTTACAATTTGTTCCTCCTGGGAAACACTACAAATACACAAAGATAAATTTGTATTGGCCACTTATAGTTCATATCATACAACAGTAATAGGTTAATAGCAGTAGCAACAAGGCTTAGGTGAAATTAATCATTCCATTATTCTACCCCTTCATAGCAGACACTATAAATTGCAGCATGAGATGCCTTTATTCCTTCAAATTTTCCTTCTAAGCTTAGAGGTCCACAGAATCCCAAGTATGAGAAGCATTCATTTTAATCATCACAGTTCCCTTGTCAAAACCAAATGCAACCCTGCAGGGAGTAGTATATATCATTAAGTACACATCACATTTTCCTCAGTTATTGCATAACATTATCTGATTTTGAGGCAATAAATTTTTCCACCATAACATGTTTGAATATCTACTTACTTGTGTGATCCTTTCATGTGTCCTATATTGCTAAGTATCTAGTTAATTAATTTTCTGTTTGAAGCAGTAGTTATGGTTTCTTTCAAAAGATATGAGATACAGAAACCATTATTCCATTTAATTCAGATGTCTTGAAACCCCTTGAAGATTTGATTAAACTAACTGATCAATGATGCATATAATTAATTGAAGGAGTATTTTATTCGTCACATGGATGGTTGCACCCTTGATACTGAAGGAGAGAAGGAAAGGGTCATCAAATGTATTGATGCTGCAATTCGAAGAAGAGTAAGCGAGGTTAGTGAAAAGTCTATCCAACAGGAAATGCTCATTTTAATTAGCATTATTAATAGGATAATCACAATTTACAAATAATAATATGTTTTCCAGTCCCTAACATAATGGAAAAATAACTAATCCATACATTATTACAATTTTTCATTCATATGTATCATTATTTATTTATGTTCTTATCAGCACAGTGGTTACTTTTTATACACTCAAATCTTGTCTCTTCAGATTTCAGCAAATTACATAAGCACCCCTGGGAAGTTGATATGCTGCAGCCCCAGGTCTTGAAGCCTTTGACCTTGAAGTTTAGAGAGTGATCTTCAATATTTTATTTAGTAGTTTATTTTCTGAATTGTAAACTTTGTTCTTATTAATTTGGGTTTATTGTAATTTCTGGATTATTCTAGTTAATTTGGGTTAATTTGGGTTTTTTTAATAGTTTATAATCTCAATAGTTGATACTTGATAATTTGATCTTTGGATATGTGATAATTTGATTTTTGGATATACTGATATACTGATATACTTGATAATTTGATCTTTGGATATGCTGATATGCTTGCTGGTTGTTTGTGCTGGTTGTGTAATCTAATTGTAATATTAATAATTTAATATATATATAATTGATTGGATTCTTAATGCTAATTGTTATATTGGATTCTTAATGCTGATATGTCTTGCTGGTTGTGTAATGTGTGTGTGTGTGTGCGCGCAGGGAAAAGGCCTAAAAGGCTTGGATTTTTTTGTTTATAATTTTTTTTTTCTGCTGTAAGCTATAATGAACATTGTTTACCAAAATACCAAAAATACCGAAAATTACCGAAAATTGAAGTATCCGAAAATTACCGATTACCGAAAAAATCGATTTGGTAATCGGCATCCAAATTGAATTACCGAAAATGTTGGTAATCGAATCGGTAAGGCCATTTACCGATTCGATCCGACCGATGGGCAGCCCTACTTGCAATAGAGCTATTGATGACACTAGCTCTCTTTGGCATCAAAGACTTGCTCACATTAATGTTCATGACCTTTACAAGTTGTCTAAGCATGAGGTTGTTAGAGGTCTTCCAAAGATAGGAAAGCCCGAAACTTTTGTTTGTGGTCCATGTCAAATGGGGAAACAAACCAAAGAACCACACAAAAGAGTCAAAGACATAGGCACCTCTAGGACACTTGAACTAATTCACTTGGATTTAGTTGGTCCGGTCCAAACCTTGTCAATAGGTGGAAAGAAATACATTCTAGTCATGGTAGATGATTTTTCTAGGTACACTTGGGTGTCATTTCTTAAGGACAAGTCGGAGACATTTCATCATTTTGCCAAGATTGTAAAACTGCTGAAAAGTGAAGGTATGTCGAGTCTGTCAACCCTGTCCAGAATCAGATCAGACCATGGTACTGAGTTTGAAAACTCTCAATTCGATGAGTTTTGTTGTCAAATGGGTATTAAACATGAATTCTCAGCTCCAATAACACCCCAACAAAATGGAATCGTTGAGAGAAAGAATAGGGTTTTGATTGAGATGGCTAGAGTGATGTTGAATAGCAAAAATCTTGCTAAACATTTCTGGGCTGAGGCGGTAAACACGGCATGTTACATCATAAATAGAGTCTATCTTAGGCCGGGAACCAAAAAGACTCCCTATGAACTGTGGAAGGGTAGGAAACCTAAGGTTACACACTTTAGAGTGTTTGGGAGTGTATGTTACATCCTTAGGGATAGAGAACATTTGGGAAAATTTGATTCCAAGAGTGATGAGGGTCTGTTTTTAGGTTATTCATCCAACAGTAGAGCTTTTAGAGTTTTCAATTTGCGAACAAATTCTATGTTGGAATCCATAAATGTGAAAATAGATGATCATGATGCATCTATTGAAATGGCTGCAGATAAGGATGGATTGTTCCCACAATCTGATCCGAAAGAGGTTAGTTTGGTTAAAGAAGAGTCCAAGTTAGGTAGTGATGAACCTACTGATGACTCAAAAATTGTTGAGTTTGACAAGTCAGAGAGCGAACAAAATGACAAAACTCTGAGTGACAGATCTGAAAAACCAAGATGGGTGAGGTGTAACCATGGTGAAGATGTAATTCTAGGTTCTTTAGACCAGCCAGTTAGGACTAGAAAACAAATGGCCAATGAACTTGCTCATGTGTGTTATGTTTCCATTGTTGAACCTAAAAATGTCAAAGAAGCATTCAATCATGAGGAATGGGTGAGTGCAATGCATGAGGAATTGAACCAATTTGAGAGAAACCAAGTGTGGACTCTTGTAGAGAGACCAACCAACACAAATGTCATTGGAACCAAATGGATATTCAAAAATAAATCCGATGAATTTGGGAATGTAGTTAGAAACAAGGCTAGGCTTGTTGCTCAAGGGTACTCTCAATTAGAGGGTATTGATTTTGATGAGACTTTTGCACCCGTTGCTAGACTTGAGTCCGTTAGGTTGCTTTGTGCCATTGCATGTCATCTTAAGTTCAAATTGTATCAAATGGATGTCAAAACAGCGTTTTTAAATGGTTACTTGAATGAGGAAGTTTTTGTAGAACAACCAAAAGGTTTTGAGGATCCTTACATGAGAGATGGTGTTTATAAATTGAGGAAAGCCTTGTATGGGCTGAAGCAAGCTCCAAGAGCTTGGTATGAGAGACTCTCTCATCACTTGTATGGGCTGAAGCAAGCTCCAAGAGCTTGGTATGAGAGACTCTCTCATCACTTGTTGTCCAATGGGTATCAAAGAGGGTCGGTTGACAAGACCCTATTTGTAAAAAGATTAAAAAATGATGTCTTGATTGCTCAAGTTTATGTGGATGATAATGTCTTTGGTTCAACTTCAAATTTTCATGTTAAGAGATTCATTGATGTAATGTCTAGTGAATTTGAAATGAGTCTAGTTGGTGAAATGAATTTCTTTTTAGGGCTGCAAGTTAAGCAAGTTGATAGTGAGATATTTATCTCACAATCTAAGTATGCTAGAAATTTGGTCAAAAAGTTTGGGCTTGAGTCTTCCAAAGTGGCTACTACTCCAATGAGTAAAAGCTCCAAACTTCATAGGGATCCAAGTGGTAAGCAAGTGGACCAAACCTTGTATAGAAGCATGATAGGAAGTCTTCTCTACCTCACAGCTAGTAGACCGGACATATCGTTTGCGGTAGGAGTGTGTGCTAGGTTCCAAAGTGATCCCAAAGAATCTCATTTGTTTGCAACAAAGAGGATCATCAAATATGCAAGTGGGACTCTTGACTATGGGTTGTGGTATACCCATGATACCAACACTAAATTGGTTGGATTTAGTGACTCTGATTGGGCTGGGTGTAGTGATGATTTGAAGAGCACCTCGGGTGGTGCTTTCTATGTTGGGAATAACTTAGTGTCTTGGCATAACAAGAAGCAGAATTCTGTCTCTTTGTCGACTGCTGAAGCTGTACATAGCAGCAGGGAGTTGTTGTACACAACTCATTTGGATGAGACAAATGTTAGCCGATTATGGAATTGATGAGAAAACCTTTCTTATCTATTGTGATAACATGAGTGCTATAGATATCTCCAAGAACCCGGTGCAACATTCTCGAACCAAGCATATTGACATAAGACATCATTTCATTCGAGATCTTGTGGAGAGTGGAACTCTTACTTTGACTTTTGTTCCTTCTGAACAGCAACTTGCAGACATCTTTACAAAGGCTTTAGAGAATCCAAAGCACATTAGTCTTCGGAAGTCAATTGGCATTTGTACACATGCATGATTCTTTGTAGTTAAATGTGCTTCATTGTTTAAGTTTCCTTTCTTTGGTTTAAGTAGTTTCGTTTTTTTTTAATAACCATTTTGAAAGGTCTTAACATTACTTGTCACACTCTCTTTGATATTCAAAAAGGTTCTTGCATCACATGTGTCATGTCAATAAGCATAATCCTTTCTTCTTGTCCAATGTTAGCTTTGAGATCTCTTTTTATTTAACACTTTGTCATGGTCAATCAAACTTGTTACATACGTTTCAAAGACAATTTGTTTGAGGATGCAATTTAGTCTTTCAATATAATTTCTCCTTTATGACCCATCTTCAGCTAAGTTTTTCTCATTTGAACAAATGTGCACCATACAAAAATAACAAAAAAAAAGGAAGTGTGACCAAAGAAGTCACGGCCCTAGGGAGAAATAAGGTGTTTTTATGGTGTTCTAGGGTAAAGAGTCGCAAAATTGGACCAAATCATTGCACTTATTTTGGGATGTGCCTAAACAAAACAAATGAAAATAATTTTCTCATAGCCATTGTCATGAGTTGAAAAAAAAAAACTTTGTTTTCAAGATTTGTTCCCAAAGTAGAAATTCTCTTGAGTGGCCAAATTCTAATCTCCTTTTGTGGATGAAACTTATTCAACCTCTTTGGTTGTCTTTGACAGTGTTTTTCCATCTAGAACAAGTCTTGAATGCTAGCATTGACCTCCCTATATCCCAAATATGCTTATTTTCTTGCACAAAATTTGCAATCTTCATTTTCTATATCTATTAGAGTGTTGACATTGGTGGTTAATTCTTTTCAATTGTGTTTGTTGTTTTGTCAAAAATAAAATCCCTGAAGCACATCTAACTCGTAGATTTTTCTTGTGTGTCATTGCTTCCAACTCTTCCAGGATTCCTCTATCTTTTCGTCAAATTCCATGACTGTTTTATGTCCCAGTTCTGTTCTGTACGAACTTTGTCCATTTTGATTGGTCTGCAGTCGTCACATACAGTCATTTTAGCACGACCATTCAGTTCTTTGGGTTACTGTTCATTAAAGGGCATTTCAGTCTTTTTTGCATGCCTATTTTCTTCTCTAGCTGCCCCTCATATTATATGTCTATATTATGCAAGCCCGGTATTGAGATGCTGCAGCTGCTGCAGATTATCAGCTTTAGGGGGAGTTAACATTTAGGGGGAGTTTTTCTTTAGGGGGAGTTCAAATTTCAGGGAAGTTATGACATTTACTTCAGTTCTTTTTTGATCATGTTGCCATTGATTTTTCTTGCACATTTTCCAACTCTATGCTCTCTTGCACTTCACTCTTATTTTTTATGTATGTCTTTTTGTCTTTCCATGACAAAAAGGGGGAGAATGTATTTGTTTACTCTACATTGCTTGCTGTGTTGGTTGCTGTACTATCATATTTTGTGTTGTGCAAATACTTCTTCTTGCAGGTACATTATAACATAGTGTTGGGCTGAGTGTTGAGAGTCTTGTGAGGTGAATGGGTTGATGTTTTGTCAAGGAAAGCCAAAAGGGGAGATTGTTAGTTTCTAGGATTTGTTATATTGGCTATTTTCCTTGTCAAAACCATTGTATTTATTTTTATTTAATCACTCACAAGCTCTAGGCTAGATTAAGGACAAGTTCAGCTGTAATGAAGAAGTCAAGAATGAACAAGACTCAAGGTATACTGCACTTCATTCAATTCATGAAAATATCATTTTTCTGTCCATTTGACTAGTCATAAAGAACAATGTTTTTCACGTACAGTGGTTGATACAGTGACAGACACTGCAGTGGGGCCATTTCGGGTTTTTCTTTTAAAGCCCATTTCATTGAAAGCCCATTCTCTGTTTTTTACTAAACATACATGTGCATTGCACATGACTTGGTTCCCCCACTATATCAATCAGATCTGATTGCATCTTAGTCATTCACGCCACACACTTACACACACATCAGCACTATTCATCATCTTCTCCATTTTTGATTTTTGCAAAATAAAGCAATATTGGTTTTTACAGCTCCTCATTCCTATCCTTAGTAATACTAGGATACCCCTCTAGGACAAAAGGAATATGCCCCTTATTCGTCTCTTGTGGACAGCCATTGATTGGCTTCCACGTGGCTCGGGCAAACATGGAAATGGTGTGTGTGTGTGTACGGGTATATGATATATTCCGTTCAGACTTTTCAGTGTGTCAATGAGCATTTTTAGTGGGTATTTTCGTGGTTTTATGCCTGGGTATTTTTCAGGGTGAGTGCTCATTTTTATCAAGTCAGAAAATGTTCATTTAATTCTTAAAAATCAAAAAGATTTTCTGAACTTGTTTGTTTCATCTAAAATTCTAAATGGGTTTGAGTGTTTAAATCTTTTTATATATTCTTCAAACACATTCATTTTAGATTTTAGTTGAAGGATTCAATATCAACCTTTTCATGCCTCTAGCTTGAGAAGGTTGATCTTCTTTTTAATAATCCAACATTGGCATATCATGTTCATACATTGATGAATCTACTGGGCTTGGTGTGAATTGGTGCCATGGGTTGATGAGCTTGGAGTTGGAGCTGCCTTCTTCATGAATGACCGATTGCCTTGCTTATGGAAGTTGCACAAAGGGGTAAGAAAGCTGCCACTTAGTCTAGGACTTAGTGATTGAGCTTGTGTGTTGTGTGCTCCTTTTGTATTGAACTTCTTCTTTAGTGGATTGCTTGGTCAGCTGGAAAGACCCCCAGTTTTTAACCGTTAGTGGTTTTCTGGGTGAACAATCGTGTGGCTTGTTTGTGATTTGTTTCCTATGTGTTGCTGATTATTGATTCGAAAATATCTTCACAAGATCACACACTTCACTTTAGCATGTTAACTTAGACCATGAATGCTAAATGAAAGTTTGTTAAATCTGTCCACACACCACTTTAGTTGTTGATAGCACTGGGATGCCTACATTGATGGATCCTTTGAGTGCATAGGGTGTCACTCAATTCCCTGGTGTGTTCTGACTTGTGGTATTTACTGAAGTTGGTTTGATTTTACAAGTAAATCTGGAGTTTCAGATTTTAGTTACTGCATCGTCAGAGTTGTGTCTGTTTGACTAGTTCATGAATGATCATATAAAATAAAAATTGGGGTCCGATCACTGAAAGTGAATTTAATCAAGTTAATTGAGTGAATAGATCACCTAAATTAAACTTTCAGGTTACATAGTGATGACCTTGGGTTCGATCCCCTAAATCCACCAGTGAGGTTTATTTAGCGAGCTGTGGCTCTCTAGGGACGGTTGTTGTAATTTGTACAACCGCGTGGTTACTACTTCTTTAAGTAAGCTAGGTTGTTGTGATCTGATGATCAAATGGTTAAGACGTCTTACTGCCCGTTCAGTTTTCACTGACAGGGAGGTAGTTAATAAATTTGATTATTAATTAGTATGGGTCCACTGTCATTTGTACAGGTATACATGTGTTGCCTTTTCTACAGGCCAGGTACGCATGCATTGATGTGCGTGACTTATAATTCATATGGCATCATGATCATTAAAATGTGAATATGATTATGAGATATTGATTAATAGTTAAATTATTGATTAACTATTAAACTGTATGGTGGATACGTAATTTGTAATGAGCTTGAGATGCCATTACTTGTTTAATTGTTAATGATGATGGTGATGTTTTGCCACTATTTTAATGTGGTTGTATCAGCTTTAATATTATTTTCATGTTGAATTATGATGGTTGTTACCACTATTTATGTGTGTGATAACCTAGATGTTAATTCCAGAATTGATATTGCATGATATTTTTATATATCATACTACTAAGTGATGATATTTGTTTCTGTTTACTTGTGGGCTGGTTCACCCATACGAGCTTTATAGCTTATCGGGTTTGTTCTTTAACCCGGTGCATCATTTAACGTTGCAGCAGTTTGTTTTGTATAATAGTTGAACTGTAGAAGCAGCGTGGAAGAAATGTGACAATGGGCAATCTAAAGGTTGATTTCTCTTTTGTTTTTATGTAAAGAGTATCTTTATATTTACTTCAACTCATTAACATTCGAAACTATTTGTAGAGATTACAATTAATTTATGTAATCTTGGAGGTTGGTTTCATCTAAAGTATTTGCTTTCTTTTACGCTGCTGCATAGTTTATCTCTGATGCAACGCAGTATTTTGTTTTAAATCTAAGCCTTACATTGATTATTTGGTTCTAAAAGCGGGTTACCAAAGCTTGGTAATTTCTTCTAGGGCTGAATAGTCAATGTGGTGACTGTCACACAGTCATCAAGTCTAAAACCGATAACTGTGTGACAATTTCCAATTAAAAAATTGTAACTGTATGATACTTACCAATTAAAACAGAATAATTTTGTGACAATTACCAATTAAAAACATAAAAACGGTAACTGTCACAGAATTACCAATTAAAAAATTAGTAAATTACGTTGGGGTTCTTAACCCTTATAATATATAACCATCAGGTTCTCTATAAAATAGTTTAATAACAAGGTAACTTGATTTTAATGAGTACTCCTTGAGCTTGCCAACTGTGCATTTTATTCAAAGTTTAATTACCTCTTTGCCCTTTCATACGTGGAAGATCATTTAATTTAAAAAGTTGAGTTCGTTGTTCTAGTTTCAGTTTTCTTTCGTTGAAAAACGGTGTCTTCATCAATGAGTTGCAATTTGCTCTCGTTTATATGGAGAGAGCGATATATAGAATTTCAAGTATATTAATTGATCAACATATGTAGGTTGTTCTTCGTCTTTACAGATCACTCAAGTTTATTGATCGACATATGTAGGTTGTTGTTCGTCTTTACGGATCACAATTTGTTCAAGTTTGGTTTCTTAATTTTCTTGATTAATTTTAATTTTGGATTGCGATTTTGATTTTTTCATATCGATATGGGTGTTGTTCTTTATAGAATGTTGATTTGCTTCAAGTTTAGATTGCAATTCTATTTTTTGTTAGATTTTTGTGTTTTTTATCGTAGTTGCGATTCTTTATTATTTATATTTCTCTGTTTTTGTTGTGATTTGCAAATCAAAATTGAGTTCTAGGGCACATTGAATTGCGTTTTTAACTTTGTTAACCTCTCTTAGTGATTTGGTGATTTGTTTTGCTGTGGAGATCAAGTTCTAGTATTGAAATCATTGGTTCTTTTGGCATTAGGGATTGTATTGTATGAAATCATTGATTCTTTCTATTTACTTTCAGTTTTTATTGAGACTTTGATTTCCAATTGTTAATTAGATGCAATTTTTTTTTTTATTATTGTAATATCTTTGTACTTTTCAATTTTTTCTCTATTTATTTGTTTTCTTTTTGCTTTTTAGAGTAATGGATGGTATAAAATTGGCATGCTGTACTTATGAGCACTACAACAAAACTGTCAATAGATATCACCCATTTAATATCAGATTTGAAATTAACTGATATTGTAAAAATTATAATATCAGATAATTTTTTAGCTGATTTCTAAACTCTATTAGAAATCACATGATTTTTATCAACTGATATATAACTTTTTTTTTTTAAAGAATTTATAAAGATATCAGTCTAAACTGTTGACTGATATCTTAACAAAACACTTATAATTTTTTTGTCTTGACACTTAAACACACCTGATATGTTTTTTTTTCCTACTTAAATTTTTTCTCTCTCCTGACTCTCACATTTCTCTCCTCTATCTAGCTCTCTTCGCGATTTCTCACTTCCCTCTCCCAGCACCGATCATCTTCTCCGGCGAGAACTCTCTCGTCCCGCGGCCGATGGCGACAGGACCACTCCCAAAAGCTTCCTCTCTCCCTCCTCTCTCTCATCATGACAGCATATATGAGTCAAGTCAAAGACTCTCACTCTCAGCTCTCACTTAGTCACTCGCGAGTCGCGATCTCCCATTTCCAGAAACACTCAGCAAGTACTCAGTCGCGATCTCTCTCGATCTCACTCTCAAAGTCTCGATCTCGCGTCTCTCCCAGTCTCGAGACCACCCACACCCACACCCACGAGGCTCGATCTCATCTCTCACTCTCATCTCTCCCAAAATCAAAAGGTATGTCTCATCTCTGAAATTTGAAATTAGGGATTTAGGGTTAGGGTTTTGATTTGGGGATTCAATGACTCACGGGTTAGGGGTTTGATTTAGGGTCTTCAATTACTGATTTTAGCTTATTCATTTATCTATATTTCTGATTGGTGGCTTAGCTTACTGTCTCTGAAATTTTGGGAGTTAGGATTTTTTTTTATATTTGGGAATTGGGGTTTTGTGACTTTGTCAATGATGGGTTATGGTTTGGGTAGGGGTTTTGTTCTTAATTAATATCTTTTTACGAAATTAGATTATTCTACCTCTCTAAATCTTGATCTTATAGCAAACAGAATATAACCCCTTTTTTAATCAAATTTTGTTAATTAATTGGATTTTGTGTTACCCATTTGATCGAGTCTTTTATTCATAAAATTTTCACCATGAAAGAGAGAAGGATGTGGCTCATCTGATTTCCCTAGTGAGTCTATCAGATTTCTGCTTTTTATACAATTGCTTATCATCAATGTTTTCAATCTAAGGAAAGTTGGAGACAGACAATGAATGTGCTCTATCTTTGCCTGCTCATAGCTGTGAGAGGATATTCCTTGTGGTTGGAGAATGATGTAGATGATATTATATCTTGCTTTTGGTTAGACAGATAGTAGAATATCATTCAATTTGCTTTTAAAAGAATGTGATATTACTTTTCATAATCATTCTGGATGTTTTTTTTAACTAGAATCCTACCTCTATATATATTTAAAAAGGTTTTGGGTTACTGATGATGCACGAGATTTACCTTGGCTTACCTATTTCCTAGTTGTTTTAACTGTGTTCTATTAGTCTTCTAATTCTCAGTCTTCTTTAGAAACAAAGTTTATTTGATGATTGCAACAACTTAAGGAGCAGACTAACAAAGAATAATACTAAGTGACATGGTTTTTACATACAACTACATTTCTTCGCATAATTATTCTGCATCAATTTCTATAAGTTAGATTCTTTGTTTATGCAGTAAAAAAGAAAGAAAAGCAAAAGTGGAAACCATCATCTGAACTCTTTCTTTCTTTCTTTCTTTTCCTTGGAATCTTCAGATAATTACTAGACATGTACAAGTGGTAACTCACTCGCTGGTGATGAATTTCGATCAAAAGTATGTACATGAATGTGTGTGAACACAATGAGATGTTGATATATTGTAACGCCCCGATCCTAGGGCCTAAAAATACACTGAAACTTTGTCCTTTAAACCTCTTTTTAAAGAATGAGTCATGCATTTAATATAATAAATAAATATGTTAAATAAATCAGAGTGTGAGCCCAAACATTTATGTAAAATTTACTGTATAAAATCAGTTAAATCAAGTTAAAATGGATCCCACTGTCTCGTCTTCTCCTCACTGCCTCCTCAGCCTGCTTAACCTGCAAAACACCAATAACCACACTGTACCATATCCATGGTACACCGGGTCATTTAAATAAACAACCCGGTAAGCTCACTAGAGTTCGTATGAGTGAAATGACTTAAACCATAATCCTCAAATAATCCTTCAATTTCCATGCTCAAGAATAATCCATAATAATATCAATAAACATTCCATCACACAATAATTTCATCAACAATCATCCAAGCATCAAAATAAATCATAAATCCTCGTATTCAATTTAAATCTCATCATTAAATAATAATCATCATTTTGACAAATCAATTGCCTAAACGTCAACTATTAACCTCAATCTCAAATCATTCTCGTCTTAAATAATAACCTCAATGCATAATCATCTTTAATTCCATCCTCAAGATTCAAGCCTACACTTTACCAAGTCCTAGTCAAACCAAATCCTAGCAACCAGATGTACACAAGCACACAAAGCAACGAAATAGACTATCTAATTTCACTCACGTCGCTCTTTGAAATCACCCTAATCTCACTCTTTGGAATCCCCCAGCTTTAAAACTATTTTCAAAATCTCTTCTTTCAAATCCATTTTTTAAATCCCCTCAAACCGTAAATCAAACTCTGAAAGTAACACAGTTCTCAAGCTGAAATCAATATTATTAACTGTATATAAATAATTTAGGCTAAAAACTTTCAACTCAAATAAACCTCGATATACTGAAAAAGCAATGAGACTGTTCAAACGAAGAAGTATCAAATCTGAACTGATTTAAGACACAAGGTCTTACTGAAAATGTCATTTAAAATATTTACTGATGCAAATTCATTTCTCAAAATACTCCACAACTGAAAACTCACGCCACACTAGTACCCAGGGAACTGCTGGTCATCCACTGCCGAGTCATCTCTAGGCAAGTGCAGAGCAAATCTATACCTGCTGTGAAGCTGGTCATACACTGCCGACTAGGCAAGTGCAGAGCAAATGCTGGTCGTACACCGCCTACTAGGCAAGTGCAGAGCAAATGTCATGCTGGTCATACACCGCCAACTAGGCAAGTGCAGAGCGAGTGCTGGTCGTACACCGCCGAGTCATCTCTAGGCGAGTGCAGAGCAATATATACTTGCTGAAGGGGGTACTAATATGGCGGTTGGAAACCGCTTTTGGATATCTCAATCAACCACATCTCAAAAATACTCCTCTAGATAAAGTTGAAATTTAATTCTTCCAATAAATCCGCTTAAATAAATTCATTCTCAAATCGTGAAAGCTGCTCGATCAAAATCATTTTCTAAATGACAGAAATTCAATAATAAAACTTCCCCCAAATAATACCAAAAATCATTTCCAAAAACTGTCTATACTCAAATAAATCAAGACAAAAGTTGAATTATAAAATGTGCAAGCCATTTCGAAAACCTAAGATCCACTCACAGTCTATCCCGAGCTACACCGAATCCCTTCCGAAATTGATTCCTACTCACGACTCCTCACTTGTTTGCCACTTATACTCACAATCTACTGTATAATTGCTTAGTCCTCATTCGTAATTCCTCGACAATAAGTATTTCTTCTCTAATCCAACAATTATTCTCGGGCTAACTCTATAATTCCTAATTAATTTCCTAGCCTCAAATCTTCATCTATTCATTCTCATGATCTAAATCCTACACTTAGCCTTCTCTAACACATAACAACAAACACACAAATATGCAATTCATTAGCGATACTCTACATTAAAAACCGATAAGTTTCACTCACAGTTTGACCGCGTGAAAAGACTAAAGTGCCCTTCACGGCGCCATTACTCGGATGTCAAATCCGGCAGCATAACGGCATTAGGGATAAGATTTCCCGAGCCCGTGTACCTGTTAAGACCAGACAATCAACAATTTAATAACCAGATATCACAAGTTGGTCGTTCAACAGCCGAAATGGGCGGTAACCACCCCGCACGGTGGCTGCCCAGTCCCAAACAACACACCAAAATTCACAGAACTCACCCACGGGCTTCGGTTGACTGGCCAGAAGCCAAAAACTAACAATTCCAGCCATCGGCACGGCCAAACGTGGCGGGACCCGTGGTGGTTTGTGGTGGTCTACCTGCACAAATTTCAAAACTAAAAATTTACGTAAACAAATTACACCGGCACGGAGGGGACGTCGTGAGGATAAACTTTTATACCTGGGTCGACGGCCAAAAGTCGCCGGAATCACTCAAAATTGGCCGTACAAGCCGCCGGCCAAAATTCTTCGATCCGCCGCCATGGGGGATCGTCAGAGCCAGGGAAGGCTGGTGCTGAACTCGCCGGAGCCTGGGGAAGAAAATCCAAGTGGTTCGGTGTCCCGTCGTCGCCGGAAAAAGGAGATCGCCGGCGAGAGCCTCTCTCGGTCTTCGCGTCGATCCGTCGCGATGGTGGCTCAGGTGGGTGATCGGCGGCCAGGGGGAGGAAGAGGGAGAGACGGCAAGGCTGGTGGGCCGAAAACCCAGCCCAGCCGCCGCCGGACGCGCCGCCACGTGCCGGTGACAGGGGCCGCGAGGGTGAGGGGCGAGAGAGACGCGGGAGGGAGAGAGAGAGAGAGAGAGAGAGAGAGAGAGAGAAATGAGTCTGACTTTTTTTTTTGGGTTTTAAAAACCACTTTCGTAAAAATTACAAGTGTGCCACTCACTTCACATGTCCGTATCTTTCAAACCGTAACTCCGATTGACGCGTGCCGCGTGTCTACGAACTCGTGGACTCGAGACCTATCCAACAGACCCAAAGTCAAAATCAAAAGCCCATTTAATTTAAAAGTCAACTTTGGGTCACACCCAATTTAAAACAAAAATTAAAAATTAAACCAAAACCTTTTAAATTTCCAAATAAATTCCGAAAAATCCTTAAAATAAATTCGCAAATATTTAAAATAACTCCTTGAAAAATACGGGGTCTTACATATATTCCCCAATCATGAATGGAAATATTTTCTTCTCTGTCTTATTATTGATAAATGGGTACTGAATACTTATGTGGTGTGTATACATATGGTTTCCACCATGGTCTTATATTTGTAGTGGATAGCATTGATGGAAAGAGAGCTTTGCTCCCCGAATGCTCAGTCAGGTAAGTTTTCTTGCATATTAATGCAGACCTAGCTTAGTTATTCTCTAATTAATTGCTTGCCTTAGATATTGGCAGCCACTGGCTTTAGATGTACAGGTAATTTTCTTATATTTTTGTTAGTTAATCTATTTGGCAAATTTGGTTATTTGATCCACTAAATATATTATGCTTACACTTCAATGCATTTATTTGCAGTACTTTACTGTTAGGCAAGGCTAGTCACAAAGATGTGAAAGACAACACTAATTGGCTTTCTAAAGCATACTATGGGAATTAGATGTTTATGGTTTACTGTTGTGTGGCATGTGAGGTAATTGTAACATGGTTTGTCTATCTACCTATAGAAATTTTTCAATAGGTGTAGTTCCTGCTCTTAACTTGATTTGATTGTTTACTCAGTAGGTGCTTTATATAATTTATTTCTTATTGCAAAGAACGAAACTAATAATTTGATTAAGTGCTGCAGTTTTTCTCAGATGTAAAAAGGATAATTTGGTTTCTGAATTGTTCCTTTTAGGTTTTCATGGATCTTGCAAATCCTATGGGCAGTCAATTAAGAAAGCAGTTAATTTGATACAGGTAATATATATTACTTTGCCTTTTGGACAAACTCAGGGCTATTCAATTCGTTTGCAAATGAAGAATTTTTCTTATGGATGTTTGCAAATAGTTGAGGTTCCCCTAAAATAAATATATTAACATATTAACATTATCAGCATTATGATTTCTTGAAGTTCACCAATCTGCACATACATCCTCCATTTACATCACAAAGAAGTTTTCTAATTAATTAAACAAGTGAACCAAGTATTTGTTAGGGACTTCAGATGAGAACATATGCCATAGTAGATTAATTTGATATGTCTAAATGTCTTGGTAGGAACTGTTCCCTTGCACTATTAACATCCTCAATATCAAATATTGTGGTGGTGAATTACTTTAATATGGTTTAACAAATGTTGAATTTAAGATAGCTTACAAATGTAAGGACTTGAATGACATCAGTAAAACTTGAAGGTATATATGGATGCCAATTTTTTGTCCTTGACCCAAGGTTGCCAGACTCTTTTTTGAGTTTGAAATATGTATGTATTAGAACACTAATGATGAACTGCCAAGAATTTAATGGTGGAACTTAATGACAAAAGGCCTAGTGGTATTAGTCACTAATAGTCAAGTTTCTTGTTATATTAGCTGGTCTGACCATGTTCTTGGGCTACTGGTTACCAGGTTAGGAAGAAATTGACAATGATGGTTATCCCTAACATTTTTGTTCTAGAAGATTGGTCCTTCACTTTTTTTGAAGGACTCAATAGACATCCAGACTCTATTTTTAAGGACAAGACACTTGTTGAGCTTGGTTGTGGATTGATTTGCTTGGCACAACTTAGTTGCTTTGTTTTACATTTTTTAAGTGTTTCTCATGTATATATTGTCTTCGTAGGTATGTATACCAGATATATTGTCTAAGTAGGGTTGTCTACACATACATGACCAAGTATATTGCAGAGTCTAGCTCTACTCCCAAGGTATGTTAAAGTTTTACAGCCTTTTTCTTCTAGCTTTTTGTATTTCTTTAATTTTGTTGGTTATATGGTTTTTTTAGTGTCAGTTGAGTAGACTACCCTTAATTATGACACGAGTCCTTGTGGTAAATTATATTGTATCAACATTTCAATATTAATTTCCCAACCATTCTTACAAGTTCAACCATGTTATGCTTATCCCTCATATATAGACCATTTAGTTAATCATGCCCAATTGTTTTTTTTTTTTGGTTCAATATACTTGTGTCTTACCTGCTTTTGGTCAGTTCATATGTTGGTTTATTTCATATGTTGTTTTTTTTTTCCTATCTTGATTTTTGGGTTGTTTTCTGATTTTTCTTTCTAGTTGGTTAAGGATTTCCATACAAAGTGAGGATTTTATTTTAGTTTTGAGCTGCTTGCTTATATGGTTATGATTTTATTTGAGTTTGGATGCCAGTTCATCAATTTTGGAGGTTTTGAAATTGCATTGTTGTTTTCATTATTGAGTTCTTTGGTCTGGCTACTGCATTTTATTATTTTGTTATGAATTGGTTCTTTTTTTTGATTTGGTGGTGATGCTTTGCTCAGATATTAACACTTTAAGATATCTCTTATTTTCATACTTGGGAAAATTGTCTTTGCTTTTGCCTTTAATTGGGTGCAGGTTGCCTTTGCAGTTTGCCTTTAATTGCCTTATATTCATCACTACCAATTTTTTTATTTATTATGTACAACATTGGGTATAGATTCTTTCCTTGTGTGTATTGTTGTGATTTTGTTTTTAAATCTTGGACCATTTGTTCAGTATATTAGCCAATAATATTGAAGACCGTTGCATTATGCTTTGCAGGTCTAGTGTTCATGAGAAGAGTTTATGTATATTTAGTCTCAATCAACACAACTTTAAGATGTGAATGATTCGATCTACTCCACTAGGTAGATGAAGTTGTCTGCTTCGGATCTTCAAATTAGTACCATCAATCATACCTTAGTAAGTCCTTATGTATTTCTCTAACTATAGAACTACTTGTTGGATATTGTATTGTAATAATTCCTTTTTGGGTACTTTGAATGTTATTGGTAATTGACATATGAAATATATGAGAATGAAAGATTTTATACTTACACAAATTTCAGGCCATTTCAAATTACAGGCATAATTGTATGCTCAATCCATTGATATCCCTTTTAGGTGAAAAAAAAACTAATATATATCATACATTCCAAATCTCTTTTTTAAACTTGAAATAATAAACATCAGTTTTGGTCTAAAAACTGAAATGTTATACTATTTTGATATCAGATTATCTCTCAGACCTGATATATATAGCAATGATTAGATATCATGGCCTGTTTCATACTTGATATTGATATTGAGATTACATATCAAATGTGAGACTCCGTATTTTCCAAATAATTATTTTAAATATTTTGAATATTTATTTTAAGGATTTTGAGATTTATTCATAAAATAAAAAGGGTTTTGATTTAATTTTAAATTTTTGTTTCAAATTGGGCTTGACCCAAAGTTGACTTTTAAAACTAATGGACTTTCGTCTTTGACTTTGGGCATGAAAGAAAGGTCTCGAGTTCACGAGTTCGTAGACACAAGGCACGCGTCAATCGAAGTTATGGTTTGAAAGTTACGAACATTTGAAGTAAAGGGCAATTTTGTAATTTTTACAAAAGGGGTTTTAAAACCCAAAAACCAGATTTTTATCCCATTCTCTCTCCTCTCCCGGTTCTCTCTCTCTCTCTCTCTCTCTCTCTCTCTCTCTCTCTCTCTCTCTCTCTCTCTCTCTCTCTTTCTCTCTCGCCTCTCACCTTCGCCACGCCTGCCACCGGCGCATCCGGCCATGGCTAGCAACGGGACCGGCCCAGATCTCTTCGCCGTTCTTCCTTCTTCCTCCCCCTGGTGGCAGCGCAGCCCAGAAATCTCCCCCGACTCACGAACCAGCTGAGGCCGATCCTTGGAGCTTCGGCGACGATCTCACTTTTTCTGCAACGACGCGACCTCACATCACCTGGGTTGTCTTCCTCTCGTCACGGCGAGACTGCCCATGTGCTTCCCTGGCTCCGGCGATCTCCCATGGCGGCGAATCAAAGTTCCAAGGCTGACGACTTCTTCGTCAAATTTCGGCCATTTCCGGCGAGATTTGGCCGTCGACTCAGGTATCGTTTTGGCTCCTCTCGACGTCTCCTTCGTGTTTGTGTACTTAGTTTGAGCCATTTGTGATTCGATTCCGATTCTCCTATTTTGCAGCCACGGCCACTCTAGCTTCGCTTTGTGTGGCGGCGATTTTGGTAGTTTTCTCAGTTGTTGTGGCTTTTCGGAAACTCCAGGAGTCTTTTCAAAGGTCCGTCGTTGTTTTTGGTGCGTTTTGTGTGCTGTTCTAGGTCGGGGCAGCCACCATGTGTGGTGGCGGTCGCCCGTTTCGGCCGTTCAGTGGCCCAATTGTGTTTCTGAATTGTATTTATTGATTGTCTGGTCTTAATAGGTACACGGGCTCGGGAAATCTCATTGTGGATGCTGTTATGCTGCCGGATTGGAGATCCAAGCAAAGGAGCCAAGAAGGGCATTTTTGTTATTTTACGTGGTTAAACAGTGAGTGAAATTAGATAATTTGTTTTGTTGCTTTGTGTGCTTGCGTGCATATGTTTGGTAGGATTTGGTTTGGCTAGGATTTGGTAATGTCTAGGCTTGAATCTTGAGAATGGAAGTGATGGTAATTATTCTTTGAGGTTATTAAATTTAAGACGGGAATGATTTGAGGTTGAGGTTAATAGTTGATGATTAGGCAATTGAATTGCAGAATGATTATTATTATTTTTGGTGGAATTATGATGTGAACTTGAGGAATTATATTTGTCTTGATGCTTGGATGAAATTGTTGATGAAATTATTATGCGATTTGAGTAATTATGGGTTTTATTGTGGATTATTTTTGAGCATGGAAATTGAAGGATTATTTGAGGATTATTTGAGGATTATTGTTTAAGTCATTTCACTCATACGAGCTCTAGTGAGCTTACCGGGTTTGTTTGAATGACCCGGTGTACCATAGCAAGCTGAGGAGGTAGTGAGGAGAAGTCAAGGCAGTGGGACCCATTTTAATTTGATTTAACCGATTTTATACAATGAATTTTACATAAATGTTTTAGGCTCACACTATGATTTATCAAATGTATTTATTTATTATGTTAAGTGCATGACTCATACTTTGAAAAGAGGTTTAAATGTCAAGGTTTCAGTGCATTTATGGGCCTGAGGTTCGGGGTGTTACATCATATTCTACCATATAGCTAATATTGATACCATGGTTTTATATCATATTCTACCTTAAACATGATATTGATACCGGGTTATATATCAGTATTAGTATTAAATACGATATCTATTGACTAGAACTATTGGTACTCGGATTTTGTAGATATCAGAAATAATATAAAATTGGATATCTATTTTGTATTTAGGATATCAGGTTGGAAAAAAAAATGATATATAAAAATATTTACATATTAGTTAAAAACTGATATCTAAAATGTGAACATTAGATATCACGACTCGCTATATCAGACGACTACCCAATTAGATATCAGTTCACGACTGATATCTATTGACAATTTTGTTGTAGTAGGGACAGATTTAGTGATATATGTTGGTTTTATTGGAAAGTACTACATACTCTGCTCTGTGCAACAAGGTTTGTTCTAGGTTTATGACACTAAAACCTGGTAGTTTTGTGTTAAAATATGTTTTATCGGTAAAAAGCAAGTAAATTTGGAAAAAGATGTTGATGTTCATATTATGCTAATGCTGTTTAGAGTTTTGAAGGCTGACATTGTAGAGATTTATATATTTGTTAGTGATGACATGACCAATCTTACTGCTAATAATAAAGGATTTGCATCAACATATGCATCTGTGTGTGTATCTGAAAGTCACATGAGTATGGTTATTGATGAGAATGAGTATTTAGGGAAGTTTGGGTTAGTTGAAGCGCAGAGGTATAAGTCCACAGAATGGGAGGGCTATATTTGTGAGGTTGGCCAAAAGTTTGAAGGTGGTGCTCTGGAATTTTGGGAGAAATTGGTGAAGTATGCGGTTGAGTTAGGTTTCAGGTTCGTGTATGTTAAAAATGATAAGAAACGTGTGACTGCAGAGTGTTTCAAGAAATCATTGCATGGGTGTGAGTGTCACTTGCATGCATTTGCATGTCGTGTACGTCAATCGTTGCTTGAAATGATCTTGTTGCAGTCATTCAACGAATGATGCAAATGGGTCTCACTAGGCGTACCAAATTATGTTACCCCCAAAACCTATGGCGAGAGTCCGTTGGGAATCCTGACAGATAGCACTGTAGTCCTAGTAGTTGCGGGAAAGTGCCACTGCTCTCGGCCAAGATGGCCGTAACAGAAATTGTTTGATTAGCTGTGTAAGTTGCGCCGGATCTTTCTTCTTAAATAAAGTGATTGTATGGCAAGCAAGGAACATGGACTTACCAAAGGTTCAATCCCCTAAAAGTATTACTCTCCCCCTCCCTCAAGGTTCTCCTTGGTGCTAATTTCTTCAAAGCTTCTAACATGGACTTTGTCAAAAGCAAGCTTGCTTCCGCTGAGATTGACCTCCAAATTTCTCAGAGGATCGCTCGCGAAGTCTCTACTGGTCAAGAGGTGGCCAAGAAACTTGAGAATTTGGCGGCGAAAATTCAGCCGAAAATACAAGGAGCTGAAGAAAACTCAGTCCACCATTGACCAACAAATCATCAAAGCTGAGGCTAGGGTGGTGATGTTGAGGAAAGAGAAAGAAGAGAATGCCTCCAATCTTCGCCGAATGCTTATAAAGATGAAAGATGATGTCGCCATACATCAAGCCTTAACACATAATGTGGAAGATTTCAAGCAAAAACAAAAAGAACGCGAGGCTATTGAACAAGCTGGAGCCGAGAGTTAGGAGGCACTTCGCTCTGTATTACAACCGTACTTGTAGTTTATTTGTACTTCCCTTTTCTTGGTGACCGGTTTGGCCGTATTCTGAATGAACTCAAATTTTGAATATAAATGGAAAGGAAAATTTTTGATAACTTTTACATTGTGCTTTCCCAAGTAGTTGGAAAATTTTCGATAACTTTCTTAACCAAATCCCCATTGCACCCAAGGACCAAGAAAAGACCACCTTCACTTGCCCATTTGGTACTTTCGCTTACCATCGCACGCCCTTTGGGTTGTGCAATGCACTCGCCACCTTTCAAAGGTGCATGATTTCCATTTTTGCTGATATGGTAGAGCGATTTCTTGAGATTTTTATGAATGATTTCTTCGTCTTTGGGTCCTTTTTTGATGAATGTTTGCATCACCTTTCTTTGGTCTTAATTTGTTGCAAGGAGAAAAATCTTTTTTTGAATTAGAAAAATTGTCACTTCATGGTCAAAAATGGTATTATATTAGGGTATGTAATTTCTTCTAAGGGAATTGAGGTTGATAAGTCTAAAGTTGATCTAATTTTTAATCTTTCACCTCCACGAACTGTTAAGGAAATTAAATTATTCTTAGGACATACCGGTTTTTATAGAAGATTCATCAAGGATTTTAGCAAAATTTCACGTCCTTTGTGCAATTTACTTGCCAAGGTTTCTTCATTTGTCTTTGATGATGATTGTGTTTGTACCTTTTATAAACTTAAGTCTTTGTTGACCTCCACTCCCATCATTCGACCACCCATCTGGAGTGAGCCCTTTGAGATTATGTGTGAAGCATCCGACTAGCCATAGGTGCCGTTTTGGGGCAACAAGTTGGTAGGTTGCCCCATGTCATTTGCTATGCATGCAAGCAAAACCCTCAGTACTGATGCCCAACTCAACTATTTCACCACTGAAAAAGAACTCTTGGCGGTTGTCTTTGCGTTAGACAAGTTTAGGTCTTACCTTTTAAGCACTAAGGTTATTGTTTATTTTAATCATGCGGCTTTGAAATACCTTTTGTCTAAAAAAAATGCGAAATCCCGCCTAATCCGTTGGATCCTTTTGCTCTAAGAATTTGACATCGAAATTTGTAACAAAAAGGGGTCCAAGAATGTGGTTTCCGACTATCTTTCTAGGTTGATAGTTGAGTAATGTAAGTAGTCCATTCCATCACCGAGACATTTCCTGATAAGCAATTTATGCTTGTTTCCCAAACACCATGGTATGCAGATATTGTGAATTTCCTTGTTACTAATAAGATGTCTTACCATTGGACCAAGCAAGATAGATCTAAGTTTCTAGTTAGGGTCAAGCATTATTTTTGGGATGATCCTTACTTGTATAAATATTGCCCCGATCAAATCATTAGGAGATGTGTCCCGAATAGTGAGCAATCCAATATCATTTCTTTTTGTCATGACCATGCTTGTGGATGCCATTTTAGTGCTAAGAAAACTGCCGTCAAGATCCTTCAATGTGATTTCTATTGGCCTTCCATTTTCCGTGATGCCCATGTGTATTGTCAATTTTGTGAGAGATGCCAAAAGTTGGAGAGTCTCACTAGGAGAAACGTGATGCCTTTGAACCCAATCCTTGTTGTAGAAATCTTTGATGTTTGGGGTATTGATTTTATGGGACCTTTTCCTAATTCCTTTGGCAATTTGTACATACTTGTGGGTGTGGATTATGTATCCAAATGGGTAGAGGCAATTGCATGTAAAACCAATGACCATAGGGTAGTGTTTCATTTCTTGAAGGAAAATATTTTCACTCGATTTGGGACCCCACGCGCTATCATTGGAAATGGTGGTAAACACTTTTGTAATAAGCCATTTGAAAACTTGATAAAAAATTACGGAGTCACCCATCGAGTTGCCACTCCTTACCATCCCCAAACAAGTGGTTAAGTTGAGATTTCTAATAGGGAGATTAAGCATATCTGAGAGAAAACGATCAACCCGTCCCAAAAAGATTGGTCTTTGCGACTCGTTAATGCATTGTGGGCTTACCAAACTGCTTTTAAAACCCTATTGGAATGTCTCCTTACTGCTTAGTTTTTGAGAAAGCGTGTCATCTATTTGTTAAATTGGAACATAGAACGTTTTGGACCATAAAACAATTTAATTTTGCTCTAGACAAAGTAGAGACCCATAGGAAGCTCTAGTTAAATGAGCTTAAGGAATTAATGAAAGATGTTTACAATTTTGCTAAAACCTAGAAGGACCGTATGAAGGTGTTCTACGATAAACACATTTTGAGGAAAACATTTTCACCTAATCAAAAAGTTCTTTTGTATAATTCTCGTTTGCATCTTTTTTCTGGCAAATTGAAGTTTCGTTGGACTGGTCCTTTCCTTGTTCGCACTGTTTATCCTCATGGGGCGGTTGAAATTGAAAATCCTAAAAATGGTGATTTGTTTAAAGTCAATGGTCAAATATTGAAACCATTTCTTGAGTTTCACAATTCTGAGGTTGAGGAGGTCTTATTTTGTGATTCTGTTTATCATACTTGATGTTTTTTGATTAGCTAATGTTTTAGGATTTTCTTTTGTTTTGTTATATGCATACTTTCCTTATATCTTTGGGATTTATCATTCATTATTTTGTTGAGTTTCATTGTTGGTAAGTGTAAAGAATTAAGAGTATCATCTTTCAGGTAATTTCCTTTAACTTTTTTCCTTCTTTTGTCTTGTCATTGTCATGTTCTTCATTTCAAATCATTGGAGACAATGTTTGATTTAGGTTTGGAGGTAGGGTTTAGAAATTTTATTTGAAACTTCTAGTATTTTATTAGTCTAATTTTCTAATTAAAAAAAAAAGTCTTAGTTTTGTTTTTGTGTTGATTGCTTCACTATAATGAGATTGACTTTCTTACACTTAATGCTTAGCTTTAGGAAATACATGATTTTCTACTTTATTATTTTTGCATGCAAAATAAGAATATCTCTTGTTAGATTTCATATTATTTTCAGGATAGAATCATTTTTAAATTCTTGAACTTGAAATATATTTGCACTTGAGCCAATAAATGCATTTTTAAATTGAAAAGTGAACTTTGAATTAGATTATATAAGGAAAAATAGTGGAGACTTGACCCTATTAAGTTTAAAGCCATTCTATTTTTGTGAGTGATATACATTTATCTCTAAATTTTTCTTTGGTCTACATATTATTGTTAATGATCTCATTATTCTTTCTTGTTTGGTCAAATTACTTGAAAATGACATTGAATTTTGAATTATGACACTTAAAGTTTCTTTAGTGCAATTGAAGCATTATAACCATTTCTCAACCTAGGAAATGATTTTAGGCCATTTTTGATTTAGTTTGAGCCTTTATTGAGTCTTTTCTTTTGTTCAAACACCATCATCTTCTTTTCCGAGATGTTAAAAAAAAAAGGGCATTAAATACCTCTCTTGTTATTTCTTTTAAATAAATTCATTTGTCAAAAAAAAAAAAAAAATAAAGAAGTAAAGAAAAAGAATTGCCCTAGTTTCAGTTTAGTTTCAAATAAAATTTCTCAGAAAAGTCTTATATTGCCACCTTAACCTTACATTACAAGCCAATAAAAGCCTTATTGATCTTAGGAAAAGGTTGGTTAGAATGTGGAGAAAAAATGAGTAGGAATTAAAGTGCTTGATTCAAACATTTTCATGTAATTGATTTTCTTTTATGAGATCTTTTTTTTCTTTATAAATTCATTCTCCATGATACATATATGTGAGTTATCTTTGAAAATTGTTCACATTTACTCATAGTCACATATTACTTTAGAGAAAATAATCGACCCATCTCCATGTGCTTCATTTTGTGAGTGATTTACCTTGTGAGAATTGGAGTCAAAGCAAAATTTCCAATGATGATTTAATTCTTCTTTTACTTAGAGATTAAAATTTGCATTCTTGTTGGCTTTATGCATATACATTCTAAGTTTAGAATCTTTAGAATGATTTTACCACTTTGAATAATATTTGATCTCTTGTTTATATTATTCAGAGCATGTTTAAATGTTAGGGAAGATAAATTGTGTTTCCAAAGATTATGCATTTGAATAATAGAATTTCTCTTAGAAAAATTGAAGAAATCAATTTCTTTTTATTTTAGTTTTGTTTGAGGATTAGTAAAATGTAGGTTTGGGGGTATTTGTTGAGTTCATATTATAATATATTTCATATCCTTAAACTTTACATTTTAGTCATTGTTTTTTTAGCATTTTTGTGATTTAATTAATATTTTTAAATTTCTAGATAAATATTGAGTAATTTTAGTTTTTATCTAATTCTTTAAATTTTATTAGGAGTCTTGATTATTTTTAGTATTAAAGTTTATATTAATTTGCTTTATTCTATTTTGCAGGTTTAATCAAAACAAGAGAAGAAAAAAAATGTCGCAAAGAAAAAAAGAAATGAAGCCGCCCTAGCGCAGAGAGAAGAAGAATTGAAGTGAGAAGCCCAAGTTGCAGCCCGCTTAAGCCAACGGCTTTCTTCCCTCTACTCGACAACTGGCACACTCACCATCTTTTTCCACGCAACACCTGCCCCATGTGAGCTGCCTAAGCTGAGGCGCAGCCGAGCCAACCGTTTCTTCTCTTCTCTCTCCATCACGCATTTTCGTGCTTCTTGCAAGACGTAGCCAAGCCAGCCGCCGGTCTCCATTAATCTTCTTCTCCTCCAACTAGAAGGCGACATGTGGTGGGCAGCTGTTCCCAGCCTGCAGCCAGTTTTCTTCTCCCGTGCATGTCTCTCTCTCCTCCCAGCCCGTTGCTGCGCGACATGTGGCAGAGATCCAAAATATTTTTAGCCTTGCACCAGCGTTTGTGCTGATTCTTTCCTCATCACATGACTAGTCTTCGCCTATTTAAAGGAGCCTTCAGCCCTTATTTTCATCTTTTTCTTCTGCATTTAATTTTTTGCCTCTTTTAGCTACTCCTAGGATTTCTCTTTCAAAGCCTCTTGGCTATGATGTATAAGAGAGAATATGAATGTTATTTATTTTGTTGCACTTTTATTGAATGAAATAAAATTTTAATTCATGTCTTTCTTCTTTCTTCTCTTTTATTTTCTTTATGCTATTTAGTTGTTTATTTAATATCTAGTTGCTTATTTAATTATTATTTGTGCTCTCTTATTTTAGATGTTATTTTGTTTCTTCTTATCCTTTTATTTTAGTTAGAAGCTCATGGGTGGTCACTAAACGCCCTTACCTCAGGTAGCACCACCATGAATATTATCAAGTTGAGTCTTTTATGTTAATTTTCCCTTGCCTAGATCCTATAAGTTCTAGATCTTGTTTATAAAATGAGAAAGAAACCTCACGTCCCACCCGACACTCGTTCCAACACAACGATTTACAATATTAACAAGTTAAAACCCACATGACCTCCTCAAACACCTCGAAAGCTTCCCAGCTCAAACTAGCGTCACCTAACAATCCAAAACAAATCCTAAACTTAAAAGGAAACTTGTTCGAGGCTTACTTCAATCGGAAAGCTCATCCTAGAGTAAAATCAGTATCAAAAGGTCACAAATTAGTCCCAAAATAACTTCAGCTTCTTTAACCACAATTGTTGGGTCCTTAAATGTATGCATTTTAGGCCCTCTATCTTCATGTATTTAGTACTTAGTCCCTATATTTTGTGTTATTTATTTGTGTTTCTATCTTCTGTAGGTGGAAAGCCCATAGGAAATAAATGGATGCAAATCAGCCCATTTTGAGCTTAAATGAATATTTGTTGTTTAAAGAGAAGCCCAAAATCAAGAGAGGGTCCAAGAGCATGAAAGAAGTGGAAGCCCAGCCCAAACCACATGGGAAGTGGCGTGTGTGCTAAGAGAAGGGCTGGCCGCACCTTGCAAGGATTATCTTTCCTAATTGGGCTCTAAAAATCAGATTTGATATTACCTTATTTATTTCCTTTTAATTTCTGATTTATTGGAGGCTCATTAGGGGAGGAAATCAGCTACATGCAAGCCCATAGGGTTCAGCTACACCATGCGCAAATGTGAGAAAGAAACCCTAGGGCAGCTCCAAAAAGCCAAGCCCATGCCGCACACCCTAGTTTTTCTAACCCTAACCCTAGCTGCCGCACACCCTTATATATACATCTCTTTCTCTCATTTTGGGGGTTCCGAAAACTTGGAAAAAAATCAGAAAATAGAGAGAGAGGGGCTGCTGCTGGAGGCGTGAGCTCTCCTTGGGTTTTTTCTTTTCTTCTTCTGTTTTCTTGTAATTGTTAGATGAAAAACATGATTTCTTTGATGTTCTTGTTTTCTAGCATGAACTAATCACATTTTCTAGGGCCTAGGATTCAGCCCTAGGCCGAATATTCAATGGATTGGTGATGTAGTTGCTGTTTATTTAATTCCATGGATTTGATGATTTTGATTTCACTGTTATCATTGTTCTCTATATGTTTATAATCCTTGATTGATCACCTAGGGTTATTGCATCAAGAATTTAATCAATTTAGGGTGAGGACAACCAATCAACCCCTAATGTGAGTGATAAATAATCTAGGGCTTAGTAATTGGCTAAAATCTGATTGTGTGGAATCATTACTAAAGCACCTAGGTAGACGCCATGCCTTAGGGTTTTATTTGCATTCATAATCTCATTTGTGTGTTAATGGACCTTGCTGCATTCTTAGGTAGATGTCATGCCTAGGTTGCATTTAGGGTACCAAATTAGGGTAGACGCCATGCACTAGTTTGTACATTTGGGGAATCATGCATTTCATGCTATGCCATAGGTGAATATGCGAATGCATTCATCAATAGGAATTAAAGGTTTCAGAAATTGCACCATGACATTGAATATGAGGTCTAGTGGTAAAGTCCTAGAGTCCTAGTATCATCATCTCTTTGATATTAATCATAACAACTTGCTGTTTTGATTTCAGTTTCCATTAGCCATACATTCTTGATTTAATTTGCAATTCCTTTTTAATTTTAATAGTAAAGTTCTCAAGTCATACAATCCCCTCCAACTCGTGTGTGTGCGTGTGTGTTTCATTTCAAGTAAGTAGCTGCCCTAGGCGTGACAGCTTGGGCAGCCGCTTGTCTCTTATTTTCTTGTTTCTGTTTTAGCATTCGGATTATCATTTAAGGATCATCAATAGTCCTCGTGGGATCGACCTTGCTTGCCATCTATATTATATATAGATTCGTGCACTGCAAGTATTAAAATTAACGAACAGTTTTTGGCACCGTTGCCGGGGACTAATGTTGATCTTTGTGACAATCTTAATGCATTATTTTAGTGTTTTTATTTAGTGATTATTTCCTGTTTTCTTTTTATTAATTTATTTCCCTTTGTGTTTGTTCTTGTGTCGTGAGTCATAGGTCGTAGGATTGTGTTTTGTTTTTCCTTTTTAACTTGTTTTGGTTTCTGATTTGGTTTTCGTTTTGCTTGTAATTAGGAATCCTAATTTGCTAGGTATCCAAGTTTGGTAAGTGTTTAATTAACTTTCCTTTGTGTGTATGTGTGCATCTAATTAGGAAGGTAAGTTTGAATTTAAATTCCTTGCTTAATTTGCATGATCTGATTTGGTGATTGTTTCATAATTAGTTTAGGCTAATTAATTTCCAAGTTAGGTAGGATTGCATCTAATTAGGAAATGTGAATTTGAGTTGATCCTTGTTTTAATTTTCTGATTTTGCCAATCTTTTCTTTTAGTTATTCACTTTGATTAATCAATTTCCTATTTTAGTTTTTATTTTCATGTTATTTTCTGAATTTCGTATTTATTTAATTACATAGTTTATTTATTTCAAAAAAAAAAATCCAGAAATTACTTTTATTCTTTTTATTCATTTGGATGAGAGATTAGCCCAAATCAGATTGTTTTGTGAAAGGAGTAAGGCGGAACTAGTTCGAGCAGCAACACGTCTACCTTTGCCATCCCCTACACCGTCTCCTACATCTTCCTCAAGCTCTCACCAATTTGAAAAAGTTATGGCCGAGGAAGACAACGTGGAACACATGGGGGATCTAGACATCCCGACCATCCCTGCATCCCCTTCGAGCATTGCCTTGCCACCTGCTGTAAGAAATTATGAGCTCAAATCCTATCACTTTAATATGCTACCCTCTTTTCATGGTTTACCTAGTGAAGATCCGCTAACTCACCTTAAAGATATATTTAATGCTGTGAGCTTTTTGCCCTTGACAGGTGTGAATGAGAATCAACTCAAGATGAGGTTGTTTCCTTATACTTTGAAGGATAAGGCTAAGTTTTGGCTGAATTCTTTGAAACCTGGATCATTGAGGACTTGGGATGAAATTGAGAAGAAGTTCCTAGAAAATTTCTTTTCATCTCAAAAGACGGATATGCTGAGAGATAAGATTATGCAGTTTTCTCAACAAGATGAGTCATTCTCAAAGGCTTGGGAGCGTTTTAATACATTGCTACTTCAATGTCCACATCATGGACTTCCTTTAAACTTATTAATGCGAATATTTTATAAAGGACTGACCCCTGAGAGTAGGAATGCTGTGATTAATTTTTCAGGTGGTTCTATCAGGAATAAGACGGCCCAGGAGGCCTCTGACCTCTATGAAGAGATGGCAAGAGAAACAATGCATTCAGATACTTAAGGTAAGTGCGCTGGAGTTAATGAGGTCAATACTTCTAATAATTTTGCATCTAATGCACAAATCGCTCGGCTGGAATGCAAAATGGATGTCATACTTGCCCTAAATCAGAGAGCTCCATCATTGGAGGTTTGCGCCATTTGTGCTACACCTGGACATGAAACGATTTCTTACCCTCATGGTGTCGATTTCCCTGAGTTTGTGCAAGAACAGGCCAACATGCTGAACTCATATAATCAGAGGCCTAGGAATGATCCATTCTCCCCTACTTACAATCCAGGGTGGCGGAATCATCCCAATTTCAGGTGCAGTAATAACCAGAATCAGCAGCAGCCTCAAGGTTAATTTCCACAACATCAGGCACATCAGGGCTATCAACAACAATAGCCTCAGAAGAAGTCCTTGGAAGATTTGATTGCATCCATGGCTCAGAGCACACAGTCTTTCATTCAGAAGTCAGAGACACATATGCAGAAGACTGATAGGGCCATTGCGAATCTTGAGCAACAAATGGGCCAGTTAGCTACTGCACTGAATCAGAGAGAGCCAGGGAGACTTCCAGGGCAAGTGATCATTAACCCGAAGAACAATGAGTAGGTGAATACAATTACTCTCAGAGGGGGTAAGATAGTTGGGAAAGAGGAGCAAGAAGTTGTTAAGGAAGGTGTTGAGTCAGAAGATGCACCTGAGATCATAGCCGAACCTGTTAAGGATACCTTAGACCCTTCTATGCCATCTTCAGGCAATCATGTCATAGCTCCCAAGGGTTTTTCCTTACCTCATGTACAATCTGACCCTTCTAAGTTGATTTCTATACATGCTCCTTTTCCTAGCAGGTTGCAGAAGGCTAAGAAAGAGGACCCTTTAAAGGGTGTTATGGAGATATTCAGGAAGGTGGAGATCAATATTCCCCTTCTAGATACGATTAAGCAAGTGCCAAGGTATGCAAAGTTCCTCAAGGACTTGTGCACGAACAAGAGAAGGTTCAAGGAGTTCGAGACAGTGAAGGTCTCTGAGGAGGTTTCAGCAGTGCTTCAGAGGAAGCTACCTCCCAAGCTCAAGGACCCAGGCAGCTTCACTATCCCTTGTATCATTGGGGATTGTAGGTTTGAGAAAGCTCTCCTTGATTTAGGTGCTTCTGTGAATTTAATGCCATTTTATGTGTACGAGACTCTGAATTTAGGTGAGCTGAAGGCGACCTCTGTGAGTATCCAGTTAGCTGATAGATCAGTTAAGTACTCCAGGGGAATTTTGGAGGATGTACTTGTGAGAGTAGATGGATTGATATTGCCGGCTGATTTTCTAGTTTTGGAAATAGAGGCCATACCTATGTATGAGGCACAATTACCCTTGATACTTGGTCGTCCCTTTATGGCCACTGCAGGTACAAAAATTGATGTTCAACAGGGTACACTAACTATGAATGTAGGGATAGACCATTGAGTTTAGAGTGTTTGAGGCACTCAAACTACCCAGTGATGAGCATGAGTGCTTTAGGGTAGATGTTATGGATTTGGTTTGTCAACAGGTGTTTAATGTGAGTTGTAGCAGTGATCCGTTGGATAGGGCTTTGATTCACAGCCCTATGGCTGTGCATGAGGATGAGCAGGTTGAGAGCATTTTGGCTCACTTAGAGGCCGTACCCCGCTGTTCAGGTATGTATATTTCTGCTTTTGAGCCTTTACCTGTTTTTGATACAAAACTTGTACCCTTTGTGTTGCAGGCACCTGAGCTAGAGTTGAAGGATTTGCCTGAGCATCTGAAGTATGCTTATTTGGGTGAGGGAAGCACATTACCTGTGATCATTGCTTCCAACCTCAATGCAGAGGAAGAGGAGAAATTGTTGAGAGTGCTGAGAGAGCACAAAACAGCGATTGGGTGGAGTATTGCAGATATCAAGAGAATCAGTCCCTCAAGGTGTATGCACAGGATACTTTTGGAAGATAGAGCCAAGCCGACTAGAGAGGCTCAACGTAGACTCAACCCAGTGATGAAGGAAGTTGTGCTGAAGGAGGTGCTGAAGTTGTTAGATGTGGGTATTATTTATCCAATATCAGATAGCAAATGGGTGAGTCCGGTGCAGGTGGTTCCTAAGAAGTCTGGTGACATAGTGGTCAGAAATGATGCAAATGAGCTGGTGCCAACTCGAGTACAGACAGGGTGGCGTGTCTGCATAGATTACAGGAAACTTAACTCAGGTACTCGGAAAGACCATTTTCCATTACCTTTTATTGATCAGATGTTAGAACGTCTTGCAGGTCATAGCCATTATTGCATTTTAGATGGGTATTCAGGCTACAACTAGATAGCTATAGCCCCAGAGGACCAGGAGAAGACGACATTTACCTGTCCCTATGGCACTTTTGCCTACAGGCGCATACCCTTTGGCTTGTGCAATGCTCCAGGTACTTTTCAACGATGCATGATGAGCATTTTTTCCGATATGGTGGAGCGTATAATAGAGGTATTTATGGACGACTTCAGTGTATTTGGTTCTTCTTATGATAAATGCCTCCATAATCTTGCTTTGGTTTTAGAAAGATGCCAGGAATGCAATTTGGTTTTAAATTGGGAGAAGTGCCATTTTATGGTACAACAGGGTATTATTCTTGGCCATGTCATATCCAGTAGAGGGATAGAGGTGGATAAGGCAAAGGTTGATTTGGTAAGTAATCTTCCACCACCTTTGACAGTTAAAGATGTGAGATCGTTTATTGGTCATGCAGGTTTTTACAGGCGGTTCATTAAGGATTTTTCCCAGATAGCTCGGCTTTTGAGTAGATTGTTGGCCAAGGAGGTGCCGTTTGAATTCAATGAGGAGTGTCTAGCCGCATTTAACAGATTGAAGACTCTTCTCACATCAGCTCCAGTCATTATGCCTCTTGATTGGAGTTTGCCATTTGAGCTGATGTGCGACGCTTCTAATTATGCTGTGGGAGTTGTGTTAGGGCAGAGAGTGAACAAGATACCACATGTTATCTACTATGCCAGTCGGACTCTCAATGATGCCCAGTTGAATTATTCCACTATAGAGTAGGAGCTTTTGGCTGTCATTTTTGCTTTAGAGAAATTGAGGTCATATCTGATTGGAACTAAAGTGATTTTGTTTTCTGATCATGCATCTCTCAGGTACCTTCTACAGAAGAAAGATGCGAAGCCTAGGCTGATTAGATGGATTTTGCTGCTCCAGGAGTTTGACCTAGAGATTAAGGATAAGAAGGGCTCAGAGAATGTGGTGGCGGATCACCTTAGCCGATTGGTGCACAGTTCTACTGCAGAGGAGGACATCCTCCCTCTAAATGAGCGATTCCCAGATGAGCAGTTGTTCTCATTGTCTATTTATGTTCCTTGGTACTCTGATATTGTTAATTATATTGTTACAGGAGAACTTCCAGGTGACATACAGAGAGCTCAGAAGGAGAAACTCATCAGCACGGCCAAGTATTATATATGGGATGATCCATATCTATTTAAGTGGTGCCCTGACCAGATCATCAGAAGGTGTGTGCCTGAATATGAGTTTCAGTCTATACTAACTTTTTGCCATTCTGATGCATGTGGAGGACATGGTGGAGCAAAGAAGACGGCTCTAAAAGTGTTGCAGTGTGGTTTTTACTGGCCTAGTCTGTTCAAGGATGTACATTCTGTACCACCTGTGATAGGTGCCAGAAGTTGGGTAACATTTCTTCCCGAAATCAAATGCCTCTTAACCCCATTCTTATTGTTGAGATTTTTGATGTCTGGGGCATTGATTTCATGGGTCCCTTTCCCTCTTCCAAAGGTTATTTGTATATCTTGCTTGCGGTTGATTATGTGTTGAAATGGGTGGAAGCAATTCCATCCAAGACTAATGATTCTAGAGTTGTCCTCATATTTCTTAAGGATCATATTTTTGCAAGATTTGGCACTCCCAGAGCTATTATTAGTGATGGAGGATCTCACTTCAACAACAGGTTATTTGCGGCCTTGCTGAGCAAATATGGTATCAAGCATAAGGTTTCTACACCTTATCACCCCCAGACGAGTGGACAGGCTGAGATCTGTAATAGGGAAATTAAGCAAATTTTGGAGAAGACTGTGAGCTCCTCCCTGAAAGATTGGTCAGATCGCCTCTTAGATGCTCTATGGGCTTATCGTACAGCGTATAAGACTCCCATTGGTATGTCCCCATACAGGTTGGTTTTTGGTAAGCCATGTCATTTACCTGTCGAATTAGAGCATAAAGCATATTGGGCTATTAAACATTTCAATTTTAAGATGAATGAGGCAGGTGAGCATAAGAAGCTACAATTGAGTGAGTTGGAAGAACTCAGGAATAAGGCTTATGAGAGTTCTAGGATTTACAAAGACAAGACTAAGACCTACCATGACAAGGCCATTTTGAGGAAACATTTTGAAGTAGTCGAGGTCTGCAATACAAAGACAAAAAATACATTCAAGGTGAATGGTCATCGGCTTAAGCATTACTTGAAGGCTAATATGGAGCGTTCGGAGGAGAACATGCTCTTGGAGGATCCTGTTCCATTAGCATGATGTACTACCAAGTCTGGCTGAAGACTCTAAACTTAGCGCTGATTGGGAGGCAACCCAACATTTTGAGAGAAGAAACATTGCCCTATGGCTGTTTGCATGGATATCAGGGAGTTCTTAACCTTTTACTTTCCTTTAGTTTTTTTTGTTGGTTTTGGTGTGTTTCTAGGTCGTTAGAGTTTTTGTCTTCCTAGCTTGAATGATTCATTGCATGCTTAGTTTGAAACATCGAGGACAATGTTTCATTTAAGTTTGGGGGAAGAGTTTTAGGTTTAGGTGTTGAAACTTTTCGTTCAAATTTTTGAAAAATACCAAAAATATTTTTGTTTTTATGACTTTTAGGCTCCTGTCCACCACTATGATGAACTACCAATGCTTTGATCTTGCATACTTTGGTCGAATTGATGAAACTAGTTCTTTTGATTATTCTGTTGACATATAACTCATTTTGAGCATATTTGAGCTATCTTTGTGTGGATTACAATGCTGGTATAGTTTAGACTGAAAATGATTGCATGCTTGTATGATCTAGGCTTCTAGTGAAACTTATATACCCCTTGTGAGAATCGAGCCTTAATGCTTATGTTTTGAGGGTTATAGACTAATATTCCATGCGTTCATTGAATATCTAGAGTTTGCATGATCTCATTGTTTTTCACTTGATCAAATGCTTGAAATGTTCATCATTTTAAATCAAATGATAGAACTTCCATCTCAATTTAATTGAAGCATGTTGTTACTACATGGAACCTAGGAAATGATTTAGGCCTTCTTTGTCTCGTTTGTGCCATTCTAGCCATCCTTTTTGTGTTCATTTATACCCCTAGTTGCCTTGTTGAGCCTTGTCAGCCTTTTTGTTTCTTAACCATGTTACCCGTGCCAACCCCTAGTTTGGGGGAAGTACCCTTCCATTGTGTGTATCTACCCTTACTTAAGGGATTGTAGAGAACTGGTTTATGATAATTGTTCATTTGTGTGCAAGGCTTGAGAATAATGTGAAAAAGAAAAGAAAAGGAATTGAATATGTTGCCGTGCCCAAAAGAAAATAGAAAAAGAAAAAAAAAGAAAAAAAAATGAAAAGGGTAGGCATGTATATCAAAAGTGTGCAAATTTAAGAATGCAAGCCTAGTTGCCAAAGTGTATAAGAATGAAATGACAAACGTAAAACCTGATTCTCTATGGTTCCCTTAAGTCTTTGTGTTTTCCATACCTTTCTTGTTAAACCCTTCACCGTTAGCCCCATTACAACCCATATGTAAAGTCCTATATGATCTTAGGTGAAGTGTAGTCTTAATGTGAAGATTAGATGAGATGAAAGCATATTGTATTTTGATTTGATTTCAGGTATTTGGTATCTTTCATGAGATCATTATTCTTTCACTTGTGCTTTCGTTCTTACATATATGTGTAACGACCCGACCCAAAGTTGACTTTTTAAATTAGTAGACTTTTGATTTTGACTTCGGATCAGCTGGATAGATCTCAAGACCACGAGTTCGTAGACACGAAGCACGTACAAATCAGAGTTACGGTTTGAGAGATATGATCATTTGAAGGGAGGGGCAATTTTGTAATTTTGCATGAGTGGGTTTTAAATACCCAAAATCCAGAAATTTCGAGACACTCTCTCTCCTCTCTCCCCGATGCTCTCTCTCTCTCTCTCTCTCTCTCTCTCTCTCTCGCCCGTTCAGTACCACCGATCTATCACCGGCGCGTGGGCGCGCGTCCGGCGGCGGATGGAGGCGGACGAAAGCTCCCCGAGCTCGCCGTCCCTTCCTCTCTCTTCCCTTGATCTTGAATCACTCAAAAACCCAGCCAAAATTCGAATCCAGGCCAAACCCGATCGAAGCCAAGCGACGACGATCCGCCGTCTCCGGCCAAGACGCGACGCCGGACCACTGGGGTCTTCTTCCCCTCGTCGCGGCGAGTCCAGGGGTGGTTCCCGATCGTTCATCGGACCACCGCAGCACGCAAAGCGAAGTCACAGGGCCAGTTGTCTTCTCCGACCAGTTTCTGGTTTTTCCGGCGGCGTTTCCGTCGAGTGAGGTACCCAAACTGATCCTCTCTCTCTCCTCTACATGAATTTGTACTTGTTTGACTCAATTATCAATAAAATAGAAAAACCCTGTTTGAAACTCACAGCCACCGCGAGTTCCTCCGCATGTGGTGGCCGGGTTGAGTTGTTGTTACTAAATTCTGTCCTAAATTATTTTATTTGTTGCTTGTAAATTGTTGCACTGAATTTGGGCTTGTTTTGGATTGAAATTTTCTGTCGAGGTGATGTTTTGCTGCTGCCACCGCCAGCTCCGCCACTGGTGGTGGCGGGTCGAGCGGTCTTCCTTGTCAATCAGCCTCCCCAGGACATCCAGAGGCCAATTCTAGGGTCTGTTTGCGTATCGGTGAGTGTTTGTGTGTTGTTAGAGGTCGGGCAGCCACCGTGCGTGGTGGTTACCGCCCATTTCGGTCGTTGAATGGCCAAATTGTGAACCCTGGATATTTATAAGTTGGTTGTCTGGTCTTAACAGGTACATGGGCTCGGGAAATCTCATTCACGAGGCCGTTATGCTGCCGGATTTAGTATCCGAGCCAGGGCACGGTGAAGGGTATTCCGGACTTTTACGTAGTTAAATTTTAAGTGAAACTTATCTGCTTATATTGTTGAGTACCGTGGTTTCATTGTCTGTTTTAAAGATTTACTGTCTTACGTTAGAGAAGATTAGGTGTAGGATTTGAATTGGGAGAATGAATTGACGAGGATTTGAGGTGAATGAATTATTTGGGAATTATGGAGTTTCTTAGAGGAGAGTCACCAAATTAGAGAAGGATTATTTATAGTCGAGGTTAATGATTGATGATTAGGCAGTTATTATATACAAATGATCAAACTAATTATTGAGGAAAAGTCAGTATGTTTTGAGTGACAGACAAGTGATGATTTATAAGCGGGGATCAAATTCGGAAAGATTCGGCAGAGTTCAGAGAAATTTTGGGAAAAAAGGTTGTGAGTTGGAAATGCGAGTACGGATTGGATGAGCCTGCTCGTACGGAGAGACCCCTCCGTATGAGATTGTGGCTAGGATACGAGCCTGCTCGTACGGAGAGACCCCTCCGTATGAGATTGTGGCTAGAATATGAGCCTGCTCGTACGGAGAGACCCCTCCGTATGAGATTGTGGCTAGGATATGAGCCTGCTCGTACGGAGAGACCCCTCCGTATGAGATTGTGGCTAGGATACGAGCCTGCTCGTACGGAGAGACCCCTCCGTATGAGATTGTGGCTAGGATACGAGCCTGCTCGTACGGAGAGACCCCTCCGTATGAGATTGTGGCTAGGATACGAGCCTGCTCGTACGGAGAGACCCCTCCGTATGAGATTGTGGCTAGGATACGAGCCTGCTCGTGCGGAAGGGTCATCCGTACGAGATTGTGGCTAGGATACGAGCCTGCTCGTGCGGAAGGGTCATCCGTACGAGATTGTGGCCAGGATACGAGCCTGCTCGTGCGGAAGGGTCATCCGTACGAGATTGTGGCTAGGATTTGAGCCTGCCCGAGTGCGGGATTGTGGCCAGGACATTGCCTACAGTACAGGTACGAGAATGATGTGAGTTTTAAGAATAAGTGTTTCGAGATATTAGCCTCCAAGGATAAATTCAGTTCAGAGTTTGACTTACGGCTGAGGGGATTTAAAAATGGTTTTGAAAGAAGAGATTTTTGAAAGTAGTTATAAAGCTGGAGGATTTCCATGAAACGAAGTGTGTGAAATTAGATAGATGGTTGTTTGGTTGCTTGTATTGCATTTGTTTGCTAGGACTTAGTAAAATCTAGGCTTGAATCGTGAGGACGGAAATGATAGTGTCTATGCGTTGAGGATATTAATTAGAATGTGAATGATTGAGGTTGAGGTTAATGGTTGATTGATTAGGCAATTGATTGGTTGGAATGATTATTAATATTATTGGTGGGATTTTGATGTGAATTTGAGGGATTTGGTTCATCTTGTTGCTTGGATGATTGGTGATGGAACTATTATGAAATTGAATAATTTTGGATTTTATTGTGGATTATTTATTGAGTATGGAATTGAAGAAATTATTGAGAACAATTATTATTATGAAATTTCACTCATACGAGCTTTAGTGAGCTTACCAGATTTGTTGTATAACTCGGTACACCATGGATGCGGTGTAGGATTGGTGTTTTGCAGGTTAAGCAGACTGAGGAAGCAGTGGGAAGAAGACGAGGCAGTGGGACTCAGAGAGATTTATTTAAAATGTTTTTGACAGAATTTTATTTACTTATGTTGTTGTGTATGGCTCAAAAGTAAGAGAAAGCAGATTTAACAGTTTGATGTTCAGTATTTTCATGGCCCGAGGTTTGAGGTGTTTCAATATGTGAGTAATTTGAATTTGTATGCATAAACTCGCTCACATATGCATTTTGAGTAAATCACTACTTAGCCAATATCTCAATGCTTTATTTGTGAGTGACTATCTTTGTGAGAATTGAAGTGAACTAGTTGCTTGTGATTACTCAAGCTTGCTTGAAAGTTCAGATTGAAAACTATGTTGATATTGTCTTACGCACATGATGCTTTAAGCTTGTTGACTGTGAGTTAGTGTTGGCATTTGGTAATCTCTGGAACTAGTGTGTAATCTATTTGATTGAGTTATGAATGATCAAGCATACTTGAGATTTTTGGTGGACGGTTAGGTTGTTTTGTTTTTAGAGTCCTAGTTTAGTTTTTGTTTTGTTTTGCTAGGGACTAGCAAATGATAAGTTTGGGGGAATTGTTGGGTCCTTAAATGTCTGCATTTAGGCCCTCTATCTTCATGTATTTAGTACTTAGTTCCTATATTTTGTGTTATTTATTTGTGTTTCTCTCTTTTGTAGGTGGAAAGCCCATAGGAAATAAATAGATGCAAATTAGCCCATTTTGAGCTTAAATGAATATTTGCTGTTTAAAGAGAAGCCCAAGATCAAGAGAGGATCCAAGAGCATGAAAGAAGTGGAAGCCCAGCCCAAACCACATGGGAAGTGGCGTGTGTGCTAAGAGAAAGGCTGGCCGCACCTTGCAAGGATTATCTTTCCTAATTGGGCTCTAAAAATCAGATTTGATATTACCTTATTTATTTCCTTTTAATTTCTGATTTATTGGAGGCTCATTAGGGGAGGAAATCAGCTATATGCAAGCCCATAGGGGTCAGCTACACCATGCGCAAATGTGAGAGAGAAACCCTAGGGCCTTGCGCAAGTCACTTAAGCCCAAGAAGCCAAGCCCATGCCGCACACCCTAGTTTTTCTAACCCTATCCCTAGCTGCCGCATTTTCTAGTCTTCCTAACCCTAGCTGTCGCACACCCTTATATATACATCTCTCTCTCATTTTGGGGGTTCCGAAAACTTGGAAAAAAATCAGAAAATAGAGAGAGAGGGGCTGCTGCTGGAGGCGTGAGCTTTCCTTGGGTTTTGTCTTTTCTTCTTCTGTTTTCTTGTAATTGTTAGATGAAAAATATGATTTCTTTGATGTTCTTGTTTTCTAGCATGAACTAATCACGTTTTCTAGGGCCTAGCATTCAGCCCTAGGCCGAATATTCAATGGATTGGTGATGTAGTTGCTGTTTATTTAATTCCATGGATTTGATGATTTTGATTTCACTGTTGTCATTGTTCTTTATATGTTTATAATCCTTGATTGATCACCTAGGATTATTGCATCTAGAATTTAATCAATTTAGGGTGAGGACAACCAATCACCCTTAATGTGAGTGATAAACAATCTAGGGCTTAGTAATTGGCTAAAATCTGATTGTGTGGAATCATTACTAAAGCACCTAGGTGGACGCCATGCCTTAGGGTTTTATTTGCATTCATAATCTCATTTGTGTGTTAATGGACCTTGCTGCATTCTTAGGTAGATGTCATGCCTAGGTTGCATTTAGGGTACCAAACTAGGGTAGACGCCATGCACTAGTTTGTACATTTGGGGAATCATGCATTTCATGCTATGCCATAGGTGAATATGCGAATGCATTCATCAATAGGAATTAAAGGTTTCAGAAATTGCACCATGACATTGAATATGAGGTCTAGTGGTAAAGTCCTAGAGTCCTAGTATCATCATCTCTTTGATATTAATCATAACAACTTGCTGTTTTGATTTCAGTTTCCATTAGCCATACATTCTTGATTTAATTTGCAATTCCGTTTTAATTTTAATAGTAAAGTTCTCAAGTCATACAATCCCCTCCAACTCGTGTGTGCGTGTGTGTGTTTCATTTCAAGTAAGTAGCTGCCCTAGGCGTGACAGCTTGGGCAGCCGCTTGTGTCTTATTTTCTTGTTTATGTTTTAGCATTCGGATTATCATTTAAGGATCATCAATAGTCCTCGTGGGATCGACCTTGCTTGCCATCTATATTATATATAGATTCGTGCACTGCGAGTATTAAAATTTAACGAACATCAACACAGCCAAGACCAAAAACTCACACAAAAATTACCCAAAAATAATCCTTTAATCTCGAAATTACAATGGGGTTCGAAATCACTGTGAGTGCCGCCCAAAGTGGTTGTTTTCAAGACCAAATTTACCAATTAAAAACGACTTCCCCCAAACCCATTGAATTTCTCAATGCTAAACATCTATAAGGTCTCCTAAGGAAGAAATTCGTCTAAATTCACCATAAGAACATCCCTCTAAAACTGAAAATTTAAGAAATCTCCAACGGCTCTAAATCCCCAGATTCTCATTTTCACATAACTCAATTTAAACAATGAAATCAATGGGGAAAGATGAAGCCCATACCTTAAGGAGAAAACCCACAAAAGCCCTTGAAGATTCGTGGTGAAAACTGGCCATAAATTGGGGAATAAGGTCAGCAGGTCTGTTGGCGATTTCCCAAGCAGAGGTCGTGAGTAGGGGGCTGGCTGGTCAGAGGAGAGGCTGGGGGAAGAGGGTCGGCGTCGGGGGACTCACTGGAAGTTTGGGTCGGTCGGAGAGTGGCTGGAGAAGGTGGCCAGCTGGGCTAGGTTCTGGCTAAAGATGCCTCGTGCACAGGGAGAGTCGTGAGAGAGAGAGAGAGTGATCTCGGGGAGAGAGAGAGAGAGAGAGAGAGAGAGGGAGAGAGGGACTCTGGGAAAGAGAGAGGAGAGGGAGACGAGTCTAGGGTGGTGTTCTCGTCGCCATCCTAGACTTGCCGGAGGAAGAGAAGGAGTAGAGGTGGAAGAGAGGAGGAGAGAGAAAAGAACACCGGAAAGGGGGGCTTGAGGAGTGAGAGAGTCTAGAATTTTTTGGCTTTTGGGTGAATTTAAAACTCATATTTGCAAATTTACAAAAATGTCCCTTGCTTCAAACACTCGTATTTCTCAAACCGTAGTTCCGATCGACGAACAGTTTGCGTTTGCGCATTCGTGATCTTGAGACCTTTTCAACAAGTCTAAAATCAAAATCAAAAATCAAATAAGGTTAAAAAGTCAAATTTCGGGTCATACTTAATTAAAATAAAATAAAATAAAATAATTAAAAATATACCCAAAACAAATTTATTTCACAAATAAATTTTCAAAATATTTAAAATACCTTTCAAAATAAAACTTGAAAAAATACGAGGTCTCACAATTAAAAACAAAACACTTTTAACCTATCAGCTTGAATAACGTTAAATCTATTTCAGTGGAAACGCTGAGTAAATTCTTAAAACATTCCAAAGTAATTTAGTAAAAATTTCAAAAGTCTTTCAAATTTCGTTTCCTTTTAAAGTCTCTTAAAATAAACAAAGTTGAATGAAAATTTTTGATTTCTTTTAAAATTTTGGGTCGAGTCGTTACATTGGTCGAGGCTGCGTGCGCAGGGAGAGGGAATAGAGAGAAGAGTGGGTCGGGGAGAGAGAGAGAGAGAGAGAGAGAGAGAGAGAGAGAGAGAGAGAGAAATGTGTGTTTTTTTAAACAAAAAACTGATTTTGGTATTTAAAACCCATTTAATGAAACTTTACCAAATTGCCCCTCACTTGAAGATCTGTAAAACTCAAACCATAACTCCGATTTACATGTGCTTCGTGTCTACGAACTCGTGGAATCAAGACCCATTCAACGGGCCCAAAGTCAAATTCAAAAGCCCATTAATTTAAAAGTCAACTTTTGGTCAAGACCAATTTAAAAAAAAATTAAAAATTAAGCCACAACCCTTTTATTTCTCAAATTCAAATCCCAAAATCTTTAAAATAATTTCGCAAATAAATTCTCAAAATATTTAGAATAAATCCTTGAAAAAAAAATACGGAGTTTCACAATTTAATCTCCCACTATGTCTCTAAATGACCATTATGAATAAAAATTTAAATTTCTCGTGAAATTTGGATTGGGTCGTTCCACTAGATCCTACAAGTTCTAGATCTTGTTTATAAAATGAAAAAGAAACCATCTTTCACCCATAATGTCATATATTATAGGTAGTTAGAACCTCTTTCCACATTTTTGTTTTATGATTAATCTTTAAAACACAAACCTTTTTGAACTCTTGTTGTTCCTTAGTCATTGGTTCACTTGGGTTGCTTAAAGTTTGTATTTTTAAGCAAAAACAAGGTCTACCATATAAATCTTCAATTTTTGTGCTCAAATCATAAATATCTTTGGAATATGGCATCAAGTTGACTTTTGGGTGCCCTCCTGTTTGGAAAATTACCAACAACCTTACTTGATGTGTTCATAGTAGTGTGGAACCCTAACCTTGATGTGCCCTCCTTTTCAAGGCTGCCGTGTATCTCTCCTCATTCTTCCATCGGACTTTCTAGATTTTTTATTATGCTTTCTCTTGTTTTCTATTTAGTTATGAGTAGCTAATTAAACTCTTAGCTAGGGTTAGGATGAAGCCCTAACTATGTCATCTTTACATTCATGGATCTTTTGAGTTATTAATTTGATGAACATGTTAATGAATTCTTAATCCCTGTTTTAATTAATTCTATGCTATTTGTATACTTTTTATGATTGATCAACTTAGGTTGTATGCATCTAGCTATAGTTGAGAAATTGTGTAGGATAACCAAGAACATAATTTCAATTTACAACAAGTGAATGAATCTTTTCTAAGTGAAGTTCATGGGATGAAGTTTTGTAAAATCATATATAAGGTAAACATCATACTTTTATGTTTTATATGTTTGTCAGTTCTCACAAAACCCCCTATTGCCTTGTTTGTGAGTAGTGTTTATTTATTGTGTTTTTGAATCTACTAGACTTAATTAGGTTAGAATATTAACATTAATATCATTCCATGAGGGATCGACCTTACATTTGTAAGCATTGATATACTGCGACTCGTGCACTTGCGAGTTAACTTGGAACTTAATTATGTTAATTAATTTGTTCTAAAAAAATGACAACAATTATTTAAAAAATTTAGGGTACTTTTGGAATTAATTAATGACTCTTGATGGAATGAGAGTCAATACCATGTCCTCCAATAATCCACAATAGTATCAAAATTTATAAATAATAATAACTGTGAGACCCGGAAATTTTCAAAATTATTTTGGAATTTTTCCTTATTTTTCCACATTTGACTTTAATTTGTGGACCAAATTTGACTAGGGTTTTGGATCAAGTTATACCTTGGAAACGTAGTGCTTTTACCCATGGACCCAACGGTGCAAGTCTCATATTATTCCAAGTCTGGGAAATTATTTTATGAATTTTTCAAGTTTCCTTTTTTTTAGGGTATTTTATCTTAGTTTGTGAAGCTTGAATTTTTTGAAATTTTTCCAAGGGCAAATTGGTAATTTTACCCCATAGTTAATTAGTACTAGTCATCCCGAGTCCATAGCATTTTTCGGGGTATTTTTTCAAGTGATAAGCTATTTTTAATTAATTTTTGATGTTGAAAAAATAGGAAATTAGAAAAATAAAATCGGAAACACCAGATCGCGCCACATGGCACGATTTGGGCCGTGAAAGCTTGCATGGGCTGGTAGATCAGATCGCTGCATGTGCAGCCATGTTGCATGACCCATGACATGTGGCAGCCCTTCATGTTGACACGTGGCGACGGTTGGTGGTGAGTCCACCCACTGAGTCAACAAGTTGACCGAGTTAACGCATTCAAACTCTCCTATAAATACCCAGCTGCACCCCCTATTTCTTTCATCCCTTCTCAGGCCTACCACTATGCTGCTTGAAAATGTGACCCAAAACTTATTTTGGGTCACAAATGGGTCACACCCAAGCACTATGGGCCGGAAAATGTGATCCAAAAACTGGTGTAACCCAATTTCGGGTCTCATTGTGAGCCAAAATGTGTGTGACCCAAATGCAACAAAATGCAGCCCACGTGATGTATTAAAGGGGGAGAGAGAGTGAAGCTTTGCTGAAAAGCAAGTGGCCCCATCTTCACACATTGAAAGCTTTGATGGTGGTCTTGTCGGCTGCTGCATGGAGTGATGCGCCATCTTCACATGTTGGTCAATGGTCTAGATTAAATGACCGTTGGTGATTAGTGGTTGCCATTAATTGTCCTTTATGCTTTTTTTTTTTTTTTTGTTAAATGGGCCGGTTTGAAATAAAGGCTCTGGATTAATGGACCGTTGATAATCAACGGTCTAGATCGCCTAAGTTTTTTTTTTTTTAAATAATAATTAATAATTAATAAATCATTTAAAATTGAAATAGTACCCGAAAAATTGTCAAAAAATGAATAAAAATTCCCCAAACCCTTCAACAGTTATATTCTCAAATGGGTCTATATATATATCATACAACACCCATAGTTTTTCATAACAAACTACAACCTTTGTTTACTAAATTTGCACAATTTTTGTTTTTTCTTTGTCATGGCTTCTAGAGGAAATGCTTGGGGGGTAGCTAAAGATGAAGCCCTAGTGATGGCATACCTAGACAGGTCTCCTGACGGTTGTCTTGGTGCCCAAAATAGAGCCGCCGTGCTTTGGGAACAAATTTATCAAATTTTCAAGCGTAACATGGGGGGTGAAACCATTCGTAAGGTTGGCGGCGTTAAAGCATGATTCAAAGATATTGCGCGTGATTGCAACAAATTTTATGCTTGCCTGTTGGAGGCCGAACGAATGCACGCAAGCGGTGCAAATGATGCCAATGTGGTAAGTTTTTATGCATTTATATATTTGTATAATTATTTTTTGTTTTATCAAATTATCAAGCATGTCTATATATATGTATGATTATTATTTGTTTTGTTTATAAATGAAGCATATTTATATAATGGTATTATTATTTTTTGTTTTGTTTATGTATCAAACATATTTATATATTTGTATGATTATTTTTTGTTTTGTTTATAAATGAAACATATTTAAATGCTGGTTTTATTATATATTTTTTGTTTTGTTTATTTATCAAGCATATTTATATATTTATATATATATATATATATTTAATTATTGTAGTTTACGCAAGCACTTGAAGGCTTTCGAAACAAGACTGGATTCAAGTTTCCATGGGTGCACATTTAGGAACAAATAAAGGAAAGTGCAAAGTATGTTGCGGTTCATGCTCCTGTCTGGTTTAGTGATCTAGAGACCCCGCCATCGACAATACTGACACTCCCGCCGATGATGATCCCGAGGAGGCCGATCCAGTCATACCACTTGGTGAGGACGAAAACCCATCACCATTCCAACCAATAGGTTCATCGTGGCCAAGGCCATAAAGAAGAAACCATACAAAACGGGCCAAGGCAGCCGAGCTCGTCCAAACTCATATGGTTGAGGTAGTTGATCATTATAATGAAAATTCAAGGATTTTCATATAAACGAGACTTGATAGGGAGGATGCAAGGAGTGAAAGAGACCTCGCAAAGGAAGGAAGAGAGAGGGTGAGGATAGAGAGGCAGCTAGAATGGGAAGAACAAAATATTATGGGCCAAGACCTCTCCAAAATGAATGAGGGACAACGGATGTATTGGAAGCAAAAGATGGTTGAAGTCATTGCAAAGAGGCAAATGCGTGCTAACCACAGTTCGGAGTACACTCCATCTGGATACTACCCGGATCTTTCCAACCTCAATCAGTCAAACCAGGGGTACCCGCCTAACAATTAGAATGAGACCTTGTATTATATTTGCTCTTTAATTGTGTTTTTTATTTTGAATGTTAGTCTTGTTTTAAATTATGTTTGCTCTTTAATTGTGTTTTTTATTTTGAATGTTAATTGTTGTTATCCTACCTCAAGTGCAAGGTTGTCAAGTTTTAGTATGGAAATAGAAGTAGGGGGTTGTCGTACCCAAGAAATTGGATTAGGATTTCAATCACAAGCTAGATTGATTTTAGGGTTATAAAACTAACAAATAACCTACTATGTACTATGTAAAGTCAAGACTATACATAATGGTATGTGCAAATGTGTAGTGTTGAGTTGTTGTTTGGTTGATAGATGGTACGTAACACTAGAATATTTGAAACTAACAAATGAAAATACAAGCAAATTCAAGTATAAATTAAATTCAATGATGATGAAGGATTTGGGGTTATTAGGGGTTCACACTAACCCTCCCATGTAACAAACAATGCAATTAATGATTATGCCAAATTAGATAGATTAAATTCCCTCCTAACCCCCGATCAAGGTAAATTCGGGCACATCCTCTTTCATGTTATCAACTATCCCAACCAAGGTGATAGGTAACTACCTAAGATTAATGCCATAGCAAACCCTAGATGCATAAAGTTCTAAGGATGAGGAATCCAAGCAATTAAAACAATCCAACCAAGGTGTTTTTAAATTACCATGTTCTTATGCAACAAGAAACTAAAGGTTACCAATCTCCAATTTCTACATGACAGCATTTCTCATATGCACAAGTGGTAAATTCACACATATAAGTCATGATCTTTAAACTAGCATAAGAGCATATATATCCAAAAGGGCATTTATATCACAAATCACAAAGTCATTATATGGTTGGGCTAGGGCTACATCCCTAACCCCAAATCAAGAAACTACTCACTAGCCATAAAAGTTACAAACAACATCACAAATTGAAATATAAATGGAAACAAGAAGGAAAAAAGAAAACTCTAGATGTTGAAGCCAAGCTCCCAAGGGGTGTCACTCCTCCAAGGATGCCCAAAATAGCTTCTTGTCCCAAGTGCCTCCAAGCTCCTCTTACAATAATGGTGGTGAATATGGTAGATGGGTGTTGTGATGGTGTTTGGCTTTTTGGAGAGGAAGAGTTGAAGGAGGGAAGATGGAGAAAAGAAATGATGAAGAGAGATGAGAAAAAGCTAGGGTTTTGGAAGATGGAAGATGAGATGTGTGTTTTTGAGATGAGATGATGAAATTAGTGAAATTAGAGAGGATGGAGGGGGGAGTTCGAAAATGAGAGAGTGTTTTATGGTTTGGGTGAGTTGTTATGTCTAAAATATATGGCTAGGATTAAAAGAAAATGAAGGGATAAGGTTTGGTTAATTCAAAAATGAGAATATTTCATCTTATCCCTCAATGGATGATCCTTAAAGGATGTTGAGATAGGTAGATGTTCTCTTTGCCTCATTTAGAGCCTTCACATTGTGGTTTCTGAATTTTGCTTAGAATGGGCAAACAAAGGGGAAGGAAAGAGAGCATGTGATAGGCAATTACCCAAAATGGAAAGATGCCTTGGGATCACTTTATCATTTTACTGACAGGATTTCTGAGCTGTGTTTGGAGAGCAATTTGGAGGTCTTAACCAACTCCGAAATTTACGTTATATATATATCAATAGAAAGCCCTGAATGTCTTCTTTCTAACCATATATTATATGCCTCAATCCAAGCTCAAACCAAAAAGTTATTCCCCACACAATGCAGCTGACTCAGTTATCCTCGGGTGCAGTTTTGGGCTGACTTTGAAATTCAAAATGAACACCTTAAAAGTCTTCAAATGTCACGAAATTTAACCTGGAATAACTTCAAGGTGTTAGCTTCTATCTCCAATTGGATTCATGTTAAAATCTATTAAGGAGAATAAATGGTGAAATTTCTCATTTTATTGTTCGGAATCTAAAAACACAAAACTAAATGAAATTTAAAGTTTTTAATCAAATGAACTCATAAAAACTAAATAAGAGAAATATAAAAGGATATGAATTTATGAACATATCAAATACCCCCAAACTTAGGTTTTGCTCGTCCTCGAGCAAACAAAAAACACAATAAAGAAAAATACAAGATAGGGCTATGAATTTCATAAGCACAAAATATTTCCTAGATTTTCCTCTAGTGCTAATAACAAGACATGAAACACATGCTTGAGTGAGTGTGTGCACTATAAACCATATGTCAATTCAATGCATTCACAAGATATGCAATTCAAACTTGGATAACCAAACACTCATTGGAATGCTCTCTATTTTGACACAAGTGTTTAAGGGTTAGTGTATGCACTCAATGTAATGTTGTGCATATGTCTCCATATTCTTGCTATTCAATCTCATCTCCACTAGTCATGCACAAAATATTTTGGATCAAAAGGACTTTTATTAGGTTGTAATGGGGTTTAGGGTAAAGGATTAAAGAAATGAAAAGGAAAAGTTATCACAAATTCCAAGCAAACATAATAAGCAATTCTCTTGTTGAGATTTAAAAACTTTAAAGACTTTAAGATGCTTGCCAAAACTCAACCCTCAAATCATTTGTAACGCCCCGATCTTAGGGCCCAAAAATACACTGAAACTTTGTCCTTTAAACCTCTTTTCAAAGAATGAGCCATGCACTTAATATAATAAATGAATACATTAATTAAATCAGAATGTGAGCCCAAAACATTTATGTAAAATTCACTGTATAAAATCAGTTAAATCAAATTAAAATAGGTCCCACTGCCTCGTCTTCTCCTCACTGCCTCCTCAGCCTACTTAACCTGCAAAACACCAAAAACCACACTGTACCATATCCATGGTACACCGGGTCATTCAAATAAACAACCTGGTAAGCTCACTAGAGCTCGTATGAGTGAAATAACGAAATAATTAACCTCAATAATATCCTCAATTTCCATACTCAAAATAATCCACAAGAGTATCCATAATTACTCAATCACATCACAAATTCATCACAAATATCCAAGCATCAAGATAAATGTAATTCCTCAAATTCACATCATAATCCCACCAAAAATAATAATAATCATTCTGTCATTCAAATGCATAAACGTCAACTATTAACCTCAATCTCGAATCGTTCACTTCCTAACTCATAACCTCAATGCATAATTCATTCATCAATGTCCATCCTCAAGATTCAAGCCTACACTTTACCAAATCCTAACCAAACCAAATCCTAGCAAACAAATGCATACAAGCACACAAAGCAACGAAATAGACTATCTAATTTCACTCACACCGCTATTTGAAATCCCCCTAATTTCACTCACATCACTCTTTGACATCCCCCAGCTTTAAAACTATTTTCAAAATCTCTTCTTTCAAATCCATTTTTAAATCATCTCAAAACTGTAATTCGAACTCTGAAGAATAAATAGTATTTTCAAGTTGTAAAACTGTTAAAATAACTGAAATAAAAACACAATGCTCTACTGAAACTGTCATTTAAAATATTTACTGGTGTAATTTCATTGCTCAAAATACTCCACAACTGAAATCTCACGCCACACTAGTACCCGGGGAACTGCTGGTCATACACTGCCGAGTCATCTCTAGGCAAGTGCAGAGCAAATGTATACCTGCTGTGGTGCTGGTCATACACCGCCGACTAGGCAAGTGCAGAGCAAATGCTGGTCGTACACCGCCTACTAGGCAAGTGCAGAGCAAATCTATACCTGCTGTGATGCTGGTCATACACCGCCGACTAGGCAAGTGCAGAGCAAATGCTGGTCGTACACCGCCTACTAGGCAAGTGCAGAGCAAATCTATACTTGCGGTGATGCTGGTCATACACCGCCGACTAGGCAAGTGCAGAGCAAATGCTGGTCGTACACCGCCTACTAAGCAAGTGCAGAGCAAATGCTAGTTGTACACCGCCAACTAGGCAAGTGCAGAGCGAGTGCTGGTCATACACTACCGAGTCATCTCTAGGCGAGTGCAGAGCAATATATACTTGCATGTTGGTCGTACACCGCCGAGTCATCTCTAGGCGAGTACAGAGCAATATATACCTGCTGAAGGGGGTACTAATATGGCGGTTTGAAACCTCTTTTGGATATCTCAATCAACCACATCTCAAAATACTCCTTTAGATAAAAACTGAAATTTAATTCTTCTAATAAATCTGCTTAAATAAATCATTCTCAAATCATGAAAACTGCTAGATTCAAATCATTTCTGAAAGACAAAAATTCGATAATAAAACTTCCCCAAAATATTGCCAAAGACCATTTTCAGAAACTATCCATACTCAATTAAATCAAGAAAAGAGTTCAATTTTAAAATGTGCAAAAACATTTCGAAAACCAAAGATCCACTCACAGTCTACCCCGAGCTATACTGAATCCTTTCCGAAATTGATTCCTACCCACGACTCCTCACTTATAATGCCATTTAAATCATACTAATATTTCCTCAATAATTAATTTTAATCATTTTGCATAATAATTGCCTAATCCTCATTTATTTACCTCAACAATAAACATTTCTTCTCTAATTCAGCAATTATCATCATAACATCTCTATGATTCCCAATTAATCCCTTAATCTCAAATCCTCGTCACTACGTTCTTATGATCTAAATTCTGCACTAAGCCTTCTCTAATATATAATCACAAACACACAAACATGCAATTCATTAACGGTACTCTGCATTAAAAACCGATAAGTTTTACTCACAGTTCAGCTACGTAAAAGACCGAAATACCCTTCACGGTGCCTTTGCTTGGATACCAAATCCGGCAGCATAACGGCATCAGGAATGAGATTTCCCGAGCCCGTGTACCTGTTAAGACCAGACAACCAACAAACAACCTCCGAGAGTCTCCTAGAAGTCCAATTTGGGCAAAAATGAGACAAATGACCGCTGACCCGCCGCCACAAGTGGCGGAGCCGACGGTGGCAGCAGCGGCACATCCAAAGAAAATGATTTTTCAACTGAAAATCAACCCAAATTCAACCTAGGCGCTTCAATTGGATGAAAAACAACTCAGAAAACATTCAAATAGGCTCAATTCAAAGTCAACCCAAAATAGTGTCAAACCCCATAAATTCAATTTCTTAATTTCACAAAATTGACCAATCCAACCAAGGGGAAAACAAAGCCCATACCTCGAGGGTCGTTTTTGACAACTGGACCGACGGCCAAAAGTCGCCGGAAGTGGCTGGAATCGACGGTGGAAGCCGACGGCCTTGAGTTGTTGATTCACCGCCGTGGGAGGTCGCCGGAGCAAAGGAGTGGCACAGCTGAACTCGCCGGAGCCTGGGGAAGGAGACCCAAGTGGTCCGGCGTCGTAACTCCGTCGGAAAACGCGAATCGCCGACGAGGAAGTTTTTTGTCTCGCGCCGATTCTCCGTCTACGGTGGTCGACCGGCGATGAGGAGGGCCGCTGGAGGTCGGCGACGGTGAGAGGAACTCGCCGATGCCCGCCGTTGGTCGAAGGGTGGCCGGACGACGAAACTGCCGAGGGGAGAGGGCAGGCGGAGAGAGAGAGAGAGAGAAAGGAGAAAGAAGGGAGACGCGGGGGAGAAGAGAGAGAGTGTCCTAGAAATTTCTGGATTTTGGGTATTTAAAACCCACTCCTTCAAAATTACAAAATTGCCCTTTCCTTCAAATGCTCGTATCTCTCAAACTATAACTCTGTTTTATACGTGCTTCGTGTCTACGAACTCGTAGACTCGAGATCTATCAAACGGACCCAAGGTCAAAGACGAAAGTCTATTAGTTTTAAAAGTCAACTTTGAGTCGGGTCGTTACATCATTCCCCCAAACTTAAACTAAAAACATTTTTTATTTCTTGAATAACATTTTTTTTTTATCCAATCCTTTAAAGCCAGAGATGCAATTGCATTTTCAAAGTTATCACATCCACACCCTGTTTGACAATTGGACATGCAATCACAATCACGATTCTCTTTTTTTTTTTTGCATACATAGAACACCCCCACACTTGTCTTTCCCAAAACCCCCAAACTTATTTCTTTGCAAGCACCTTAACATAACTCAATCTCATATTGCTCACTAGTTAGCTTGAAAAGGGTAAGACTAGTGTTTAAGCAAAAGGGTAAGACATTTGTAGTAGAAAGAAATGAAAGGCTAACATAAAGGCACAAAATGGCAATCTAATGGATATAACATATTTAGGGATTATGCTCATTTGGCCATGGTGGATTCCTAATGCCTAGATCATTTCCAAAATGGATTCAAACATGACACAAAACTTTGAGAGATATTAAGCAAGTTCTAGAGATGCAATATGCACAAGATTGATCACACATGAAGAACAAAGTGCTAGGAACAATATATGCATTTCCATTAGGCTCAAAACTCACATATATGGCATAATTGGTTCACACAAGCCTTACTATGCTTCTCTCATTACAATGCATCAAATTGACAAAGTTTGTGTAAATAGATTCAAACAAGGTCTCATAACTCACCATTAACAAGAGAGGAACTTCTAAGACCTAAACATGCTCATTCTCTTCTTAGCCCTTATTAAACAACAAAAATTAAAAATTTTCAACAAAAGTTACCTTCCCCTCACACTTGAATCTAACATTGTCCTCAATGTTAAACAGTGACTTTGAAAGTTTTGTAATGAAAAATTCATGCATAGGGTGAAAGATAAACAACACACAACAACAACACATAAAACAACAAAGCATAAATAAATAAATTTAAAACAAGATAAGGGTCAAGAAAAACTCCCCCTTGTAGACCTCCAACACTTGGGTTGCCTTTATGGTGCACAAGGAGCATCCTTAAAGTAAAGAACTTCCTCTTCTTCATTGAAGCTAGCCGAGACGTAGGGCTTCAAACGGTGGTCATTCACTTTGAACACATCCCCTTATAGAGAGGATGGAGGGGGGAGCTCGAAAATGAGAGAATGTTTTATGGTTTGGGTGAGTTGTTATGTCTAGAATATGTGGGTAAGATTAAAAGAAAATGAAGGGATAAGTTTTGGTTAAATAAAAAATGAGAATATTTCATCTTATCCCTCAATGGATGATCCTTAAAGGATGTTGAGATAGGTAGATGTTCTCTTTGCCTCATTTAGAGCCTTCACATTGTGGTTTCTGAATTTTTCTTAGAATGGGCAAACAAAGAGGAAGGAAAGAGAGCATGTGATAGGCAATTACCCAAAATGGAAAGATGCCTTGGGACCACTTTATCCTTTTGCTGACAGGATTTCTGAGCTGTGTTTGGAGAGCAATTTGGAGGCCTTAACCAACTCCGAAATTTACGTTTTATATATCCATAGAAAGCCCTAGATGTCTTCTTTCCAACCATATATTATATGCCTCAATCCAAGCTCAAACCAAAAAGTTATTCCCCACACAATGCAGCTGACTCAGTTCTCCTCGGGTGCAATTTTGGGTTGACTTTGAAATTCAAAATGAACACCTTAGAAGTCTTCAAATGTCACGAAATTTAACCTGGAATAACTTCAAGGTGTTAGCTTCTATCTCCAATTGAATTCATGTTAAAATCTATTAAGGAGAATAAATGGTGAAATTTCTCATTTTATTATTCGGAATCTAAAAACACAAAACTAAATGAAATTTAAAGCTTTTAATCAAATAAACTCACAAAAACTAAATAAGAGGAATATAAAAGGATATGAATTTATGAACATATCATTAATCTTGTTTTAAATTATGTTTGCTCTTTAATTATATTTTTTAATTTGAATGTTAATCTTTTTTTAAGTCATGTTTGCTCTTTAATTGTATTCTTAAGTTTGAATGTTAATTTTTTTTTAAAGTCATGTTTGCTATTTTGTTTTTAATTTGAATGTTAATTTTGTTTTAAGTCATGATTTCCGGCCAGAATCACAGGATGAAATTCACTGTGAATGGGATAGACTACACCATTCCATACTATCTTGCAGATAGGATCTACCCTTAATGGTCAACTCTTATTACTCCATTGCACAGTCCCGTTCTTCCCCACCATAAGTTTTTTGCGGCTCAACAGTAGGGATACAGGAAGGATGTGGAGAGGGTGTTTGAGATTCTAAAAGCCCGGTGTCAGATTATAAAATGACCTGCTCGTTATTGGCGTTCGATTGAGCTTGGGAATATCATAAAGACGTGGATAATATTGCACAATATGATCGTGGAGGATGAGCGCTCTGAGGATGACTGTACGGATGACCCAATAGACCCAAAAGCGAGCACTAGAAGGGTAGAAACTGAATACGAAGGTGTAGAACTATGTCAGACCGGTGCCGCTCTACCATCATTACCTGAGATGAATGTTCGTTGGACTTTGCTTAGGGCCAGAAATGTCAACGAATCCCTAAAAACCAATTTGATTGCACAAATCTAGATCCGAGAGGGGAACCCACCACTTGCCCCAACCCATCGAAATCGGAATTATGGTTCATCAATGTTGTTCTCATTATTGTATGTTAGATTAATCTTCGTTGTTTATCTTTGAAGTTTGTTTCTTGTTTTTGTGTTTGCCGTTTAAGTGTGTTTGTGTTTGTCGGTTGCAGTTTGTGAAATGAAATAAAGGCATTGATTTCTCTTAGCTGACTTGACATGACACAACCATCACATGCTTGCAAAATAATTCACTGAACCAATGACAAGACTATACAATGACTCTACACTCCATTCCATGCACAACACTATTGCTTCACATGTGAGATTCAAGTATATGTGAATCCATCAGGGAATCCAATGGGCAAGTTGTCATGATTTTTTCCTTATAAATACCAAGGTTTAACTATAAGGCCAACACATCCACATAACTATAGTTTAGAAATGGCTTCCTCCTCCAAGCAAAGTGTTGGTGAGATCTCCAAGCAAGGCATCGGTGACAGGACCGTCCCCAGATTCCACCCTGGAACCTGGAGTGACCCTGTGGAGTCCAACACCAACCAGGTTTTAGCCCCGCTAAACTCCACCGTAATACAAAGTTTGCATATGAATTTAAACATAGCATAACTAAACAGAATTTTTACAACATCAATAAACATAAAAACAAATAAGGCAATAACATTGAGCTAACAATGTTGATGAACGAATGGTAGAGAAAACAGATGCCTCGACATGGTGTGGACCGACCTCAATGATCTTTAAAACTTGGAGGAAAACGTAAACAAATAAAAACGTGAGAATAATCTCTGCAAGTAGACACAAATAAACTTTAAGACAAACCCTTGACAACCATTTGTAAAACTGCTCGTTTACTTTGAACTCATTCCTTTAGAGATCCCCCAGTTTCAAAACCATTTCTCAAATCCATTTTTAAATCATCTCAAACTATAAATCGAACTCCAAAGAACAAATAATACTCTCAAGCTGTAAAACTTTTAAAATATCTGAATTAAAAACGCAGTGCTCTACTCAACTATCATATTAAATATTTATTGCTGTAAATTCATTTCTCAAAATACTCCATAAACTGAAACCTCACGCCACACTAGTGCCCAGAGAAAAACTGGTCATACGTGCATGCAAAGCTTATGATGTTGGTCATACACTGCCGAGTCATCTCTAGGCAAGTGCAGAGCAAATATGTAATGTTGGTCATACACCGCAGATTAGACAGGTGCAGAGCAATATATAATGCTAGTCATACACCGTCGACTAGGCAAGTGCACAGCAAATGCTGGTTATACACCGCCAACGAGGCAGGTGCAGAGCAATATTGTAAGACCCCGTATTTTTCAAGGAGTTATTTTAAATATTTTGTGAATATATTTTAAGGATTTTAGAAATTTAAAAGGTTTTGGTTTAATTTTTAATTTTTGTTTTAAATTGGGCTTGACCCAAAAGTTGACTTTTAAAACTAATGGACTTTCGTCTTTGACTTTGGGCACGTTTGAAAGGTCTTGAGTCCACGAGTTCGTAGACACGCGGTATGCGTCAATCGGAGTTACGGTTTGAAAGATACGGACATGTGAAGTGAGTAGCACACTTGTAATTTTACGAAAAGAGGTTTTAAATACCCAAAAATTAGATTTCCTCTCTCTCTCTCTCCTCATTTATGTCTCTCTCTCTCTCTCCCCGCGCGTCTGTCTCTCTCTCACCTCTCACCCTCGCCGTCCCTGCCACCGGCGCATGGCGGTGCGTCCAGCGGCGGCTGAACTGGGTGTTTAGCCCACAGTGCTCGCCTCCCTCCTCTCTCTCTCTCCCTGTGGCCTTCATTTTTTCGGCCGATCATCCACGACGAAGGAACGACGCGGAACAGTCGAGCCTCTCCTCGCCGGCGATCTGCATTTTCTGGCCAAATCGCGGCGCCGGACCACCTAGGTTCTCTTCCCCAGGCCACGGCGAGTCTCCCAGTGGTTACCCCATGCTCCGATGACCTCAAACGGTGGCGGATCAAAGATTGTTGTTCGATCGTCTTCTCCGACCAGTTTCGGCCATTTTCGGCGAGTATTGGCCGTCGACCAAGGTATCGTTTTGGCTCCTCTCAACGTCTCCTTCGTCTCCTTAGCTTGAGCCATTTGTGATTCGATTTCGATTCTCCTATTTTGCAGTCACGACCACTGTAGCTCTGCCTTGTGTGGCGGCGATTTGGGTGGTCTTCTTCGTCGGTATGCCTCTTCGAAACCTCCAGAAACCATAATTCAAGGTTCGTTGTTGTTTTTGAACTGTTTTGGGTGCTGTTCTAGGCCGGGCAGCCACCGTGTAGGGTGGCGGCCGCCCGTTTCAGTCGTTCAGTGGTGTAATTGTGAATTCTGTGTGTATTTATTTGGTTGTCTAGTCTAAACAGGTACACGGGCTCGGGAAATCGCATTCCCAATGCCGTCATGCTGCTGGATTTGTTATCCGAGTGTGTTGTCGTCCAAGGGTGTAAGACCCCGTATTTTTTCAAGGAGTTATTTTAAACATTTTGCGAATTTATTTTAAGGATTTTGGGATTTATTTGGAAAATTAAAAGGTTTTGAATTTAATTTTTAATTTTTGTTTTAAATTGGATGTGACCCAAAGTCGACTTTTAAATTAAATGGGCTTTTGATTTTGACTTTGGACTCGTTAGGTAGGTCTCGAACCCACGAGTTCGTAGACACGCGGCACGCGTCAATCGGAGCTACGGTTTGAAAGATACAGGCTTTTGAAGCGAGTGGCAAACTTGTAAATTTTACGAAAGTGGGTTTTAAATACCCAAAAGTCAGATTTCCTCTCTCTCTCCTCATTTCTCTCTCTCTCTCTCTCTCTCTCTCTCTCTCTCTCTCTCCCGCGCCTGTCTCCTTCTTTCACCTCCGCCAATCTGCCACCGGCGCGTCCAGCGGCGGATGGGTTGGGTTTTTGGCCCACCTGCCTCGCCACCCTCCCCTTTCTCTCCCTGTGGACTCCGTTTCACAGGCCGATCACCCACGACGGAGAAACGACGCAAAACAGGGCCGAGCCACCCCGCCGGCAATCTGCGTTTTCCGACGGAGTTGCGGCGCCGGACCACCTGAGTTCTCTTCCCCAGGCCACGGCGAGTCTCCCAGTGGTTACCCCATGCTCCGATGACCTCAAACGGCGGCGGATCGAAGATGGTTGTCCGATCGTCTTCTCCGGCCAGTTTCGGCCATTTCCGGCGAGAATTGGCCGTCGTCCCAGGTATCGTTTTGGCTCCTCTCAACGTCTCCTTCGTGCCTATGTAATTTGTTTTCGTAAATTTTGAGTTTTGAAATTCGCGCAGGTTGACCACCACGGACCACCGTGGGTCCCGTCACATTTGGCCACACCGATGGCTGGAATTGTTGATTTTTGGCCTCTGGCCAGTCACCCGAAGCTTGTGGTGAGTTTTCGATGATTTTTGTGTGTTGTTTGGGGCGGGGCAGCCACCGTGTGTGGTGGCGGCCGCTCGTTTCAGTCGTTCAGTGGCGTAATTGTGAATTATGTGTGTATTTATTTGGTTGTCTGGTCTTAACAGGTACACGGGCTCGGGAAATCGCATTCCCAATGCCGTTATACTGCCGGATTTGATATCCGAGCAAAGGAGCTAAGAAGGGCATTTTCGTCATTTTACGTGGTTAAACAGTGAGTGAAACTTATTTGGTTATTCTCTTGAGTACTGTAGATGAATTGCTTGTTTTATGGATTTGCCGCTTCACGTTAGAGAAGACTAGGTGTAGGATTTGAATTAGGAGAATGAATTGACGAGGATTTGAGGCTAAGAAATTAGTTGGGAATTTATAGAGTTACCCTGGGATTAAGTACTGATGTGATGAGAAATGCATATTTTCGAGGATCAAGGAATGATGATAATTGCTGAATTAGAGAAGAAATATTTGTTGTCAAGGTATATAAGTGAGGATTAAGCAATTATTATACAATAGACTGTGAGTAGGGATGACAAACAAGTGAGAGGGCGTGAGTAGGAATCAGTTTCGGAGAAGGTTTCGGTGTAGCTCGGGGTAGACTATGAGTAGATCTTTGGTTTTCGAATGTTTTGCACGTTTTATAATTCAACTCTTTTCTTGATTTAATTGAGTATGGACAGTTTCTGGAAATGGTTTTTGGTATTATTTTGGAGAAGTTTTATTAATGAATTTATGTCCTTTAGAAAATGATTTTGATCAAGCAGCTTTCACAATTTGAGAATGATTTTATTTAAGCGGATTTATGGGAAAAATTAAATTTCAGTTTTTATCTGAAAGAATACTTTTGAGATGTGGTTGATTGAGGTATACAGAAGCGGTTTCAAACAGCCATATTAGTACCCCTTCAGCAGGTATATATTGCTCTGCACTCGCCTAGAGATGACTCGGCGGTGTACGACCAGCACTCGCTCTGCACTTGCCTAGTTGGCAGTGTACGACCAGCATGACATTTGCTCTTCACTTGCCTAGTCAGCGGTGTACGAACAGCATTTGCTCTGCACTTGCCTAGTCGGCGGTGTATGACCAGCATCACAGCAGGTATAAATTTGCTCTGCACTTGCCTAGAGATAACTCGGCGGTGTATGACCAGCAGTTCCCCGGGTACTAGTGTGGCGTGAGTTTCAGTTGTGGAGCATTTTGAGAAATGAATTTGCATCAGTAAATATTTTAAATGACATTTTCAGTAAGACCTTGTGTTTTAAATCAGTTCAGATTTGATACTTCTTTGTTTGAACAGTTTCATTGCTTTTTCAGTATATCGAGGTTTATTTGAGTTGAAAGTTTTTAGCCTAAATTATTTATATACAGTTGATAATATTGATTTCAGCTTGAGAACTGTGTTACTTTCAGAGTTTGATTTACGGTTTGAGGGGATTTAAAAAATGGATTTGAAAGAAGAGATTTTGAAAATAGTTTTAAAGCTAGGGGATTCCAAAGAGTGAGATTAGGGGGATTTCAAAGAGCAACGTGAGTGAAATTAGTTAGTCTAACTGTTTGTTGGATTTCTTGTGTGCATTTGTTTGCTAGGACTTGATTTGACTAGGACTGGGTAAGTCTAGGCTTGAATCTTGAGGATGGAATTGATGAATGGATTATGCATTGAGGTTATGAGTTATGATGTGAATGATTCGAGATTGAGGTTAATAGTTGACGTTTAGGTAATTGATTTCCCAGAATGAGCATTATTATTATTTTTGGTGGGATTATGATGTGAATTTGAGGAATTACATTTATCTTGATGCTTGAATATTTGTTGATGAATTTGAGATGTGATTGAGTAATTATGGATACTCTTGTGGATTATTTTGAGTATGGAAATTGAGGATATTATTGAGGTTAATTATTTCGTTATTTCACTCATACGAGCTCTAGTGAGCTTACCGGGTTGTTTATTTGAATAACCCGGTGTACCATGGATATGGTGCAGTGTGGTTATTGGTGTTTTGCAGGTTAAGCAGGCTGAGGAGGCAGTGAGGAGAAGACGAGGCAGTGGGACCCATTTGATTTTGATTTAACTGATTTTATACAGTGATTTTACATAAATAATTTTGGGCTCGCACTCTGATTTATCAAATGTATTTATTTATTATGTTAAGTACATAGCTCATTCTTTTAAAAAATGTTTAAAGGACAAAGTTTCAGTGTATTTTTGGGCCCTAGGATCCGGGCGTTACAAAGTGCTTTATAGTCTTTTCACGCAGTTAAACAGTGAGTGAAACTTATCTACTTACATTGTTGAGTACTGTGGTTTAATTGTCTGTTTTATGGATTTTGTAACGACCCGACCCAAATTTTCACTAGAAATTTAAATTTTTATTTAACTATGTTTTTAAGAAATTTCTTTTAAAGGATGTAGAATTTTATTTTAAAGATTTTGAGATTTATTTGGAAAATAAAAGAGGTTTTGGTTTAATTTTTTATTTTTGTTTTAATTTGGGGCTTGACTCAAAGTTCACTTTTAAAATAGGTGGGTTTTTGATTTTGACTTTGGGTCCGTTGGATAGGTTTCGAGCCCACGATTTCATAGACACGTAGCACGCGTCGTTTCGAGTTAAGGTTTGAAAGATACGGACATGTGAAGTGAGGGGCAATTTTGTAAATTTGTAAAAGTGGTTTTTTTGAAATACTCAAAATCAGAAAATTTTTATGATTTTTCTCTCTCTAGAATTTTCTACACACTCTCTCTCTCCCTTTATTTTTTCTCCTCCCCCGCAACCACCCCTGCACACCAGCTGCTATAGTCACCACCCTCGCCGTCGACCACCACTCGCCGGCCAGCCTCACCAGCGTGACCCCACCCCACCGCGCCGACCACCACCCCCCAGTCACCCTTTTTCAGCCCAGCCCACTTGCGCGAGCGAACAAGGCCAGAGGAGGCCCATTTGCCACCACCTGTAGTCGCCGGCCATTCTGGCCACCTGAGACCTCCGGCGAGCCTTCCCGACGCCAACCACCTTCCCTGACGCCTCCTCCAGCCAGCCCAGCCCCACGCGTACAGTAACGACGCCAGAGACACCTTCTGTCTCGCCGGATTCTAGCCAAGCTACAGTGCCATCCACTTCAAAATTAGGTGGGTTCCCTTCCCTTCTCAGTGGGCTTTCACCCTCTTATAGTTTAGTTGTTTAATTTTGAGAATTTGCTGAAGATGAAATATAGGGGTTTAGGGTCATTTCGGAATTTCTGTGGGCTTCGGATTAGGGGGCTATTATGATGTTGTTTTGGATAAATTTTGTCTCTAGGAAACCCAATGGCTGTGTAGGATTGAAAATTGGAGGAATTGGGAGAAATTTGTGAAATCTAGTTTTGGTGTCGCCACTTTGAGCGGCAACAACGGGGGTTCTGACCACCCAGCCGCCACGTAAATTATTTAGCGCTATTTTGAGTACCAAAACTGAGTTCGTTAGTGTTTTGTATAGATAGGTGCGACTTGAGGAACGAAAGTTTCAACTTGGCGCGTGAGCGGACACTTTGCAGGCGACACGACCGTGGCTCGTGACGATCCGGCGGAGGATCAAAGCTAAGATTCTCACTGTGAGTGGACTTTTATTTTTGAAAATGTTTATGGAAGCTTATAATTTAATTTATACTTGTTTTCTAGTTATTGCTTGAGAATTAAGGATCTTTGAATTGATGGTTTAATCCTTAGTGAGTTATGAAAATCAAATCATTTCAATTATTTTATAATGTCGATTTTAATCAGGATTTGATGTTTAGATTTGAAAATGTTTGTTTTTTTAAAACCATATACAAGTGGTCGTTTTAGTATAATTTTTATATATTGATTTTTCTTGAACGATGGGTTTTTGACATTTATTACCACTCTTTTAATTATGTTTATAACTTATTTTATTCTGGACTTATTGTGAGAAAGGTGGAATTGAGATTTATACCGATTCATTATTTCGTTTTGAAAAGTTTTCGAAAAAGGTTTTTGGGGAAGTTGACATTCTAAGTAAACGCTATGTAGTTTGTCAAATTGTTGTTAGTTTTCAAATCTCCTTTGCAGTACCCTCCAGGTTATCAGATAAATAGGTCTTTGGGACCCATCACGGCACACATATAGGCTTTGGGCCTTGTGTCGGGATGCTTCGCCCTTTGGGGGCTGCTTTGTGTGCACGTATGACCAGGATTGCCTGCACGTGCTGATTTTATTCACACGTGTGTATGGCCAGGATATTGCCTGCACGTGATATTGCCTGCACGTGTTGGATTTACTCCACGCGTGTGTATGGCCAGGATATTGCCTGCCTGTGCGATGCAGGAATTTCCGCACAGGTGTATGGCCAGGATTATTCAGGGTATATAGCATGGTGGAAAATGAAATTGGTATCTTCAGAGTTTAAGTATGGATTTTAAGTGAGAAATATCTTTCGAGTTTTATAATGATTTCGATTTTATTATTATTTTTATGACTTTGTTAATTTAGATGGTTGGTTATTGAGAAATGTGTTTTGAGTTATTTTTTTTTTTTGAGTTCCATTAGTTTTATAACATTCTTAAAGCTTGGAAATGGTTTTAAAACTGGGGTATTTCAAAGAGTGACGTGAGGTCTTAGAGCTAAACGTGGTTTTGGAGGATTTTCTGAAACATGAATTTTATTTTTGTTTTCGTTTTTATTAAATTGTCCACTCACTGAGTTATCTCACAGTTTTTCTTGTTTTGTTTTAAATTGTTTCCCCCAGGTAGTAGCTTTGGTGGAGGTCGAGCCAATAACGTCGAGGCATTTACGTCCATCTCCCTAGTCGGATCCTGTAGGCGTTATTTTATTCTTGTAAAAAAATTTTGTAATAGAGTAGCAGCTCTGATAACCACTCTACAATTTTAAGTTGGATTTCTGTGAAATTGTTGGGTCTGAGACCCTATTTGGTTGTGGTAGAGGTAGTTGCTGTATAGTAGTGCTTTTTAACAGGTTTTGAAATTCTGGGTTAGTCCATTTTTAGGGGAGGTTCTGCCGAAATTTCGGTAGGATTTTCCTTGAATTTGGATTCCCGCAGGACCTCTCCGGGTTTCAGGGTGGAATCCGGGGGCGGTCCTGTCAGATTTGCTGCTTTATGTTAAAGAAGACTAGGTGTAGGATTTGAATTAGGAGAATGAATTGACGAGGATTTGAGGCGAAGGAATTAATTGGGAATTATAGAGTTGCTTAGAGGAGAGTCACCAAATTAGAGAAGGATTTTTTATAGTCGAGGTTAATGATTGATGATTAGGCAGTTATTATATACAAAATGATCAAATTAATTATTGAGGAAATGTCAGTATGTTTCGAGTGACAGACAAGTGATGGTTTATGAGCGGGAATCAATTTCGAAAGGATTCGGCATAGTTCGGAGTAAATTGTGGGTGGAATGTTGTGAGTGGGAAATGCGAGTACTGATTGGACGAGCCTGCTCGTGCAGAGTGACCCCTTCGTACGAGATTGTGGCTAGGATGTGAGCCTACTCGTGCGGAGTGACCACTCCATACGAGATTGTGGCCAAGATACGAGCCTGCTCATGCGGAAGGGTCATCCGTACGAGATTGTGGCCAGGATACGAGCCTGCTCGTGCGGAGTGACCCCTCCGTACGAGATTGTGGCCAGGATTTGAGCCTGCCCGTGCGTGGGATTATGGCCAGGACATTGTCTACAGTATGGGTACAAGTATGGTGTGAGTTTAAAGTACAAGCGTTTTGGTATATCAGTTATAAAGATAATTTCAGTTCAGATTGGTTATTTCTCAGCTTGGAAGTTTTATTGCTTTTTCAGTATATCAAGGTTTATTTGAGATGATTTTCGAAAATGGATTTGTGAAAAGGTTTTAAAGCTGGGGGATTTCAAAGAGTGATGTGAGTGAGATTAGGGGGATTTCAAAGAGCAACATGAGTGAAATTAGCTAGTTTAACTGTTGCTTGATTTCTTGTGTGCATTTGTTTGCTAGGACTTGATTTGACTAGGACTTGGTAAGTCTAGACTTGAATCTTGGAGAATGGAAATGAGGATGATTATGCACTGAGGTTATTAAATTAAAACGGGAATGATTTGAGGTTGAGGTAAATAGTTAACGATTATGCAATTGAATGGCAGAATGATTATTATTATTTTTGGTGGGATTATGATGTGAATTTGAGGAATTATATTTATCTTGATGCTTGGATATTTGTTGATGAATTTGTGATGTGATTGAGTAATTATGGATACTCTTGTGGATTATTTTGAGTATGGAATTTGAGGATATTATTAAGGTTAATTATTTCGTTATTTCACTCATACGAGCTCTAGTGAGCTTACCGGGTTATTTGTTTAAATGACCCGGTGTACCATGGATATGGTGCAGTGTGGTTATTGGTGTTTTGCAAGTTGAGCAGGTTGAGGAGGCAATGAGGAAAAGTCGAGGCAGTGGGACCCACTTTGTTTTGATTTAACTGATCTTATACAGTGAATTTTTACATAAATGTTTTGGGCTCACACTCTGATTTATCAAATGCAATTATTTATTATGTTAAGCGCATGGTCATTCTTTGAAAAGAGGTTTAAAAGACAAACTTTCAGTGTATTTTTGGGGCGTTACAAATATATAATGCTGATCATACGCCGCCGACTAGGCAAGTGCAGAGCAAATGCTGGTCATACACCGCCGAGTCATCTCTAAGCAGGTGTAGAGCAAATCTATACCTGCTGATCGAGGGGGTACTAATATGGTGGTTTGAAACTACTTTTGGATATCTCAATAAACCACATCGTAGGAATACTCATCTAGGTAAAAACTGAAAATATAATTCTTTCAATAAATCCGCTTAAATAAAATCATTCTCAAATCATGAAAGCTGCCAGATCCAAATCATTTCCAATAGGACGAAAATTCAATAATAAAAACTTCCCCAAAATAATGCCAAAAACCATTTAATGTAACCCTGAACTCATCCTTTACTTAGATCAAAATATTTATTTAACAAATGATTTTCGAACTTATGCAATTAAACAGATTTCCAAAACATCTCATAATTCGATAATAAAAAATACTAAGATAATTAATCATAAATTTAAGCTCCCAAACAATAATAGTAAATCATTATTGTTTTCCTCTTTTCCAAGTGACTAAACGTGCACTAGCTTGTTTAAATCCCTCAATTAAGTTAGCAAGCATTAATTAAATAATTTTCTTTAAATAAATAATCATAAATTGCATAAAACATTTGTAAAACAAGGTACACTCACAGTTTATATTGAGCTATGCCGAATCTTTTCCGGAATTGATTCCTACTCACGATCCTTCACTTGTTTGCCACTAGAATAGCCGAGAGGTGAAGCTCATTCGACCTAGTATAAAACACGCCCAGTTTCATAATTTGGGAAATTTATTATACGAATTCCAATTAAAGAGATAAAATGATCTATACGCTCTCTTAATTGAACGGGATCTAAGTTTTTGTTTTCCATAAAATTTCCAATCCGGTCAACACCACTCAAACCAACATCAAGTCTCAACATCTTCTTTGAACAACAACTCTCAATTTTCCAATCAACCAAACCTACATTTCTCCTTTTCTCCACAATCAGTATAAAACATAATAATACCAAAGATATAAATAATAATCCTCAAATCATACCAATACTTCCTCAAAAATTAATTATATCATTCAGGCAGAACAATTGTCTACTAAATCAATCATTAACCTCGATAATAGACATTTCTCGTCTAAATTAGCAATTAATCTGAAGGCATCTCTATAATTCTCAATTAATTCCTTAGCCTCAAAATCATCATAAATCCATTCTTATAATCCAGTCTTACACTTAGCCTTCTCTAACCTACAACAACAAGTCACATAAAACAGACAATTCACCCACGGTACTCTACAATATAACCAGATAAGTTTCGCTCACTGTGCAACTTGTGAAAAGACAGAATTGCTCTTCAGGCGCCTTTGCTCGGATCTCCAATCCAGCATCATGACGGCATCGAGGATAAGATTTCCCGAACCTGTGTACCCAAAACAAAACGGACACTGGAATTAGCCTCGAGGAGTCTCGGGGAGGCTAATTGGCGCAAAAAACTATTCTACTCGCCACCATGAGTGGTGGAACTGGAGGTGGCAGCGGCGACAAACTCCACAAGGATCAATTTTTATAACTGGGTTGACAGCCAAAAGTCGCTGAAAATGGCTGAAATCGGCGGTGAGGCAGACAGTGGAGGTTTAGCTTCCTAAGTTCATTGCTCTGTCGTGGTGTATCGTACAAACGGTCAGAGACCTTGGCTGGGCTCACCATGATGAGGGGAACAAAACCCAGTAAGTTCGGCTGTCCAATTTTCGTCGAAAAAGTGAGATTGCGGAGGTGTAGCCACAACTTTGGCAGCTTTCTGTACCGTCGTGGGTGGTAGGATGGCTGATTTGAGACCACCAGTGGAACGTTGTCGTCGGTAGCTTTCCAACGCCACCAAGAACTCCTGAATCGGAGGTCGGGAGCGAGAGTTATAGCCGGTCAAAGTTTTGTCAAGAGGAGAGGAGGAGAGAGAAGAGAGAATTCGGGGAGGGAGGGAGAGAGAACGCACGGGAGGGAGAGAGAAATGAGGAGAGAGAGAGAGAGAGAGAGGTTTCTGACTTTTTTGGGTTTTAAAACTCACTTTTGTATAAATTACAAGTTTGCCACTCACTTCAAATGTTCGTAACTTTCAAACCGTAACTCGGATCAACACGTGCTATGTGTCTATGAAATTGTGAGCTCAAGACCTTTGTAACGGGCCCAGAGTCAAAATCAAAAGCCCCTTAGTTTTAAAAGTCAACTTTGGGTCAAGTTCAATTTAAAACGAAATTAAAAATTAGCCCAAAACCTTTTTATTTCTCAAATAAATTTCCAAAATAATCAAAATAAATCTTTGAAAAATACGGGGTCTCAACAATTTAAAAACATAACACTTTTAACCAATAAGTTTTGAATAATGTTAAATCAATTTAAGTGAAAACACTGAATAAATTCTTAAAACATTTCTAAAGTAATTTATTAAAAATTTTCCAAGGTCTTTCCAATTTCGTTTCATAAAGTCTCTTAAAATAAATAAAGTTAAATAAATTTTTTTGATTTCTTTTAAAAGTTTGGGTCAGGTCGTTACAGTCGGTGAGCGCTCCAAGCAAGGCACCGGTGAGAGCTCCAAACAACAGTGCAATCAAAGCTTGTGTAAGTGCCTCCCTAACTGTGCTGCACCATTGTACGATTATTGTTCAATGATGGACCGTGCAAAAGAACCAAACTGAAGGTTTTGCAAGTGTTTGGATGATATTTTGGTCCCTTTGTGTGAATTTTGCATAGGATTGGAGTTCAAGGATCTGGCTAACCACCCAAGTCTTCGCCACCAATGGTTGAACCACTTGCTAGAGCCCAAACCACCCGTGCCATGCACCTGCGGGAAGAACCCTCCGGTTCAACCATGTGATGAGTGTGAAACCGAATAGAAGATCTCAGATTGGTATATTTAAGAAGTTCGCTTCATTTTTTGTCATGTCGAATGCAGTTGTTGTTGTTGTTTTTTCTTTAAATATCATGTTGTTCTTGTTTTTTCTTTTAGTCATCGTGTTGTTCTTATTTTTTCTTTATTTCATCGTGTTGTTTTTGTTGTTTATGGTTGTTGACATCCCGATGTTGTAAGGCTTATGTTGTCTAATTTGTGAAATTTTTTGATTTTAAATATATTTAATATTAATCTTATTTTAAAGATCTCATTAAAATAAAACTAATAGAATAATTTTTATAATTATTTGAATTTTAAATTATAAATTAAACATCACTTAATCAATATTAGCCATATTTTAAATAAGTATAAAACATTATGACCCAAAATGGGGCACAGCACCATTGTAGTGAGAAATGAGTCACAGCATTATTTGTGATCCAAAATGGATATTGGGTCACAGAAAATGGGTTTTACCATAGTGGAAGGCTTCAGCTCACGTTTTTCAAGAGAGAGCTTCTCTTTCATCTTTCCTCATTTCTCTCTTTTTTTCAATTTTGTTTTGAGTTTATCTTGAGTTCTAAAACTCTAATCGACGATCCGATTTGTCCTATGCAATTGTGGCAATGAGCTCATCAATTCTAGTAGTGTGAATGCTAGGTTTTGGTGAAGTTTTAAGAAAGTCATTTCTGAGCTCCATAGGTAATTTTCTGATCACTGTCGAACTTCTGCTGAAATTTTGTTAGATTAATCTCTAGTAATTTTTTTACTTAGCAAGTCTAGTAGTACCGAGACTCTGCCCGTGTGAAATCTTCAACAGGTATACCCTTAACCCGACTTATTTAATCTACTGTTATTTAAATTGTGGTTATAGATGAAACACTGTTTAACTGTTGTTGTAAAATGAACTTAATAAATATTGAGGCCATATCAGTGGTAACCAAACAACGTGATGACTAAGGTTAGTCCATGAGCATACAGGCGTTGGGTACTGAGCCAGAGCTCCCTCAGTTTCCCTATACACTAACTTGGTCACATTGTAGGTTTATATCTGATCAACCTCCTCGACAATAAATTAAAATTGATATAGAAACCACACGGTCTGACATGATTGTTTGCCTCGAGGTGCAAGGTCATGTCGGATTAAGAATTTAGAGAAGCCTAGCTACACTAGTGTCAAACCTCTGAATTATTCCTGGTTTTAACAGACAAAGTCATCGGTTTACGTGAAGACCATTTTAACACCAGTTATTGTCAGACTAGAAACTCCAACTACCTAAAAAAGATCGTTGTGACGTGAAAAAATGTGATTTGTACTCAAGAACAGGCAAGAGCTTTGGACGCTAGGTAGGAGGACAACACACCTTGACTAGTGGTTTTCCTACATGTATTATATATAGTAAGTATTGTGTGATAAAGCTGCACGTTTTTTAATGGCATATCTGCTTGGTTTTATGATGATGAGAATAATGACTGTTATTATGCATATTCTCGTGAGATTTTTATTGTGTTTGACTTGAGAGTGAAAGGTTCCTTACGGTAAATCTTGAGTTTCGATTCCTTAAACCTCCAGAAGGGTTGCATGGACGGACTGATCAATTGTCCTTCTTGGGAGGCAAGTCTAGGCGGTATAATTATGAAATAACCACTTTCGCTACCCTGTCCCAGTCAAATGACTGTAGGACTTTGTTATGTTTTTGTGAGAGGGTAGTTAGCCTTAATGACTGGTCAACATGTATGATTCTGAACTTGGGCCCGGAAAACTATATTGCGAAAGTTGTATGAGCATACTATTGGTTTTACAAAGATTGGCAACTAGTTTGTGTTGTGCATTTGATTTAAAACTGTGTCAAACCTAGCAGGGAGTTCCCTGAGGGGGAGCAATGAACGTATGTGATGCTCACCCCTACATTGTTGTTTTTCTCCCTCTCAGGTTCTGCGCATGTGGACTTTGACGGCCTTGATTGAGGATGTGGTGGTGCAGTCTCGAGTTTGTCAACTCATGTGTTGCTGTTTAGAAAGTATATATCTTTGGACAGGTCTTTGATGGTCTTTTACTATCTTTATATACCCTTGGTCATAGCATGTGTATACACTGAGTCATTGGGTTGCCTGTTTTGAGTTATCGAGTCTGTATAAATAGTTTCTTTGAAGGTACTCTAAACAATAACAGCTTCGGGGGTTGGTTTAATTTATTTATGAATTAATTATATATATTTTTTCGTTGCAAACTCAAGCATTCTGATCCAACCCATTTTACTAAACCAAAATACTTAACTTATTTTGGGAATATTTGAGATTATAACACCGGGGGATTGGTTGTTGTAGTCTCAGATGTTCTCAAGATAGGTGCCTCTATTACATACCCGAGTTTTGGGGCATGACAATAACACTTAGGCAGAGATAAATAATCCTCCATAATATCCATAATTCCCTAATCACATAATATTTCATTCACCAAATGATTCAAGTATCAAGATAATCATAATTACTCAAATTAACATCAAATTCCACCAATAATAATAAATCATTCTGGCAATTCAAATGCCTAATCGTCAACTATTAACCTCAACATCAACCATTCACATCCTAATCAATTACCTCATTACATAATCACCATCATTTCCATCCTCAAGATTCAAGCCTAGATTTTACCAAGTTTTACCAACAATGCAAACAATCCAACTATCTAATTTCACTCACAATACAAACACGTGAAAAGACCAATTTGACTTCAGGCGCCTTTGCTCGGATCTCCATTCCGGCAGCATGACAGCATCGAAAATAAGATTTTTCAAGTCTGTGTACCTGTTAAGACCAAACAACCAACAATCAATTCCAAGTTTCACAAACTTGGCCGTTCAACAACCGAAATGGGCAGTAACCACCACGGACGATGGCTGCCTGGCCTCAATCAACACATAAACACTCACCAAAACGCAAACGGACCTTGGAATTAGCCTCTGAGAGTCCTGCGGAGGCTGATTGACAAGAAAACCACCCAAATTGCCGCCACAAGTGGCGGAGCTAGTGGTGGCAGCGGCGGTGAAGCGAACCTGTACAAGAAAATCAATAATTCAAGCCCAAAAACAACTCAAAGACTTCAATTCAAGTGAAATGGGTCAAAAACAATCTAGAAATCCGAAAATCATAGGGAAACTCGAAATGGGTACAAGCCCTATATATTCAACCTTTAAATTTCTCAAAATTGACTAACTAAACCAAGGGGGAAAGAAAACTCATACCTAGAGGATCAACTTTCATAACTGGGTCGACGGTTAAACATCACCGGAAACGACGGAAATTCGTCGGAGAAGCTGTCGGCTTCTTGACGTCAATTCACTGTCCACGATGGTCAGATGAACGATCTGAACACACCACCAAACTCACCTTGACAAGAGGGAGAGGACCCAAGTAATCCTGCCATCCAATTTCGCCAGAAAACTGAGATCGTCGGCGAGAGCTTAGATCGGTTTCAGGGCTGGGTGTCTCGGGTTAGGGCTTTCTGGGGAATCATAGGCATAGGAAGATAGAGAGAGAAGAGGCGAGTTCAACGGGCCTTCGACCTCCTCCATCTGCCGCTGAACGCACAGCCGCGCGCAGGACAGGGACGGCGACAGTGAAAGGGCGAGAGAGAGATGCTAGAGAGAGAGAGAGAGTGAAATCACAAAATAACACCCAACTTTCTGATTTTGGCTATTTAAAACCCTTAAATGCACAATTACAAAAATGCTTCCAACTTTAAACAACTGTAACTCTCAAATCGTAACTTTGATTTACGTGTACTTCGTGTCTACGTTATCGTGGGTTCGAGACCTATCCACTGAGTTTAAATTCGAAACCAAAACACCACTAATTTTAAGGGTCAACTTTCGGGTCAAGCCCAATTGAAAAGAAAAATTAAAAATTAACCCAAAACCTTTTTTTCTTAAATAAATTCCCAAAATCTTTAAAATACTTTATAAAATAAACCTTGAAAAAATACGGGGTCTCACAGTTTGAGCCTGAAATTTGCATTTCTTAATGGGCTTGGGCTTTCGTAAAGTTAGGTCATGCACAGAGCCCGGTTAGTTATACCAGTTAGAAAGTATTAATTGGTCGTCCATTAGGCCTGCCCGAATGTGAGAAAATTCTAGGAGTAAAGGAAACACAGGTCGAGCCCAGTAGATCAAGACAAAGAAGGAAAGTTCTACTAGGGCAAGCAACCGAAGAGTCCAAGTAGGTCAAGAGCCATAACTCCTTAAGATCCTTACCCATGACAACTCTTTAAAGGATCAGGCCCGTTGGGGTTTTATCACTATAAATAGAGGCCTTGTATCACCACAAATGGACAACCCAAATCCCCAGAAAAATATGAGAAAGTCAAGCTCATCAAGCCTCTAAACCTTCATAGGTTGTTATTATGTTCATTTAAATTTTTAGTTTTTAGGCAAGTCTATGAGAAAATCTCATGGTTTCTCTCAAGACTTTAGGATCAAAACTCTTATGTTCTTCGGTTTTTAGTGGTTTTTATATGAATATGTTGCTTTAATCCGCATATTGATAGTTTAGATTCAAATTCTTGTTTTTACTTATTGCATAATTAGGATTTATTGCTTTCTTTATTACTTTCTTAGAATAAAGTATTTTAGGTTATGCGTTTTACGGTTCATACTTGCATAGTTACAATTAATATCGAAGATCATTTAAGTTTTGACTTTGTTTCTGCTGTTAATTGTTATTTGCTTGATCCCAATTTCACACTTGTCACTCGCACATGTTTTCACATCGCATCACCATCACACCCAATACGGCCTATCTACCCTAAGTTCTTCCAGCCAAGGCATTAGAACTCTTGCAACCAAAGGGTGTTCCTTCCTTGGTTCACGGTCACTTGACCGAAAGTCAGATTCGCACAATTCAACAATCGTACACTCGGCCATGTACTGGCACGCCCAATTCAAATCTGAAAGATGTGGTTTCCTTGATCTGCTGCCAAAGTGACACATGGCCGTAGAGATGTTGAGGCAAACAAGTGGGCCCCACTTACTTTTTTGATTCCCCAGTATAAGTAAACACATAATTATAGTGGAATGAGAATGACTCCCAGTTATTTCGCTCTCATTCCATGTAAGTAAACGTTGTGGAATAGACTTATTTACCTCTTTCTCTTTTTGTCAACTTGTGTTTGCATGTTATACAAGTAAGAGTAATGACAACATGTTTATATAAGAGAGGTTATTGGATACGTACAATATTTTTTTCCTTATAACTGTTACCATATAATAGAAGACCTCATTTTTTGTCATTGCACAAGGCCCCAAAATTTTCAACAGCCACCCTGGATATGCAGTGGATACATTGTAGAATTTTTTATACCTCAAAAGTTATCAAGAAAAGTGCAAAATTTTCTACAGCCACCCTGAATATGTAGTGGACAAATTGTAGAATTTTTGATACCTCAAGAGTGAGAAAAGTGAACTTGTCAGCTCGTGTTTGCATGTTATACAATTTTATATGGCAGATTTTTCCTTTTTATCCAACCAAGTACAAATTTTATATGGCAAATTCTATAATACTGTTATGGTAAAAAATGTCTCGGCCACGTGTAAGGCTGAGATTTGATCCATATCATTAATTAATCTGAGCGTGGGGCGTGCCACCAAGTAAGATCGTACTTGGAACGAGTATAAAGCGATTGGAAGGATAAAAATAAAAATAAAAGTAAAGTGAAATCAAACATTTTTGCTTGGTTATTTTTTGTGCCTGGGCATTCCAAGACTTTAAGTGCTAAAAATTAATGTGTGTGCTTGTTAATGATACTAATAAAAGTACTACATGTAACGAGTCCTCAACAAAGAAAATAAATTAAATGAAATTCAGATCTGGCTAATACTCATTGGTAATCTTATCCATAGATCTAATTATATGAGGAAGGTAATAAACTCGAGTAATAGAGAAAAGGGATCAATAATAAATATTCATGACTGAGAAATAAGTATTGCCTTGATTAATGCTTAGATCCCCAAGGAGAAATACATTAATTGTCAAAATAAATACAAGAAAGAGTAAATGAACAAGGACAAGCACTTGTAATAAAAGAAATTAGATTAAAAATAACAAGCAAAGGACAAGCTCTATGAGCAAACAAATCGGAAAAATGACTTAAGCCATTGACATAGAGAATATACAATTTGCAGGGTTTTTTGGGTTGTATGTGTAGAGGTCCTGAATTCTTCTTCCAAAATTGTATCTACAGTGGGACAAGGCTCCGAAACCCTAGCTGATCCTCCTTTAGATTGTTGACGCGTGTATGACTCTGAACAAGCTTAGGAATCTCGATACCCATGATTTGACAGCTGTGGTCTGCTTTTGGACAGCTTTATATGGACGCGTGTAGACGCCTTAATGGCTTTTCCCTTCTCATCACAAATCTTCTCGGATTGGAATAGCCGAGAGTTTCATTCACCAAGCTACTTTTATTCGCCTAAGACATCTCAGGCTATTGTAAATGTGGACGTTGAAATTGGGCCATCTCCATTATTTGGGCTATCTATTTTACTTATGGGCCTTACACTGATGACATGTGTCATTTTTGAATTTATAGCACAAACATACCCCCCCAAGTGTGAGTGTCTTTCGGCTTGGATTAGCTGAAAGAACGAAGACGTACTTGTGAAAATTCAAATTGAGCAGAAAGGTCAATGCACAAGCCTTCATTTTATGTTAGGCAAAGAGAAAACTTGGCGAACAAAAGGACTTAGAGATTTTTTCCTTTTCTTTTGCACTGGGCGAAGAACAATTGCGTTCATTGAGTAAGGAAACAACAGATCGCTTCATTAAATGCTCACAGCATCTTTTTGCATGCCTTGAGCCAAGTGGCACAGCCTGATTGGCTGTGTGTCTTCTAGTACTTATGAGACAGTGTCACCTTCTTTTCGTCCTCAAACCCCTGCAACTTCTAAAAAATAAATAGCCTTTCAAACCAAGTTTTGCACCCTTTTAGATGCTTTGCTCAAAGACTATAAATTAGGGACTTAGCCATTCTTCCTTTCTTTACGCTTTCAAACCTTCAGAATTCAAACTCTCTAGGTTTCTTGAAGTTCTTGAATTTTCTAAGTGTTCTTTCTTTCTTCTAGAAAACCCAAACCCCTTTTTGAACTTCAAACTCAAATTCATTCTTCAAAGATGGTTCATCAAAGGCAAGTTGAAACCTCTAGGCAAATGGGCAGAGAAGCTGAAGCCTTCAGCCAAGCCATTGTTGCTTGTCTTGCCCTTATTATGAGAACTAAGGTCAGTCTAAAGCTCAAAGAATATCTAAACTCTATATCAACATTGGGCCTTAACTTCAGAACCACAATTCTTTCGCCAACTGATGAAGTTATGAAGGCTTCGTTTTTCGATTACTCAACTTTTTACAGAGGCAGTTGTTGGGGAACATGGACATCCCAGAAGCCTTAAACAGTTTGGCCAACAATTATAATTGATTGGGCCACATAGTCCAAATGGGTTGAATGAGAAAAAGGAGCAGTATGGGAAACACTTGGAATTAGGGATGCTGTCACCTTATTGTTGATTTTTGATCGCCCGATGCTTGCTGCGACGTTGTGCTTATGGTCATCTGCCATGAATGCCATGTACTGTCCTTACGCTTCTCTTACCCCTACCATTTTAGACATGGCTGCCATATTTGGGTTCAGACCTCATGGGGATGCTATCACCCCATTCTTTGAACAAAAGGTGGAGAAGGATGCTAACATCACAGTGTGTTGGCGAAGGGTTTTCAAGACTAATCTTCATAATTTTGCCACTCACTCTTATTCCAGCTATGATTTCTTCTTCAAACACTATTGCCGTTTGCAAGGCCCTATTTCGGACAATGAGCATGCAATCTTCCTCGCATATTGGTTAAGTAAGTACGTTTTATGTACAAGGAGCAATAAGGTTGTTCAAGAGTTCGCCATATTGGCCAATGCCTTAGCATCAGGCCGGCCTCTCGCCCTGGGCCCATTCGTGCTTGCTCATCTCTACAGATGTCTACGAAATATCACTGTTGGGCGAATGGATGTAAATGTTGGGGGACCACTCTAGACGTTCCAAGTTTGGTAGCAGGCATACTTCCCCAAGCTTCGTTCAAAAGTAGCAACTGTGACTCCTGCTAACGAGGTCCTTGCCAGCTTCATTCTTCCACTTCCAGTGATGGACCACACGGTGGGAACTTGCTTCAGATTTTTCTATTTCTTCACAAACATTCAAGCTGAGATTTTCCAGACTTACGTGCACCCTCACCACCCTCATTACCTTTCGTTAATTATTGACAAGACACTCCCTGAGGATCCTAAAGAATTAGAAGAGGTTCGGAATATTCGAAGAAGTATTTTGATCAGTAGAGATCTACCTTGGGGGAACCTAACACTTTCGGCTAGAAAGCTTCAGTTATGCAAAGCTAGGGCCGAAGTGTACCAAGCGAGTCTTGTTGCTTGTCAGTTTGGCTTGACCCAAACGTTTACTTTCTTTGACTTCCCATCAGTGAATCACTTGTAGTCCTGGCGAATGGATTTCATAGAAGGAGACAATTATAATAGGGCGGTCAATTATTACACAATTAACCTGTTGGTACACAACTTGCTTAGGCTCGACCTGCCAAGCAAGATCAACTGCAATTTTATGACATCTTTTTCCTCTTGTTGGTTAACTTAGTTCCCAAAATTCCTAACCAATGATGTGGATACAGCCCAACTAATTGTTTTAGATAGCCTCCCTTTTGCGAAAACTAGGGACATGAAGCCAACGAACTATAAGGCTCATTTCTTTTCAAGTGATCAGGAAGACACAACACATGCGAAAAAGAAGACCATAGAGATCATTGAGAAGTCTTCAGATGATGGCAAAGGGAATGTGCTGGAAACCCTGGTCGCTCGCCATGTAGTCCAGAAAGGAAAGAGGAAAGTTGTGGTTGAAGAGCCTGAGGAAAAATAAGAGGAGATGCATGGAGAAGAAGTCCCCTTGAAGAAAAGAAGGAGAAGACACAGCCTAGATTCAGGTGAAGGCTCACGCAGGCGAACTGATATCCCCACTGGTAAGTTCATGCTTAAGCATGTGCAGCATTCACATATTATCAATTCTATAATTAATCACAATTTATATGCTATCTTTTTTGATGATGTATAGTAGTAATGATGGTTAGGGAACCTCTGCCTAATGGTACATTTAAATACCATGAAGTGGTAAGTCCTACAGCAAACAAACTTTAACATCAACAAGAAAGAAGAATAAAAAAAGAGAGAGATGAGAATTAGAAAGAGAAAGATCTTATGAGAAAGAAAGTGAAAGAAGATCTTTAGAAAGAGAAAGACGAGAGAAGGAGAGAGGAAAGAAAAATGAGAAAACAAGAGAAGAGAGATAAGAAAGAAAGAAAAGAAAAAGAAAGAGAAGAAGCAGAGAAGAAGGAAAAAGAAGAAAAGAGAAGGTAGAAAGAGGAAAGCCGTAAGGCTAAAGAAGAGAAGAAAAATAAAGAAAAAGGAGAAGTAGAAGAAAGGGAATGAAAAAGCAAACATAAGGAGGAAAATAGAGAAAAGGGTTCGGCTTCATTTTCCAAGCTGAATGTCTCTGCTCCAGAGTCTACTCTTCACCAAGAAAATGACACTGGCAAGGCAAGTGATAGCCACCCTATTCAAACTTTTGAACCCATACTCCAGGTTTATATTTATGCATTGCTTAGAACATGTCTCTCGCTCAACCATTTCTTGTTTGATCATTCTAACTTATCACTTCTCAGTTTGTCCCATCGAAAACTCAAGAAAAAAGAGGAGTTGCTGAGGTAAGAATTTTTCATAAATCTTCCTTAACTTTTATTCGTCAAAGTCAAGCTGAATCTGAACTTCGTTAGTTGCAACATACAAACACTGTTGAGGGCGAACAAACTGAGGCATATGTTCAAGCTTTGCTCCTCTTAACATTGCCCAGCTCCTCAAGTGCCATCAATGCCTAGTCTATCCGTACATACTCCCCACACACCAAACTCATCATCATGAATCCCTCTCCCTCTGTAAGTCTATTCAACTTGATGCTTGTTCATACATTTGTCCTTATCCAGTTTTCTAACCTTCAAAACTTTCAGCAGGGCGAACAAAACCAGGGCAAAGAAAACTTGAACGGGACTTCAAATTTTATTGCTCTCGCCCAACAAGAAGGTCCAGCATATCACGGTTTGCTCACTGGACTAAGACTTGGGGATGACTTAAGGTCTTCACAAACCCCTTCATAGGATGTGCCTACAAAAATCATACTCATGAGTCTCATTGAGCAAGATCAAGAGCAAGAAGTGCTAGAATAACCTTTAAAAGAACAAACTGTCTATCAAGAGTAAGAGCAGATGACTCTACCTCATTCACCAACACCAACACCAAGCCCAATTTCTCAAGTAATCTCTCGTTTGGATCCTATCTTCAAACTTGTACTTAATCTTAATGAACAAAGCTTCATCTAATCTTTTCTTCTTTTGCAGGCACCCATTGGCTCTCCTTCCTATTTTCAGGAATTGCTCACTCTAAACCTAGACGAGAACAGTGATGACCAGGTGCATTCTTCACCAGACAAATGGGTCCCTTCTTCTGATGTCGTTCTTTCAACATACGACGAAGTAAAAAGGATGATGGCTCTACCTTTTGGCGAAACTACTAACATAGCCAACTATGACTCTTTCTATGCATCTCTCAAGATTTTGGCGACTAATGGACTATTTAGAGATATGAATGAATTTGTAAGGGAGCAAGTTGCTAACTTAAGGGATTTCTTGCCCAAATTCCTAGGTGTTGAGGAAGAATTACTTCGTTTGGATCAAATAAACAACAATTATGCAGAAACGAGGAAGGCTTTTTTAAAACGAAAGGCCAATGCAATTCCCTTAGCAAAAAAGATGTTAGCGGCAGAGGCAAAGAGTGCTTCCTTGAAAGAACAGATTGCCAAGCTTCAAGTTGAGCTAGCTGCTGCAGATGAAGAAATAGTCCGGCTTGTGAATAATATGCATACTGAATTTGGAATTCTGGAGGCGGATGCGCATGCAATGCAAGAGCTAAAAGCAGAAAGCAAACGGGTGCCTTAACTTAAATGCAAACGTGAGTGAATACGCGAAGTGGCCTTTACCAAATGGGATGTGCTCTTGGCTACTTTTTTTCTTTGTAGATTAGGGTTTAACTTTCTTTTGCATATTCGTTCGACTGTTTGGCCATAATTTGCAAAAACTTTTGGCTTTTCAGCCTTGGAATAAGAATAATTTTTTATATTTACTCGTTTGGAGGCTACCAAATGGCCTCATAATATTTCTTTAAGTATCGCCCATTAATTGGGTTCTTTTTTACTCTGCTATTCAAATTCCTCAAACTATGAGCCCCTTGCCTAACACTTGGTGAATAATGAATGGTCATTGCCAATTAGGTCTCCATTTTCCAAAGGGATCATCCTTGTTGATTGGCAAGATTTCTTTCCAAACAAGGTCTCCTTCACCAAAAGACTTGCCCTTAACTCTTCGATTGTAAGCCTTAGTAGCTTCAATTTTTTGAAGTTTGAGTATATTAAATGCTACTAACCTTTCTTCGTCTTAATTGCTCAATCTCTTGCATCATGGACTGGTCATATTCTGGCAAATCCAAACCAAACTGATGAGCAGTACGAAATGAACGAACAATAATTTCAACTGAAAGCATAGCATCATCCCTATAAACCAGAGTGAAAGGAGTGGTTCCTGTGGCCAAGCGTTTAGTTGTTCTGAAAGTCCAAAGAGCTTCAGATAGCTTCGAATCCTATGCCTTTGGGTTATCTATCAACATCCGTCTAATTGTTACCTTTAAAATCTTGTTGTTTGACTCAGCTTGACCATTAGTTTGAGGATAATAAGGTATAGAAGAATGCAACTCGATGTGATAAGCTTCTCCAATCTGCTCTCGCACTTCGTCAGACATAAAATAAGATGCTCTATTAAACATGATCATTTATGGTATGCCAAATCTATGAATAATCGACTCTTTGATAAACTTGACAATGGCTGCACTAGTTGTCTTGTTAATAGATTTTGCCTCCACCCACTTAATAAAATAATATGTGGCCACAACAATGTAATGGTGTTCGCCAGAAAAAGTAGGTTTGATTTCACCGATAACATGCACGAAAAAGCCAAGGCTTGACCATTGCTTGCATATTTGTGGCTGTAACATGTTGAACAGAATCATGAACTTGACACGGCATGCAACCCCTAGAGAACTCAATATAATCATTCAACATTTTTGGCCAAAAATACACATGTCTTCTTAACAACCAATGCATTTGGCGACAAGCTTAATGAGTACCACAATGACTACCATTCGTTGAGATTGATTTGGTGAAATTCCAAGTTCAGAAGCTACTTGGGCCATAGTGTTAGCCTCAGCATTCTGATTTCTTGGTAAATGATAGAAAAAAGATCGAACAAATCCTCAGCGAAGATGCCTCACCACTTCTATGTATTTTGCCAACTTCTCATTTGTTACTCTGAACTCGCCCCTAATTTGACTAATCACCAACTGAAAATCCCCAAAAATGTTAAATTTTTCTGCTTTGAACTCATGGAGAAATTTTAATCCAATCACCACAGCCTTATACTCTACCTGATTATTTGTGGAATCAAAATCTAGCTTGAACGAGTAATGGTACTTAGTTAAATCTGGTGAGACAATTAATACTCTTACTATTACCGAAACCTCGGTACTAGATCCATCAAACTAAAGTTTTCAAAGTTTGGAGAAACTCGTTCGAGGCTCAAGCTCCACCAAATCCAACATGTTAATCTCAATCTCTTCTACACCTTTGATTTATATAGAAGGGTGGTGAGCTAAGAAATCATCTATGACTTGCCATTTCGTTGCCTTTTGGGGAACATATTGCAAGGTAAACTCACTCAAAGCCAAAGTCCACTTACCAATTCGGCCATGTATCATAGGGCGAGTTAACATATACTTCACTAGATTGATCAGTCTTGGTGATTACATGCACGTGGAATGGCATGCAGCAGGTAATGCCTCAACTTTATGGCCGAGAAATACAAACTCAAGCATAACTTTTCAATGGGCGAATAACATCAGTGAGAATTATGCTCAAGTAGTATATAGCATGTTCCTTTCCTTCGTTATGGTCATGGGCGAGTAAACTGCCAATAGTTTGCTCTGCTGTCGAGATATAAAGTTTCAATCTTTTCCTCATCTCGTCGACATTAGCATAGATGGCTTAGAGAGATAATCCTTTAACAACTCAAAGGTATCTTGATGCACTTGGTTCCAAACAAATTCATCTTCTTTTTTCAAATGGAGCAAGGAAGTGAAGGGCTTGATTTTGCCAGAGAGGTTGGAAATAAACCGACGAAGGAAATTCACTTTGTTGAGAAATGACTACAACTCTTTCTTGTTTCTTGGTGGGGTGCTTCTATGATAGCCTTAGCTTTATTCTTATTTATCTCAACCCCTCTTTGATGTACCAAGAATCTTAAAAAGTTCCTTGCCAAGACACCAAATGCGCATTTTAAGGGATTTATCTTCAGATTGTGCCTTCTCATTTTCTCGAATGCATGGTGAAGATATGTCAGGTGTGTCTTCCTTTTCTTCGATTTCATCACAATATCATATACATATACTTCCACTGTCTTGCCAATCAAGTCATGAAAGATGGCATTCATTGCTCGCTGATATATGGCACCTGAAAGTTGTCTTCGCCAGATTTTCTTCGGTTATAAAAATCTGATTAATTGTATCCAGCATGGCCATCCATGAAAGACAAGATCTTATGCCCAAAAGTTCCGTCTACCAATAAATCTGCTACTGGCATTGGATATTCGCCCTTGGGAGTAGCTGTATTTAGATTTCTGAAGTCCGCACAAACTCTCAACTTCCCATTTTTTTTCATGATGGGTACAATATTGGATATCAATGGCGCATACCTTATTGGGCTAATGAACTTTGCCTAATATAGGCGTTGAATTTCTTCAGTAATCTTCGCCTCTACTTCCTTTGAAAACCTCCTTGCAGGCTAAGCAAATGGTTTGAAACCTTTTTTGAGTGGCAGTCTATGCTCAACAATAGTTATTTCTAGACCTTGAATCTTGTCATAGCTCCATGCGAAGCAATTTGAGTACTCCATAAGCAATGCAATCAAAGCTTCCTGCTGGTCCTAACTTAACAATCCACTGATAAAAATAGGCTGAGGCTTTTCGTCTGTTCCCAAGTTAAATTCGATCAAAGGATCATGTACCTCGGCCTTAGAGTCATTCAATTCTGCTGGTTCACATTCCAAATCCTCCCAACGAATTTCTGGCTCCTTGGATTCAGAAATAAACTCGGCAGCAATTTCTATTTCCTCTCCTCGCTCGGAATGATGCAACTGAAAATCTGTCAATCTTACCTCTTCTCGATATAAGGACTCCACAAACTCCTCAAAAACTTCAATCGTTTCGACTACAGCATTCCTCTCGTCATTTGTGTCACACATCATAAGTATGTTTTCTCTTTAAAAATGTAGGCAAAATCTGAAGGGATGTCCCCATCAGTCTTCGCATAGGAGATTTTTGTTGGCAAACCATTTTGGTTGGTCTCTTCCAATTTGACCACTCTAATATCTTCGTCATATACCTCGTATGTAAGAAATTCACTGAGGTCACAAATGGTTTTGGGTTTACCTCAATGATTTCAACTTCGTCCTTACCCCACATGATACATTATTGCAAAAAATGGAAGGGATACACAAATTAAGGTGAATCCGGTCCCTTCCAAGAAGAACATTATAGGGCAAGACAAAATCAGCAATAAAGAAACCAACCTTTTATTTTCGGGTACCGACCTATTTATCCACAGGCAAACATCCTACAGATTTATGTGTCATCCCAAGATAATCAATAATGTACATGTTGGCTTTAATCAAATTGTCTTCTCTCTTGTCGAGCTTCCTCATATTATTCTTGGCAAGATATTGAGTGGGCGAAGATGATTTGCCATTAATGATTTTGGCTTCTATAAGATGACCTTGTCAGACTTGGTAATTGACAAATTCCCTACTTGCTCGACTATTTCCTATGTTTTAATCTCGTCTATTGATATTTTGGCAGCAGACACCTCCTCAGCTTACACATCGTCCTCTAGCCAGTTTAGTTGGATCAGAGGAGCTGCAAAACTTTGCTGGTAGAATGAAAGCGATATGGCATTCAGCCCTATCAATCGTTCCGAACTAGAATTCATGTTTCCACATTGGGCGAACAGTTTGGCTCTTCCCCTGACTCTCAACTTGATCCCAAAATCCCCTAACAGAAGTATTCAAGTTTTTTGGTTTTAGGGGTTTAAATCCTGCCTTGGTCATCAATACTTTGGGTTGCACATCCAGTGGGTTTTGGCCAATTCTTGCAGTGAGGCCTTTTTCAAGGTGTATCTTTACGTCAAACACTTCGGCAGGATATTTGATCACCATCGTCACACCCTTGCCTTTATCCACAATGACTTTTGCAATAGTCACTACTGGATCCTTCTACTTCTTGCTCTTCTCAACCACATATTTTTTTGAAACTTCTTCACATTGCCCCCAAAGTGTTTGGGGTTCAACGTTCAAAGTCTCTCTTGCCTTTTCGACTTCTCGCGCCATCTGCTCTCTGCGTTGTTGTCTTCCTTTTTGGGTTTAGGTCATTGGCTCAACCTTTCCAGTCAATTTGTTAAACCTATACCACCTCTCATCTTGTGGGACTAAAGTCTTGAATGTCTTAGGATTTACTTCTCTGTACACTTAAGCATCGGCCTGCCTAGGCCTAATTGAACCTTTGGCTTGGGCGAGCCCGATATTCTCTTCTCGGCTTTAGATCGGCTCTTTCTCGCCTAGGTGAAAGCCTCCTAAATACTTAATTGCTTGCGGGCCTCTTGTTGCTCATGACCTTCTGGGTATTCCTTGAGTACCCATTTCATTCTTGGTTTTTCACGTTTCCTCTTCTTAGGTCATAGAGGACGAAATCGCCTAGGAGACTGGCTCGCCTTGGTTCTTCTGCTCGCCTAGGTGGACTCCTCCTAGCCGAGATCTCAGCCTGGAAGTTCCCCCTTAGAGCTGCTTCAATTCTCTACTCTTCAACCTTGGCTTTCTAGCCTATCAATTCTTCCTGCTTAATCTCGTATCTACCACGACCACATAGCAAAACTGGTCCTTCATCTTTGGCCTCCACATTCTTGACCTCCGAATTTCTTGGTCGCAAGGCAACATGCACCATGCTTGCCTCAGCGAAAAAGGGCTCTTCATCAATCTTCATCTTTTGTTTTTCTTTCTTAGGAAATTCAAGTTCACCCTTCTCGATATTCTTTTGCCAGTGTTTGGTGGAATGGTGGTTCCACCTTTTATGAAACTTACAATAGACTCTACCTTTCAGCTCTTCGGGCAAGGGCATTTTCTTGATATTCTCGAGTTTGATTTTCCCAGAAGCATATAAGCAATCAAAAAGCTTGTCTGTTGCAGATATATCGAACGAGTAATCCATTAGCATAAGTACTTCCCATTTTTGCTTCCTAGGCCCTATCATTATCACTATCTGTTTCTAACCTGGCCCTTTTAGTCTCGTCAGCGCCTCACAAGCAAATGGCTTGTAAAAATAATAGAAATGGTTGTTGTTTCGGCCTCTTCGATCTCATCATTTCCATGGGGTATGTCTCCGCCATATGAACAGTAGTCGCACGGTAGTAGGTGTTTTTTCCAACGTTCCTCCTATGAGATTCTTCCTTCAACACAACCTTGTACCTCCTTACTTTGTCAGCAAGCTCAAAAATATCCCTAAAGTCCTCATTACTGAATTTTTTTCTTTGCTTTTGAAATGCAACCCAACCAATGCCATTCGGGCAAACTCACTTTCTGCAAGCACTATAGCACATATGGACTTTACCTCCTGAAACTTCTAGATATGGCTGAGGGCTGTCTTGGTATCAGATTGATACATCTTCTCCAGGTCCATGAGATTAACCTTCTCGTCCAGCCTGTAGAAGTATTCATGAAATTGTTCCTTTAACTTTGTCCAAGTATGGATTGAGTTTGGTCTCAGGTTGTTGAACCATGTAGAATGTTGCACCAGTCAAAGAGCTAACAAGATTCTCATCTTCAAGGTCTTGTCTCTCGCATACTCTCCACACTGTGCCGTACACGTCCCAACATGTTCTAGGGTAGAAAAACCCTCAGAACCATAATACAGGGTAAAATCAGGTAAGCAAAGCTAGTAACTCGCTCTCGGTCTTCGGCCTATATTGGCCAGAAAATCCTGCATCATATTTTCAATCTTCGTTTTCGTCAACCCTTGAGCCTGTTGCTGCTGCCCAGCGAAATGGTTTTCGTTCATAATTATTTAGGCACCATTTCTTGGCTGCTAGCGAACTTGCTGCGAAGGAGCTTCATCCTTAGGCTGAACGCCATGGTTATGGTTTTGCTATTGTTACTGATACTGATGCCTCTGTATCCTCACTCTGTCTCCATTTAATGTGTTCACCAGCGGCATTCTATTATGTGGAGGAACATATGATCCTCACTCTTAGACAAGATTTATTGGCTCAGGGCTGGCCACATGTTGTGCGGCATTGGGCACCTGATGATTATGCCCGTTCACACCACGAGCTACCCCTGCTACCGCAGCTTGCGCAATCACAAATGGCACCTCTTGCACCATTCACTCGGGCATTTTTTCTCTCTGTGCTCGCCCTTGGCCTTGTATAGCTTGTACAATGGCTACCTGCATGTTCTCAGTAGCCATTATCAACTGCCCGAACCCTGTATTCATACTATTCTCAATTATGATATTCCCGCATAGAATTCATTCCTTCGTTGGCCCATGTTTTCACAAGGAATCTATTCATCAAGATTGTTCATAGTGTTATGATCAGGTTGATTCAGTTCCAAAGGCCCCAAGACGCCAAAAGTTCCCTGTTCGTCTGCCATATTTCGAAGTTCCACTGGAGTTACTCCTTGTTCACCGATTCCCTATAAAACTCTTACTGCAAATTGCCTATGGGTCTCAACCATAAACTAAAAAGAAAGCAAGTACGAAAAATACAAAGCGAAAACTATAAAATTGTATGACAGTGAAAGAAAAACCGTGCGAAGACAAGTACACCACTAAACATTAAAAAACTTCTAGCACAAGTCCCATTGGATGTGCCAATTTATGTTATGGTCAAAAATGTCTCGGCCACGTGTAAGGCTTGGATTTGATCCATATCATTGATTAATCTGAGCGTGGGGCGTGCCACCAAGTAAGATCGTACTTGGAACAAGTATAAAGTGATTGAAAGGATAAAAATAAAAATAAAAGTAAAGTGAAATCGGATGTTTGTGCTTGGTTCTTTTCTTTGCCTGGGCATTCCAGGACTTTAAGTGCTAAAAATAAATGTGTGTGCTTGTTGATGACACTAATAAAAGTACTGGATGTAACGAGTCCTTAAACAAGAAAATAAAGTAAATGAAATCCAGATTTGGCTGATACTCATTGATAATCTTATCCATGGTTATAGTTATAGGAGGAAGGTAACAAACTCGAGTAATAGAGAAAATAGATCAATAATAAATACTCATGACTGAGAAACAAGTATTTCCTTGATTAATGCTCAAATCCCAAAGGAGAAATACATTAGTTGTCAAAATAAATACAAGAAAGAGTAAATGAACAAGGACAGACACTTGTAATAAAAGAAATTGGATTAAAAATAGCAAGCAAAGGAAAAGCTCTATGAGCAAAAAAATCGGAAAAATGACTTAAGCCATTGACATAGAGAATATGCAATTTGCAGGGTTTTTTGGGTTTTGTGTGTAGAGGTTGTAACACCCTAGATTTTCCAATCCTATCATGTGTTGACACGTGTTTTTCGAATTTCTTTTGTACTTAGAAACTTGAGGTTTATTAAAGGAAAAAGAGTTTCCTTTGTCTTTTGTGTTACTAACTTGTACCGCTAGAGGTTTTTCTAGTACCCCCGAGTGTAATTTTGGTGATTATCAAGTTGAAATTAATTTTTGAGAATTAAATTCATTGGAGTTGAATTTTTTTAATTTTTCCAGAGAACAATTTGTTGTTCTGATGTTACAGGAAATTAGGATTAATTATTACGAGTCCGTAGGAATTTTCAAGGAATTATTCGAAGTCCTGAACTATTTTTGGGGAATTTATGAAGTTTGGAAAAAATAGTAAAATTGAAAATTGGAAAAGAATTCAAAATGGCTGACTGGGTAGACAAGCACGCCACGTGACACGCACGGATTGGCTGCGTGCACTAACGATGCGCTGACAAGGCGTTGACAAGCGAGTTCACGCTGAGCTCCGTGAGGTGCGTCACACCGGATCGTCACTCACGTTTTAATCTCAGCCCTTAAAGGTCATTAAAGTGGGCTAATCGTAACCTTTGGTTCCTTTAAGGAACCGGGCACTGTGCACTGGGTCAAGCGACCAGTGTGTTTGCATGTGGGTCGACTCGTGGGCTTTTGTCTCACAAAACGGGTCCTCAGCCGGGTTTTCACAACCCAGTTTGGAATTTAAGCCTCGTTTGTGCATTTTTAGTGCAATTTGTCCCACATTTGGATATTTAGAACTTCTTCCAACCCTCTAATGTCTATAAATAGAGACCATTGTCCCTCATTTTCATTTACACCACCAAGTGAAGTTAGAGTTACTCACTTCTTAGTTTTTTGGGAGTCTCTCTAAGAAGAGACATACCAAAAGGGAAGAAACTTCTCATAGTTTAAAGTTTTGGGAGTGCAAGGAGGAGTCCCTAGGAGTGGAGTCTAACTTTAACCAGGTAAGTATTTTATTATTTATGCTTTATTTATTTATTTTTAGACTTTAATTTTAAGATGCATGCTTAGATTAATTAAGTATGATTTATTTATTAATAAAGTATGTCTAGCTTTATTTTTGGAGACTTAATTGTTTAATTAAAGGTAATTAGCATGCTAGATTTAGCAAGTTTCTATTACAGAGATTAAGTTGGTTTAATCTAAATTATTTTGAGGAATTGATTGGAGTTAAACCAAATAATCAATTGGTTTGACTTTAAAATAAAACTTGAAACTTGTAAACCCTTAAGAAACTCTTAAAAAGTAAAGTTTCACTTAGGACTAGTGAGTAGCGAAGTGTGACTAAAGAAAATGTCATACGGTCATATCGTCTTCCCTTTTTGTTAATTGTCCCTAACTTATAATTTGTTTTCTTGTGTCGATTTTGTTTTTATCAGATTACCCAGTTACCCAGTTACTAAGTTATTAAGAGATTAAGGTTGTCGTTTTGTCTAATTACGAAGAATTTGCTAGGATAGGACCATGCGCGAACGCAGAAGATTTCTGGAAGAGAATAATTGAAGATCATTTGGATTCTAGGTAGGGGGATTTATCCTACATTCTTGACTATAGACTTTGTATGTGTATGTGTAGCTTTTGCGAAGCCAGGGCTCATAATTGATCCAATGACAGTCGATACGATTTCTCAATTGTTAGTTCCTATCTCTGTTTACCAGAGGACTCTCGCTATGGTAGCTGTATTTCGCAGCTAATATCATAGTCGGACCTAATGTGTATTGACCATCTGTGCTGTTCCTTCACGCCGATGACCACCGTACACGACGGTGCGAAGACAGAGAAGCCGAGCCTTCTCCGGCCAGTTTCGGGCTTTTCCGGCTATAATTGGTCGTCGACCCAAGTATAAAAGTTGATCATCTCGACGTCTTATTTGTACCTGTGTAATTCGTTTAGGTTGATTTTGAGTTTGAAAATCGTGCAGGTTGACCAACTCGAACCACTGTGGGTCCCGCCTCATTTGGCCACGCCGACAACTTGAATTGTTGGTTTTTGGCCTCTGGCCAGTCACCCGAAACTTATGGGTGATTTTATGTGTGTTTTGTGTGATGTTCTAAGTCGAGCAGCCACCGCGCGTGGCGATTGCCGCCCATTTCGGTCGTTGAACGGCCATTTGTGAATTCCGTTTGTATTTTAATAGGTTGTCTGGTCTTAACTGGTAATCGGGCTCGAGAATTCTATTCTCGATGCCGTTATGCTGCCGGATTTGATTTTCGAGCGAAGGCGCCAAGAAGGGCATTTCGGTCTTTTACATGGTTAAACTGTGAGTGAAATTATATAGTTGATTTGTGCTTGGCTTGCGTATATGCATTTGTTTGCTATGATTTGGTAAAGTTTAGGCTTGAATTATGAAGGAGGAATTGATGGTGATTATGCTTGAGGTTATCAATTAAGACGTGAATAATTTGAGGTTGAGGTTAATAGTTGACGATTAGGCAACTGATTTGCCAGAATGATTTATTATTATTATTATTTGTGAGATTTGATGTGAAAACAAGGAATATTGATTATCTTGATGCTTGGATCATTGGTGAATGAAATATTATGTGATTGGATAATTATTATTTATACTTTGATGTTATTATGGATTATTTAGTGAGTATGAAAAATTGAGGAAATTATTGAGGTTAGTTAATTAAGTGATTTCATTCATACGAGCTTTCGAGCTTATCGGGTGTGTTGTATAATTCGGTACACCATGAATGTGGTGTAGGTTTGTGTTTTGCAGGTTAAGCAAGCTGAGGAGGCAATGAGAAAAAGATGAGGCTGTGAGACCCATTTTGAGTTTTATCAATTATTTTTAATACAGTGGTTTTACATAAATGTTTTATTTGAAAGAAATGTATTTATTTATGTTTATGTGCATGACTCATTCTTTGAAAAAAGGTTGAAAGACAGTGTTTCAGTATTTTTTATGGGCCCGAGGTTCGGGGTGTTACACTTTTCCCTTCTCATCATAAATCTTCTCGGCTTGGAACAGCCGAGAGTTTCATTCGCCAAGCTACTTTATTCGCCCAGGCTATCTTGGGCTTTTGTAAATGTGGACCCTGAAATTGGGCCGTCTCCATCATTTGGGCTATCTATTTTACTTCTAGGCCTTATACTGATGCCATGTGTCATTTTTGAATTTATAGCACAAGCAAGTACAGTCACCCATCAATAGGTAGAAGTTTCGCTACCCCATGATTGGAAATTTCAGCATTAACACTTTTAACTCTTGGATGTTGAAGAATTTACCTTTCCATTCTATGATATAGATTGTCTATCATCCATCATCATTGTATTCTGGATTTACATATAACTAGCTTCTTGGCACACGCTTCTCACTTGTCAATTGATATTTTTTTTAGGCCGAAAGACTTTTTGATCCCTATACTATGACTGAGTCACACTTTGATCCCCGTCATTTTAATTTGTTTTTTTTAAGGACTGTGTTTCCATTAGTGTCACAATTAGGTCCAATCCGTCAAAATAGAGAAGGAAAATGCCAACATGGCACCACCTAATTGGCTCTGAAGTAGACAATTTTGACGGTTTGGATTTGATTGCCACATTAATAAAATTGCGGTCCTTGAAAAATGCAAATTAAAATGACGAGGACCAAAGTACAACTCAAGCCATAATACAAGGACCAAAAACGTCTTTTGGCCTTTTTTTATTTTTATTTTTATTTTGTTCACATTGTTTTATAACTTCTCATCACTTTCTTCATGTTTTAAGGTAATGGGGTGTCTTTTTTATTTTTAAAATTTTATTTTAATGGTTGTATTTTACAATTGTACCCTCATTTATTAAGTTGTTTTAATGTAACTGTTTTGTTGAATGAAGAGTATTTTAGATAATCTTATTTTCAATGAAATCTATAACATCAAACCCTTCTTCTGGCTTTATAATAGTAAATGAGGAATGTTTGGGTTCTCATGTTTGAGGATCAACCTTGTCTTTATGCCCAATCAAATGATCAAGGCCAACCATGAAAGAGAAGAGATAGTTGGGATAGTGAACCCCATCATTGGCTCATTTGATTGTTTATGAGGACAAAATTGGTCCTCAAACATGAGAATCCAAGCGTTGTCCATAATAAAGATATAAGTATATATTGTAGATATTCTCTCAAATAAGAGCCTAAGGTTCTCCTAGCCTAACCAAAAGATTCGACTTCAAAGCCATCAAGGGTAGGATCATAAGGTATGAGTCGTATGACTTAAAAGCCGTCAACCTTATGATCATAAGGTTTGACTTCAAAGCTACGAACGCGTAGACCAACCAAAGATATCTTATTTGCGCAATTGCATTTGATTTGCCCAATAAGAGTAGTTATCCTCAGGAATCAGGACTCAGTTCTTGTCCAAAAAAAGAAAAAAGGACTCGGGAGTCAGGACCCAGAAGAATGGGTTAGATTTGGTATATATCAAATATGGGACGCGCCAATTGAGAGAGGGAGAGAGAAAGAGATGCAATTGTGATACGACTTAGAGAAGGAGAGTTTTTTTACTGCTGCCTACGCAAAACTGAAAATAAAGAAGAGGATAACAATTTGCTAAAAAAAAAAGGATAACAATTTGCCACATAGATCCATAACTCAAAAGTACAAAAGAGAAAAATAAACATTAAACTGCTGTCGTTATCTCGATACGGTTGGATAAGACGAACTCCTCTTGTAAATCACACAGAACAAAATGAACTCATTGACTCTTTTGTTGGTTTACTTTTTTGTCTTCCAGGTCTTAAACAATTCAATCATTCTGCAAAGCCAAATTAAAGTTGTCATGACATTTACAAGACATTTAAAAAATGTATAGTTTTTTTTCTATTAAGAAAAAAAAAATTCATATGTCCACATCAAATTAACAAGAGTGGGTCAAAATGAAAAAAGCGAAGATGAGCAGTGATGGAGATCTTAAATTTGAATTTTAAATTTAAATTTCAAATGAATAAATAAAATACTGACATATATATTTAGGATCTAAATTTGAAATATAATTGAATTTAGGATTTTTAACATTATTAATTCAAATTTTATGAAATACTTTCATTGAACAAAAAAAGAAACACTTAACTAAATATTAAAAAATGATTAAAAGCTAATTTCTTACCATCCATCAAATAGTGAATGGCAGATGGTCCTCTACCGCTCTATATTGAGTCCATCCCAAAGCAGGCTTGAATATCAGGCTGATTTGATGCCATGGGGATCTATTTTACAAAGAAAGGGGAAAAAATAGTGTTGTGATTGATATACAAGACCAAGGATCCAAGTTCCCTATTTTAAATCATTGTCCGATAGACGTTTTGGTCCCTGTACTAAGATTGAGTCACACTTTGGTTTTCGTTATTTTAAATTTTTATATAATACCCACATGGCACTACTTGATTGGCTCTAAAGTAGACAATTTTGACAGTTTGAAACTTATTGCGACATTAATAGAATCACGGTCCTTGAAAAATACAAATTGAAATGACGGGGACCAAAGTGCGACTATGCCATAATACAGGGACTAAAACGTCGTTTGACCTAAATCATTCCATCCAAATGGTTCACAAGAAACTAAAGTCTAAAAACCACACAGATATATATATGTCAGACATCTTTTATTGAGGGATTCCTTAAATAAACTTATTTAAAGAATCCATCATGGGCTCATTCTATATTGTATTTTAACGATTTGAACCGTCTATTTTATAGGACGCTATTCCAAGATAATTTATGCAAAAAATTAAACAAATCGGAAACTATTAAAATATCTAAGTTTAATCAAATAAAAAAATGAACAAATTTTTTTTTATAAACACTTGAAATGGTAACCATTTAATTAATGGTCAAATGATTTCCGATTTACCTAATTTTTTGCAATGATGATTCTTCAATAAAGACCAAAACAATAAATGGTTTCGATCATCAAAATACAATGTGTAATAGACTTCACAAGAGATCTCTTAAATAATCTTATTCAAAGAATCTCTCAATGGAGGGGGCATATATATATATCATTTAATTGTAATAACAACTATTTATATGCTTTTATCGAAAACAGTGATCGTCTATTTATTTGATTACAACTAGATGACTAAATGATTTCTGATTTAGTTAATTTTTTGCAATGACGATCTTTGAAGTAAAGTCTAAAAAATGGACGGTTCGGATTATGAAATTAGTTATGTAGTGGGCCCAAAAAACATAGTTAGCTTCGTATTAACTTACTAACTAATTAGCTTTAGAGCACAACACACATATATATATATATATAGTCCTTCTCTAGAGAAGATGTCCGTATTTTTCAAATTTTATAGATGTGTGGACTATCCGGTCGATAGATATTGTAGCAAGTTTGGATTTATGAACTATCCAGTCACCGTGAACTTGCTACACCACCTGTGAACCGAATAATCTACACATTCACAAAAATTAAAATTACGGACATCCTTTCTAGACAAAATTTCTCTCTCTCTCTCTCTCTCTCTCTCTCTCTCTCTATTTATAGGTTCACCAACAAAATGCTAAAATCTACATTTCTACGTATTGTTTAAATGGTGAAAGAAATTAATTCTCAAGGGAGGGAATATCCCGTAGAGATAGAGCCTCTATTCATACCCATTTTTTATTATACCCTCTCTCTTTTTTTTCGTCACCTAACCACAGAAAATACCTTTAATGAAAAAAACCTTAGTTTTTTCCAAATATTCTCAGTTTTTCCCTTAAATAAAATAAACAATATAAACAAAAAGAACTTTTAAAAATACAAGAAGAGGGAGGAGCAGTACCCCTCCCCTCTCACCGCCCGTCATCTCTTCCGTGGGCAGGCACCCCTCTTCCTCTTCTGTTTTCTCCTTTTCTTTCTTTATCTCTCTCTTCCTCACGGTGGGGTTGGATAAAGAAAGAGAAAGAAAGAGAAAGAAAGAAGAAGGACGGTGGCCGGCGCCGGAGAGACTTTCCGGCGGCCGGGGAGAGTTGCCGCCGGTGAGGAAAGAAATTTAAAAAAGGTAATTAAACAAACCTTTTGGCCAACGAGGTCTACGAAACAAGAATTGAACAGGGGATATGTTTTCAGTTCTATCACTGTAGCCTGTTTCAGAGAATCCAATTACAATGATAGTCAGAAAATATTAATGCCATAGTTAATTAATATATACAGGAACACATTCCAACGGCAGCTAATTTGATACGTACTAAAAGTTTAACAACATCGGTGGCAGCAGGGAGGTTAGAGCCAAGACCAAAGATGCCGGGATTGATCCAGCGGTTGAGGAATTGCATGGCTTGTTCTTCAACCTCGATGGGGATATTTGGGTCCACCGCAATATCCAAAGCACACATCTTCTCCCTCTGTCTCGTTTTGGGATATCTTTGTTCGTTGGTTGTTGTGGCCACGAGAGTGAAGGCAATAGGCTCATTATATATATCCAAATGGTCTTTATTTAATCTCCTATGTCCCATTGTTTAGGTTAAATGCCATTACGAAATAAATAAATTAATAAAAATAAACGCGGTAAGGAAAAAACCTAGACGTGTTTGTATGCAAATAAAAGAAAAGAAAAAAGCGCTAAACCGTGTTAGCACTTAGCACCAGCAAGGCAGCAATTGTACACAGTACACGTGTTGGTACGAAAAAGCGTGTCGTCAAACAAATCATTGGTAGTCAGTTTGGTCCAAAATAGGAATAGGAACCGTGCATCACATTTTTAATTTTGTTTTTTGGTTCTGGTGCCTAACATTTGTTTCCGCGTCCACCTCCTTCTTTTTTTTTTTTTTTTTTTAAACAAAAACTAAAATTACAGTGCCGATAATCCCAAATTTCCCTAGATTGTACAATAGTGCTGTTTACATCCTAAATTGGCATCGGGCCGGAGTCATGGCTAAGCCCGATTGTTAGCCCAGTCGATGTTTAAGTTGGTCAAGTTTGCAAGCCCATGTGATCAAGGCCCAATCAAGAGTAGCATAATTCTGGAAGAGTCCTAGTTTTGCCGAGAGTCCTTGGTAGACTAGGAAATCTAAATAAGACAAGAATGAATGATTTTTGCGTGAAAAAAAATAAGTAAGAAGAGTCTAAATACAACAAGGAAAGGGTTTGGGTTTTCTAAATCCTAGGGGGTTGATCATTATATAAAAAAGCGTTGACAAGAAGAAAATCTCTCTCAACACATTCAACACAAATTAACACAATTCAAGATCAAAGCATGTCAAGTTTCTCAAAGTTTCTTCAAATTCTCAAGCAAATTGTTTATCTTGTTTCAGCTCTACTAGGGTTCTCTTAGTATCGAATCTCTTCTGGTTTAATCGCTTTTTGCTTGTTGTTTTATTATAAGATTTGTCATTCGAACAACCATTGTTATTCAATTTCATGATAATCAAATCATTCACACTGTTTTCATCAAAATACATTACTTTTATGTTCATTCAATTACTCAAGCTACAATCGTTCGCACTTACGAATTCGAGCATTCGGTTACTCAAACTAATGATAATTAAAGTCCTTGAGAATCAAGGCAAGTAGAACCTCGACGAGCTTTTGTTCCTTGCTCTATTGCAATCGTTTTGAGTAGAAGTTAGACAGGTCCGGCGAAAATCATTAAACACATACCTTTTCTATTATGGCCTCCTGGCAGAGAATAGTGGCACGCCCTGTCACACCCTAAAGTGGGGCCTATCACCAACCTTGAGATTAACACCATCCCAAAGGTAATGATCAATGTAAGGCTAATTAACACTAGAGTTTGAGACTAGAAATCATAGTGAAATTTTTTCTTTTAACAAAACAAATACAACCAGCAGAAGCTTGATAAAAGTAGTGTGGTTGTGAGTTTTAAAATGAATTCATAAAGAAGAAACATAGACCCTTGCTTTTCAAATCAGTGAGTGAAGCAATATAACAGAGGGAATTCATTAAACCTTTCTTAAATGGAAACCCAGTTATAAATTGAAACAATGAAGTGAGTAATGAGCCATTCTAAATCCTTATAATCATCCACGAACAGATTTCCTCAACAAAGGTGAAAATAAAAGAAAAGTAAGATAAAGAGGTGTTACACACTCAATCATGCTAGGATCCTCCTCACTCGAGTAGTGAGATGTTTGTGGGGTTGGAACTTCCACACTTGGAGACCTATCTCTCCAGCTACTCCTTTCTCCTTCAGAACATGTAAGGTCTACCAAGCTAATTATGTTTCTTTTCTAAGAGTCCTGCAACTTAACAAATTGTGTAGGGGTGAGCATTACAAAAAATAGCTGATCATTTACTCAACTAGTCCGTAACAATTTCCAAACATTTCAAAATAGTTTTAGTTATGAAAATAAGACTTTAATAAATACTTTTGCCAAACTGGCCAGATTTGCAAGTATATCATTTACAAAGCATCCAATCAATATCAACATGTTCAAACCAAAGCATAACATGTGGAACTTATAACCATGAGCATGTTAACCTTGTTTGAGGTTCTTAGAACAAGAAATTGATATAAATAAATCAAGGAGATCATTTCTTGGTCTTGGGTTACCTTGCATATTTCAACAAGTATCACAATCAACCATGGATCAATTCATGAAATGCAAATGCATGTTAAAAGGTAAAGTACAATGAAATGCGTACATTTTCTCCATTTCAAACCAAATCTGTCAAGATTCAAATACAGTGCACTTATTCCCTAATTTCTAATTTTCATTACCCCTATCCTCATATCCTACTAATAATCAAGTAGGTCTAGATAGTGAGATGTCCTTCATTGAAAGTAGATAACGTACCCTATCTCTTTCCATTTAGCATATTCTTAAAACACATAACCAATTCTAGATAAAACATGTATGCATACTTTTAGAGGATTGAACCAAAGGATAGAGTAAGAACTGTGCTCCATCTCTAATTAGGAAGTTCAAACACTTTAAACACATTATTGTATACATTCTCAATTCAAATCACCATGAATATTAATGCAATGCATTGACAGCCCCTATAAAGGAAAGACCTGCCCTTAATGAACCATAATATGATAATCATGCATGTGTATATGTATTGGCAGTTTCATATAAACATTATAAGTTCATTTATCAAGACATACATGCATACTCTTAGTTTAGGAATTAAAAACCAGCAACTTACATTAACAATCAATCAAATGTAAAGGCTTGTATTTCATCAAAACAAAGGAAGGAAAACATTTATATCCTTTTTAGTTTCAATTTCTATCTTTTAGTCTAATTGGTTCACACTCCTAAAGACAAGCAAAACTAAAGAAAAGAAATGAAATTAGGTTCCCAAATTATGCTAATTTGTTTCAAATACTAACTTTCAATTATGTAAGATGTCAATTATTCATGTAGGCAATAAAACTAGGTTGCTTAGTCTCGGGCTTATGCACATAGAGGGCTGTGAATTACATTTAATCCAACCTAAATGTATCCTAGCCGAGAGCAACATTAATTCAGGTTATGAATCCTTTCTAAAACAGGCTGAAGTTATCAACAAGCTTATACATATTGATTTAGTTTTTTTTACAAGACACAAAGTATGGTATTCAGCAAAGCAAACTGCACAGGCCTAATTAGTTTAAATTGATCAACAAGTTCAGGTTTCTTTCCCAACCAGGTGAGGCAAGTTGAAGTCATCAACATGCCATGTCATGTTGGTTCTCTTTCTCTAAGTAAACAGTCATATCAAAGTGGAATAGAGGCTATAGGCTAAAAGCAGATTACGTTGTTTATGTAGCAATTTAGTGATTAATTTCAAATACATTTTTAAGCATTTCAAACATAATGCACAACCAAGCATTCAATCACCAAAACACAATCACAAGCACACTTACATACATATACATAGGCTTATAGGTGTAAAGAAAAGCATAGGGTTTTAAGTGGACTAGCTCCCCCTACCTCAAATGTAGTCCTTGTCCTTGCTGTTGTCCAACAAGTTGTTTCCCTAGTTTAAAACACAACCAAAATCAGAAATGGTATTCACCAACCAAGATTAGGGTTTTCTAGGCTTTAATGGCTTAATGAACAAGCTAAGTTGCATCCAAGATTTAAAAAAATAAATAAAATTGAAGTATGACCCTTCACAAGTTCTAAATCATGTATTGAAGCACAAATGAGGGTTTGAAAACATCATGAAGGACATACCAAAAAAGTAGGCATGCTACATCTAGGTTTTAGTTAAAAAACATGGGGTTTGACAACCCAAATCTTGATCCAAGAGCAATTGGACTTCTTCCTGTTCCCAGAACAATCCTAGGGTTGATTTTTGACTTGTGCAAACTGAAGGTTTAGGCCAAAAAGTATTAAACAAAGTTTTGTGCACATTTGGTTTCTTAAAAAGTCTAAAAGAGCAGCACTTGCTCTGTGATTTTTATAAAATTCTACAAACATAATTTGAGCAAGATTTTTCATAGGAAGTTAGAAGACACACTAACATTCATGTACAAAAATTTTCAAAGCAGTTAGAGTTGTGCAAGTATGTTTTTGGAAGTGCCAACGTTCACACCAGAAAACTGAAATCTGCATATATAATTACTGTTCATGTGGTAAAAAATCTCATTTTTGTGTACACAGAACCAAATCGAGTGAAATTTAATTGGAAAATGTTGAAATCACATTTAAAAGCTACTTTAACAATTTCAAATCACAATTCCAAGTGTATTAAAATTCGTGCATAAAAACCTAGTGTTTCTCTTTGTGTAAACACGCTGAAAGTGCAGCAACTTGAAACATCCATTCCAAATCCATAACAAGTTAGATTTGAGTGATTCTTGTTTCTAAAGAAAGATTGAGATGTCTATTATCTCACATTGAAACAATTTAGTCAAATTCTAAAAGGATTGATGAAAGTATCAAAAACATGGCAGAGGGGTCAGTGAGTGGAAAATCAGTCAAAGAAGAATTTAAAACATGGCAGTCTATTGATTTTGAAATGCAACCTATCTAAGTCATTTTAGCACCATTCTAATTCTAAGAACTGATAATAAAGAACTAGGGAGATTGTTTGAGAGACCTCTTACCAGAATTATATTCGAAGGTAGAGCAGGCTGCACTCTTCCTTTCTTTTTTCCTTGATTTCTTATTGGTTCTTGAATTCTTCAAGTTCTTCCTTTTTTCTGTCTCTCTTTCTCTTTTTCTTTCTTTCTATGTTTCTCTCGTTGAAACTAAATTGAATGTGGGAAGGGTTTGTCTGAATTTTGTTTGGTTTTATAAAGTGGAGGTTATGGTCGTTGGAGGGAAAACAAAGAGTCACAACCCTTCAGTTTTCCTCCTTTGCATGGGAAAGGGTCTCTAAGCTGGATGTCAGATTTTTGTTTCACCCAAGAGGCCTTTAATTGGCTAGCTAATCTATTGAGGCCTGATTTAGTGAATAATTAACCTAATGGACTCTAGGCTTACAGCCCATTACCCAATCTAAGTCCATTGCTTGCTTTAATTCACTTAAATAAAATCCATCATTAGATTTTCTCTTTTAATTTGGCAGAAAATACACTCAACCTCTCTTAAACCATGAACATTATTACACCTTAACTAGGGTTCATCCTATTCTCCAATTGATCAAGTAGCTTAGGGTTTTAGTCTTTGTTGTGTAGGCCGGTCAATTCTAGGGTTTCTAAGTCAAACCTTTTGATCCTTGATGTTCCTTTGGTCACTCTTAATTTTCTAAACCTAGTTCAAATATAAAAATCACACATAAGCACAAGTGTACGTCATGCACATGTGATCCGAGATCACCTACTAACACACTTAAACTATTTAATTGTTTTCCACAAGATACATTGTGCAAGCATAAACATTGAACCAAACATGGAAATTTAAAACAAGTATAACACATGAATAAAATTGCAATAAGTACATAAAAGAAAACAACTTTTCCATTAGTCTAAGCATGTGAAGTAAATCCATATTTGTAGTTGCAAAAGTGAATATTAGTTCTAATACTAAGTGATTAATTTGGTAACACCACCTAAACAAAAAAACAAAAGATTTGGGGTGTTACACGCCCAAAACATTAAACTAGGACTACAGTGTTCTTATCAATCTTCTCGGCTAAGTCTGCCGTGATTTTTTAGGAAAACATACTTTGGCACGCCCGGTGGGACCACATACAATTGGTGAATGACCATTACAAGAACGTTTCATTCAAAGATTGGTGAACTTCTAGAAGAAGCTAGTCAAAGAGAAGTGACCACTGAAGAACTTACAGCAATACTTGCCAAGAAAGGGTTTGTTGAAGCAAGAGTTATGTCCGAACAGAGCGGAGAGAACGCCGAAGACAACATCAACAAGCAGACCAATCCGGCAAACGTAATTGAGGCAGTGGCTGCAGGGATGCGTGGAATGACTGATGGCCTAGAACAAGCTTTCAGCGTGATGGAAAGAGAAGTTGTCACGGAGATGAGAGGCGTCAAAAACACATTTGAGGACGGCATGGCTAACATGAGGACCAGTCTAGACTAGCTTAACTTGACTATGAGAGGTTTCACTCAACAGCTGGCTCAAAACAAGCCTCAACCCAACATTGCACATAATGAGGAGGCGCCTGCCATCCAACAAGTTGTCTAGAACCTACCAAAGGTACTGCCAGCAGAATAAAGGATTCAACAACAACAGCCATCGGCGCTTGAGTTCGCCGAGCTGCAACCAATCTTGCCGCAACTAGCAATGCAGCCACGTCAGATAGCACCACCACAGGAACCTCCTGTACCACAACCGAAAAATCAACCACAATACATTGCGCCACATGCAAGAAACAACATTAGAAACGGCACAGGGAATGGCAACAGCAACGACGTAAATTACTTTCAAAGGGGCCAAAGGCTGGCGCCAAGGGTCCCATATAGGGATGCCGATGAGGAAGCGGCACATTTCGACAACAATGACCAACCAGTGACCATGGTTGTCGTGATGCTTCAATAGAACATCATGTAACGACCCGACCCAAAGTTGACTTTTTAAATTAGTAGACTTTTGATTTTGACTTCGGATCCGCTGGATAGATCTCAAGACCACGAGTTCGTAGACACGAAGCACGTACAAATCAGAGTTACGGTTTGAGAGATATGATCATTTGAAGGGAGGGGCAATTTTGTAATTTTGCATGAGTGGGTTTTAAATACCCAAAATCCAGAAATTTCGAGACACTCTCTCTCCTCTCTCCCCGATGCTCTCTCTCTCTCTCTCTCTCTCGCCCGTTCAGTACCACCGATCTATCACCGGCGCGTGGGCGCGCGTCCGGCGGCGGATGGAGGCGGACGAAAGCTCCCCGAGCTCGCCGTCCCTTCCTCTCTCTTCCCTTGATCTTGAATCACTCAAAAACCCAGCCAAAATTCGAATCCAGGCCAAACCCGATCGAAGCCAAGCGACGACGATCCGCCGTCTCCGGCCAAGACGCGACGCCGGACCACTGGGGTCTTCTTCCCCTCGTCGCGGCGAGTCCAGGGGTGGTTCCCGATCGTTCATCGGACCACCGCAGCACGCAAAGCGAAGTCACAGGGCCAGTTGTCTTCTCCGACCAGTTTCTGGTTTTTCCGGCGGCGTTTCCGTCGAGTGAGGTACCCAAACTGATCCTCTCTCTCTCCTCTACATGAATTTGTACTTGTTTGACTCAATTATCAATAAAATAGAAAAACCCTGTTTGAAACTCACAGCCACCGCGAGTCCCTCCGCATGTGGTGGCCGGGTTGAGTTGTTGTTACTAAATTCTGTCCTAAATTATTTTATTTGTTGCTTGTAAATTGTTGCACTGAATTTGGGCTTGTTTTGGATTGAAATTTTCTGTCGAGGTGATGTTTTGCTGCTGCCACCGCCAGCTCCGCCACTGGTGGTGGCGGGTCGAGCGGTCTTCCTTGTCAATCAGCCTCCCCAGGACATCCAGAGGCCAATTCTAGGGTCTGTTTGCGTATCGGTGAGTGTTTGTGTGTTGTTAGAGGTCGGGCAGCCACCGTGCGTGGTGGTTACCGCCCATTTCGGTCGTTGAATGGCCAAATTGTGAACCCTGGATATTTATAAGTTGGTTGTCTGGTCTTAACAGGTACATGGGCTCGGGAAATCTCATTCACGAGGCCGTTATGCTGCCGGATTTAGTATCCGAGCCAGGGCACGGTGAAGGGTATTCCGGACTTTTACGTAGTTAAATTTTAAGTGAAACTTATCTGCTTATATTGTTGAGTACCGTGGTTTCATTGTCTGTTTTAAAGATTTACTGTCTTACGTTAGAGAAGATTAGGTGTAGGATTTGAATTGGGAGAATGAATTGACGAGGATTTGAGGTGAATGAATTATTTGGGAATTATGGAGTTTCTTAGAGGAGAGTCACCAAATTAGAGAAGGATTATTTATAGTCGAGGTTAATGATTGATGATTAGGCAGTTATTATATACAAATGATCAAACTAATTATTGAGGAAAAGTCAGTATGTTTTGAGTGACAGACAAGTGATGATTTATAAGCGGGGATCAAATTCGGAAGGATTCGGCAGAGTTCAGAGAAATTTTGGGAAAAAAGGTTGTGAGTTGGAAATGCGAGTACGGATTGGATGAGCCTGCTCGTACGGAGAGACCCCTCCGTATGAGATTGTGGCTAGGATACGAGCCTGCTCGTACGGAGAGACCCCTCCGTATGAGATTGTGGCTAGGATACGAGCCTGCTCGTACGGAGAGACCCCTCCGTATGAGATTGTGGCTAGGATACGAGCCTGCTCGTACGGAGAGACCCCTCCGTATGAGATTGTGGCTAGGATACGAGCCTGCTCGTACGGAGAGACCCCTCCGTATGAGATTGTGGCTAGGATACGAGCCTGCTCGTACGGAGAGACCCCTCCGTATGAGATTGTGGCTAGGATACGAGCCTGCTCGTACGGAGAGACCCCTCCGTATGAGATTGTGGCTAGGATACGAGCCTGCTCGTGCGGAAGGGTCATCCGTACGAGATTGTGGCCAGGATACGAGCCTGCTCGTGCGGAAGGGTCATCCGTACGAGATTGTGGCTAGGATTTGAGCCTGCCCGAGTGCGGGATTGTGGCCAGGACATTGCCTACAGTACAGGTACGAGAATGATGTGAGTTTTAAGAATAAGTGTTTCGAGATATTAGCCTCCAAGGATAAATTCAGTTCAGAGTTTGACTTACGGCTGAGGGGATTTAAAAATGGTTTTGAAAGAAGAGATTTTTGAAAGTAGTTATAAAGCTGGAGGATTTCCATGAAACGAAGTGTGTGAAATTAGATAGATGGTTGTTTGGTTGCTTGTATTGCATTTGTTTGCTAGGACTTAGTAAAATCTAGGCTTGAATCGTGAGGACGGAAATGATAGTGTCTATGCGTTGAGGATATTAATTAGAATGTGAATGATTGAGGTTGAGGTTAATGGTTGATTGATTAGGCAATTGATTGGTTGGAATGATTATTAATATTATTGGTGGGATTTTGATGTGAATTTGAGGGATTTGGTTCATCTTGTTGCTTGGATGATTGGTGATGGAACTATTATGAAATTGAATAATTTTGGATTTTATTGTGGATTATTTATTGAGTATGGAATTGAAGAAATTATTGAGAACAATTATTATTATGAAATTTCACTCATACGAGCTTTAGTGAGCTTACCAGATTTGTTGTATAACTCGGTACACCATGGATGCGGTGTAGGATTGGTGTTTTGCAGGTTAAGCAGACTGAGGAAGCAGTGGGAAGAAGACGAGGCAGTGGGACTCAGAGAGATTTATTTAAAATGTTTTTGACAGAATTTTATTTACTTATGTTGTTGTGTATGGCTCAAAAGTAAGAGAAAGCAGATTTAACAGTTTGATGTTCAGTATTTTCATGGCCCGAGGTTTGAGGTGTTTCAAATGGTATCAGAGCTAGACCCCCGGCCGGAAGTGTGTGGATTGCAAGACCCAGGGACCAAGACCCTGAGTGGGCGGCTGCGCGAGGCAGTGGCGAGCTACCAGGTGAGGAGAAGTGAGTGATCCCACACTGCCCGGGTGAGGAATGGTGATGTTACAGAAAGTTTGAGGAAATCAGTTGAGAAAGTGTTTGAGAAACCAGTTGAGAAAATCAGTTGAGAAATCAGTTTGAGAAAGTTTTGAGAAATGTCCCCTGCACTGCCATCACTTCTCTGCTCCTCAGCAAGTTCTGGGAAGTTGGAAGGTTGAGTAAGTTTATTAATAAGAGATCAGAGGGTTAATCAGAGTGGCGCAGCGGAAGCATGGTGAGACTTAAACAAATCACATTGGCACGTGGCCAATAGAGGGATCAGAGAGGTCGATAGGAGGTACTAGTTTGGGCATCACTTGTCTGTTACGATATATGCTAAATTTCGAGGACGAAATTTTTGTAAGGGGGGAAGGTTGTAACGACCCGACCCAAAGTTGACTTTTTAAATTAGTAGACTTTTGATTTTGACTTCGGATCCGCTGGATCTCAAGACCACGAGTTCGTAGACACGAAGCACGTACAAATCAGAGTTACGGTTTGAGAGATATGATCATTTGAAGGGAGGGGCAATTTTGTAATTTTGCATGAGTGGGTTTTAAATACCCAAAATCCAGAAATTTCGAGACACTCTCTCTCCTCTCTCCCCGATGCTCTCTCTCTCTCTCTCTCTCTCTCGCCCGTTCAGTACCACCGATCTATCACCGGCGCGTGGGCGCGCGTCCGGCGGCGGATGGAGGCGGACGAAAGCTCCCCGAGCTCGCCGTCCCTTCCTCTCTCTTCCCTTGATCTTGAATCACTCAAAAACCCAGCCAAAATTCGAATCCAGGCCAAACCCGATCGAAGCCAAGCGACGACGATCCGCCGTCTCCGGCCAAGACGCGACGCCGGACCACTGGGGTCTTCTTCCCCTCGTCGCGGCGAGTCCAGGGGTGGTTCCCGATCGTTCATCGGACCACCGCAGCACGCAAAGCGAAGTCACAGGGCCAGTTGTCTTCTCCGACCAGTTTCTAGTTTTTCCGGCGGCGTTTCCGTCGAGTGAGGTACCCAAACTGATCCTCTCTCTCTCCTCTACATGAATTTGTACTTGTTTGACTCAATTATCAATAAAATAGAAAAACCCTGTTTGAAACTCACAGCCACCGCGAGTTCCTCCGCATGTGGTGGCCGGGTTGAGTTGTTGTTACTAAATTCTGTCCTAAATTATTTTATTTGTTGCTTGTAAATTGTTGCACTGAATTTGGGCTTGTTTTGGATTGAAATTTTCTGTCGAGGTGATGTTTTGCTGCTGCCACCGCCAGCTCCGCCACTGGTGGTGGCGGGTCGAGCGGTCTTCCTTGTCAATCAGCCTCCCCAGGACATCCAGAGGCCAATTCTAGGGTCTGTTTGCGTATCGGTGAGTGTTTGTGTGTTGTTAGAGGTCGGGCAGCCACCGTGCGTGGTGGTTACCGCCCATTTCGGTCGTTGAATGGCCAAATTGTGAACCCTGGATATTTATAAGTTGGTTGTCTGGTCTTAACAGGTACATGGGCTCGGGAAATCTCATTCACGAGGCCGTTATGCTGCCGGATTTAGTATCCGAGCCAGGGCACGGTGAAGGGTATTCCGGACTTTTACGTAGTTAAATTTTAAGTGAAACTTATCTGCTTATATTGTTGAGTACCGTGGTTTCATTGTCTGTTTTAAAGATTTACTGTCTTACGTTAGAGAAGATTAGGTGTAGGATTTGAATTGGGAGAATGAATTGACGAGGATTTGAGGTGAATGAATTATTTGGGAATTATGGAGTTTCTTAGAGGAGAGTCACCAAATTAGAGAAGGATTATTTATAGTCGAGGTTAATGATTGATGATTAGGCAGTTATTATATACAAATGATCAAACTAATTATTGAGGAAAAGTCAGTATGTTTTGAGTGACAGACAAGTGATGATTTATAAGCGGGGATCAAATTCGGAAGGATTCGGCAGAGTTCAGAGAAATTTTGGGAAAAAAGGTTGTGAGTTGGAAATGCGAGTACGGATTGGATGAGCCTGCTCGTATGAGATTGTGGCTAGGATACGAGCCTGCTCGTACGGAGAGACCCCTCCGTATGAGATTGTGGCTAGAATATGAGCCTGCTCGTACGGAGAGACCCCTCCGTATGAGATTGTGGCTAGGATATGAGCCTGCTCGTACGGAGAGACCCCTCCGTATGAGATTGTGGCTAGGATACGAGCCTGCTCGTACGGAGAGACCCCTCCGTATGAGATTGTGGCTAGGATACGAGCCTGCTCGTACGGAGAGACCCCTCCGTATGAGATTGTGGCTAGGATACGAGCCTGCTCGTGCGGAAGGGTCATCCGTACGAGATTGTGGCTAGGATACGAGCCTGCTCGTGCGGAAGGGTCATCCGTACGAGATTGTGGCCAGGATACGAGCCTGCTCGTGCGGAAGGGTCATCCGTACGAGATTGTGGCTAGGATTTGAGCCTGCCCGAGTGCGGGATTGTGGCCAGGACATTGCCTACAGTACAGGTACGAGAATGATGTGAGTTTTAAGAATAAGTGTTTCGAGATATTAGCCTCCAAGGATAAATTCAGTTCAGAGTTTGACTTACGGCTGAGGGGATTTAAAAATGGTTTTGAAAGAAGAGATTTTTGAAAGTAGTTATAAAGCTGGAGGATTTCCATGAAACGAAGTGTGTGAAATTAGATAGATGGTTGTTTGGTTGCTTGTATTGCATTTGTTTGCTAGGACTTAGTAAAATCTAGGCTTGAATCGTGAGGACGGAAATGATAGTGTCTATGCGTTGAGGATATTAATTAGAATGTGAATGATTGAGGTTGAGGTTAATGGTTGATTGATTAGGCAATTGATTGGTTGGAATGATTATTAATATTATTGGTGGGATTTTGATGTGAATTTGAGGGATTTGGTTCATCTTGTTGCTTGGATGATTGGTGATGGAACTATTATGAAATTGAATAATTTTGGATTTTATTGTGGATTATTTATTGAGTATGGAATTGAAGAAATTATTGAGAACAATTATTATTATGAAATTTCACTCATACGAGCTTTAGTGAGCTTACCAGATTTGTTGTATAACTCGGTACACCATGGATGCGGTGTAGGATTGGTGTTTTGCAGGTTAAGCAGACTGAGGAAGCAGTGGGAAGAAGACGAGGCAGTGGGACTCAGAGAGATTTATTTAAAATGTTTTTGACAGAATTTTATTTACTTATGTTGTTGTGTATGGCTCAAAAGTAAGAGAAAGCAGATTTAACAGTTTGATGTTCAGTATTTTCATGGCCCGAGGTTTGAGGTGTTTCACATCATAAGCCAGGGCCAGCGCCCTAAACCAGTTTATACGTTGCCATTCACGACTATAGTTTTGGATTATGAGTATCCAAGGTATTTTCGACTCCCGGACTTCACATGCTTCTCCGGCGAAGATGATAGGGTGTCATCCATTGAACACATGGCTAGGTTTACGACTCAATATAACGAGCATTGGGGGGAAGAATTCTTGAAAATGCATCTCTTTGTATCTTCCCTTACTGGTGCTGCGTTCAGGTGGTTCATGCACCTACAACCAAATTCGATTGGGAGCTGGAGAGAGTTGGAAGTTGCGTTTCATGAACAATTCCATCACTGCGAAGAGGTTGTATCTGTTGCTGACCTGGCACGGCTGTTCCAGAGGGAGAAGGAGTCAAGCCTCGGCCTATATTGCAAAATTCAGAAAGGCTAGAATAAATTGCCTAGTTGCATTGGTCGAGCAAGAATTTGTGAAATTTGCTAGTGCTGGTTTAGAATTTGAGTATAGAAAGTACCTTGATGGTACCAACATCCAAGATCTATGTGCGTTAGCTGATCGGGTGGCTCGCTTTAAGTCACTTTTAAAGGAAAAAGCCCAAAGGAAGAAGTCACTTTTCAGAAATGAGCATCTATGCACTTTCTAGCCATGGAGGAAGATCAGTCCGAAGAAGCTAAGGTATCATTAGTCGAGATCAACATCGACAAACCTTACGAGTGCTTAGCATTAGTGAAGCCCCCGGCAGCAAAACCTGGCTTGACCGGCCAGGTAATTTCATACCAATCCTAGGGGAACACTCTTAGGTTGAAGGTAACCAAGCACTATGGCTTCGATTTGTGCAAGGCAGATCAAATTTTTGACCAGATGAGGGTAGAAAAGGTAATCAAACTTCCGGCAGATCACGTGATCCCGTTGAAGGAAGAGCTGGCCGGCAAGATTTTCTATAAATATCACGCCAAGTTTACACATGCCACGGCAGCATGTGTAACATTCAGGGAAATTGTCCAGAAACTGATTGATGAGGGCAAACTGAAGTTTCCTCAGAAAGATAAGGGTTAGATAAAGATTGACACTCAACCCTTCGGGACGTAACTATGAATATGGTGTCTCTGGGCATTCTAAATCCAATTGACCACCATCCCAAGATAAGGGTAGACTTGACTACACTTTGGGGGTAGGCAGAAGAGGCGCCACCAAAGATGTTGAAATGGTTGTGATCAAAGATGCTGAAAAGAATAAGAGCTTAATACTTGAAAAGAAAATTCAGCTAGAACCAGCTCTCCAGATCAAACAGTCAAACTTGGCAGGTTTACAGGTAAAGCTGGAGGAAGACTCTCGCCAAACTAGGTCGAAATGGATTCTGAATTAAGAACAACCGTGGATGAAGCCCCGTTAGAGAGTCAGGTTTAGAAAGAGAGACCCAAAAGGAGTTCAAGGTGGAAGACAAGACCGGCTTGAAAGAAGCAGATTACAACATGGTGTGTACCTTGCCGACATAATTTGAAGCCCTTTTCGGCGCACAGGGATTTCTTGAAGAAGATTTTGTAGATGAAGGGCTATTAGGGGTAGAAATTAATGATGTGGAAATCCCAGCCGGGGAAAAGGTTATTCAAGTAATCGGCAATGTTGCCGTAACCAAGTCTGGCCAAGCTTACTTTCAAAAGCCAACAGAAGAAATGACTAGCCACCTAAAGTCTTTATATATCACGACACATTTAGAAGGGGTACCGGTTACTAAGGTATTATTGATGGTGGCACCACAGTCAACATCATCCCTTTTGGATTAATGAGGAAGTTCCATAAAATAGAGGCTGACCTTCTGACTACAGACTTATTACTTACTGGTTTTTCCGGCAAAAAGATGAAGGCAAAAGGAGTCTTGCTAATGGAACTCATGGTAGGGAGGAAGTCCTATCTCATGGCGTTTTATGTAGTGGAGTCCACGGCCAACGATAACCTGCTTTTAGGTCGTGACTGGATCCATGCGAATTGCTGTGCACGTGCCATCTTCATCTCTAATCTTCTGGAATGGCGACCAGGTTGAAGTGGTACAGGCCGAGGGAAAGCCCTTTGAGGCGATGACAGGTGTAATGGAAGCCCAGTACTACGATGACAACATGGGTTATTTGGTCTTTGAAGGCCAAGATGCAGATAGGTGCCCAACCAGTGTCACCACAAGAAAGAAGTCAGATCAAACTGCCGAGGCAGAGATGCTCACGACAGTTACTCAGCTATTTAAAAAGAATTATTAATGATAAATGGCCAAAAAGAAATGAAATAAGCTTTAGAGGAAGACCTTGCTCAAAGACTTAAGGAGTATGAGCATGAGAAAAGTGTCAACGCCGAGTTAGTCAAGAGTTGCATAATTCTGGAAGAGTCCTAGTTTTTCCAAGAGTCCTGGGTAGACTAGGAAATTTTGGTGGTCCAAAAACATGAAGATTTCGATGAAAATTTTGGTAGTCCAAAAATACGGAGAGGAAATTTCGGTGGTCCAAAAACACAGAAATTTCAGTGGAAATTTCGAGGAAATATCGATATCGGTAAAAATTAGACAAAAAGGTGAAAATTGTGAGAAAAATAAGGAAATTTTGAATGAAACTTTAAGAGATGTTTATTTAATAAATTATCTACTACTTTGAAAACAAAATTTTAAGAAACTTAATCACATAGTGAATTTAATATGAAATTAAATGAATATAATGCGTGTTGTCGAACACTGTTACTTTGAACTTGCTTATTAATTTATGAAATTTGATTGAACACACCTCAATTTTATTTATACTACAAATTTTAACACTTTATACATTACATGGTGTCATACCCCAAAGTGGAGTCTATTACTTTGAGTATGTGGCAGCGCCAGATTAGTCACCACCCTTGAGATAAAACCATCTCAAAGCCAATGATCAATGTAAGGCTAATCAACACTAGAGTTTGAACAAAATATCAGAGTTAAATTTTTGATTTTAACAAAACAAATGTAACTAGTAGAAGCTTTCCTAAGTAGTGAGGTTGTGAGTTGAAAATGAATTCATGAAATGAGAAAATAGACCCTTGCTTTGAAATTCAATAAGTGAAGCAAAATGACATAAGAGAATTCATTAAACCTTTCAAATTGAAGCCAGTTATAAATTAAAAACAACAAAACAAACAATGAGCCATTCTAGTCCTTAGAATATCAACTAACGGATTTCTCAACCAAAGGATAAAATAAAGGTAAAAATAAGAAAAAAGATTGTTACACACTCATCCATGCTAGAATCCTCCTCACTTGAGGAATGGGATGTTGGTGGTGTTAGGACTTCCACACTTAGAGACTTATCATTCCTGCTACTCTATCCTCCTTCAGAACTTGTAAAATCCACCAAGCTAACCATTTTAAATTCTAAGGGCTTTTGCACTTAATAAACTGTGTTGGGGTCAGCATCACCAATACAGCTGATCATCTACTCTACTAGTCCAAAACATTTTCATACAATTCAAGATAGCTTTTAATTGTATAGGAAAGTAAGGCTTTTAATAAACACTTTTACCAAACTGGCCAGATTCACAAGCATATCAATTTGAAGGCATCCAAGCAATTCCAACAAGTCCAAACCAATGTAAAACATGTGAGACTATGACATTAATACACAATAAATCTGTTTGGGGTCCTTAGAATAAATTATAGATATGTACCAAACAAAAGATAACCTCTTTGTTCTTGGTTCATTAATTATAACATTATACATATCTCAACCGATATCTCAAGTAATCATGAATTAATCCATGAAATGCAAATGCATGTCTAAAAATAAAGGACAAAATTAATCACTTAGTTTAGAACTAATGTTCACTTTTTACAACCACAAACATGGATTTGATCCACATGTTTAGATCAATGGAAAGTTATTTTCTTTTATACAGTTATTATAGTTTGAACTATGTGCTAATGCAAGCTTTGATTATTTTTACTTGTTAAGTTGTTATGCATGTACCAATTGCCTTGTGGAAACAATTAAATTGCTTAAGTGATTTAGTAAGTATTCTCGGATCACATGCACATTTTTCTTTTCTCAATTTTCCCTACATCAACTCTTCTTCTCTAAAAAGACAAACACCATCTCAAAACTCATCCACCATATTCACAACCATTCTTGCAAGAGGAGCTTGGAGGCACTTGGGACAATAAGCTATTTTGAGTATCCTTGGAGGAGTAACACCCCTTGAGAGCTTGGCTTCAACATCTAGAGTTTTCTCTTTTCCCTCTAGCGAGCATCTCCCCCCGACGCCGACCACCTCCCCCAGTCTCTCTATCTCTTCCTCCCGCAGACTCTCTCTCTCCTCTCCTCTGCACGTGCGGCCTTACCACTGGAGGCAGTGGTCCGGCCACTTTCCTGGCTGCGCAAGGCCACCGGCGTGACCCCCAGGAGACGGCCATCTCCCCTCGGCTTTCCCCTCGCCGGCTAGCCTCTCCTGTGCGCAGGAACAGCTCGGGAAGCTCTGCCTTGCCGCCGGCCCTTTTCGTCGATTTCGACCATTTCTGGCCACCGTTGGCCGTGATTCTTGAGTGGTTTTACTCCTCTAGGTATGGGATTTCATTCCCCCTTGGTTTAGTTGATCAATTTTGAGAATTTTGTAAAATTGAAATTTGGGGATTTAGCACCCATTTCGGATTCCTCTTGAAATTTCGAAAATTGATGATGTTGTATGTAATTTTGGACAATTTACACCCCTAGGAAACGGTATTTGATTATTAGAATTGTAAAATTTAAGAAATTTGGACAATTGGTAATATTTAGATTAGACACCGCCACTTTGGGCGGCGACGGCGGTGGTTTCGACTACCCAGCTGTCAAATTCTTTAATTATTATGAAATTGAGGTTTATTTTTAGTTGGTTATTGAGTTTAGATGGGTTAAGGTTGCTGAGACGTGATAAAACCCCAAATTGGACAGTAATTTGGTTACTTTTTCGATACCAAAGGACTCCTAGACGAACCCCGGCTGAGGTATAGCGTGTATAAGGTTTAATTGAGTAAATTGAGCGGATTAAAAAGTTTGGGTGTTGCTGGATTTGGAGCGGGGAAGGTGATAGAAGGCTTTTGAGTGTTGGGCTTTAAACAAAATTTTATTTTAATCGTGAGAAAATATAGATTTAAGCGGAACGTTTAGGTTCACACACGAACCTTATATTTTCGTTGAGCCGAGCCGAGCCTAATTTCATATTTATTTATGTATATTATAGGCAATATCAACGAGGCTCAAAACAACCCGACAAAGGATCGATGTTGATTTCGCACTGTGAGTGGACCTTAGTTTACAAATTATTTTATGAATTTCATATTTTGACTCCTATTGCTAACTTGAGTTTTGATCGAGAAATAATAAATTGTGAGTGGATTGACTTTTGTTTTTCCGAAATGTTTCTGTATTTTAATTCTTTTCTTGAAGTGTGAGTGGACTTTTGTTTTGAAAGTGTCTTATGATTTCACGATTAAATTCATAAATTTAAACGATTAAGAGGTATTTCAACAAGCTGTTATATGTGATTACATATTGAAGATATCTTTATTTAAAGTCGGGCTTTGATTGTTACTTAGTTCCTGAAAGGATTTCATATAATCTTGGAGGTTCATTTCTTTGAATACTTATATTTGGTTTGTGATGTCTTGATTTGAGAAATGACACTTTAGAGTTTGGATTATTAAGAAGAGCATTGAGGGAAAGAAAAGGGTTATTCATTTATCTCAAAGGTAAGTAGAGATTTAAAGAGTATTTTAAAACTGCTGTGTAAATCTCTGCTCGTGCAGAGTGACCTCTCTGTACGAGATTGTGGCCAGGATACGAGCCTGCTCGTGCGGAGTGACCTCTCCGTATGAGATTGTGGCCAGGGTTTGAGCCTGCCCGTACGCGGGATTGTGGCCAGGACATTATCTACAGTACGGGTACGAATATAGTGTAGTTTCATTATTCTTTCAAGGAATTCTATTACAAAAGTTTAAACGAGAAGTTCTTTTTATGCTTTATCTTGATTCTTGGACTTCTACTTTTGCATGATACTTCTATTTAGAAAGTTCTCAATGAATGACTGCATATCGGTTTTATTCATGTATCTTACGTTAAATGGTTTTATGACGTTTTAGAAAAGATTTCAAAAATAGTTTTAAAACTGGGAGATTTTAAAGAGCGATTGTAAAGTCTTAGAGATTATTATTTTATGACTTCTAAAAAAATAAATAAATTTTATGTTTCATATTGTTAACTCATCCACTCACTGAGTTTATCTCACGTTTTCCCATATATTTTGTTTTAAATTTTCCCCCAAGTAGTAGCGATGGTGGAGGTCGAGCCATATACGTCGAGACATAATTTTTTCACTCTCATTCCTCGGACATTGTAGGCGACATGTTCACTTTGTTATTTCTTTTAGCTTTAGTATGAAACTTGTTGTATTAGTAGTTCTGATAACCGCATTTGGACCCTAAGAATGAATTATTTTTATTTGTTGAGTCTGAGACTCCCTGTTGTTTGCGATAGAGGTGGCTGTTGAATTTTAGAAGTGTTATTTACAGGTTTATAAATTTTTGGGTTAGTCCAATTTCAGGGGACGTTCTGCCAAATTTTCAGTATGATTTTTCTTGATTTTGGATCCTACAGGACCTCTCAGAGTTTCAGGGTGGAATCCGAGGGCAGTCCTGTCAGTATGTATATGAACAATGAAACTATATATAAAAGCATTCAAATAGGTTCACTGATTCAAACCAAATCAAAGTTTAAACAAAGTACTCCAAATCAAAGTTTAAACAAAGTATTCCAAACCAAATTAAAGTTTAAACAAAGTATTCCAAACCAAATTAAAGTTTCAACAAAGTACTCCAAAATACTCCAAAATATTAAACAATTTCTCAAATAACCACACTCATTCCACATTATAAGTTATCCACTCCAAATGTTCTTCAAGTGACATTTTCAAAAAGGCCTCTTTTATTCCCAACTTATGAATAAATGCAGCTGCTTTGTAGCGAGTGCGACTATCCAAGTTTGGGGTCTCCTTGATAGCATTCCATATATTGTTCTTGTTCTCTCTTTCCTTTTCCTCTATTTCAATTTTTTCTCTATCTTTTTCTCTTTTCTCCATCAGATTATGCATTCCTCGAATGTCAGTTGCAATTGCAATAATTGAATCCATACCAAGAGAAATCTATTCTAGAACATCGGCTCGAGCACTCATGGTATCAAATGAGCTAGAGTTCCCTTCATACTCACTTCTAGTTCATTTTTTCGGACCACTGTTTTCTAAGGGAACCTCCATATTAGTTTCCATGATATATGGGGATGAAGTATAATGTTCATGTGATGGAGCTTCGTATGACTGTGTAAAACCTTTACATCCATAGTATACACAAAACGCAAGTAATATATATAGATAACCATTGAGGACTGCAATATAACCATATACACGAATACAATATGCATATCACTTACCAGGTGAAGCCATGAACTTGGTTGCAATTCTAAGAGCAGCAGCCTTCCAGTCACAGTAGTAAAACAACCTTTCTCTTGATGGGGCAAAAAGAATAGGTATCGATGCTTTGTGTGACCAGGGACCATTGCTTTTATAGAGTCAAGTAGAATCCTAGCCCCCCCCTCCCCCCTTATCAAGGTGTGCCGGATTCATATCCTCATAGGACTCTACATCTGATTTTTTTGTAGACTTGTCTTGCATATTGTGTTATTACTTAAGATATCTAAGTCTCCTAATTCCATCCACATTAGTAAACCAAAAAGGTGAATGAGTAGTTGAGTTTTCCTAATGGTCCAATTGCTTATGGACTAAGCAACGTTGATCACATAATGATTCCTACAAGGACAAGGAATGTCCACTGAAGTCTTACATTCTCCCACTTGGACAATCATTGTTCCTTATCAGTAACATTACTCAACACTACAAGCAATTTGCAGGTGTGCTGGACTTTGATTAGTCAAACAAGACTTAGGCCAACGTTTGTCAAAATGCATCATTATACATCAGACTATAAGCAGTAACAAAGCCATTTAAATGCTAAAACCACTTACGTACAATCATTGATGTTTAAAAATACATCTTACAAAAGTCATCAAGACAATAAATGAAAATATAGTTTACAAAGCTTCATCACAGTACGCATAATCACTGCATTTGTAAACTTGGTCCTTCTGAAAATTTTGCTTTCCTATATGTAAAACATATGAAAACTTAATAGCAAGATATCTATATGCATGATCAATTAGTGTACAGATGCCACTGTCTATAATGATCTGTAAGACATTGTCAAAATAAATAAATAAATAAATAGGCATTCATGCAAATACCTTTAATGAATGTATACATATAAAACTGAAAACTAAAGTCTAAAACAAAAATTGTTATAATTGAATGAACAAATTAAAATCATGATAGGTCTCATCCAATGTAACACATTTGAAAATGAAATTCAATTACTGAAAATTAAAACGATTAATAGGAATTGTGAATAGCTAGCTCCCATTATTCCTAAAACTCCCACTGAATTGTTGCATCTAAACTCTCAAGAACTCCCAAATGAGCCACATGTTGTTTGAAAACACTAACTGCCAAAGGCTTAGTAAAAGAATCTGCCAGCTGATCATTTGTGTTAACATGCTCAATTTGCAATTCACCAGCCTTGACATTTTCTCTAACCATCAAGTATTTGGTTCCAATGTGTTTTGACTTAGAAGTCCTCTTGTTATTCTTTGAGATCGAAACTGACAGCCCCACTGTTGTCACAGTATATCTTGATGGGATTTGACACTGATTTAATCATCCTCACATCTAACATGAAATTTTTCAACCATATAGCATGAATGGCTGCTTCATATAATGCAACATATTCTGCCTGCATGGTCGAAGTAGTGGTTAAGGTTTGCTTTACACTTTTCCATGAAATGGCAGTCCCTTCAAACATAAAAACATACCCTGTAGTTGATTTCAAACTGTCCACACATCCTGTAAAATCAGAATCAGAATATCCAACCAAATCTAAATCTTGTACTCTCCGAAAAACCAACATGTAATCCTTGGTTCTTTGCAAATACCTTAGAACCTTCTTACCTGCAATCCAATGGGCTTGGCCTGGATCAATTTGATACCTACCTAACATACCTACAGCAAAAGCCAAATCTGGTCTAGTGCACATTTGTGCATACATGACAAACCTAACAAGTGAAGCATATGGCTTATCTTTCATAAATATTCTTTCTTGCTCATTTGTAGGACATTGTTCCTTGCTGAATTTATCTCCCTTTGACATTGGTGAGTCACGAGGCTTGCAGCTCAACATATCAAATCTTTTAAGTATCCGCAAAAGGTATGCTTGTTGTGAGAGTCCTAGAAGAAAATTCTTCCTGTCTCTTTTAATTTCTATCCCTAGGACATAAGAAGCTTTTCTAAGGTCCTTCATTTCGAATGTGTCTGACAAAAATCCTTGGTTTCTTGCAGCAGTACCTAGTTGCTACTTGCCAACAAGATATCATCAACATAGAGCACCAGAAAAGTGAAATCACTACCACTCATTTTGAGATATATGCATTCATCAGATGGATTTTCTAGAAATCCATATGATGTGATAATAGAATCAAACTTAACATACCACTGCCTAGAGGCTTGTTTGAGTACATAGATAGATTTCCTTAATTTGTAGGCTAAATGCTATTATCCTTCCTTTATGAAACCTTCAGGCTGAGACATATAAATCTCCTCCTCTAATTCCCCATTCAGAAATGCAGTCTTGACATCTATTTGATGAAGCTCCATGTCGAAATGTGCCACTAAAGCCATGATTGTCCTGAAAGCATCCTTGCTTGAAACAGGTGAAAAAGTCTCTGTGTAGTCAATTCCTTCCTTTTAAGTGAAACCCTTTTAGTCTTGCTTTGTATCTTCTATGCTACCATCAGGATTTTTCTTAGTTTTAAAAATCCATTTACATCCAATTGTTTTGAAACCTTGTGGAATCTCTGTTAACTCCCATACTCCATTGCCATGCATTGAGTCAATTTCTACTTCCATTGCATCTTTCCATTCTTGTGAGTTTGCATTGTTCATTGCCTGAGTGAAATTGCTTGGGTCAGATTCTGCTCCTATGTCAAATTCAACTTCCTGCAGGTATAAACATAGTCATCCGAGATGGTTGGTTTCTTTTGTCTAGTAGAATGTCTCCTTGGTGCATCTTGAATGGTATGTTGAATCTTAATGTTGTTTTGTTGTGGAATGACATTGTTTGCTTCTTCTTGTGGTTGCAAGATAACTGTATGTTCTGGTATAGGAACAATCTGTTCATATATTGGGAAATTTAATTCCAATATCTCGGTCTGCATTTGTGTTCTATCCAAAACTTCTCCCATCTCGAAATCACTCAATGCTTCATTTTGTGAAACTGCTTCATCTATAAATTTAGCTATGTTCGTCTCCACAATTCTGTTAGTGTGAGATGGACAGTAAAACCAAAAGGCTTTTGATTTATCAGGATAACCAATGAAAAATGCACTTGTGGTTCTTGCATCAAGCTTTCTTTGGTTTGGATTGTAAAGCTTAGCTTCTGCCTTGCAACCCCACACATGTAAGTGCATTAAACCTGGTTTTCTGCCTGTCCATAATTCAAAAGAGGTTTTGTCCAAAACCTTATTTAGAGCTCGATTTGTAGCATAGTTGGCAGTTTTTAATGCCTCTCCCCACAAGAACTTAGGCAATCCAGAAGTACTCATCATACATCTCACCACTTTTATAAGAGTTCGATTTCTCCTCTCAGCAACTCCATTTTGGTGAGGAGTGTCAGGAGTAGTGTATTGAGCTATTATGCCATGTTCTTGTAGGTATTGTGCAAATGGCCCCATGTTTTGACCGGCTTCACTATATTTGCCATAGAACTCACCCCCTGGCCTTATCAGACCTTACAATCTTAATAGATTTTCCAAGTTGCTTTTCAGCTTCCAATCTGAATATCTTGAAAGCCTTATAATGATTTCATTCATTTTATAAAGAAACCTTGTGCCATTATAAATAGTGATTTCATTCACTTTATTTCAAACACTCTATAACCTTCAGGGTTAATATCTTTGGTGTTTGAACTATAGGTTCTCATTATTCCACGTTTATAATGATGTTCAATTCTACTAGAATTGTCTCTTTCTAGTTTGACCAATCATTTAATTTTGTCAACATTTATAGTAAACGTGGTTCCACATTATTATAGCCCATGATGATTTTTAGTAGCTACTATAAACAAAATATATCATCATTATATCAACGATCTCACAATTCTCATTTGCATGCATTAGATATAAATATATATATATATATATCTTTGTAATTGGTACGCATGCCTCTTCAGGGGCTTTTATAGTCTTTCAAAGACTGTCATCTCTTCTAGGATGATTTGTGTACAGAATGTGGATCTTTAAATTTAATTAATTGGGCTTATGTGGACCATTTCATATACTCTCCACTTCTGGGGAGCTAAACTTTGGAAGCTATAGATTTGTCACGCTTCAAGTGTGCAATAAACCATTTTCCGCCAAATTGATGGACTACTATGTTAGGACATCAATCCATGTTGACATATATAAAATTCCATATATGACTTTGCAGTTTTGTTGTATATATATGCATCTAGCTTTCAAATAAATGCATTCACTAGATTTGCATTATCATTCATATCTCATTCCCATATTGAATGGTATGAAAAAGACTAGTACATGCATATTATGCTATTTCACACCGTTCTTCAGAAACGGTCATTTCTCCCTCTAACGGCAGTAAAATTTTCATAAGTGCATATTTAAAAATCAATAGTGTGAATGATTATACAAACTCAATTGCTTTTATAACTTCAAGTTATATAAAGACAAAACATAATCAAGTTTGCAATGCACATGTAGGTATATGAAACTTCTGATTTCAAATAATTCTTCAGCATCTAACTTTAAGTTATAATAAGAATCAATAAATTAATTATGAACAACTATGAACATATATGCCAATATGTTCTAAATTGAAGCTATGAAACTTTTAAGTTCATTAAAAGACATGAAACTTCAAGTTTCTATACAAAATATAAGCAGAACTTCGGGTTCTTAAATCTTGTTAAAGTATAGAACTACAAGCTCATATGAATAAAGGCTTTCTACTTAATCTAAACTTAATCAAGAACTTCAGGTTCATAAGAAAAATTATGAAGTTATGAAAAATTTGAGTTCTAAATCATGGAATGATAGATCAAAGAACTTCTGGTTCAATTTGATTCTATAACATAGAGCATGAAAATCAAGGAACTTCAGGTTCTGACTTGATTAAGTAATGCACATTAAACTACAAATTTTAGTCAATCATAAGAACATTAGGTTCTATCGCATCTCCAATTTTCATCCACTTCTGATAAAGAAACAAAAAGTCAAAGAACTTCAGGTTCTTATTTGACTGTTTAATGTAGAACTACATGTTATGATCCTATTTTTCATGAACTTCAAATTTCTCAGGTTTTAAGTAAAACCAAGGAATAAGGAACTTCACGTTATATGCGTTAGAATATCAATTTCTTTATAAGTTTGATCTCTCCATTCCGTGGTAGGAGGCATAAATACAGTATAGATCAAAGATTTAGAACTTCAAGTTCTATATAAAGAAAATGATATAGCCAACTAGTGTACATAATGAAAAGAATTAATTAACAATGTACAACATCTAATATTTATAGACCTGAACTTCTGGTTTAATCAATATTAGCAAAATATAGATAATATGTTCTCATGTATTTCCAAAACCTCAAATTTGGAGTAGGTTAGAACTTCGGGTTTTAAATATTTGCTCCTCAAAAGTCATAACATGAACATCATGTCCACATTAACATATTTCTGAAACTTCAGGTTCCAGAATCAAAACATGGGCATAAATTTAATTTAAAACTTCCGAGTCTAAAATGTTCGAGCTTTGAACTTCAAGTTCATATGCAGACTTCAAGTCCTTATTTTCTTTATGTCTGTACTATGTTAGAACTTCTAGTTCTTAACAGGATTCATATATTTTGAATTTCATGCCAAAATAATTTGCTCAAAACTTTAAGGTTGAGACTGTAGTAATTAGAATTTCAAGTTCAAAATTATATTTATACTCGAAGCTTTAGGTTCGATGTTTGGGACAACAGGTCCATAAAAAGAATTGTAATAACCTAGTTTTAAAAATAAAGTATAATTTTTGTTTATTAACATTTACTTATACTTATATTTATAAGTGCTTATATTAATATTAATATATATAATTTTTATATATATTTACTTTTTTTTTTTTTTATGTTTATATGTATATTTAAAAAAATAAAAAAAATGTTTTGGGTAAATTTTTTTAATTTTGTTTTAATTTGGGCTTGACTTGAAAGTTGACTTTTAAAATTAGTGGGTTTTTGATTTTGACTTTGGGTTCGTTCGAAAGGTCTCGAGCCTACAAGTCCATAAACGCGAACCGTGCGTGAATCAGAGTTACGGTTTGAGAGATACGAGCTCACTTAAGACAAACCCATAAGCAATGAAATAGACTCATATGTAATTGGCTTTCAGAAACAACACTATTTGATAGGCCCACTTACAACACCATTAAAACATGTAATGAGCTGAGTTCATTAAACATATGACGGGCCCAACTTACACCACACACCACACACTCATGGGCTCAAATGAATTATGATGCATGAAATGCATTTTACCTTAGTGCATGAGCTTTTGATTTTCAATCTTGATGTCTTCAACCTAAGACAAACTCTAATAAGCTAGACTCTTAATTATATCCTAGAGTTTGTTGAATGTGGCCAGCAAATGTAAAATAATTACAATGGTTTTGGTAAGAAAAAACCAATTTATAAATTCCTAGAACTATTAATCTCTCTCTTTGGTTTTCCTTGACAAAACAACCCAATTTGCTCACAATTCACTCAACACATATCCCCCAACTTAAACAATGTTCCTAGCTCAGATATATATATATATACCAACCCAGGTATTGTGTAACGGCCCGACCCAAATTTCACGAGAAATTTAAATTTTTATTCGTAATGGCCATTTAGAGGCATAGTGATAAATTGAATTGTGATACCTCGTATTTTTCAAAAAATTTATTTTAAATATTTTGAGAATTCATTTTGAAAATAAAAAAGTTTTGGTTTAATTTTTTAAATTAAGTTTTAAATTGAGTTTGACTGAAGAGGTTAACTTTTTATTTAACGAGTTTTGGACTTTGAGTTTGTCACTATTACAAAAACACTATATACATCACTAGCTTGTTACTGATACTATAAAAACTGTAACATCGCATTTTGTTTTCGACGATATCTAAACCAAATAACACATCATTAACATTTTTCATGTGATATCTATTGTACTTTTGTTAAGTTTAGAGGAGTTAAGAACTGATGTCGAATGGGTGTACTGATGACTTAAGTTAATCCACAAAAATAAAAATGCTACTGTTCACTCAACTTAAAATGTTTTTTTAGTCTTCCACCTAACCTCAGACCCGATAATCCCTCACATTTCACTCAGAAAACACCATCTCTCCATTATTGCCCTCTACCTCTCCTCCAAGCTCGGCGACCTTGCCGCCGACCCCGACCCCGACCCCCTCGATCTGGCCAAGGCCGCCCAGCTCCACTCCCGATGGGCTAAGCTCTCTCATCAGCTCCTTCTCTCTTTTCTGGATCTGCAAAACCTAGGTTAGGCTTCTTCCCTCTCTCTCTTTCTTTGTCTGTCTCTCTCTCTGGATATGAAAAACCTAGGTTAGACTGATATGGGCTCCGCCGATTCGACCACCAGTGCACCTTCGCCGACTGCGAAGCCCGAGATGGGGCGACGAGGAGGACGATCCTGCAACGTCACCTCTTTTCCCCTTTCCCTCTTTCTCTGTGATTTCTGTGTAAATTTTAGATTTCTGTCTAAATTTTGGCTATTATTTTCTACAGATAATTGATTATGTTTGCTTGAGGTCAGCAAAATCCTATTTTGATTTTTGGGTTTTGTTCTGGCATGTGATTTGTGCAGGATTTGCAGCTTTTTAATTTCTATTCGGGATAAGGAGTAAGGATTTGCAGAGAATGTAAGGATTTTATTTCATTTTTGGGTTCTTTTTTTATTTGTTCTGTATTGTATTTGTTTTATTTGGGGTTTCAAAATTCTGTGTTTTTATTTGGGGTTTCAATAGCACAGCAGAACATGATGAATTCCTTGCAGTCTAATATGGGTTCATTACAAGGGAATTCAGTGAAATCAGTGCAGCAGGTTGCTGTTGGTTCTCAATCTCCAACAAAATACTCTCAGTGCTCCACAATGTATACTTCGACACACACATTGACTTAATGTTCTGCGCGCATCACCATGATTCTTTCGGACTCTTGTGTTTTCTCAGAATCAAATCTGATATTTGGAGACATTATATCTTTGACTTTATTGGCTGACAGTTGTAGCTTCTCTTTCAATTCGCTTTAATTTTGTCATCTCTGTTTTTTCTTGGCTACATATGATAAAGAAAACATTTTTACTTGTGAACTCCTTTTTTATTTATACTTATTTCTAATTTGGTAAATCTTATAAAAATATTAACTCTAATTTGGTAAGTATTTGTGGAATCTTATCTCGCGAATAGAAAATAGGAGCAAAATCATATTTGAAGTGTCTTTTATCCCTATTGTGTAAACTCAAAGACAGTAGACTGAGAAATTGATTTAACTTGATTGATTATTATTGACTGAGTTGAAAACAACTTAAAATAGAATAAACAAAACTGACTTAGCACATAACTTGGAACAACACGTTCCATGACTAACAGACTTTCACCACTACTGGGATATCCCTACAGACTAGGAAACAACCAAACAACTAAGTCCCATAAGAATAGGATAACATACACCAACTTATTCAATAATTAATAAGTAAATAATAATAAACTTTAACACCCTCCCTTAAACTGAATGTCCTTCAGACATCAGTTATAAAGTAAAAACAAACTTATTTATCCATCTCAGCTCCCTCCAGCAAGATCCTTTATAGAGCAAACACCCAGCAAATTCCTCAACTTCAAGAACACAGCTCTTTTGAGAGGCTTGGTAAACACGTCTGCAATTTGGTCTTCACTTCTACAATAAACCAGATCAATGGTGCCATCTGTACACAAATCACGTAAGAAGTGATACCTCACATCAATATGTTTGCTTCTTCCATGTAGAATATGATTTTTTGAGAGTTTGATGGTTGAACTGTTGTCACAAAAAACTGGTGTAGATCCTTGCTGCTGGCAGTGTAGTTCTCCAAGTAATCTTCTCAACCATATCGCTTGACAAGAACATGAAGCAGCAGCAACAAATTCAGCTTCAGTGGTGGATAAAGTGACAATTGGTTGCTTCTTAGATGACCATGAAACAGCCCCTGAAGCCATCATAAACACATAGCCTGAAGTTCTTCTTCTATCATTTGGATCTCCAGCGTAATCACTATCAGTAAAGCCAATTAAACATGACTTTGACTTTGCTTCCTTTTTGTACAATATCCCAAAATCCATTGTACCTTTTAAATACCGAAAGATCCTTTTTGCAGCAAGGAGATGAAGTTTTGTTGGGCACTCCATGTAGCGACTAATGAGGCTCACAGCGTGCATAACATCTGGTCTTGTGGCTGTCACATACATTAAGCTTCCTACAATCTGCTTGTAGAGTGTGTTGTTGACCTTTTCTCCTTCAAGGTCCTTCATTAGCTTCATTCCAGGTTCAGTTGGGGTGCCTACTGGGTTGCAATCCTTCATTCCAAACCTGTCCAACACTTCCTGAACATACTTCTTTTGTGAAACAAAAATGCCTGCAGCAGATTGTTCTACTTCGATGCCAAGGAAGTAGTTCATCAGTCCAAGATCTGACATATCAAATTCAGTCATCATGGAATTTTTAAAAACATCAAACATAGCCTTATCGTTTCCAGTGGAGATTAAATCATCTACATATAAGCACACAATTAACATCTTTCCACCATCACCAACTTTAATAAAGAGTGTATGCTCATATGGACACTTTTTAAAACCTTCTTTGATGAAATAAGCTTCTATACGACTATACCAAGCTCTAGGTGTTTGTTTAAGCCCGTAAAGAGCCTTTCTCAACTTGTATACCTATTTTTCCTTCCCTTGTTGCACAAAACCTGGTGGCTGGTCAACATATACTTCTTCTTGCAATTCGCCATGCAAAAATGCAGACTTCACATCCAATTGAAAAATGGACCAAGAATTTTGAGCTGCAATGGAGAGGACCAATCGAATTGTATCGAGTCTTACAACCGGAGCGAACACTTCTTTGTAGTCAATACCCACTTCTTGCTTATAGCCTTTAGCCACAAGGCGTGCTTTGTATTTGTCAACTTCTCCATCCTTATTCAGCTTTGTTTTGTAAACCCATTTGACGCCAATCGACTTCTGCCCTTGTGGAAGGTCTGTCAACTCCCATGTATTATTTTTCGCAATTGATCTGATTTCCTCATTCATTGCTTGTTTCCATTTCTCCTCTTTGAGTGCTTCTTGGAAAGCTATAGGATTAGAATCTGAAAATAGAGCAAGATAGGTAAGTGGATATTCATCAGAGTGATCAATACCATCTACCTCATAGTCCATCATCCATGCTGGTCTTTTTCTCGTGCGTGGGGGCCTTGAATCAGCCGTGGAAATAACTCCATATGTACTTGCTTGTGGATTTGGTATGCTACTGGAAATTGTAATTGATGACTGCTCAGAATTTATTTCTTCTCCTTCATCAAAATCTGCAGGAATGTACTCCTTTGAGCTTTCAACAGCCCATGACCACGAGGATTCCTCATCAAACACCACATCTCGGCTGATCACAATCTTTTTATTGATTGGGTTGAACAATTTGTACGCCTTTGAATGTTCACTAACCCCAAGAGAAATGCACTTGACCCCTTTGTCATCCAGCTTCTTCCTCTTCTCATCTGGAATATGTGCATATGCTACACAATCAAAAATTCTGAAATGATCCACTGCTGGTTTATGTCTGTTCCATGCTTCTTCAGGTGTCATATCTTTGACAGCAAGTGTGAGACAACGATTGAGTATATGAATGCTCCAATTGACTGCCTCGGGCCAAAAACTCTTTGGAATGCTTCGGCTTGCCAGCATGCTTCGAACCATGTTCAGAATTGTCCTGTTCTTCCTCTTGGCCACTCCATTCTGTTGTGGTGTGTAGGCTGCTGTAAGTTGTCGCCTAATTCCATGCATCTCACAAAAATTTGCAAATTCTTGTGAGTTAAACTCTCCACCACGATCAGTGCGAAGAGTTTTAATTACTCTTCCAACATCCTTTTCAGCAAGAGCTTTGAAGTTTTTAAAGGCTGCAAAAGCTTCTGATTTTTCCTGCAAGAAGTAAACCCACGTTTTTCGACTGTAATCATCAATAAACGTGATAAAGTACCTCTTGTTCCCATTGGAAGTTGGGTTGATGGGTCCACAAATATCTGAATGGACTAACTAAAGAGATTTGCGAGCTCTCCATGCTTTCCCCTTTTGAAAAGTGTCTCTATGCTGCTTGCCAACAACGCATTCTTCACAAATTTGAGATGGACAATCAATTGGTGGAAGTCCTTTCACCATACCTCGCTGATGAAGGGTTTTCAATCCATTGAAATTCAGATGTCCATAGCGGAGATGCCATAGCCATGCTGTATCCTTCACTTGAGCAGAGAAACATGACTCAGTCACACTTTGGATATGCAACGGAAACATCCTGTTTGCTGACATGCTAACTTGTGCAATAAGCCCCTTCTTTGGATCATGGATTTGACATGTTCCTGCTTGAATATTGATCACATAGCCTTTTTCTTGAAGCTGCCCCACACTCAACAGATTGCTTTTCAAATCCGGAACAAAGAAAACACTAGATATAGTTTGAGAAGTGTTATCTTTGGCCCGAATTTTAATATTGCCCTTGCCCATGACAGAAATTGCAGAATTATCTTCAAATCTTACAGTGGTGCGACAAGACTCATCCAAATCAGAAAATGCTGACTTATTACCACACATGTGGTTACTGCAACCTGTGTCTATATACCACACATCATGGTGAGTGTTTTCAATAGTTTGGCAAACCATCAAAAGAGTAGCTTCATCTTTTTTTTCTATAAAATTTGCCTTTTCACCTTTATCTTTGTTCAAATTTGTTCGACACTCAGAACGATAGTGGCCATACCTGTGGCATCTGTAGCATTCAATGTTTGTGTAACGACCCGACCCAAATTTCACTAGAAGTTTAAATTTTTATTTAACTTTGGTTTCAAAAGGGTTTCAAGGAAGTTTAGTTTTACGCGACCTTGGAAATTTTTTTAAATTACTTTGGGAGTTTTTGAGAAATAAATGTTTAGGATTTATTTTTAAACTTTCGTTTTAAATTAGACTTGACCTCAAAGTTGACTTTTAAAATTAGTGGGCTTTCATCTTTGACTTTGAGCACGTTGGATAGGTCTCGAGTCCACGAGTTCGTAGACACGAAGCACGCGTAAAACGGAGTTACGGTTTGAATTTTACAGACGAACAAAGCATGGGGGCATTTTAGACTTTTGCGTTACATAGATTGTTCTAGAAAGACCCAAATTTGTATTTAAATTACCTATCTCTCTCTCTCTCTCTCTCTGGGGGACACACAGACTCACGCACACACACCCCCCCCCCCCCCCCCGAATTCTCTTTTCTCTCTCTGGCCGATCATCTTCTCCGGCAAGGACTCCCTCGCCCGGCGACCGGAGGCGGCGAGACCTCCACCCAGCTACTCGCCGTCCTTCTCTCTCCTTCCCGGCGTCTCTCCTCCCTAGAAACCCAGCAGAAAACCCGAAACCAGAGCCAACCCGATTTGGGACTTCGGCGGAGATTCGTCGATCCCGGCGGAGTTGGGATGCCGGAGAACAACCAGTCGCTTCCGCTCGACATTCCGAGCAAGGTGGTACCCTCCTTTCACACCGAAGATAACCCACGACTGAGAATCGACGATTTAAAGCCGACGGCTCCTTTCCCTTCTCCGACGACTCCTGCGGCCGATTGCCATGATTCAGGTATCAATCTTGACTCTCTCTCTCTCTCTCCTCTACGCATTGGTTGGGTTGGATTGGCCCAATTATGTTAAGAATTGAAAACCCAACTCAGCCACTAACGGGCACAGCGAGCCTCGCCGCGTGTGGTGGCTGGTTTGGACTCCCTTTAATGTTTTTTAGTCTTTCTTAAGTTCAATGAGCCTATTGGAGTTAGAATTAAGTTGATATATTGTGATTAGGTTAAAAATTAGTTTTCGATAGCCGGCAGAAGTGGCGGCAGTGTCGAAGTTCGGCCACTCCGAGACCATACGGCCGCTAAATGGAAATTGGGTTAGTTAATTGGAGAATATATTGATTGTGAGTTGATTTGTGGGCTGGAATTGCAAAATTTCCGACAGTTATTGAACCGATTTTGGTTTATCGGTTGAATGTTGTGAAATTGGACAAGTTGTGAGAACTTCGGAAATAATTGTGACATTTGGTTGTTTGGATAGGTTGGGTATACTTGAGGATCTCAACCTTTAACGGAATCATAAACCGAGTCGCGAAGGATATGATACACGAGAAAAGTATAATTTCTATTTGTCTAAATTTGAGACATTTCTGTTTTATGAGTGGATCGACTGGATTAGATTTGACTTGGGTTAATTGGTTTTTAATGATTGAAGGATCTAAATTATTTGAAGAGCTTAATTATGAGATTAATCGGCTATCACAGTGAATTGGATTGATAATTGGGTGACTTGGTATCATGCTTGTTTGGTATTGAATTAAGTTAACTTGAGACAAATTTTAGACTTTCGAACAGTACAGAGGGACACTTCGGTTGTTTCATGCAATTTCAATTGACACTAGTTTTCTCGACTATTAAATTAGATTTTTCTCACTGTGAGTGGACTTAGTTTTATAAATGTTTTTATGAAGTTTCAAAAATTAAACTCTTATTTGTTGCCTTGAGTTTTATTTGGATTCATGAGATGAGCATATAAATTTATAATGTTTGGGCTTGACATTTGATTTCCTGGTTTTAAGAATTATATTATTTTGAGACGATTTATTAATTGCATGATTTGAGGATTTGTGAAAAGCTTAAGAAATCGTTGATTTTATCTATTTACAAGAATGGTTTTAGAAAATGGCAGAGCGATTTTCAAATCGCCATATAAGTACCCTCACCCACAGGTACAAATACAAATAGGTCTTTGGGCCGTGTGCCGGGATGCCTCGCCCTTTGGGGGTAGTCTACGTGCACATACGACACTTTGGCTTGTTGTACGACGGCGATTCGACGGTACAAGGGCCACCGTATGTCCACTTGTATGACGGCGATTCGACGGTACAAGGGACATCCTAAGTCCACTTGCATGACGGCGTTGCGACGGTGCGGGTGGAAGGGCAATCTACGTGCACGTATGACACTTTGGCTTATTGTATGACGGCGATTCGACGGTACAAGGGCCACCGTATGTCCACTTGTATGACGGCGATTCGACGGTACAAGGGACACCCTAAGTCCACTCGCATGACGGCGTTTCGACGGTGCGGGTGGAAGGTTATGTAGACGGTCCACTTGGTGCGACGGTCTTGTACGGTACCAATGTGGAGCCTGTAAATTGGGTGCTTATATGGCCAACGTTTTTACTAAAAAATTTATTAGATAAAAATATTTTTAGTTATTTTCTATCAGTTCAAGACTCAAAAGAGGTTTTAGCTAGAAATTTTATAAGATACAGCATTTCTATTACTTCCTATTATTTTCTTTGATTAAAAGGAATTTCAAGTTGAAATTGTTATATAGAAACTTTTTGTTGGAATTATGTTCATGATGTAAGGTTTGTTAAGTTGTGAAAGAGTTCATTACAAAGATGTTTTCAAATGATATTCATTTTCAGTTCAAATTGGATATTTTTCAGCCCGAGCAGTTTTGTAAAGTGGTTTTCAAATGAAAGGTTTTGAAGTTTATTTTGTCCACTCACTGAGAGTTTTCTCACGTGTTATTTTTATGTTTCCCCCAGGTAATAGCGATCACTGAGGTCGGACCGTACCACGTCGAGGCATTCGAGTTATTCATCTCCAGCTTATTGGTATAATAAGATCAAGGTTTTCCTTGTAATAAATAAAATGAGATATGATTGTATAGTGGATTAGATATGCTCTGATTAGAATTGTATTACTTGTTGTGGGTCTGAGACATTATTATTTGGTTGTGGTAGAGGTGGTTGATATGTTAGAAGTGCTTTTTAACAGGTTTGAAATTTCTAGGTTAGTCCATTTTCAGGGGAGGTTCTGCCGAATTTTCGGTAGGATTTTCCTTGAATTTGGATTCCCGCAGGACCTCTCCGGGTTTCAGGGTGGAATCCGGGGGCGGTCCTGTCAGTTTGACTTATCGAACCTTGAATCTTGATCATGTCTTTTGCCTCTACTTTGGGAATTAGGAGTGGAGTGATCTTCTGACTTGTTGTGTCTGCCTTCTCTGTTGCCATCATTATTTCTTCTGCCTCTACCCCTTCCTCGGCCTCGACCTCGACCCCGACCTGAGCCTCTGGATGTTGGGGATTCATAGTTGGTAGAGACCTTCAGAGCTTGCTCCTCAATGGTACTGCGAGTGATCTTCCGTTCATGTACCAGTAAGAAACTTTGGAGTTCATCAATTGAGAGTTCATCAACATCATTTGATTCTTCAATCGAGCAAACAATATAATCAAACTTTGGAGTCATAGACCGCAAAATCTTTTCAACAATGGTAACATCTTCCATCTTGTCGCCATGGATCCGCATCTTGTTTGCAATTGCCATTGTTCTGGAGAAATAGTCATTGACAGACTCTCCCTGCTTCATTTGAAGAGCCTCAAAATCTCTTCGGAGTGTCTGCAATGCAGAACGTTTCACCTTTGTTGAGCCTTGGTACTTCTTTTTCATGGAGTCCCAAATTTGCTTCGAAGTGTCTTTTTGAAGAATTGTCTCTAGAATTGCACGATCTATTGCTTGAAAAAGATAATTCTTCACCTTTAAATCTTTCAGCCGTTGTTCTTCCAAACTTTTTTGTTGAACTTCTGTCAACACTGCTCCATTTCCTGGTTCATGAATGCCGGTTTCCACCAAAGTCCAATACTCCTTGGATCTCAGGAAATTCTCCATTAACATGCTCCAATGATCATAGTGACCATCAAAGCGAGGAATTGCAGGTTGCACAAAAGTTTCTGATGCCATGAGAGTTGCTGCTGCAATACAAGAGTGAGTAGAAGAGAGCTGCTGCTCAGTGAAGACTTTCTACACGACCTCTGTTTCTTTTTCTCTCTGTGGCTCTGATACCAAATGTAAACTCAAAGACAGTAGACTGAAATTGATTTAACTTGATTGATTATTATTGACTGAGTTGAAAACAACTTAAAATAGAATAAACAAAACTGACTTAGCACATAACTTGGAACAACACGTTCCATGACTAACAGACTTTCACCATTACTGGGATATCCCTACAGACTAGGAAACAACCAAACAACTAAGTCCCATAAGAATAGGACAACAGACACCAACTTATTCAATAATTAATAAGTAAATAATAATAAACTTTAACATATTGGTTGTGAGAGATTCAGGTTTTTAATTCATAAGTATGCTTCAATTGATTTATAAAGAGATTTTTGGTGTAGGTATATGAATATGCTGCTTCATGGATATGTTGGTTGCTTATCAGATGTAGTTTCCTGTGTTGTATTATCTACAATCTTTTCCATGAACAATTATGTCTTGCTTTAGCCTTGTAGCTTCTGGTGTGTGTTCCGACTGTTCATGTCGTATCAAATGCTTTTTTTTTTTTCAACAATTTTAACTACATCTTGCTGAATAGTTTTCCATTTTCCTTGAATAATGTTCAGAATGTAATGCTTTTCTGAATTATTACCCTCATAAGCAAATCTAGTATGCTTTTTTTGTGCAAGTATTGACTTATATTTGTTGCATCTCTAGATTCCATATCCCAGACAGTAAATGCAAATTTTGGTGATTAGTAAGAGGAATTCTATCAAAAGGTAAAGATTCCCTGACTCCTTGTCAATTAAATGGTCCTCACATTCTTTGTTTATTTAAGCCTCCTGCACTTGATCAATCACACACTCACAGAAGCACTCACAATGCAGACGAATAAAAGAGAGAAAGTGAGAGAAGAAGGAGACATATATATATATATAGAGAGAGAGAGAGAGAGATTATAGGGCTAAGTCTAATATTCAGCTTCACACATTTTCTTAATTCATCTGGTTTCTTAAGTCAATAGCCTATGACTCTGTTACATTGGAAAAGTAAATCTTAGCCAACATCAACCTAAGGTAATGTCAAAAGACCAAAATAGACATAGGAAGTAAAACCCTTAAACATAACAGGGCATTAACATTAACACACATATGATATAAGATTAGAAAGAAATTGAAGGCAGGGTTTTTGGGGTCTGGCCATTTGCAGGTTTTTGTCATATTTTTGGTTCCTGAATGTATAATTCAATTGATAATGGAAAAACTAGTTGATTGAGCTTTGTGTTCAGTTGGCCTATTTTTGGTTCTGTAGCTCCCATTTTCTACTTGCACTATTTCCTGTTTTTTGGGGCAAACTCAGATGGTGTTTTTAAATGTAATGCTTAAAATTGCAAATATGTGGAAGAAAAATAGATAATGGAATAAGAAATGCAAGCCTAGATGAGCTAATAACTATAATGAGTCATAACTTCTTTGACATCCTTATTTACAGAGCATGTCCCCTTCCTTTTAATGTTTGGTAGTTTTTCCTGTATTAAGAAGTTAATATATCAGGTTGGGGAGTATGATGTATTGCTTACCATTTTGTTTTTTCAATGGTTGGGGGTTTTCCAACTAGACGGTAAACCTTTGTGACATGCATGCTAGGATCGATTGAGAGCATGGTGGACTTGCATGTGAGTTTGGAGTTGCTGCCTACTGAAACCGAGCTGTACTTTGGGATAAGAAGCCATAAACTTAGTTGTGAACCCTGTGTGAGCCATTCTGACTTTGTGACTAGCTAGTACATGAGAATTGAATTAGTCAATGTGAATTAGAAATGTGACTAGCTATCAAATTGCTTGCAAGAATTGCATATACTGGCTATCTCATTGATTGATTTGTAGGGGCCCTTTATTAATTAGTATTAATTTTAACCCAAATTGTGACTTTGCTTCTGCAGGCCTTGTTTGGATTTGGTTTTAGCTTGCATGTTTTGATTAACTTATAACATATATGATGCAGGAGCATCTCCTAGGGTTCCAAGACTTATTATTTTATTTAGTAGCTTTTTAATTTTTATTTCCTAGCTGGATTTAGAGTCTAGTTTCCTTATTTCATTAGGTCTTTAAGGTAATTTTACTTTATGTTTTCCTAGTTGGCTAAGGTTTATTGTTTTCCTAGTCAATTGAGGAAATTGTTTTCCTATATAAGCTTAAGGCTTAGGTTGTAATAGACAGTTTTTGGCATAATATTATTCAGAGATTTCTGATGTGAGAGTTGCTTTTGGGTTCCTAAACCCTAGAACTCATCTATCTACTTTCCAACTTTGATTCTATAGCTTTATTCTCTCTCTTTTCTACTGTTATTGCTGGATTTTCCTTTCTATTGTGGTTTTTGCCCTATTACTACAGCTGGACAGCAGTCTATGCTTCTGTCCTCCATCAATATATGTTAGTAATTTATTTAATTATCATTCCAGTTCACTAAAGAGAAAACCAAGCGATCCAGTTATAGCCAAGAAAAGATTGATGAGGTTCGGGTTGAGTGGGGGGAATTTATGAACTTGAATTATGTTTAGACATGCATGTTGGCATTTGGTCCCTTGATATTTTGTTGATATTTTGTTTAGATCAATTTAGCTAGCTAGAGTTGAAATGCCATTATTTTGTTAAGGAATATTGCAGATTTGTAGACGAAGGGTTGCTGCATGCTTATGGAATTTTGATGAGGTGCTGCTGCCATGCCATTTTTTTGTAAAGGAACAATTGGTTTAGTCCAAGTGCTGCTGCCATGCCTATATTTTGTGAATTGTGGCATATTTTTGAATACCAAGTGCTTGAAAAGAAGAAATAGGGTAGCTAAGTACATGTGCTAGATAGTTTAAATTGTGTAATCCCTTTTGGGTTATTTAATTGACCAAGTACTTTCATTTTCATATTGTATGGATGATGACATTGTGGGAAAGAAGGTATTTTTAACTTGGAAGCATTAGTGAATTGTGAAATTGCAAGCAAATAGGTATTTTGAAATTGCCAGCAGGCTTTACCTTTAGGTACTTGCAATTATCAATTATATCACTTGTTTATAAATTAAACTGATGTATACTACACTTCACATGTCACTATTTTTGTAGGAAAAACTTAAACATATCAGTTATTGCACAAAACTGTAATTTTAGAGATAGTACATATCATATTTAAAAAAAATACTGATACAATAGACAAGTTTCGTATTAGTTTAATATGAAAACTGATGTCTACTAATTAAACACGATGTATATACTTGACTTACTTGACTGTATTATATCAAATTAAATTCAAAAACTGATGTGTAATGTAGTCAATCATATCAGTTCCACAATACTTTATGATGATCTATATATATAACATATGTGTTTCACTTACTTTGCTCGTCGGATATTTCATAAACTGATGTATGTTGTCCATCATTAATATCGAATTTAAAATAAATATGATATTAGAACATATATTAGACATCAGTGAAAAATTGATGTATAACTGATGTACATTAGATATCGCCTCTGGAGACATCGGTTGAAAATAAGATTATACATCAGTTTAACACTGATGTATATCGATGTATTTGTAGTAGTGTGTGCTTGTTGGATAAGTTTTGAGCCCACGATTTCATAGACATGTAGCACGCGTTGATTTGAGTTACGGTTTGAGAGATATGGGCGTTTGAAGCGAGGGGCAATTTTGTAAACTGACAAATTGGGTTTTAAAAACCCAAAATCAGATTTTTTTTTTTTTAATGGGATATCTCTCGCTCTCTCTCTCTCTCTCTCTCTCTCTCTCTCTCTCTCTCTCTCTCTCTCTCTCTCTCTCTCTCTCTCTCTCTCTCTCTCTCCCCCCGACCTTTCCTGGAGCTCCCTCTCTCTCCGGCCTCCCTCCCTCGTCGTCCAGCCAGGAGGTGGCGATGCCACCACCTCAGCCCCTTCCTTCTCTCACACACTCTCTCTCTCTCTCTCTCTCTCTCTCTCTCTCTCTCTCTCTCTCTCTCCTCCCCTGGTCTTTCTCTCCCTGACAGTTCTCTCTCTCTTCCCTCCTCTGTGTGCGCACAGCCCCACCACGGAGGCAGCTCTTCGGCCATCTCCCCGGCGGCGCAAGGCCACCAATGTGCCCCCGTCGTGCCTGCCATCCTCCCCAGCCTTTCCCTTTGCCGGCCGGTGCCCCCTGTGTGCAGAAACAGCTCAGAAAAAACCAAGTCAGCCGCCGGTTTCTTTTGCCGATTTCGGCCACCACCGAGCTCCGATCACAAAATCGATGGGTGAGTTTTTCTCCCCCTCATAATGGGCTTCCATTCCCCTAAGGTATTGCTTGTCAATTTTGGGTAATTTGTGAAGTTGGATTTTTGGGTCTATAACCCATTTCGGGTTCACCTTGATTTGGGCAGTTATGACTATGAGTTGGAAGTAAATTGTTTTTCATCCAAGTTATGCAGGTGTTGCCGCTGCTGCCACTGTCGCTTGTGGCGGCGGGTGGAGTAATTTCCTAGTAGTTCAGCCTCCCTAGGATCCCAAAAGCCAATTTTCAGCCCCGGGTACGTTCTTGGTGAATGTTGTGTGTTTCTTAGGGTCAGACAGCCACCATGGGTGGCGGTCGACTCCATTTTTGACCGCTTTTAGCTTGTATTATTTTATGTGAGACCATTGGGAATCAATTGTGACATTTGGTTGTTTTGACAAGTTGGGTTTACTTGAGGATTCCAATTTCAGTGTAGATGGGTTATCAGAATATTAAACCGAATCGCAAAAGATAGGGAAAGCGAGGAAGGATATTTGGAAAGCTTGATTATGTGATTGGTCGGGAATTGATTTGACGAGGTGGTTTAAATAATTATTTGGTGAGGATTTGTTTATATCAAATTGGTTTTGTTTATATCATTTATGTTTATCTTAGAATTGGATTGATAATTGGGTGACTTAGTAATCATGCTTGTTTGGTATTGAATGAAGTTAACTTGAGACAAATTCTAGACTTTTGAATAGTACATAGGGACACTTCGGTTGTTTCACGCAATTTCAATCGACACTCATATTGTCGACTATTAAAGTTAGTGGCACTTTTGTGTTAGGTGGATGAAGCTTCATCTCTTGATTATCGTTAGTGGCTAACAAGTGAGGGTTTGTGAATTGGAAACGTGTTCCGAAAAAGGGGTTGAGCATAGCTCAAAAAATACTGTGAGTGGACTTTGTTTTATAAATGTTTTTATGAAGTTTCATGATTTAAATTCTTACTTGTTGCCTTCAGCCTTTCTTGGATTTGTTGAATGGTGAGTTTGATTTTGATATTAAAAGGTCTATGGTTTCCAAATGATTATTTTTCCAATTTAATCTATTGAGAATTGAATTTGAGATTTATTCTTACTTTAATGAGTTATACAATAATATTCTATAATGAGTTTTGAAGTACCTATTTGAGATTTATTTTTATGTGAAAGATAATATTTTAAATATGGTTTTAGCGTCAACCATTGAAAGTTTTTTTTTTATTTGGATTCATGAGATGAGCATATGAATTTATAATGTTTTGGCTTGGCATTTGATTTCATAGTTTTAAGAGCTATATTATTTTGAGACGATTTATTAAATGCATGATTTGAGGATTTGTGAAAAGCTTAAGAAATCGTAATTTGTAGACTTTATCTATTTACAAGAATGATTTTAGAAAGTTGTAGAGTGGTTTTCAAACCGCCATATTAGTACTCTTACCCATAGGTACATATACAGATAGGTTTTTGGTACCCATCTTAGCACACATATAGGTTTTGGGCCGTGTGTCGGGATGCCTCGCCCTTTAGGGGTAGCTCTGCGTGCATGTATGACCAAGTTTGTCTGCATGTGTATGAAGATTACTCCGCACGTGTGTATGGCCAGGATATTTGTCTGCCTATGCAATACAGGATTCTGCACAAGTGTATGGCCAAGATTATTTGGGTACAATTATGGTGTGAGGTTTTTATTATCAGTGTTTTGAGATATCAGTTTACAAAGATGTTTTCAATTGATATTCATTTTCAGTTCAAATTGGATATTTTTTCAGCCTGAGCAGTTTTATTGTTTTTTTTTTTTGACTATTGAATATTTATTTTGGACGAACGAAGTTTGAAGTTGTTGGTTTCAGTTTCAGAATTTTATTATTTCTTCAAGGTTGATTTCCAGCATGAGATTTTAGTTCAGTATGATATCTTTCAAAAAACTAAATATCCAGTTGAATGATTTGATTTTAAGACGCATATATATAATGATTATTTATTTCGTTTTGCATTGTATCTTTTCGAGATTTCTCCATACTTCATATTTTTTAGATTTCCTATGCAGCAAGAAAGATTTACTGAATTTGAAATGACGTTACGAAATGGTTTTATGAAAATTGTTTAAACTGGGGGATTTCAAAGAGTGACGTGAGATTTTAGAGTTAAACGTGGTTCTAAAGAGTTTTTTGAAAAGATAATTAACCTTTGATTTCATTTCCATAAAATTGTCCACTCACTGAGTTTGTCTCACAATTTCTCTGTTTGTTTTAAATCTTTTTCCCCCCAGGTAATAGCGGTGGTGGAGGTCGCACCATTATACGTCGAGGCATACCTTTCATTTTCTCCCTTGGATATTGTAGGCCGATCTTTCACTTCGTTTAATTTTCTAGTTTCTTAGCGTAACATATTTTGTATTAATGATTTTGATAACCAACTTGGAGACTTCTGTCTAAATTGTATTCTGACGGGTCTGAGACCCTTTTTGGGTGTGGTAGAGGCTGCTGATGTTTTTAGAAGTGTTTTTACAGGTTTTATAAATTTTGGGGTTAGTCCATTTTTAGGGGAAGTTCTACCGAATTTTCGGTAGGATTTTCCTTCACTTTGGATCCCATAGTTCCCCTCCGAGTTTCAGGGTGAAATCTGAGGGTCGTTATGTCATATTAGTACAATTGAAATGTACCTATAAATACTTTTTTTCTTACTTGTTTGATTATTTTTTATTTTGTGGGTTAATGCATTTTTTTTATATTTGTATAATTTAAACGGATATTATCTTTTATTATTTTAAATTATAAAACATAAAAACTAGATAATTTTGAATGTTTTAATTAAAAAATTTCCTAAAGGAATTTATCTTTCATAATTTTTAAAATTAATTCATATTAATTATCTTAATTTTAAGAGATAATATGAGTCAAAATTTTTAAAAAGTCCATTTTTTAGACTAAGTACAAATCTTAGTCTATATTTTCTATATGATTTTAGTCTGAATGACCCTCTAAAATTGGACCTATTTCTAATTAACTGTTTATTTTATTGTGGTGGTTGGAAATTAAAATTCGAACCTCAATCATTATATGTTTTGGTATTGATTGGTATTTTGAAAATCAATATTTAATTGGTCCCATTATATAACATAAACAGGTTTACAACCAGTACTAGTACTGGGCCGTTTCTTTTCAAAACCATTTGTAAGGTGGCAATTGTATTTGATTTGGAATCGAATTATTTCAACTGTCAGTTTCCGCATCTTCTCTCAAAAAAAAAAAAAAAATACGAGTTTTTCTCACAGAAAAAAAAAAAAAACAAAAAAAACAGAGCTTTGAGTTCAATTAATTAATGACGCAACCGGAGAGTTTAACTAATTCCATCAACAAGAGATTGAACTGAGTTCCATCATTGAGAACTGAGTTGAACCAAGTTCCATCATCAAGAACCGAAGGAAGAACACAGGCGGGAAACCTGAGAATTCTAAGGCTGGAGGGGCCGCAATATCAAACACAAGTATAAAAAATATACTAACATTGAAAACCTACTTATATGTTTGAGCTAAATTCTTTTGACCGTGTTGAAAGGAAGGCCCATTAGCCTAAATTACAAGGTGTTCACCCATGGCCTCCACTATGAGCTAATATCTTGTGCCCTGATTCATTAAATAACAAGGAAGCTTCCAATCACAGCCCAAGAGGATGACTGGATGAGTGACCATATATCAATACTCATTAAGGCAGCGTTTGACAGCCTTAACGAGTTCCATCGTCAAGAATATAAGGGTGCGTTTGGTAACGTTTTACAATACGATTTTTCATTTTACAAATTCAAAAAATGACACAGTTTTTGAAAAACACAAAATAGAATTTCTAGTTTACAGTGTAAATTCAGAAAACGACTAAATGGTGTTTTCAGTAAATTTAGAAAACATAGATAACACAGATACAAATAAAAAAAAATTACAATTGAAAAAAAAAAAAAAAAGTGATATGCACCTCCTCCCCACCTAGCCAGACCCACCTCCGGCGGCAGCCCTACCCCCTGCCGCTGCCCACCTCACCCATCTCTCTTCATCTCTCCTCTATTTCTCTATTTTTTTTCTCTCTCTCTTCCCATCTTTCAAAATATATACTTTGCAATCCCTCTATAGTTTCCAATTCCCGCTCCAATAAACAGATCAAGACTCTCCGTAACATCCATGGCAGGAAGCTCACGAACCTTAACAACTTTTACATAGAGAAAATACATATGTTCAACTAGATCATAGGTGCTTGCAGTGTTGTCTCCATTAATAATACGGCCACCAACAACTTTTCCACCTCCAAAGTAGTCGCGCCGGCCGAGGTGGGTTGGGTTTTATAAAAACTTCTCTTCTTTTTAATTATATATTTTATGAAATTGATTAATAATAATTTATAATTAATATCTTTTGTGAATATAATTATTTGATTGTAATAATTGGTTAATATCAAATGTGTTTTCATTATTTTTGTTTTATATAATTTTTTTTCAATTACGCTACCAGACGCTTTCTCATATTTTGAGAATGCAAAATTTAATTTGTCATTTTCATTTTACAATACAATTTTTAGAAAATTGTTCTGTAAAACGTTACCAGACGGGCCCTAATATTGTTGAGACATATTATATAAGTTATATTAATGCAACAATATTAATATAACTTATATAATATGTCTCAACAATATTATATGTCTTCCTCTCAATAATAGCATGTCTTCATTTCATTTCATCATCTCTCCGTTTGCATATAGGGTAGGAACTAGCTAGGAAGACAAAAGTGAGCTCTGCGTTAAGGGTGGAATTAATGGGGGGCAACACTTCTGATAACTCTCAACGTTCACAACTGTCAGGTTCCGCATCATCTCTCAATTTCTCCTATTTTCTAAAATAATAATAATAATAATAATCCTCAGTGTTTTAAAAATCTGGTGATAGCTCTTGTATTTTTTGTTTTTGTTTTTGCCGTTCTTGATTTCTTTTGATCAATCCTTAATCTCTTTCAACTCTTTTGAGTGTTGATTCATTTCTTTAATTAAAGAAATTGTCAAGTTGTTATATAACATTCAAGTACTGCGAGTGTATATTTATAAGGATTAAGGTTATCGTATCCCAGAGGCAGAGTTTCATAACCTGCTTCACTTCAGCTCTTCAGCTCTTCAGAGTTTCATAACATTCAAGTACTGCGAGTGTATATTTATAAGGATTAAGGTTACCTGTATCCCAAAGGCATTCTCTTCAGCTCTTCCTGACGGTCTACAGGCTGGCTTAGGGCACTGTCATCTGCTTCAGCTTACCTGCTTCATCTCTCAGATCTTCCCGTGAGTTTTTCTTCTTCTGGCTTTTGCAAGATTTCTTTATTTTGGTTCTTGATGCTGATTCAAATCAAACCATCATTTTGAAATATTTAGGTTTCTTTTTATTTTTTGTTTAACTCCGGTCGTATACATTTACCATATATGCACAAACTTGAGAAAGACTAGTTTTTTTGACAAAAAAATTTAAAAACACTATAATTTGAATTTGCGTCCTCGTTTGGCCTCTTCATATGGAACGATATTAACATATCATATTAAAAGCCATATGGTTTACACTATTTATTAGTGTAATGATATTTTTTTTAGTAAATTAGGAAAACCACCTTAATTAACTAGCTCATATTTATCCAATTAAAACCCATGTCTTCTTTTTTTCATGTGTTATATTATACCCTTTGATTAGTTTCCAACTTATCCATTTTCTATATTTATATTTTCTAGTCAACATTTTCTTAAATTCAGATTTTGTAAATCTCTTTTATGCTCTCATGCTACATGTTAGATGTTTTCTTCATTGTTTGACTATTTATTTTTGAAAATAGTTATTATTGCTCCTTAAATTTTGGTGCATTTAATGTTAATAATAGTGATTTTACAATAATAAATAACCGCAATAATTACTTTCGGAACAAATGACCTTGAAAAATAAAAAATGAAATTTATTTAAGGTGGTGGCCGGTCGAACAGAAACAAACTCCAAATAATTTATTTATAAATACTAACATATATAAAATAGACTAATAAAGAACCTACACAATTAAATTAGAAATATGAAATAAGAAACTTACAACCAATTAAATTATAAATATGAATAAGAAACCAACAATTACAAAATATACTACAATGTACTTGTCTTGTAAGAATATATATATATATATATATCTATAGTGAACCTACAGTATAATGAACCTACATATATTCTTAATTACAATCAAAGAAATAATCTATAACAATTAAAGAACCTACATGAAATCAAATCATCTACACTAACAAATAAATATAACCTACAGACAATTCTTCTTTATTTGATTAAAGGAGAAGACATATATATATAAGGGATTAAGTGTTTTAATAAATCCATTAAGTTTATGGATTTTAAAAACAAACATTAATTACATAATGGCACGCACAATTTGTAAATAGTAAAAAATTAATGGAATATTGTTATTCTACGTGGAGCAAGATTTTAAATATGGGCTTTAGCTATTATAAAAAAAAATATTAGTAGTGTTAGACTCTTAAAAATATAATTTAATGGGCTAATATCTAAATGACCCTTTTTTTTTTTTTCCATAACGTTAGAGAGGTCTTAAGGGTCAAATTTTCCTTCTAAAAAAAACCATTAATAGGACTTACTCGTGCTTACCATTAAGTGACCTAGCAAATAAAATTGTTACTTTTTGGATTTTTCTAAAATAAAAAATAAAAGCTCTTTAAACCAACATTTATTACAACAGCTAATACATCTTTACACATAATAAACTAAAATATTAGTATAGTGGTATTCTGTGTTGTTTTTTCTTAAGCAAGCATCAAAGTGAAGGATGGACTCACCGGCCAAGACCTGCAGTTTGGCTTTTTTGTTTAGGGAATATTAATTCTGCTCATAAGAGCATCCAGTGGCCAGAGCCATGCTTGTTAAGGGAATATTATTATATTCATGCATTTTGTCGGGTCAGAGTCTCTCTTTCAGACATTCATAGTTTATTGTCCAAAGTATTGGAGAGTTCCGGAACAAAGACAAAAATATATCTGTTGGCGTAGTTTGGACTCTCCTCTAATAAGGAGTAGTTTGGGCCTTTTCTGTTGGCGTTTTTTTTGGGTTTATGTAGTTTTCCAATAAAAAATGTCACGTGCAACGATTTCATCGGTGTACGTGGATCCGAGTATTGTCCTCTTTGATATATTATATTGCCCTCTTTGATCACACATAGAGGTCATCGTTATATATGCTATTATTCTTACCGTTCTTATCTTATCACTAATAAATATGTGTATAATATTTGCAGTAGGTGTACCTAATCGACATGTTATAGGTGGATGTAATATCTTAAACATGTATAGATGCCCCTACCCATACGCAACGAAATAAATATGCCACAAAATTCATATATTTTATAAGATTTGTCATGCATGATGAAAGCAGACAACATGAAAAGTCCAATGAAGTTAGGCTTGATGGCTCATTTCGTAAGCGCCGTTTGGATTCACCGATTTGGATTTGAATATATTTCAATCTATATATTTGAAATTTTGTTGTTTGGATAAAAAAATTTAAATGTGAGAATATCATAAAGGATTTCAATTTAAGAATTTTTCTTATTGTTTGAGAGTTTAGGAATTTACACTAATGACTAAAAATAAAAAACATGAAATGTGATTTTTATTTTCATATATAGATTCAACAATATAGAATAAATATCTAAAAATAGACAGTTACACACAAACTCATGTCTAGCTTAAATGGTTGAGAATTTTATTTGTTTGTATGAGGTTGGGAGCTCAAACCCCAGCAATTACACTTTGTCTTTATATTTTAGAAAATAAAACACGGATCATGGAGATCGGGGGGGCGGTGGTTGTTAGTGGTGGTGCCGGTGGAGAGAGAGTGGTGGTAGGATTTCAAATGCGCCTCTAAAATCCACCATAGATTTGGATTTGTCCCTTCTTTAAATTGAACCCAAAATAGGAGAATTTGAATTTTTTGGATCCTGATCTCAATTTTAATTTTCGTGTTTATATTCTTGAGGATTTGAGGTTTACATTTTTTTTGTTTGAACTTTAAGTTTGAGATTTTTTTTGTTGAATTCTTGTTTGAAAATCGAATTCAATGCTACATACATAATTTCAGTCATTCTTGAATAAAAGTCTCGAGTTTAATTTTCGTGTTTATTTTCTTGAGAATTTTAGGTTTACATTTTTCTGTTTGAACTTTAGGTTTGAGATTTTTTTTGTTGAATTCTCGTTTGAAAATCGAATTCAATGTTACATACATAATTTTCAATCATTCTTGAATAAAACTCTCGAGTCTAAACAAGCCGTTGGTTTCAATTTTAGAAACGATTTCATGCTATGTGTAAAATGTCCTAAAATTGCAAACGACATAAAATACAAGTACTAAATTGGAAAAATTTAAACTAGGAGGACCAATTTAAGCATTTATAGTTTCTATATTTATTGATATTAGGCATTTATTTAATAAATATATTAACTGGTGCAATGAGAGTGTATGTCTCATGGTGGTCTAATGAAAATACTAGTTTTATGCGCAATACTTTTAAGTTGGTCATCAGTTTGTTTGAGGAATGCATACTATGTAAGTTTTTATTTTAATTTTAGCGGCCTTCATTGCAGGTTGGTTCGGTTTCACCCGGTTCAATAAGTCTCTAGAAATAAATAACAAAAATCAGTAGCCAGCAAAAATTACTAACTAATCCTAACTGTGTTTAGATTAAGGAAAAATGGTCAGAATAAGTGTTTTACTAAGGCCTGTTTGGGAGTTTCTGGCAGAGCCAAAATCGAAATGATAAAAAAGCAGTTTTCATAGCTTTAAAATAGAAATATGAATAAGTGTCTTTCTGGTGACAAAAGTATTTAGAAGTGCTTCTTGAGATAGTACTAATAGGTACTTCCTCAAGAAATGCTTCCAAGTGAAGCAAAGTGAGTTTCGAATGAAAATTTCCATGTACTATTTATAATTGACTTTAGTAACCAACGCTATTGGCAAAAAAAAAAAAAAAAAGACTTAGTAACCAAAGCTTTACTGTGTATAAGTACTTCTACATTCATGATTAATTATTTATTGAAATTTGTATTTTAGATACAAACTAGAAACTGTACTAATATTCTAACAATGAGTTAATATAAGTACGTAATTTTAGACATATATATAAATCTCTTTCTATGTTTCTATTATTCTAGGCATGTCATATATATGTTAAGTATACAGCTGTCAGAATTCTAGTGGCTCTAGTTGTTAAAAGGATTACTCAGTTAGAAAGGAATGAGTTAGTTGGAATTGTTGTTAGTCTTGTTAGTCTGTTTCGTTGGTTTTAGCTGGCTCTTGATATAAGCTTTGTGTATTTCTCATTCTCAGTAATTTCATCTCATTAATCAATCTAAGAGCTTCATTTCTTTCTTCTTCTTCATCCATTTTTCCTTTGCTTCTTAAATATTCTTTTGCTTCTGTTCATCTCGTGATCATGGTATCAGAGCCCCTGGCTCACGCTTTTGGTCCATGGGTCTTGAACTTCCCTTTGCTTTTTGCTTTTGCTGCTAGCTTCGACTTCATTTTTGTCTTCGTCTTCCTTTTTGTTCATTTTTCCTCTTCGTCCGTGAGTCCATGGGTCTGATCGTCTGATCTTCTCCGATTGTCTTCTCCGATCATCCGATCGTCTCTGGTTTCTGCAGCGTAGTAAAGGTGTTGTGCTTCGTCTACTGATTTTGCAATTTGTTCAGTGCTTGGTTCTTTTCGCAATGTGGGTTGTACTTTGGATTTTTTGAGTTCTTTAAATTGTGATTGCGAACTTCGTCGTCTGTGTTATCGTTCGTCGTTGGGTATTGTGTCTCTCTTCTTGTCTTTGTTAATTGATCAGAGAAGTGTGATTTCTTGGAGTATGTTCTTGTTTTGTTCAAGTAATTGTTCTGATTTGGGATCATATTGTTCTTTGTTGCTGTGATTGATCCTGGTTGTGTCAATTTCTGATAAATTCTTGACCGTATTGATGTTTCTTGAAGTATTGTGCATTTTCTTGAAGTGTTGAGTTTTCAGGAGTGTTGGAGTGTTGAAATATTGTTGTAAGTGTTGTGAGATTGTTGTTGGAATAGATCTGTAGCCATGTCGATTGCAAGTAGAGTTCATGGTTTGTTTCCTTTTCTGACCTTGAGGTTGAATGATTCTAATTACCTCAAATGGAGTTTTCAAGTAAAAACAGTATTAGGAGGTCATGGAATGTTTGGATATTTAGATGGGTCAATTGTTTGTCCACCAGAATTTGTCCTGGATGAGAATGGTATTAGTACACTGGAGGTTAATAGAGCTTTTACTGAATGGGATCAGACAGACAAGGCTTTGACTAGTTTGTTGATGGCATCTGTTACTGAAGAGTCTATGGAATACATCTTAGACTGTTCTTCTGCTCATGAAGCTTGGATAAATGTTAGGGAGAGGTATAACACTGATTCTCGAGCAACCATTATGCAACTCAAGACTGACTTTCAAACCTTGCAGAAAGGTGCTGATAGTGTTGAGAGGTTTTTACTGAAAATTAAACATGTCAGGGCTCAATTAGCTGCTGTGGGGGTGCAGGTTACAGATGATGATGCTTATGTAGTTGCCTTAAATGGTCTCCCTGATGAATTTGATCCCGTGAAAGCTGTACTGCGTGGTCATCAGGGCTCTATGTCTATGAAGGAGTTTCGATCTCAACTTCTTGCTGCTGAACAAGACATTAATAAAAAGCTTTCTCTTGCCTTGGTTTCTAATCACACAATATCTGCTATGGTTGCCAAACTTCCAGTGCCTAAATTAGGTTACACTGACGGTTCTAATGGTCACACTGATCATACTACTCTTGGTTCTGGTGGTTCTCATACTGGTACTAGTAATTCTGGGAATTCTACAGGGAATGGTTCTCATAGAGATGGTGGTTATGGCAGTCATTTGAGTAATGGGTATTCTGGAGGTTATAATAACAGTGGTGGAAGTTATAATACTGGTGGTGGAGGTTATACTAGTGGTGGCAAATTCAATTCTAATGGTGGTAGAGGTTGGAATTCTGGAGGAAATGGTGGTAAGCATATCAATTGGGGTAACACTAATGTCAATAATTGGAACAATGGGAGTAGACAAGTTCCTGAGTGTCAGATTTGTTCTAGGAGAGGACACACTGCTGTGAACTGCTTTGATAGGGATAGGACATCTCAGAATACTGCTTCCTCTGTTGTGGAATGCCAAATTTGTGGCAAAAGAGGTCATGTGGCTTTAGATTGCTTTAATCGATACAACTATGCATATCAAAGCTCAGCACCACCTCAGACTTTGAATGCTCTTACTGCTCAGGCCAATGTTGGTTTTGCAACTGAAGATGTTTGGATTGCAGATACAGGAGCTACTCATCATATGACAGCTGATCTTACCAATCTCACAATGGCTGAACCTTTTGAACCTGGTGAGAAGATTACAGTTGGAAATGGTGAAGGCTTGGGAGTCAAGCATATTGGATTCTGAGTTGTAGTTGATTGGGTTCTAAGTTGTAGTTGAAGTTGAAGTTGTAGTTGTCATGTGGTGGTTTCTTGAAGTTGTCTTGCAAAGGAGTTGTAAAAAAAGTAAAAACAAAATAAAAAAGTTGAAGTTGTCTTGCAAAGGAGTTGTAAAAAATAAAAACAAAAATAAAAAGTTGAAGTTGAAGTTGTCTTGCAAAAGAGTTGTAAAAAATAAAAAAACAAAATAAAAAAGTTGAAGTTGATTGAAGTTGCAAAGGAATTGTAGTTGTAGTGGATTGTGTGGTAGTGATTCTTGTAGTGTAAAAAATTGTTGGTCAGGAGTGTAGTAATGTTGATTGAAAGCAAGGAAAATTGTTGGTCAGGAGTGTAGTAATGTTGATTGAAAGCAAGGTTGAAGAAGTGGAGCACACAATTCTTGCTAGTAATCCTGTGTCATGGCAACCTCAGACTTGGTCCCCTTGCTGAGGTTGAGGGGGGATGTTAAGTATACAGCTGTCAGAATTCTAGTGGCTCTAGTTGTTAAAAGGATTACTCAGTTAGAAAGGAATGAGTTAGTTGGAATTGTTGTTAGTCTTGTTAGTCTGTTTCGTTGGTTTTAGCTGGCTCTTGATATAAGCTTTGTGTATTTCTCATTCTCAGTAACTTCATCTCATTAATCAATCTAAGAGCTTCATTTCTTTCTTCTTCTTCATCCATTTTTCCTTTGCTTCTTAAATATTCTTTTGCTTCTGTTCATCTCGTGATCAATATATAAGCATAAACTTTGTGCGGACAGTGTTATCTCACTGATTCATAGGTTAATTTCTTACACTCCTTTCTACTTGTGCTTTATAATTGAAAAATATTTATTTTGAGGGATGGAGATGGTGACCTCATTGGGCTATATCCAAGATTAGAAAAATTATAGGGTATAACCGATATACCGCCACGTGGTATAACCGAACCAACGTATAAGAGTATTATTGGACGATGTATTTATATTAGTAAGGTATAGTATTAATAACATTCATTCATACTATAACACAGACTGGTTATACCACGTATCAATATATCGGTTATACAAAATAATTTCTCCCAAGGTTGACCTTGTTTCCAGGATAAGTATGATTACTTTGCCAAAATTTATAAAAAAAAAAAAAACTGAAATTACTTTGAATATTGCAATCTATATTGAATGGTAATTCCACTTAAGTGGGAATTCTTACAAGAACTGACTTGTTTCTTTAATGGTATGTATGTTATCCGAAGAAATGGCAGCAAAACATTTCAACTCTCAACAAGACGATGCATCTGAGATATGCGATAAAGATGCTATCTTGCCCTCTTCACCCATGGTTTCAGCTCCTTGTATAACAACGCCCCTAGACGATCCTCGTATGCTCTCTCTCTCTCTCTCTTTCTCTCTCTCTCTCTCTCTCTCTTCTCTCTCTCTCTCTCTCTCTCTCTCTCTCTCTCTCTCACACACACACACAATTAATAAAACTCAGTTCTTTTGAAATAATGAAAAAAGTTTCAAAGTAAATGACTTTTTTTTTTTTTTTCTCTTTTAAAAATGATCGAATGTACTCAATGAATTGATTTCCTTTATACCGATAACACATCATTTTATATACAAGAGGACAACATTCAACTAAACCTAAAAACTGTTCTCTTGAAGATTTTGAACTAGCTATTAATTTTAAGGCTTTCAACTATCAATTAATTTAAGGGCTTTTAATTAAAAAGCCCCTAGTTTAGTAAACCCGAGGCCCATACACCCCCCCCCCCAACAAGTCATGTGGGACCATAAAATATTCTAGCATAGGACCATGGTTTATTCTAGCATGAGACCTACCCATTCTCATAGAAAAATGAGGGGACCTATCCATTCTCATGGGTACATTGGAAAAGGCATGAAAATATAGGACCCATGGTGTTAGAAGAATACGACCTATGTTTTGAAAGACCTACAAGTTATGGACGTTCTCCAACAACATGCATGCAAAGGGACTGGAGGTATAAATCACCACAAGTTGAAGGATCCATTAAATATAGAGCAAAGGATAACTACCCTCACACTCACTTAGGGAGTCGGATGCATCCGAACATGGGGATACATCCGAACTCATGGATCCATCCGTGCCTAGGGACCTATCCGAGCTCGTGGATACATCCGGTATGCATCCAAAGCTCATGAAGGCATCCAAGTGCGAGCTCACGAAGGTATTTCCATACCACCCGTGACTAATGGGACCTAATTAAGAACTCCTTGTTCTACTAGGAAACCAACGTCCATACGAATTAAATGGCTTGAATCCTCTCCAAACAAGGATTCAAGTACATGAGTCAATCCAATATGAATTATACTTCCCGGTGATTACAAGTCTAACCAACTTACAATCCTAAGGCCATAGGGATTAAATCATCCCCTATAAATAGACTCTCATAAGATCACATAAAGGGAGGTAATTTCAAAGCTCTAAGCCAATGCTCTGAATTGATAATTGATCTTGTTTTCTAACTTGACCGTCAGGGAGCCTTTGACCGACACCGGTGTCACCATACCTCTGAAGGTTTTTCTTGTGTTTACAGGACCCATCGTTTTCTAAGTTTAGCTACTTGGAGATTTCGTGTTACAACAAGTCAAATTAAATCTTATTAGAACAAACTCTAAATATAACTCAATGAAAATTAAAGCCTTAATTGAATTAATTTTTTGGATTTTGTTTAAGATCGGCTTAGGGTATATAGTCTCTAGAACTTGGTGCTAGAGCTGCAAATCCTAAATTCTAAACCCTAATCCTATCATTTTCATATCACTATCATCTCTAGAGATGGAAGCACGATAGATTTCTTGTTATTAATGTTGGTCCATGGATATCTTGTGTTACATATAGTGGAATCAGGACAAAAGTATACTAGGGAACGCGTGCTCCTATTCCATGCTACAAATAGAGGTGACTAGAAAATAGCTAAAATAATCATAGATAATGATCCTTGTATTTTACGTGCCAGTATCATAAGTGGGAGGCAGACTGTTGTTCATGTTGCTGTTGGAGCAGGACATGTTTACATTGTGGAGAAGTTGATGAAATTGTTAAACAAAGAGGACTTGGTCTTGAAAGATCAAAATGGGAATACAGCCTTTAGTTGTGTTGTTGCATATTTTATATACACTATGTTGGGGCATAATTTCTCCGATTAGACAATTTGTCAACAATAAAATTTTCTGATGATTTTGAGCAGCCCAAATTCCATCTTCAATCGTCGTCCGCGAAATCCGTTGGGGGGTGTACCTGCCAAAAACACTTCGATGCTTAAGTTAGAAAAATTCCTTCAAATCCCCTTTGATTGTTCATCATGTTGGTATTTATAGGCTTCATCATGCCTTATTCTTCCTCCATCCCACTCCACGTCTCTCCACTTCCCTTGCCTTTTAATCATGGCCTTAGTGGAGATTTTTGTGGGATGTGGCTGCTGTAGTGGGATTTCTCTATCCCCTCATAAAATAGTTATGTGTCAATTTAAGTGGTCTATAGTTTTGGGCTTGACTTATTTCATCCCTTGTCCAGCCCAACTGGTTTGGCATAGCCTTTTATGGCCCAAAATGGTTTATTCCGATTTATACTAGCCTAATTTGTGGTGTTTGGCCCATGTGATTATTTTGGATCTCACAATGCCCCTTTTTTCTCTCTTCGTACACACTCTCAAGTACGGAGAGAGAAAATTACAAATGAGTACAAAATGATTCGTGAATAAAAAGGTAATAAACGAGTACCTTCTCAAGCTTGCTCCCTAGCCTTTGAGCATGTACATCATTTGTTTGGACTCGGACTCGGACCGATTTCTTCAATCGATACCCTTTGTATCTAACTCCTCTCGATGCTTCCTTCGTAAATAATTCGGTCAGTGAACTGTTCGAAGCTCTTCATGTCCCTATTTTCCTTTTTTTCAAGGGTGTTCTCTAGCCTTTGAAATCGATCTTTAACCTTTCTTCGTGTCACCCCTTAAGGTGTAGGACAATTTTTGTTTATTTCATGTTTTGCTTTTTTTCGAAGGTGAACTTCTTGCCTCCCAAAGTTGTTTTCCTCTTCGAAGGTGAGCCTCTCACCTCTCGAAGTTGCCATTCCTCTTTGAATAATAAATAAAGATGTATGTTTTGTTTATTTTTATCGTTCGTTAATTCTGACTTGTCATTCCTTGCATATTTTCTGTGACACTTGACCTGAAATGTCATTAAAATATGTCTTTCTTGTATGTTTCCCTTTCTTGTATATTTCCCTTGACATTAAACCCAAAATGTCATTGAAATATATCTTTCTTAATTCCTTGCATATTTCTCGTGACATTAAACCCGAAATGTCATTGAAATATGTCTTTTTCTCTTTTTGTACGATCAAAATAAGTTTTATTAATCAACCTTTCCAAACGATCATCTCCCATACCACTTAGCCTGAAGTGAGGGCCCAAATGTTGTAGGGTAATACAGTCATTTTATCAACCTTCCTATCAAACATTTCCATGCCACTTAACCTGAAGTGTAGGTCAAAATGTTTGTAAGATAATATGTGTTTTCATAATACGATCAAACTCGGTCTCAGTCTCGGCCTTTCATGCAATTTAATTAATCAAGGCATGTTATACCAATCCGATAATTAATCCAATAATTAATCAATCAATCATGTAATATCAATTCGATAATTAATCCAATATCTTAGATTCCTGTCTATGCAAAATAATCAAATATCATTCAATTTTTTGAGAGAATAGGATAAGAAATTCTTAGCTACTATATTTTCCATCTAGTTTGTTGAGATTTTGGCCGATCCCACCATATGAGCTATTTGGGATGCGCTTCGGCTATTTGCTTAATTTGATTCTTCCTCAACCATAGTTTCACAATCACAGGTATGCCCCCTGTCCAGCCATACATTTTATGAAAACCGTACCCAACTACTGTTTAGTTTTACCATCGACCCTGTGAGTTGTAAAGTACCCAAATACAAAATACAAACATCTGATATTTCCCTAGCTGTAAACCATGTAACTTACTTCCTGCAATTTATTTTTTGTCATTAAGACCAAGTAAGATATTATCAAAATCATATGAGACTCATATATATCAGAGTTCATTGATGCAAAAATTCGGAAATCTTAATTTCAATCTAACACTTTGTTCTTTATTCCGAGTGTTTTATCCATTCTCGCCAATGTGGTTTAGGTTTCTAATAAAGCCTTTAAACATTTTTATTAACCTTATACAATATCAAAACCTGACCTATTCAAACTGTAACGAGAAATGCATCAACTTTTCCATTAGATACCAGAGAAATTGAAATACTCAGGCTATGAATGCAATAATTGATATTCGGCACATTTATATAGCACAATCAATGATTAGAATATAGAAAATTCTTATCTGGTATATACGGAGGCATTGACCCGAGAGGAGGTGCCTTGACACCATGCCTCCATGCCTTGCTCCTTGTAAAGCTAGCTGCAACTTTTTCGTTATATGCATGCTTCATTTTTGTCTGTAAGAGTGCTGTCAATCTCTCGAATTATTTCCAGACCTTCTCGGTCAGTTCTTGGAATAATTGTCGTAACCTGCATCTAATGACTATGCTATTGTAGCAAAGTATTGCTACATTAGATCAATCAAAGCAATTTAATTTCCTTCATATACATTTATATATATATAAACACCAAAAAATGCACTCCATAAGAACATAATATGCCCTTCGAAGCCCTTGTGTATTTTTTATTTCTTGGCCGGGGAGCCACCTCACACTGACTCTAGTGCATGCTTCCATAGCATCAGTTTTTCTTCTCCTATCTTTCTTCACCATGCTTAATTTCAAAACCATACAAGTAGATTTCGTCAAATATTAAATCAAGAATAAAAACAGAGCTTAAATTTCAATTAGCTTTTTATTCACTCCCTATCTTGCATGTGCATATTTAGGTGGTAAGACACCAATTCTAATTTTGGCAACAAGAAAGTATATCTTCCGTGTTTCATGCTATATTCAACCTTATACCAAATGCCTTTCAATCATAAATGCATGTAATTTCATCTTTTTAATTTTCCGAAAAAGAAGTAAATTGAATCATGTAGCTGCACAAATCAATCACATGCATAGGTTCTTTACCACCAAAAATATATATTCATCATGTGCAGTCATGCACGCAAAATTCTGAGAAGTGAGAAAATTAACCACTTTCCTGATTCAATCCTATCTGAGAATTCTTGCTTGGCAATTTCATCTTCCCAATGCCCTTGTTGGCTATCTTGATAGACATGGTGGGCTGCGTGAGCTCGAAAATCATGTCACTTGTGGCTTTGTTTCGTTTGTCTTACTTCAATCACAATACAAATGTCCGAATGTACAAACATGATGCTTTGATTTCATGAAAGCATATATAACCCAAAAGTTAATTAATTTCAATCAAATGTCTTGCTTGTTTAGAAGCCTTGAGTATGCTGTGTGGGTTTTGGTCACAAGTTTTTCTAATAAATATGCAGAGATTGCATGTACAAAATCCAAAATTTGTTTCAAAACATACATATATGATAAAGCACACCACAGATTAAATAGTTTACCATACCAATCCGACAATTTGAGAGGGTAACAATGCGAGTGGTTTGAAAGCCAAGATAAATTAGCAAATACATTTAAAACAAACTCAAATCTTTCATTTTTCTTCCAAAGCTCTCTTTAGCAAATTCATTAATCAAAAACACATTATCTCAAATTGTAATATCCCGCAACAAGTATAAATGAACATTGAGACGAAGAATACAAAATATAAACAAACTTTCCATAACCAAGTTGAAAACTAAATACGTCATTTCAAATCATAGTACGTACTTTTGACATGAAGTCATGTATGCAAGCATGCTAAAATCTTACTTGATTGTGAAATTTATAAAATCCAAGATACGTGTATTTAATTAATATAAATGATTATTTGAGAGACATTTAAAATTTAAAACTCAAAATAAATTCAAGTTAAGTCAATGAAATTAAAACCACATAGAAACATAAATTATTAAAATTCAAGGTCCACTCACAGTGAGAAAATCTAACTTCAATCCTCCGCCGGATCGTCACAAGTCACGGTCGTCTCGCCTATACAATAACCAATAAAATAAGAAATTAGTCTCAATTTATGTAAATTAATAGTGTGTGTGATAGCCTAAACGTTCCTTCCGACTCACGTTCTTCCTACTAATGTCAGGGTCCATCAATAGGATAAGCCCAGTAAACCTAACTTTTGGCTCTTCTAATTTTTCTTTGAGCTCCTTGCCTCAGTGTTGAAATTCTGGAGTGGAGACTCAAGCCATTACAACCAGTTAGCTCCACAAAGCCTCATATCTCATGAAAACCACATCGCAGAGTAGGTTCGAGTCATGGCCAGTCACGTGAGTGCAAAGATCAGGGTCGCACTCGCAACCACTGTTCCATCGCCTGTTCCATCGCAGTTCGTAGGAGCATGAAGGTCGTGGTTTGATCTCGCAGGCTGGAGCTCCCCTCAGGTCCAGCTTCGTCGCATGGCGTGCGTTCTCTGCTGCCAAGTCAGTCACGCCGGAGTTCCTGGAGTTCTCAGTTCTTCGGAGTTCAGAGTTTGGCGCCCTTTGGGTCGAGAGTGGGTCCATCTCCTCGCAGGCCTGAACTCCCCTCAGTTTGAATCATGTCGCAGCAAGTCGCGAGTTCTTCGCTGCCAACTCAACGCAGTAACCAGCGCCGCAGGTCGAGTTCGTGACGAATCCTGCGTGCATTCAAGATTGGGTCATGGCTTCGTCGAACTTGTTTTTGCCTGTCGATTGCCTGGTTCGAGCTTGCAGCCAGTCGAGTTTGCAGCCATCCACGTCGAGGCTCCGACGAGTTTGGGTTCGCAGCCAGTCAGGAGTTCGCAGCCTTGTCGAATTCCGTCGCGGTTCGGAGATTCTACCTGGTTTGAGTTCGTGGGCGATGCGAGCTCGCAGCCAGTCAATCACACGAGTTCGCAGGCCGGAGTCGGTCTCGTCGGAGTTCCTTCTGATGCTGGCGGTTTGATTCATCACAGACCCAGCTCGTTTCTAATTCAAAGTCCTTGTCCTTTGGCTGATCGTGTATTCCATAAATGATCTTGGCTACTTCAATAACGCCTTGCCGACAAGTCATTTCTGAAAGCTTCAACTCTTCAATCTCTGTTTTAGAAGCCTGCCTTCCCTTTCCGATTGCAGCACCAAAATACCTATACGAAACACCACATATCACCTATATATATATATAGAGAACCAAATGAAGGAAAATAGCATCTCGTGTTTCCCCCGATCATAATACCAATAAACCATCGATATAAATTTGGAGAGTACCTAACATTGCCAAATATTATATCATCGAAATATAGAATAATCATAAAATTCGTCAATTTATTAAATAGAAATTGAGAATCTTCCCTGATTGGGGCCTTGATCTGTGCCCCCATTATAAAGGACATCCGGAGCTTCTCTAATGGCCTTTCGTTCAGGCATTCCCATAGACGGCGCCATTTGTTGGAGCATAATTTCTCCGATTACACAATTTTCCAACAATAAAATTTCCTAATGATTTTGAGAAGCCTGAATTCCATCTTCGATCGTCGTCCGCGAAATCCGTTGGGGGGTGTACCTGCCAAAAACACTCTGATGCTTAAGTTAGAAAAATTCCTTCAGATCCCCTTTTATTTAGATCCCCTTTGATTGTTCATCATGTTGGTATTTATAGGCTTCATCATGCTTTATTCTTCCTCCATCCCACTTCATGTCTCTCCACTTCCCTTGCCCTTTAATCATGGTCTTAGTGGAGATTTTTGTGGAATGTGGCTGCTGTAGTGGGATTTTTACGTTCTATCCCCTCAGAAAATAGTTATGTGCCAATTTAAGTGGTCTATAGTTTTGGGCTTGACTTATTTTGATCCCTTGTCCAGTCCAACTAGTTTGGCATAGCCTTTTGTGGCCCAAAATGGTTTATTCCGATTTATACTAGCCTAATTTGTGGTGTTTGGCTCATGTGATTATTTTGGATCCCACACACTGTAAATCCTAAAATCATGAGTGCTATAGCAGATACCCAACCCACACAAATTAACGATGCAGAGGAGAACATACCTCCAAAATAGGCGTGATACGAAAGGAATGCAGTGAGACAAAACAAATCTCCAATCTTTTTAGCGCAATTCATCTGAAGTTGGGCTTCTACATGTCGTCCCATACCTGTGATGGTAGATTGATAGCAAGATTCATGGCACTAGTCGGAATTCAAAAACCCCCCAATATTATTAGGCTAGAATTGCTAGAATGGAGGTTGATTTGCAGAGTCCCTTAATTTTCGCTTTGACTACGTGGTTTAAGACAGTGGCAAGGAATGTAATTTCTAACAAGAAGGTGTCTTGTTTGTTTGCTGAGTTGGAATGAATTGGGCCGCATATGTTAATTTTGAATGGGTGGGTCGCATCCACTATACTACACTAGAATTGGGCCTATGTCTAAAGCTTTCTTTTTGAGAATGAACATTATACTAATTAATTTCCTTGTTTAGGCTTTTTGAGAATAAATACGAACTTTGAATATTTTTTGTTTTCCAGAGTTCTCAATTTTTTTTATCTGGCGTATGCAGACGATGTTGGACCATATATATCTTGTGTTATATATTGACATTATATATTCATCCTTCATGCATGTTTCAAATCTTTACAGCGGAACCGAGTCAAAAGAGATGGTCCTCCGAAGTCTGCGTGAACCTATTCCTCGCTGTATTAAGAGGTGACTGGAAAGTGGCTAAACGAATCATAGATAAAGATAAGACTATTTTACGTGCCAATATCATAAGAGGAAGGCAGACTGTTCTTCATGTCGCTGCTGGAGCAGGACATGTTCACATTGTGAAGGAGTTGCTGAGAATGTTAGACAAAGAGGACTTGATCTTGAAAGATCAAAATGGGAATACAGCCTTTAGTTGTGCTGTTGCAGCTGGAACTTTACCAGTGGCTAAGATGATGTTACAAATGAATCCAAGCCTGCTGGAAATTCGGGGTGGTCAAGGAAGGACACCGCTTTATTTTGCCGTTTTGTTTGGACGTGGCGAGATGGCGTTGTATCTCTACCCTAAACTAATCAAAGATATCGACCAACGGGACCGAGCTGAGATATTTTTCACTTCTATCACCAATGAATTATATGGTAAATATGCATCTTAACTAATATGTTTTCCCATTCCCTTGCATCTTATTTCTAAAAGAAAAGGATGGAATTCATTTTGGATAAGAATCCTTTATTTAATGAGGTAAAGAATAGATACATCCAATCATCCGAAAACCATGCCAATAAGTTAAACCCAAATGTTTTTAGTGTTAAATATTATTGCGTCTGTAAGGATGAAAGACTTTAGACGTCTGAGTTTAGAGCTCGTTCAAATGCTCATCCCTTTACCATTAATAAGTCACAAGTGCAGATTTTGTTCAAAAGCACTCACTCAAATTAACAAAATATCTCCGTTGCTTTTTATTATTCAGTATTAGCCTTGAAAGTTCTTCACGACTACCCGGAGTTTGCAGTGGCTTGTGACATGAATGGTGAGACGGCATTCCATTTGTTGGCTGGGAAGCCTTCAGCATTTGCCATCAACAATTCAGGAATATGGAAAAGCTTCATTCACCCATGTAATTCTCTCCTCGTTGCATCTTAAACTTCATTTAATCTTTCCATTCTAGTCAAGTTATATTGTGTTTATGTCACATGATTTGATGTTTAGGTCAAAACTAGACAATAATACTCGGACTCGTGGTACATATATGACCAACACTAACATAAATCATTTTTTAATTTTGTCCATGTTCAGGTTGACTTACATGTATTGTGAATTAGAAATTGGTCACTAAATTTCTCTTATTTTTAAACAAAACCTATCACTCATACACTCATAAAATAAAAATATACATAATCTTGTTGCTAAGAAAACATAAAAAATAATCGTATAGTTGTGTAAAAATTCATACAATATCATATCAACAAAAGGAAAATTACTCATTTTTGTAATTTGATACAAGTTAAACGAGTTTGTAATGTCGTCAGCAAAAAAAAAAAAAAAAAAAGGAATGTATTTTTATATACGATACAAATTAAATGAGTTTGTAATGTCTATTGGGTACGTTATTAGTGTTTGATATTAACCCTGCATGTTTATTATTTGTGTAATTAAATCGTGTTATTTACTAGTTTGTGTCAAGTAATAGATAATTTTAACTTGTCCCAAATTGGCAGCCTCATCAATCAGTTACAAGCATTTCATAAATTTATATTTGTTTTGACTACACAATATTTTTTATTTGGAATTACGGCTAATATTTTTTTTTTTTGAAAGTTGAAATATTTTCATATTTACAAAATATAGATATTTTTTCTTTTTCATCTAGAGAATGAAGAATTTAAATTTAGAATATCTTCTCATATTGGAAAGATAAATACCACTAAACCAATAACTATTTCGTATAGAATAGAGACATTAAAACTTAGATTATATTTGACCTTAGCGACTTGAAAAAATAGAATATTTCCATTATAACATTGGCTTGTAGAATATATGTTGGAAATCAAATTCAAGACTAACTTTTTTTTGACTTGTTGCAGGCACAGATAAGGGAAACGGGAAAAGAACTCCCGGCCTTCAATTATTAAAAAGCCTTTTGAAGGAAGTTTTAGGGAAAAGTGACAGGACGATGACCGACATTATAAGAAAGCCTTCACATGCATTATTTACCGCAGCAAAATTAGGAAACTTTGAGTTTGTGGCCGAGCTTGTTGACTGTTATCCTGATTTTATATGGGAAACAGATGACTGTAATCGGAGTTTGTTTCACATTGCAGTTATGTACCATCACGCAAATATCTTCAATTTGGTACATAAGTTCGGTTTATACAAGGATATCATACTCTCTTACAAAGATAATAAGGAGGATAACATTCTGCATTTAGCTGCAAAGTTAGCTCCACCACATCAAATGAATACCTGGTCAGCACCTGCCCTTCAAATGCAACGAGACTTATTGCTGTTTAAGGTAAACATCCTTTTCCTTTTTCTCTCGTTTTTAGTTTCTAGTTTTTTATTTTTCACTTGTATCTAGGGAATGGGAAGTAAGACTTGAACTCTTGTCATAAGTGTTGGATAAAATGCTCTACCGCTAAAGCTACTAGTCCACACACACACACACAAACTCTCTCTCTCTCTCTCTCTAAAGAAATATAGAGAGACATTCTAAGATACTTATCAATTTGTTTGATTGTGTGTGTACATATATATATATCCACACAAATTCTCTCTGCGGAACATCCATTCTTTAGAGAATTTTTATGATTTTTTATTCAATATTTGACAAAGTTCACCATTTTGGCGTATAGGGTTCTATATTTTAAGGTATAGAATTATTGTTCGAGGTTATATTTTAGATTTTAACTTTCCAGTATAGGGCAGTGGCCCAAAACTCGAGAGTTAAAATCCAAAATTTAACTGAGGAATGAGAGCTCAAATTCATGAGAGTTAAAACCGAGGAACGAGTCTTAATTGACGATTTATACCCTAAAATATTAAATCATGTCAACAATAAGATCAAAAGGCGAAAAAAAGCCATATAAAATATGCATCAGTTTTTTAATTAAAGAATGGACGTCTTGCAGAGAAAGAAAAGTCATATATATATATATATATATATATAGGTCCCTTCCATTGTGGGATCCCTTTGGAGCCCATTCTATATCATATTTCAATTATCCGAATCGTTTATTTTGTAGGTCTTTATTCCAAAATCATCTAGACAAAAACTTAGACAAATTAGAAACTACTAAAATATCTGATTTTGATCAAATAAATAGACGAACAATCTTTTTTCGATAAATACTTATAATGGTGACAATTTAATCAACGATTAATGTTTTCTGAGTTACCTAATTTTTTATAAGAATGATCATTCAATGGAGACAAAAAAAATAGAAGGTTCCGATCATTAAAGTATAATGTGGAGTGGACGCTACAAGAGATCTTTTAAATAAGCTTATTTAAGAGATCCCTTAATGGAAGATGCCAATATATACAAAAACATATATATGATATCTCTTTCTTAAAAGGGATCCCTTTTTACTTTAACCAAAAGGGATCACATTATTTGAACTATCTCACATCATGAACCAATAATATGAACCGCTTAATGTTTAGATGTACATTTAAAAACCACTCTAGGAATAATTAGCAATAATGGAACTTGTTTGACCATTTGATTATATCATCATGATTATTTCACTGTTTATCGAAAATAATGTGTTCGTCTGTTTATTTGGTCATAGTTAGATGACCAAATGGATCAGATTTAGTTGATTTTTTTAAAATGATGATTATTGAGTAGGGACCTAACAAATAAACGGTTTGGATAATTATATTGCGTTGAGGGTTGGACCTGCATGCAATCCCAATTTATACTTAAAAGGGAATCCATCTTAAGGAAGCTCTTCCATATATATATATATATATATATATATATACGTATAAGGGTCCTTCAAGTGTGGATGATCTTCAGCCGATCCTCCCTTGTATTATATGCACAAATTCTATGTGCAGGACGTCCATTCTGTACAGAGAAAGACTATATATTTATAGTCATGTTCAAGTGAGGATGCATGTGCATATATATATATATATATATATATATGCATCCTTACATAGTTAATTAAAGAACGGACGCATATGTTTTATGGTTTTTTTAATTTTCACCATTTGATCTTAAACTTGGCAGGATTTAATTATTTAGGGTATAAATCATCAATCGAAACATATTTTTTGGTTTTAACTTTCATGATTTTGAGTTTCTGTTTCTCCCAAAACTCGAGAGTGAAAACCTAAAATATAACCTCGACCAATAATTCTACCCTAAAATATATATATAGAACCTTATACCCTAACATGTTGAACCATGTAAAAAATGGCCTAAAAATGACAAAATGTCATAGAAATACCCATGTTTGTTCTTTAGATAAAGAACGGACATCCTGTAGAGAGAATTTATGTGTATATACAAACACACATATGGTATTGGATGGAGCTTCTATTATGGGATCTCTTGAATAAGGTTTTTTGAAGGATTCCTTAGTGGAAGTTGTAATTAAAATATTGATAATTACAATTTTAATTAGAGATAATTAGGCTTAAGTCTTTTATAAAAACAGTTATTCGATGAAGACCGAGAGTGTTTTAAAATTTATAAGAAAATTTTTTTAATTCATAATAAAGTTCTTTAATTTATAAGAATTTTTTTTAATTCATAATAAAGTTCTTTTAATTTATAAGAAAATTCTTTGAATTCATAATAATAGTCTTCCCTCGATTTGAAGGGTATTTCCCCTCCTAGGGTGTAGAGTGGGTTTTACACTCTTTGTAAAGGCTGCATGTTATGTTTTAACTTTAGGATTTTGGGCAGAGCCTAAAATTTCAGAGTTAAAACCTAACATAAAACCGTCAAAGAAGAAAAATAAAAGGACTTGATTAAAAATCCTAAATCACTACCGGTCTAAGTCTAAGAAATACTCATAAAATGGACTGGACTCTAAGTCTCCCTTTTAATTATCTGGTTAGTTTCCGAGTGTTTTTAATAACACAATGCCTCATATTATCAATGTGCAGGAGGTGAAAAAGGCTGTTCTGCCACATTACCTAGAGATGAAAAATTCAGAAGGTAAAACACCTACAGACATATTTATTGAAGATCATAAAGGTTTATTGGAAAATGGAGAATGGCGGATGAAAAGAATGGTGCATGCTTGTTTTAAACATCGTTGGTTATAAAGTTTATCTAATAATTGGACTCAGACGTGGGGTGGGCGAGGTGATTTCTGGCAGCATGTGCGCAACCTATTGTGGGGTTCTATAGTGCCAGGGAGACGAAATTACTTGCCGCAGGGATTGGCCTCCAGTTTGCTTATCATTTGGGATTTCGCAATGTTTTCTTTTTGGGGGCCATTGGGTTTTTGCAATCTTATTTTGGATATGGATGCGCAAGATGTTGTTTGTAGTAGGCCAAAATACAATTTTGGTCTCTATATTTTAACGAAACTTCCATTTTAGTCCTTGTTCTTTCAATTTTGGCAATTTCAGTCCTGTACTTTCATTACTCTTGCAATTAGGTCCAAACTGTTAACTCCGTTTATTTTTTAGACAAAAATATGACGTGGCGGCGCATATGAATGAGTATTTTTTACATTTCATGATTAATAATGTCTTAAAAAAAAAGGAAAAAATAATCTAAAAGTTAAATATTGTTGTAAATATCATTAATTATGTGACTGTCCATTATCATGTTTAATATTTATCTTCTGTATTATTTAGAACAATTGTATAGATAATTAAGGGGAGTCCAATTCATTGTAAAATCGGAGACCTTAAGGGTTTATCGCAGATCATCCTAGAGCCTATAAATAGAGGCCTTATATGAATGAGAAAGACACTCTGATTCCTTCCCAATTCTCTCTTATGTTCTCTCTATATTTTTCTTTATTTTATAACACGTTATCAGCACGATAGTCTCTCTTATATTTTATTTTCTTATAAACTCTTCTTGAATTAAGAGTCATGTGGTGCAACCTTGTTGCTTTTTGACCAATACTCTTGATCTTAGAATTGTTCTATTTATATAGTTTATGTGTTATACTCTTCTTGTGCCTCCATGATATTTGTCCTATCTATACACGAGTGCTTCAAGATATATAGGTGTTTTCAATAGGATGCTTAATTCTCACGTTGAATGATCTGATTCAGTTGGGTATCTGTCTATTCTATATCTGCTAGTTTTCCTATATCTCGTTATATGCTATTCAATTTATATATATATATATATGCGTACATATTGTTGATAGTTTTTCCAAATAAGTAGATGAGTACTTATATATCATATGAGTTTACTAGCTTGCTTCTTTGAATTACCCGAGGTCCATGAGTTAAAGGCTCCAATAAGAAGCACGTCTTTCTATTTCCTTCCTCTTAATATATATATATAGGAGAAGTATTTTTGATAATGCAGGTCGAAGTATATCATAATCTTGTGCACAGTGGGAACCTAATAATCGTTTAAGCCAACACATATTCCATGTTTCCATATTGTTTTGTTTCACCCTATGAATTGACATGCAGGTTTGAATCCATTGATTCAATTCAATTCATCGTGAATATATGTTCCTATATTGAGAGAACAAAATCATGAATTTCTTTTACGAAATATTGGCTTATATATTATGCTCTCATACGTACTTAATATATTATGTATATAATTATAAGCTTTGATCAATTATGTCTCGTGTGCCTCTTCAGAAAAGAGAATATATTTGCACCTGTATATGTTATCTATACCGGCCTCTTGCTATCATGGGGTTTTCTTATTAATTGGGTTGGATCAATTTTGTTAGTTTACAGGTTTGTTTAATTGGCATCTCTAACCTATTATTATTGTTTATGATGATTTATCTCTTTGATTGTATAATGCCAATTTTGGTTGAGATCTTTTAAGATGTGGGATTCAATTTATATATATATATTATATAGCAGCAAGGTTTCATGGTATTGGAAGCTTGAGAACGTGGTAGATTATTTAGTCTTATGGTGGAAAAATATTGGTACAATTTTTATCAGTCTGGCCTATATACTATTCCTTTTATTGGTTACTAATCTCTTGCAGATCTGATTCAACTCTCTCCTCTTTAGGAGTTGTTTTATACTTAATTGTGTGATGCATGGATGCACCTTTAATCATCTTTATCGACAATAGCTGTTAATTTTATATCTTGTATATGCATGTGCCAAATAATTTAATTATCTTTTCTTATTTGTACTCATTTATATCATCCAATATTTGTTTTAAATATGTGATCTTTATCACCAAGTTTATCTGGATTAAATATTCCATGATTCTGAAATTGATTAAGAGGTCTGAAGTTCCTCAATCCTAAGTGAGTGCCAAAAGAGCCTCCTATGCAAATTGAATGAGAGGTCTGAAGTTCCTCAATGCTAATTAAGTGAGTGCCAAAGGTGCCTCCTATGCAATGAAGGACCTATTGTTCCTTTTGATTTTGGAACCAAAAGTTCCCATGGACCTACATATTTCAAAGCTGAAATTAGGCTTATTGGATCCCAATTATATGAGCTAATATGTTCACATCATTGGTTATCATGGATCCTGATAAATTATCCCTTTTGTTATGTAGTGTCCGAAAATATGTCAAATCACACAAAAGAGATCATAACCTATAGTTCCTTGATCCCTATGATATTTATTGAGGGCCAAAAGTTCCTCAACCTCAACGATCATAATTTACTATTCTTTGATCTTATGAAATTGAGGGCCAAAAGTTTCTTCATCCCAATGATCAGAATCTACTATTCCTTGATCCTTATAAAATTGATTGAAGGCCAGAAGTTCTTCAACCCCAAAATTAAATGATCATAACCTATAGTTCCTTCATCCTTGATTCTCATCAAATCACTTGAGGGTTAGAAGATCCCCAATTATTAATACATCGTATGAAGGGCAAAAAGTGATCCAAATTTTATGAAATCACATGAGAGCCAAAACTGCCTCAATTCTTATTCAAAGAGAGCCAAAGCGCCTCAATTCTTATTGCTTGAGAGCCAAAGTGCCTCAATAATTATAACATGAGAGTCAAAGTGCCTTGATCCTTTTACGATTGAATGAGAGCAAACAATGTCTCAATTCTCATACGATATATTAATGAGGGCCCAAAGATCGCCAAATTTTATAAACTCTATGGAGGCACTAAAGATCTTCAATATTTGTACAATTCAAATGAGAGTCAATAAATCTCAATTTGTGCATATTAAAATGAGGGCCTATAGCTCCTCAACCAAATCAAGAATTGAAAATTCCATGAGAAAATAGTCTTTGAAAGATCGGAATAAAAATTCCTTGACCATGAGTTTGAAAAAAGTTTCATGATTGATACATGAAAGTGCATTTATTTAGTGCAATTGTAGGGTTTGAAACTCTAATTAAATGCTATGGGCCAATAATGCAAGGAACAAAGTTCTAACTTCAAAATGCCTAAGAATTAATATGCATTACATGCAAAAGCTCTATTGGAGCCCGTTCTATGAACAAGATTTTGGGCATATACGAAAATATATCATATGAACTTGAAGTTCATGTTCTCTCAAGAACCTATTGTTCTATGATCTTATAGTCCACATTTTGAGGCTCATTGAATTGATCAAAATCGGACATGAACTTAAAGTTCTATTTATATATTGAATCCCTATTAGATTATTTCAGATTTTTCAAATGTTGAACATTGTTAAGTTTAAGTTTGATGGTGATTTTTTTTTATGGATCATTGAATATTGATATTAAGATCCACATAAATGACTCAAAGATCATTTTGATCATATGGAATTTCCAATGGAAATATGATATGTTGAACCCATAAAGGGTGATAATTTTCCCGCTGTTAGGGGGAGAAAGGCCGATTCCTATAGAACGGCGTGAAATTTATGAAAAACATCATCATGTTTGATTGATCCCAAGTATGAACCTATAGTTCAAAGGATCATTCACTTGCACAAATTGTAAGTCAATTGTTATATGTGTTGACACAAATAAAGTGACACAATCACATGTCTCAATTGCAAATGGCTCAGCCAGGTTGATGTCCATGTAGGACAACTTGATAATATGAATGACACGCCTTTAGCATTGTAAATGTATAGGCTCCCAAAGGTTTAGACCATATGGAAAGGTCCATACAAGCCCAATGATTATATTCACATTCTCTAAATAATCATCCAAATGAGATGACAGTCTTAGAAAAGACACAAGTCTATGAGATGAGAATTAAAGCCCCTGAAGAGGCTTGGGTACCCAATAGTTTGAAATATCTATTATGCATGCATATAAGAGAATTGTGGGATACAAACAAGCCGATCATCAATGATATATTGATATATTCATAGTACGTACTAAATTCATTAAGGGCTGTGGTGATGAGAAACCATGTTTATGATAATGTAGACAAATAAATGATTGGCCAAACTGGAAAGAGGCAATTCTAGTAAAATTGATTATGATTGAGAAACGTGGATTAATTGGACATATAGTTCAAACACCAAATTAGAGATGATAAACCATAAAGGTTGCAAATGGGTGTTTGTTGTAAAGCAAAATTAAATCGCTAATATGGCACAAGATTTCTCAATGAGACATGAAATTTGATATTCTCCTACTATAGATGCAACCACACAACGTTTTCACTGCATATGGAGATTTACATATATAAAATGCTTGAGGCACATTACCAAGCGATTTCCTAAGGAATTTAAAGCTCAATGTCTATTGAAATATACATTGTGCCATGAAATACATGAGTTGCTTAAAGCAAATTCTTGAAGAATTCAAAGAGCTTGAAGCTCAAATTATGTACTCAAGTTTATTACCATAAATATGGTTTAAATTGCCTCAATGGGTACTTTGATAATAGATAAATTGAATTCAAATTCAATGTCGTTGCAATGTATTTAAAACACTTGGATAAATCAATTGGAGCTCCCGAAGAGCCTTTGAAAACATACAAAAATTTGTATATATTAATGGCTAATTATGCTATGTAATCTCTCCAATGATCCAAGTATTGATTTCCTTCTTTTATTTTTTCGATCCCTTATCAATAATAGGGCGTACATGAGATTTGAGAATTATATCTAAGCACTTGATTTAGTGAAACTATATTTTGTTGGCATTGTTTAAATCTCAACAGAAATTCAATGGATGATCCCCTATTGATGGCATGTGCACTGCCAAACTTGACTGTTTAGTATATGACATTTGAGATGAGTTATCAACAAGTCAAATTAATGTTTGTTGTTAACAGGGGGAGTAACTCATCAAGGGGAGCATCCAACCATTTTACGTGTTGTACTCTTTTTCCTTCGACTAGGTTTTTATCTCAACGAGTTTTTCCTAGCAAGGTTTTAATGAGGCAGCATTAAGCGCATCCAATATTATATTAATGATCTTGCAAATTGTTGTACTCTTTTTCCTTCTCTTTGGTTTTATCCCAATGAGTTTTCCAAGCAAGGTTTTAACTAGGCAATCTTCACTGATTGGAGAAATTTATCAGCATCAGGGAGAGCGTGCCATCAAGTATTGTACTCTTTTTCCTTCGTCCAAGGTTTTTGTCCCATTGGGTTTTTTTTTCCTGGCAAGGTTTTAATGAGATAGTGTCGAATGCCCATCATATCTATCAGAAACACATGAAGATTGTACTCTTTTCCTTAGCTAGTCTTTTTTTGTAATGACCCGACCCAAATTTCACGAGAAATCTAAATTTTCATTCGTCATGGCTATTTAGAGGCGTAGTGAGAAATTAAATTGTGAGACTTTGTATTTTTCTCAAAAGTTATTTTAAATATTTTGAGAATTTATTTGGATCATTTTGGGGAATTATTTTGAAAATAAAAAGGTTTTAGTTTAATTTTTTTAATTTATGTTTTAAATTGGGTTTGACCCAAAAGTTGACTTTTAAAATTAGTGGGCTTTCGTCTTCGACTTTGGGCACGTTGAATAAGTCTCGAGTCCACGAGTTCGTAAACACGTAGCACGCGTCGATCCGAGTTACGGTTTGAGAGATACAGGCAATTGAAACGAGGGGCAATTTTGTAAATTTACAGAAATGAGTTTTAAAAACCCAAAATCAGTCTATCTCTCCTCACATTCTTCTCTCTCTCCCCCCCCCCCCCCCCCCCCGACTTCTCTCGGGCTCTCTGGAATTTTCCTCCTCGTGCACACACACCCCCTTCGAGACACCATCGCCGGCCACCCCCGCCGACTTTGATCTCTGGCGAGCACCCCCAGACGCCAACCACCCTCCCCCGAGCTCTCTCTCTCTCTCTCTCTCTCTCTCTCTCTCTCGCACCTCCCCTGCGCGCACACACAGCCGCCACCGGAAACCACGCCGTCAACCACCTTCCACCGACCCAGGCCCATCGGCGTGATCCCCCGGCGCCAGTCAACCTCCCAGCTGCTTTCCCGCGCCACCCCGTGCTTCCACCTGCGCGATTTCTTCTCGAAAAACCACCACATGCCGCCGACCTCTCTCTTTATTTCCGGCCAATTTCTGACACCAATTCCCTCAATTCCAGGTGGGTTTTCTTCCCTTCTTAGTAGGCTTTCATTCTCTTATGGCTTGATTGTCTGAATTTGAGTAATTGTTACAGATTGAATTTGGGAAATTGATGTCATTTCGGGATTTCTTTGGGGTTTTCAGATTGGGGGTGATGATTGTTGTTTATCTGGACATAATTGAAATATTAGGAAGTTCAATTAATGTTTAGGATGTAGAAATTGAGTGGGTTTGAGAAATTTTGATAATTTTGGCAAATTTTGGCATTGGAACAGCCTCTTGGGCGGCAATCATCGAAACTTTGAACCTATGAAGCACGGATACAGATACGGATACGGCGATACGACAAATTTCTAAAAATTAAGATACTATACGTCATGGATACTTTAAATATATAATAAAAATATACGGCAATTAAAAATATATATTAATATATAATAATAAAAATATGAATAAATTAAACCATACTTTAAATATCATAAAAATTCAAATTCAAATTCATCATTCAAATTTAAATTCATTTAACTCAAACTCTAAAGACTTAAAAAAATTATCCAAATTTTACACATATATTGCATAGCTCTTTTGAAAACATATTACAAGTGAAACATATATATTATTAATTAATATTACACATGGTATTGGGTAACATATATATTAACTAATATTACACATGCTACTAGGTAACATATATCATTATATTATATTATTAACTAATATTATAGATGGTATTGGGTTTTCCACCGAATTGGAGAGTCAAGAAATGATTTAATATAATATTATGCCACCGAATTGGAGAAAGTCAAGAAACAAATATACAAGCTGTTAATAATATAATATTATATTATATTACAAGTTTTCAAGTTTCCATATTAATCTCAACTAGTACAGACTACAGACTAAAACTGGGGATGCAGACACCCAAAGGGAAAACAGTAAAGGAAATGATCTGTACAGAATTATCAAGAAAAGCAGCAAGCCCACAAGAAATGGATGATTACGAACTGATCTGGAACAGAACTTGTCGGCGGTGCAGCGCAAGTCGATCTTTTGGAGTGGGTTTCTGCGCATTCAATTTGGGTTTTCAATTTGGGTGAAGTGGGTTTCTGAATTTCTGCGCATCTGATTTGAGTTTCCAAGATGAAGAAGATGAAGTGGCTGAAGAACACTGAAGGATACCAGTGTCGAGAGCAAATGATACGCGTATCCAATGAGTCAAATACGTATCCTTTGACCTGGATACGTATCCAATGCGTATCTGTTCGTATCTGAAGCGTATCCATATCCGATACGAGATACGGCACCAAAATGGCGTATCCATGCTTCAGAGCTTCGAACCCCCACTGTCTTTTTGTGATTTTGGGATTTATTTCTGGTAATATTTTGAGTGGGTGATTGGTTTTGGGTATGTAGAGTGTGGTTGGAGAAGCCGATGTTGTTTAGGGGCGGAAATGTGAGACTGGGTCGATAACAAATTTCTCTAAAACGAGCTTTTCGACCGAAATAAGTCTTGTGCAAATTTTCTTTTAAGTTTAGGATTAGTTTGAATGGTTGGGTGACATTGGTTAGAGCTGAGAAGCTTTGGATGTTTGAGGAGGTGTTTGTGAGTTTAATTTTAGCGTTGTAAATCGTTGTGTTGGATGAGAGACGGGTGTATCGTACACACACCTTTAATGTGGCCAAGTCGAGGCTAATTTTATTTTATTGTTTATTTATATAGGCGAGACGACCGTGACTCGTGACGATCCAGCGAAGGATCGAAGTTAGAGCTCTCCTTGTGAGTGGACTTTTATTTGTGAAAGCATTTTATAAACCTTATGAATTTACTTATTTGATTATCTTGAGTTTTAATTGAGAATTAGTAAATCAGAGTTGACTTTCGGGTCTTCTAGTAAGATTATAGAAATTTATTAATTTTATTAATCTTAATATCTCGAATTTGATTTGGGATTTGGTGAATAAATGTTGGATTTCAGATTTCAAATGCTTCTTTAATAAGTTTTTAAAACATATATCTACATGTTGGTTTTAGTCAGTTGCTGGGCTTTGGGAAAGGAATTTAGTTTCTCATCTTATATACTTGGTTCATTTAATATTTCGTTTTGTCGAAAAATATTATTTTGATTTATGTATATTGAACTTGATTTGAATTATGCATGTTGACATATGGATTTAAAGACTCTTTTGGGAAAGTACAATGACTATTTATTTTTGGAAGTGGAAATGTTGTGAATTGAAAATGCAAGTACTGATCGGACGAGCCTGCCTATGTAAAATGCACGAGATTGTGGCCAGGATACGAGCCTGCTTGTGCGGAGTGACCCTCCGTACGAGATTGTGGCCAGGATACGAGCCTGCTTGTGCGGAGTGACCCTCCGTACGAGATTGTGGCCAGGATACGAGCCTGCCCGTGCGGAGTGACCCCTCCGTACGAGATTGTGGCCAGGATAAAAGTCTGCCCGTTTGTGGCCAGGACATTGTCTACGGTACGAGTAAGAGTATGGTGTGAATTTTAAGTATAAGTGTTTTGAGATATCAGTTTACAAAGATAATTTCAGTTCAGATTTGATATTTCTCGGCTTGAACAGTTTTATTACCTTTTCAGTATATCGAGATTTATTTGAGATGATTTTCGAAAATGGATTGCGAAATGGTTTTGAAACTGGGGAATTGCAAAGAACAATTGTGAGGTCTTTGAGATTTTTATTTTAAGACTTCTAAAAGGATAAATAAATTTTATGTTTCGTTTTCTTAACTCGTCTACTCACTGAGTTTGTCTCACGTTTTCTCTATTGTTAATTTTTCCCCCAGGTAGTAGCTTTGGTGGAGGTTGAGCCAATCACGTCGAGGCATATACGTCCATATGCTTACTCGAACCTTGTAGGCGCCATTTTCGTCGTGTAAAAATTCCTTGTAATAGATTAGTGGCTCTGATAACCACTTTTAAATTTTAAGATGGTTTTTCTTTGAAATTGTTGGATCTGAGACCTTTTTTGATTGTGGTAGAGGTGGTTGATGATTTAGAAATGCTTTTACAAGTTTTCAAATTTTTGGGTTAGTCCATTTTCAGGGGAGGTTTTGCCGAATTTTCGGTAGGATTTTCCTTGATTTTGGACCTCATAGGACCTCTCCGGGTTTCAGGGTGGGATTCGGGGGCAGTCCTGTCATTTTTCCCATAGGGTTTTGGCTAGTAAGGTTTTTAATGAAGCAATTGTTACATTCAATGGACATCTAAGGGAAAGTGTTGTAAATATCATTAATTATGTGGCTGTCTATTATCATGTTTAATATCTATCTCCTGTATTATCTAGAGCAATTGTATAGATAATTAAAAGGAGTCCAATTCATTGTAAAATAGGAGACCTTGAGGGTCTATTCCAGATCATCCAAGAGCCTATAAATAGAGGCCTTATGTGAATGAGAAAGACACTCTGATTCCTCCCCAATTCTCTCTTATGTTCTCTCTACATTTCTCTTTATTTTATAACAAATATAATATAAATACACTCTTTTTTATTCATTTTATCATTTTCTTTGATATTTTTTAAACCTAAAAAATAAACTGGATAGCAACTGCAGATTAGGAAGATTGCGATCAAGAATGGGTGGTTAGACGGGGGTGGTGTTGGTGGGCAAGGTAGAGCTTAGGTCACGGGGAGGGTAAGTTCCATAATTTTTTTTATATAAAACAAAAAGATAATTAAAAAAGAAAGAAAATTAAGACAAACTTAAATAATTAAGAAAATAATAATACGTGTATCCAAGTGTGATTGGGCCACAACATTTGGATAAATGTGTTCCACTCAAAGGTTATTTAAAATGTCCAAAATATCTCTGCTACGTCATATTTCCACCAACCATTTAAGCCTAATTAACGATTGTTGTTTTTTTCCTAGAGTAAATTTATTTAACCTTTTTCCAACTCTAAGTTAACTCGCAAGTGTGCGAATCGTATTTATAGCAAATGATACAAGTATGAGGTCGATCCCATGAGGAACGATTAAATATCAACAAATCAATTCAACTTATTAATTAGAACACTTTAACACACACACACACACACACGAGTAGGGGGTTGATTTAGGGTTGAAACACACGCACACCACCACACACACACAATTATCTTGCAATGTTAAAAATTCAGAATCCATTCCAATTATGTCTAATTCAACCATCATGATTGTTAGCTTTTCAATTCAAACACAAGTATTAAAGTTTGACTACTAAAAGCTTTGATTATTCCCTTTTTGAAATTATTCATCTACGTGATAACTGATATGTTCATAAATTCATATCCTTTTATATTCCTCTTATTTAGTTTTTGTAAGTTCATTTGATTAAAAGCTTTAAATTTCATTTAGTCTTGTGTTTTTAGATTCCGAACAATAAAATGAGAAATTTCACCATTCATTCTCCTTAATAGATTTTAACATGAATCCAATTGGAGATAGAAGCTAACACCTTGAAGTTATTCCAGGTTAAATTTCGTGACATTTGAAGACTTCTAAGGTGTTCATTTTGAATTTCAAAGTCAGCCCAAAACTGCACCCGAGGAGAACTGAGTCAGCTGCATTGTGTGGGGCATAACATTTTGGTTTGAGCTTGGATTGTTGAATATAATATATGGTTGGAAAGAAGACATCCAGGGCTTTCTATTCATATATAAAACGTAAACTTCTGAGTTGGTTAAGGCCTCCAAATTGCTCTCCAAAGAAAGCTCAGAAATCCTGTCAGAAAAAGGATAAAGTGGTCCCAAGGCATCTTTCCATTTTGGGTAATTGCCTATCACATGCTCTCTTTCCTTCCCCTTTGTTTGCCCATTCTAAGCAAAATTCAGAAACCACAATGTGAAGGCTCTAAATGAGGCAAAGAGAAATCTACCTATCTCAACATCCTTTAAGGATCATCCATTGAGGGATAAGATGAAATATTCTCATTTTTGAATTAACCAAACCTTATCCCTTCATTTTCTTTTAATCCTAGCCACATATTCTAGACATAACAACTCACCCAAACCAAAACACCCTCTCATTTTTGAGCTCTCCTATCCATCCTCTCTAATTTCACTCATTTCATCATTCATTTCATCATCTCATCTCAAAAACACACATCTCATCTTCCAACTTCCAAAACCCTAGCCTTTTCTCATCTCTCTACATCATTTCTTTTCTCTATCTTCCCTCCATCAACTCTTCATCTCCAAAAAGCCAAACACCATCACAACACCCATCTACCATATTCACCACCATTATTGCAAGAGGAGCTTGGAGGCACTTGGGACAAGAAGCTATTTTGGGCATCCTTGGAGGGGTGACACCCCTTGGGAGCTTGCCTTCAACATCTAGAGTTTTCTCTTTTCCTTCTTGTTTCCATTTATGTTTCAATTTGTGATGTTGTTTGTAACTTTTATGGCTAGTGAGTAGTTTCTTGATTTGGGGCTAGGAATCTAGCCCTAGCCCAACCATGTAATGACTTTGTGATTGGTGATATAAACGCATCCATCCAATGTCATAAAGTAGTTTTCTATTGCGTTTTAGTTTAATTGTTTCACTTTTTGTGTATTAGTTTGTGTACATTTGTTAGTTACTCTTTTCTTTTATTGACATTGGATGCTTTCTTGAGTTTCTTTCTTTTATCCTTGTGACTTATAGTGTTCTTGCTCTCTTGATAGGTGTATGAGTGAAAACCCAACCACTTCAAGTTCACACATTATTTTGAGAAGTGGGAAGGAATTGATAGAGTTTACAAAGGGTAGATCAAGAGAAAGAGGTACAAGGAAGACAAGGGAAAAATCACCTCCAAAGGAAGCAAGGATGGGGGATAGGAATCCACCTCTACCACCACTAGAGGAAGAAAGACCTTTGAGAGATTTTACACTACCTCTTTTGGCCACTCATCCTAGTTGCATTGTGCTTCCACCTTGTGCAAATGCATTTAAGATCATGCCGGGTACATTGCAATTGTTACCTAGCTTTCATGGAATGACAAGTAGTGATCCCTATTTGCATATCACCGAATTTTGTGAAGCTTGCTCAATCGTACAACTAAATGGAATTAATGAGGACAATTTAAGGTTAAGGCTTTTCCCATTCTCATTGAAGGACAAAGCTAAGCAATGGTTATACAAGTTGCCGACCGCAAGCATCCATACATGAGAGGAAATGCAAAAGAGCTTTCTCCAAAAGTTCTTTCCACCATCAAAGACCAATGCTCTTAGGCAACTCTTAATGCAATTTAGGGAGCAACCTAATGAGCTATTTCATGAAGCATAGGAGAGATTCAAAGATATGGAAAATGGTTGCCCTAATCACGGTCTCACCAAGTGGATGATTCTCAACTTCTTCAACAATGGGTTGACTCAAGAGACAAGGAGAAGAGTGGACTATGCATGTGGAGGAAGCTTTATGGACAAAACCGAAAGGGAGGCCGTAGAGGTTCTTGACAATTTGAGTGAGACTTCACAACTTTGGGACAATGTCAATGATAGGTTGCCAATGAAGGATATGAACTTATCTATGAAAGAGCAACAAGAAGAGGAGTATTTGACATGGACACTCCTCACATCAATGTGCAACAAGAATTGAAGAAAATAGAGGCCACAATGAACAAGAAGCTTGATTTGCTTCTCAATGCTCAACAAGGGAATTCTAGCTATGCACCATCTTCATCTATGGCAAGCAAGGAAGTGGAGCATAGTAGTATGATATGTGAGAGCTTGCAACATGAGACAATGCAATGTCCTCAAGGAGGTTCATTTCCGGAATTTATGGAGCAATGCAACCAACTTGGTTATCAACAAAGACCAAGGAATGATCCTTATAGCAACACTTACAATCCGGGGTGGAGAAACAATCCAAACTTTAGATAGAGTGACCAACCACAAGCACCTCAAGCACCATCCTATCCAAGTCGTGAGCAAGGCCAAGGGTTTCAAAGGCCTAATGGTGGCTATCAAGGTGCTAGTAGCTCTTCATTCAACAACCAAGGAGCCATCAATTCATATCAAGCTCCTAGGGCACCCTACCAAGCTCCTTCACAACAACAACAAATGCATCAAGAGGTAATCAAAAAACCCTCTATTGAAGATTTGCTAACTAGTTTCATCATAGAGAGCAAAGGAAATCAAGCCAAGCAAGATGAAAAGATCAACATTCTAAGCAATGGTTTGAACAAACATGAGATGCAAATGGGGCAATTGGCCAATGAGGTTAGAGAAAGGAAGCAAGGTGTGTTTCCAAGCATGGTTGAGAACAATCCAAAGCATGAGCAAGCTAAACTTATCACTACCTTGAGAAGTGGCAAGGAGTACAACAATCAAGTAACCTTGCCAAGCTTTGAGGAAGAGGTACAAGAGCAACCTAGGGAGCACACCAAGGCACAACAAGGAAAGCCACTTGCACCACCCGGATTTGAGAAGCAAGAGAAGAACAAAGGGAAGGTCATGGAATTAGGTGATAGTGAGGTGAATTTGGGGTACAATGGTGGTTATCCTAAGGCTTTGAAGGACAATCTTAATGCCAAGGCCGAGAGTAGCATCAAGGAGAAGCAAGAGAAAGAGGTACAAGAGCAACCTATCCCAACCAAGGTGATTAACCTTGCCAAGCTTTGAGGAAGAGGTACAAGAGCCCCGAAGGAGCACACCAAGGCACAACAAGGAAAGCCACTTGCACCACCCAGATTTGAGAAGCAAGAGAAAGAGCAATCCGAGAGACCATTCAAGAGAGGTATCACATTCAACCCTCCTTTAAAGATAGTGCAAGATTTTGAGCCACCACTTCCATATCCTCAAGTTCTAAGAAAGCAAGAAAATAAGGCTAGAAAGAAAAAGAGAAGAATGAACTTCTTGAGTTGTTCAAGAAAGTGGCTATAAACATTCCTCTCCTCAATGCCATAAAGACCATTCCTTCCTATTCCAAGTTCTTGAAGGATCTATGTACAAACAAGAGGTACAAGACAAACTTTGTGAAGAATGATAAGGTGGTGCTAAGTGAGCAAGTGAGTGCCATTTTGCAAAGGAAGCTTCCACCTAAGTTGAAGGATCTGGGTTCCTTTACCATCCCTTGTACCATTGGGAATCAACCATTTGAGAAAGCTTTGATGGATTTAGGGGCAAGTATCAATCTTATGCTTTATCATGTGTATGAGACACTAGCTCTTGGAGACATCTCTCCCATCACTATTTCTCTTCAATTGGCGGATAGGAGCATAGTGTATCCAAGAGGAGTAGTGGAGGATGTTCTTATAAAGGTTGATGAACTTATCATTCCGACGGATTTTATTATTCTTGACATGGAAGAGGTGGAAACGAATGACTTGCCTATTATCTTTGGTCGTGCATTTATGGCAACCGCGAGTGTCAAGATTGATGTAAAAGAGGGGCTTATGACCATGACGGTTCATAACACTACCATTGTATTTAGGGTGTTTGATGCATTGAAGAGACCATCACAAGCCTATGATTGTTATCGGATTGAAGTGAGCGATGTCATGAAGTTCAAACAAGAAGCAACCATGGAGGCCGTGAGATCCTATACAACACCCTTGGTTCCCAAAGTTGAGGAATGTCTTTCCAATGACAAGCTATACAAGAAGAGAACCACAACATATCATGACAAAAAGCTTGTGAAGAAGAGATTTGGGCCAAAGCAACTTGTGTTTCTTTCAGAACCAAGATGGAAGTTGTTTAGGGGTAAAATAAGATCAAGATGGAGTGGTCCATTTCAAGTAGTTCAAGTCTTTCCCCATGGTGTCGTTGAGATCAAAGATTTGAAGAGTGGAGCCATCTCCAAGGTGAATTGCAATCGTCTTACACTTGAATGGGAGTTTATGCTACCTTAAGATTCAAGTAATGGAAATCAACAAGGGGAAGTTTTTCTTGACCCTTATCTTGTTTTTAAATTTATTTATTTATGCTATGTTGTTTTATGTGTTGTTGTTGTGTTTTGTGTTGTGTGTTGTTTATCTTTCACCCTATGCATCAATTTTTCATTACAAAACTTTCAAAGTCACTTTTTAACATTGAGGACAATGTTAGATTCAAGTGTGGGGGGAATGTAACTTTTGTTGAAATTTTTTAATTTTTTTTGTTTAATAAGGGCTAAGAAGAGAATGAGCATGTTTAGGTCTTAGAAGTTCCTCTCTTGTTAATGGTGAGTTATGAGACCTTGTTTGAATCTATTTACACAAACTTCGTCAATTTGATGCATTTTAATGAGAGAAGCATAGTAAGACTTGTGTGAACCAATTATGCCATATACGTGAGTTTTGATCCTAATGGAAGTGCATATATTGTTCCTATCACTTTGTTCTTCATGTGTGATCAATCTTGTGCATATTGCATCTCTAGAACTTGCTTAATATCTCTCAAAGCTTTGTGTCATGTATGAATCCATCTTGGAAATGATCTAGGCATTAGGAATCCACCATGGCCAAATGAGCATAATCCCTAAATATATTATATCCATTAGATTGCCATTTTGTGCCTTTATGTTAGCCTTTCATTTATTTTCACTACAAATGTCTTACCCTTTTGCTTAAACACTAGCCTTACCCTTTTCAAGCTAACTAGTAAGCAATATGAGATTGAGTTATGTTAAGGTGCTTGCAAAGAAATAAGTTTGGGGGTTTTGGGAAAGACAAGTGTGGGGGTGTTCTATGTATGCCAAAAAAAAAAAAAAAAAAAAAAAAAGAGGATCGTGATTGTGATTGCATGTCCAATTGTCAAACAGGGTGTGGATGTGATAACTTTGAAACTGCAATTGCATGTCTAGCTTGAAAGGATTTGATAAAAAAAAAAAAAGTGTTATTCAAGAAATAAAAAATGTTTTTAGTTTAAGTTTGGGGGAATGATTTGAGGGTTGAGTTTTGGCAAGCATCTTAAAGTCTTTAAAGTTTTTAAATCTCAACAAGAGAATTGCTTATTATGTTTGCTTGGAATTTGTGATAACCTTTCCTTTTCATTTCTTTAATCCCTCACCCTAAACCCCATTACAACCTAATAAAAGTCCTTTTGATTCAAAATATTTTGTGCATGACTAGTGAAGATGAGATTAAATAGCAAGAATATGGAGGCATATGCACAACATTACATTGAGTGCATACACTAACCCTTAAACACTTGTGTCAAAATAGAGAGCATTCCAATGAGTGTTTGGTTATCCAAGTTTAAATTGCATATCTTGTGAATGCATTGAATTGACATATGGTTTATAGTGCACACACTCACTCAAGCATGTGTTTCATGTCTTATTATTAGCACTAGAGGAAAATCTAGGAAATATTTTGTGCTTATGAAATTCATAGCCCTATCTTGTATTTTTCTTTATTGTGTGTTTTGTTTGCTCGAAGACGAGCAAAACCTAAGTTTGGGGGTATTTGATATGTTCATAAATTCATATCCTTTTATATTTCTCTTATTTAGTTTTTGTGAGTTCATTTGATTAAAACCTTTAAATTTCATTTAGTTTTTGTGTTTTTAGATTCCGAACAATAAAATGAGAAATTTCACCATTCATTCCCCTTAATAGATTTTAACATGAATCCAATTGGAGATAGAAGCTAACACCTTGAAGTTATTCCAGGTTAAATTTCGTGACATTTGAAGACTTCTAAGGTGTTCATTTTGAATTTCAAAGTCAGCCCAAAACTGCACCCAAGGAGAACTGAGTCAGCTGTATTGTGTGGGGCATAACGTTTTGGTTTGAGCTTGGATTGAGGCATATAATATATGATTGGAAAGAAGACATCCAGGGCTTTCTATTGATATATAAAATGTAAATTTCTGAGTTGGTTAAGGCCTCCAAATTGCTCTCCAAAGACAGCTCAGAAATCCTGTCAGAAAAAGGATAAAGTGGTCCCAAGGCATCTTTCCATTTTGGGTAATTGTCTATCACATGCTCTCTTTCCTTCCCCTTTGTTTGCCCATTCTAAGCAAAATTCAGAAACCATAATGTGAAGGCTCTAAATGAGGCAAAGAGAACATCTACCTATCTCAACATCCTTTAAGGATCATCCATTGAGGGATAAGATGAAATATTCTCATTTCTGAATTAACCAAACTTTATCCCTTCATTTTCTTTTAATCCTAGCCACATATTCTAGACATAACAACTCACCCAAACCATAAAACACTCTCTCATGTTCGAGCTCCCCTATCCATCCTCTCTAATTTCACTCATTTTATCATTCATTTCATCATCTCATCTCAAAAACACACATCTCATCTTCCATCTTCCAAAACCCTAGCCTTTTCTCATCTCTCTACATCATTTCTTTTCTCCATCTTCCCTCCATCAACTCTTCCTCTCCAAAAAGCCAAACACCATCACAACACCCATCTACCATATTCACCACCATTATTGCAAGAGGAGCTTGGAGGCACTTGGGACAAGAAGCTATTTTGGGCATCCTTGGAGGAGTGACACCCCTTGGGAGCTTGGCTTCAACATCTAGAGTTTTCTCTTTTTCTTCTTGTTTCCATTTATGTTTTAATTTGTGATGTTGTTTGTAACTTTTATGGCTAGTGAGTAGTTTATTGATTTGGGGCTAGGGATCTAGCCCTAGCCCAACCATGTAATGACTTTGTGATTGGTGATATAAACGCCATTTTGGATATATATGCTCTTATGCTAGTTTAAAGATCATGACTTGTATGTGTGAATTTACCACTTGTACATATGAGAAATGTTGTCATGTAGAAATTGGAGATTGGTAACCTTTAGTTTCTAAAGCTTGTTGCATAAGAGCATGGTAATTTAAAAGCACCTTGGTTGGATTGTTTTAATTGCTTGGATTCTTCATCCTTAGAACTTTATGCACCTAGGGTTTACTATGGCATTAATCTTAGGTAGTTACCTATCACCTTGGTTGGGATAGTTGATAACATGAAAGAGGATGTACCCTAATTTACCTTGATTGAGGGTTAGGAGGGAATCTAATCTATCTAATTTGACATAATCACTAGTTGCATTGTTTGTTACAGGGGAGGGTTAGTGTGAACCCCTAATAACCCCAAATCCTTCATCATCATTGAATTTAATTTGTACTTGAATTTGCTTATATTTTCATTTGTTAGTTTCAAATATTCTAGTGTTACGTACCATCTATCAACCATACAACAAATCAACACTACACATTTGCACATACCATTATGTTTAGTCTTGACTTTACATAGTACATAGTAGGTTGTTTGTTAGATTTATAACCCTAAAATCAATCTAGCTTGTGATTGAAATCCTAATCCAATCTCTTGGGTACGACAACCCCCTACTTCCATTTCCATACTAAAACTTGACAACCTTACACTTGAGGTAGGATAATAACAATAACTAAGAGCTGATAGGCTTACCCTAGTTAGTTAACTAAACATGTTCCCTAAGAGCTTACAAGAGCATACCCTAAGGCTATTAACCATGTAGGAGTCATTAAGATTTTGGGGAACGTCAAACACATAGAGCATAGACCCACCTAATCCATGTAACCTATGACATCTATGAAATCTATTAACATGCACTACAAGAAAAAAAGGTTTAGGAGAGGAATGAAATTCGTCGCCCAAAGTCGAGACCTTTGGGCGACGAACTGAGTTCGTCGAGAGTTTGGCAGCCCAATCGATGACGCCCAAGAGTTTGGGCGACGAACCAGTAAATTTCGTCGCCCAAAGACACTTGGGGCAACAGATTTGTTTCGTCTCCTAAAGCATATGATTCCTCGCCCAAAGCATGTTTGGGCGACAAACTTATCCGTCGCTTAAACACGATTTGGGAGAGGAAAAACAAATTTCCTCACTAGAACGTGATTGGGGTGAGGAACAATTTCGTCGCCTAAAGAATGTTTAGGCGAGGAACTTCCTTATTCCTCGCCCAAAGCATGTTTAGGCGAAGGAAAATTTCGTCGCCCAGATCATGTTTGGGTGAGGAACAAGGAAGTTCCTCGCCTAAACATTCTTTAGGCGACGAAATTGTTCGTCGCCCAAACACATTTTGGGCGAGGAATAAGGAGGTTCCTCGCCCAAAGCATGTTTGGGCGACGAACAATTTCGTCGCCTAAACATATTTTATTTAAAAAAATCACACGTTCACTGCCTTTACTACTATGAGACATACTTAATTTTCAGACCAAGTAAACACTCATCAAAGGCAATGGCAGTGTCATAGAGATATATATCAAACAAATCCTTCAACTTAGATTAACAGAACTAACCTCTACTTGCCCGTAGTTTCAAATAAATTTCGTCTAGTCTTTTTCCCGAGGAACCCTTACTTAGCCTATCTTGCAACGAATGTTGTGAAGCACCTGCAGAACCAGAAATAAAAAAACATTAGAAATAATTCATACATGCAGAAACACACTTAAGAACAAATCACACATTAAAAATAAATCACACAATCATTGCCACACCAAAAATAACCAGTTACCTTATATAAATGCCCTTTTGATGCTACTTATCAATCCATATACCCTCACCATCAGGTCTAATGCAGTTTGTAGGATTGCCTCTAACCATTTCATCCAATGTCTCAATAGATGGCAGGCCTCTGGTAAAAGGTTGATGGTCAACCATACTATCCCCTAACTCATCATCATCATAATCGACATCATTGTAACTTCTATCTGGGGTTGATAGAACAACAGACCAAGCAGCATCTGCAGGGTCTTCCACGTAAAAGACTTGACTCACTTGTCTTGCCAAAACAAATTGATCATGCTTGGAACCTATCCTACTAAGATTGACCAAAGTAAAGCCTAGATCATCTATTTTAATTCCATTTGTACTCTCAACCCAATCACACTTAAAGATAGGTATTCTAAACTTGAAATAGTCAAGTTCCCATATTTCTTGGATCACCCCATAGAAACACATATTTGTAATGATGGGGTTTTTATCCTTCGCAGATGCAACTTGCATTGTCTCCCCTTGCCAGCACACGCCGCTGTTTTGAACAGCCCGAACGTCATCACGAGTCTTAGTATTAAAATGAACCCCATTAATGGAATAACTTGCAAATTTTGGGACTTCCATGCATGGTCCATTAGCTAGCCACCTCAGCGTGTCTGGTATGTCATCGATCAGTTTCACAATCGAGTTGAGTTCTAACCTGTAAGGATAAGCATTCTAATAAAATACAGGAATTACTTAAATACATTAGTGCATCCTTTGAACAAATTAAAGTTACTCGATTCTTTAACCAAAGAATGAAAGTGTGATTGTGCTTATCTTGCAGCCACTTGTCATTTTTTTTTGAACCTAGGATTTGTAGCCTTTAAATAGCTCATATGATCACTACACAAAATGTGAGATTCCTCAATTAATATTGAGAATTCAGCTAATCAAAGACATAATTAATGAAAAGACAAAGGAAATCTGGGATTGTCTTACGCGATATAAGGTGTCACTTCATCTGTATTCTCTAATACAAACAGATGAGCTTGGTCCAAAAGCTCACGATCAACCCTATGTATAGAAGCACCAGATAAGGCCATACATTCCTTAGAAGATCCTTGATTGTGTCTTGATGGGATTCCAATTGAACTGCCAGTAGAAAGATGTTTAGAACAAAATTTTAAAGCTTCTTCGGCAATATAACACTCGGCAATGCAACCCTTGGGTCGATGGCGATTTCGAACATACAGTTCAAACGGATACATCCATCTGAAGTAAACTGGTCCACATAACTGAACTTCTCTAATAAGATGCATCGTTAAATGAACCATAATATCAAAAAATGATGGTGGAAAGTACTTTTCAAGCAAACAAAGTGTAAGCACTAGATCTTGCTGCATCTTATCTAGTATAGAAGCATCCACCACTTTACTACATATAGAATTGAAGAAGAAACAGAGTCTGGTTATAGCATATCTCACAGGCTTCTCCAACACTGAACGTATGGCCACATGGAGCAATTGTTGCATGAAGATATGACAATCATGTGACTTCATTCCAACAAGTCTTAAATCGTCCATTGATACCAGACTTCTAACATTTGAAGAATAATACACAGGGACTTTCATACCAAGAAAGGATTTGCATACAGTTCTCTTCTCTTCCCTAGACAGATTCCAACTTGCTGCAGGCAGATGTGTTCTTTTTTCTCCAACAATAGGTGCTAATTCAGTACGTACCCCCATGTCCAAGAGATCTAAACAAGCAGCAAGACCGTCTTTTGTTTTTGTAGGAATGTTCAACAATGTACCGATAATACTATCGCATACATTTTTCTCAATGTGCATAACATCGAGAATATGGCGAACATGATGAAATTTCCAATATTCCAGTTCAACTTGTAATATAGCTAATTAGCTGCTTACTTAAATAGCTTACGCTTACCAAACCTAGTCTACTAAAATAGCGCTACAGCAAGCAAGTTTTCTCCCTTTGTTTGTTGTGAGTCACGCCTCATTGTAGACACTGAATGAAATGAGTGGAGATCTTCCTTCCCCTTACCAAGAAATTTGTTGCGCGAAGAAAAATTCTATCATCCATCCTAAAGAGAAGAGAATTCAGTCTACAAGAAGCTAGCAAAGCTTTAGCCATTGGACTACATCCATCCATATCCTACCTAAATAGTAACCTTTTTTTGTTCGTTCTTCAAATGACGCTAGTGGAGACAAATTCCTTCCGGCTAATGAAGAGACTACTCCAGTCTTCCCATTCTTTCACATTTGATACTTCTTCTCCCTAAGAATTGAACAAACCAAGTACACCTATATCAGAGTGAGGAATAAAAACCAACAATCAACTTCCCACTTTTGATGTCCCATGATTCCTCTAGTTTAGAAACTAAGGAGAACGACATGGGTCGCTAGATCATAAAAGCAATAACTATAAATTCTCCCTAAGTAGGATTTGAACCTAACGAAGAGATTGTTCGGTCCTGTTTCCAAGCACTCCGACCTGCTGAGCGTAACGTAGTGATTGTTCGGTCTTGTTTCCAAGCAGCCTTACTAGAGAGGCCTTAATATTATTGTGTTGTCACTGTGTTAGCCCAACAAATGTTTCTCCCATTAAAAAAGGTTCTAGGGCTCAGGAAGGAGTCCCTATGGAACTTTTATGAAGTTCAGACCGCATTCTTCCAATGATTTTGGCACAATACCTGTGTCAAAAAGTGTATTGACGCTCTCTTCCAAATTCGACATAATTGCGGGGAAGGCATCAGAGAATGAAATTGGCAATTTCGGGAGGTGGTTGCTGGCATAGATCATTGCGACGAGTAGACAGCCATCATCGTGTGACTCCCCAAACCCCCATGCTGAAAGATTCGGATACGCCACAGTGCCACACTGACTATTCAGCCCTAGATGGAATTACCAAGCTCGGCAACTCGCATCTAGAACCAAAAAATCAATGTAAGGCTGAGTTTAAAAACAAATTACAGGGTTGGATCAGAATGCAAATTAAACAGCGGAATAAATAAATTAAATACTTTGATTAAAAACCAACCCCCAAGATGACATAAATAAATAGTAACCTTATACAATTGTTTCGAATATTAATGAGCTGAAGTAAATACAAAACTCTTTACAAATAAAAGAGAAAAACCATTTTTGAATTACCAATTGCCACATCTCCTCCACGCTGCTTCCTCAGTTTTACTTAACCTGGAAAACCAACCGCTGCACCGTTGAATAGTGCACCAGGTTAAAGAACAAACCCAGTAAGCTTTCGCAAGCTTGTATGGCTGAAACGACTCACACCGACAACCAAAAATAAACTGTGACTATAAGTCACACACAAACAAGCATCTCCAAGTGTTCTTGTACTCAACGAAGTACCAAAACTTACCACCAACTCAGCTAGAGTACGAACTAAACCGATAACAAGCATCTCCAACAATCACGCTTACTAAAGCGTTCATGTGCTTAACAAAGCACTAACCACCAAATCAACACAACGGCCGATCCAAATTGGCCAATCACCAACATCAACAATCTCACGATCGATCCAACGTAAAAATGAACTGGTAGAGAGAGTGACCAACTCTGATTGTAAACCTGGCCACTTGCTACACATACTTCATGTACATTTATACGATGTGGCAACAACCACATACAATGGCCCACAGTGATGTTTGAGCTACCTGCCACATCATATAATCACACTGGTATCTCAACCTATCCAATTCACTTGTTACTCTCAGGTCGTGTCAAACCACAATATCTTGATCAACCGGTACATTAATCTTAAATCTGGTTAACCTGGTCATCACAAATGTCCTCAAATCACAATTAGGCAACTCAGCCCAATCAACAACTATTAACCTCAATAGCTCATATCACAAAACGGATACTAAAATATTCCCGTTAGGTTCTCACGCTCACAATTATCCTATTAAGCCAACAAGCTTAAAATCATCATCGAATCACAAACAGGATTCAAATCCTAGAATTAAACCAAATTCTAGCACACAAGCAATTAACTGTAAAAACACAGTTAAATACCACAAATCAAATAACAAGACCAAGATAAGGGATCACCCACAAAATAAATACACAAAGTCCACTCATCTGGATTTCGTGTATCCTAAAACACCACGAGTACTTCACCACCTCACTACCTCCATGGGAGAAGGAAAACCAAAATAAAAAACTCTCAACGAAGAGAGAGAACATAGAGAAAGTGAGAGAGAGAGAGAGAGCTGCGGATGCAGAAATGAGAACTGGGGGAGCTATATAGAGAAAAGCCACCAAGCTTTTGCCAGCCTGCCGAGCCCTCAACATGGGTTGCCGAGCGGTTGCCGCCGCACTGAGCGATCGGTGAGGGCTGCCGAGCCCTTGGTGAGAAATTTCTGCAGGATTCCACCGGCTTCTCCTTTCTTCGCATGGCTTTCTCCTTTGCCACCAGCTGCTGCTACATGTCACCATCCTGCCATTTGATCAAAATAGATCAACGGCCAAAATTCCTTTAACTTCAAAAATTAACCAAAAACACTCTGGAAAAATACTACGTACTCGTAAATTAAATACCCAGAAAAATACTATGTACTCGTAAAAATGAATACAGAGTTCCTATTGGTTCACAATCAACCTTTGATCTCTAAACCTTTGAAAATCAAACACCAAACTTTTCCAGGGCCTCACATATGGCTTACCGCAATGCTCTGTTGATGAAGAACAGGCTCTATGAGTCCCTGGTAAAAAGCATTCCAGACAACTTTGAGGAGCTGATTCAGAAGACGGAGAAATACGCTTGCTTGGAACACTACAAGAGAAACCTTAATAGACATCACTTGTTTAATATCAGCTTTTAACAAAACTGATATTGTAAAGTTTTAGATATCGGTTAATTTTTTAGACTATGTCTTAATTGATTAACATATCACTGGGTTTTTTTTCCGATATCTTAAATTTAAACTTTTGATTAACTTTTTTTGAAAACTGATATGTAAAGTTAATATCTGATAACTATATTATTTCACATAAAAAACATGGGCTCTAACTTTAAAATTTTAGCCAAGTTTCCCAACCCCCCCAGTCACGACACATTCCCCCAATCACTCACCCAGCTCGATCCTTCTCTCTCACCCAGCTGCCGACGTCGGTGCTACTGGAAGTAGTCCTTGGCATCGGTGTGTGGCTCTCATTCTCCCTCTTCTCCGTCGGTGGCGTCCTTGGGTTACTGCGTCTGTGGAAATTGTAAGCTCAATCCCTCCTCAATCTCTTGTACTCTTTCCCCTTCTCTGTACCTTCTTCTCTTGAGTTTCTTATTTCTGAAAATAGGGTTTCACGACACATTCCCCCTAGTCACTCACCCAGCTCGATCCTTCTCTCTCACCCAGGCCAGCTCGCGCGATCCTTCTCCCTCACCCAGCTGCCGGCGTCGGTGCTGCCGGAAGTAGTCCTTGGCCTTGGTGTGTGGCTCTCATTCTCCCTCCTTTCCGTCGGTGGCGTCGATGGCGTCCTTGGGTTACTGCGTCTGTGGAAATTGTAAGCTCAATCCCTCCTCAATCTCTTGTACTCTTTCCCCTTCTTTGTACCTTCTTCTCTTGAGTTTCTTATTTCTGAAAATAGGGTTTCAAATTAGGGGTTTTTTTGTGGTTTTTGTTTTTCTTCAAATTTGGGGGTTTCAGCTTGGGTTCGTTTTATTCTTGAAAATAGGGGTTTTTTTGGTTTTCAGTTTCTCTCTCTTTCTCCTGTGGGTTTTAACTTTTATTGGTGAATAATTCCATCGATTTGGGTCTATTTTCAACAGGGTTCGATTGGGTTTGTTGGATATCTCTGAGGTTTCCTTCACTTTCTTAGGAAGGAGGATTGAATTCAAGGTGAGTATAAGTATATGAGTATATTCTCTTAGTGCAATACTTAAAATAGTCTGTGGGGATGAATGATGGCCCATAAATGGTACAAGATAGATAGTTGGAGAAAATGGATCTACTGCTTTCAATATAATGAACTGTAGATACTTTAGTCACGAGATAAAGAAAAATGGAAGATTATCTTGTTCGTTGTCATGTTAATTTCATTTTGAACTAACTTCTATTCTGAAAAGTCTGTTAAAGCATGTAAGCTTCTACTTAAGATGTAACTCCATTAAACTAAACTGTTATGTTTCAAAATGGCCAGACCTCTAGGAGCACTATGTAAGCAGTACAGATGGAAAACATAAGAATACAATAAAAGAACATGTGTAACACTCATCCAATGATAAACCCTTGCAATATGTAATTAAATGTTTTAACCTCGTAATCATCCAATATTTTGGATCTGGATTTTATTCTTCTTCATTGCTTATAGGGTGCCTTTAGTCCATCTACGTATAATTTTCCAATCTTTACCATCTCATTAAGCATTTAATTAACCATACTATTGCTATCTATTCCCATGCATTTCTGCCTTGGTAGGAAACATCATGTTGGTGGAGTTTATTCATTTATTTTCTCATGTAATTAGCTAGACTGCACAAATTCTGTCAAAGAACAAAAGAAGAAAAAAGAAAAAGAAAAAAAAGAGCTAGGCTACATAGATGATTTAACAGATTCTGCCCAGCCTCATACCCTTTTATTTTTACATATGTTTGCATTATGCAATTTCTGAAACATCTTATTTTTGCATTATATATATGCTTAAAAATTGGTGAAAATTGTGTTGTATGTTTGCTATTTTGCATGTTTTTGTGTTAGGAATGCTGAAATAATTGTGAATTGTGACTTTGCTAGATTGTTGTTTTGGGAAATAGGTATCTTAATAGCTATATATTTTGCATCTTTAATTGGTATTTGGTATTGAATTAACTTGGTTTCTCTTCATGTGAAGTTGATATCGGTAAGTTCAATGGATAAAACATGGATGCATGCTGATAGAAGGAGTAAGGTGTATGAGGTGGGAGTTGAGAATTTTCTAAGGTTAGGAGTAGGCAATAGTGGCAAACGTAAGTACATCCATTGTCCTTGCAATAAATGTGGGAACTTGAGTAAGTATATGGTAAAAGTGGTTAGGGAGCATTTGTACTTTCATGGTTTTGATGAAAGGTATAACAACTGAATATGGCATGGTGAAGCTAGTGTCTGTAGGGATGAGCAATATGGTTTTCTTGGTTCTGAAACAGTAGACATGTGCGAAGAAGCGTTTGATAATTTCAATCATGATCCGGGCAAGTTTCAGAGTTTCGTTGAGGAAGGGGAAATGCTCTTATATGTTGGTTGTGATAAGTACAGCAGGTTATCTGCATTGGTCAGATTGTTCAACCTGAAGGCAAAACATGGGCTGACAGAGAGTAGCTTCTCTGATTTTTTGGTTGCTTTTGGAGATATGCTACTTGATGGTAATGTGCTACCCTTGTCTATATACGAGGCGAAGAAGACATTGGCTGCTTTAGGAATGGAGTATGTGAAGATACATGCTTGCTCGAATGATTGTATCTTATATAGAAAGGAGTATGAAGATGAAACAAGGTGCCCGAAGTGTGATCTCTCTAGGTGGAAGCTAAACAAGGGAACAATTGAGAAGGAAGGGGTTCCAGCCGAAGTATTGTGGTACATTCCTCCTATTCCAAGGTTTAAACAAATGTTTAAATCTTGTGAAATTTCGAAGAACCTCACTTGACATGCCGATCAGAGAGTGAGTGACGACATCATGCGCCATCCAGCTGATTCTCCAGCTTGGAAGTTGGTTGACCATAAGTGGCCGGATTTTGCAATCGAGCCTAGAAATCTAAGGCTTGCCCTTTCGGCTGATGGGATAAATCCACACAGTTCATTAAGTAGTCGATATAGTTGTTGGCCTGTCCTCTTAGTCACCTACAACCTTCCTCCGTGGTTGTGCATGAAGAGGAAATTTATGATGTTAAGTTTGTTGATTTCGGGTCCTAAGCAGCCAGAAAATGACATAGATGTGTATTTAGAACCATTTGTTAAGGATTTGAGAGCACTATGGAATGGAATTGAAGGAGTGTATGATGGTTTCAGGAAAAACTCATTCATTTTGAAGGCTGTACTTCTATGGACGATCAATGATTTTCCAGCTTATGGTAACTTGTCCGGGGCCTCAGTGAAAGGGTATAAACCATGTCCCATATGTAGAGAAAACACAGATTCTGTTAGGCTAGAACATGGTAAGAAAACTTGTTTCTAAGGCCACAGAAGATTCTTACCACGCCACCACCCATATCGGAGACAAATGGCTGCTTTTAATAACAAGCAAGATGAGCGTGAGCCTCCTACACCTCTAAGTGGACATCAAGTCTTGGAAAGAGTTTCAGGAATCAATTGTATCTTTGGGAAGACACAAAGAAAGGACAACTTAGGTGGTGAAAGCCATACTCCATGTTGGATGAAGAGATCAATCTTCTTTGACCTAGAGTATTGGAAGACCCTTCATATAAGGCATGCTCTCGATGTAATGCACATTGAGAAGAATGTGTGCGAGAGTATCATTGGGACTTTACTAAACATTCAAGGTAAGACAAAAGATGGGGTGGCTGCCCGTTTAGATCTTGTGGAAATGGGGGTAAGACTAGACTTGGCACCACAAATTGGGAACAAGAGGACATTTTTGCCTGCAGCTCCATATACACTTTCTCGGGATGAGAAAAAAGCTATATGCAAGTGTTTGTTTAGTATCAAGGTCCCGGAAGGTTACTCTTCAAATATACAAAACCTAGTATCCATGGAAAAGCTCAAACTTTTCGGTCTTAAGTCTCACAATTGCCACACCTTAATGCAACAATTGCTACCTGTTACCATCCGTTCAGTTTTGCCCAAGAATGTGAGATATGCTATTACTAGGCTGTGTTTCTTCTTTAATGCCCTATGCTCCAAAGTGGTTGATGTGTCCAAGTTGGATAAAATTCAGTCTGATCTTGTAACCACCTTGTGTTTGCTAGAGAAGGTTTTCCCACCTTCATTCTTTGATAAAATGGTCCATTTAACCATGCACCTTATTACAGAGGTACGATTGTGTGGATCAATCTTTTATAGGTGGATGTATCCATTTGAAAGAGGCATGAAAGTGTTAAAAGGTTATGTCCGGAACCGTAATCGTCCAGAGGGCTGCATTGTTGAGTCTTATATTGGTGAGGAAGCCGTGGAGTTTTGCTCGGAATATTTATCTGGGGTACATGCAATTGGTATGTAACGACCCGACCCAAATTTCCACTAGAAATTTAAATTTTTATTTGACTATGGTTTTGAGAGGTTTTTAAAAGATGTTGAATTGTATTTGAAAGATTTTGAGATTTATTTGGAAAATAAAAAGGGTTTGGATTTAAAATTTTTATTTATTTTATTTTTGTTTTAATTTGGGGCTTGACCCAAAGTTGACTTTTAAAATAAATGAGTTTTCAATTTTGACTTTGGGTCCGTTGGATAGGTTTCGAACCCACGAGTTCATAGACACGTAGCACGCATCATTTCGAGTTACGGTTTGAAAGATACGAACATGTGAAGTGAGGGGCAATTTTGTAAATTTATAAAAATGGGTTTTAAATACCCAAAATCAAAAAAATTTTCTGATTTTTCTCTCTCTCTCTCTAGAATTTTCTAGTGACTTCTCTCTCTCCCTTTTATCTCTCTCTCTCTCTCTCCCGCACTCTCTCTCTCTGTGTTTTCTCTTCCCCGCACCCCTCCCCTGCGCGCACCAACCAGCCACCACCATTCACCATCGCCGGCCACCCCTGCCGGCCTCTGCCCCGGCGAGCACCCCCCAGGCGCCGACCACCACTCCCTGCCACTCCCTTCGGCAGCCAACACTCACTCGCGCAGGGAACAAGCCAGAAAATCCCCAGCCGCCGCCCCTCTCTTTGCCCAGCCATTTCCAGCCACCTGAGATCAGCGGCGTGCCTTCCCGACGCCAGCCAGCTCGCCGACTCTTCCTCCAGCCAGCCAGCCCCCCTGCACGCTGGTTTCGCTCGGAAAAGCCACACAGACCCGCCGGCCTTCCCCTCCATTTTTAGTCGGATTTTCACCTCAATCTTCGAGTTTTTAGGTGGGTTTCCTTCCTCTTCCTTTGGGCTTTCATTTCCTTTAGTTTTATAGCTTAAAATCATAAATTTTGAAACTTAAAATTTTAGGTTCAAGGCCATTTTCGAGTTCACTGTGAAACTCTGAGTTTGGGGCTGTTATTGATGTTCTTTTGGACAATTTACGTCTCTAGAAATCCCACTTGTCATTTGGAACCATAAATTTAGAGTAAATTTGGAAGAATTTGAACATTGAGAAGTCTGATTTCAAAGGTGGGAACCCATTTCGGGTCTACTGAGGTTTGGCTGGACATTGTAGAAATTTTGGAGTGTTTTTGGGAAAATTTCTATTCGTTGAAACCCCAAAGTGCCGAGCCTAATAGGGAACTTTAAGAAAATTCTAAAATTTTTGGGTGAGCTTGTCTTTTGGGGTTGCCACTTTGGGCAGTGGCAGTAGTGATGACTCCTTCGGTTATAAATTTTGGTTTCTATCGTCCTTTGAGAGTCTTTGAGTTAATGATTGGTCGTAGTTTGGTGGAAGGGTTGGTGAGGATTAGATTGTTTTCCTTTGAGTCGATATTTGGGTACTTATCCATTACCAAAACTAGCCTTAAAATAGATCATGGTTCTGGGGTAGACTATGTATATTTTTATTTGTGTATTTGATTTTGGACTTAGGGTTGGACTACCTTTTGTCGTCAACATCAATTTGAGTCGGAAAGTTTCGAATTTAAGTAAGGTCTTTTAGGTGTAAGAGAAGAGGTTTTGTTAACCTTTATTTTGGACGAGAGACGGGTATGATGTCAAGTCTCGTATACACACACACTTTAAATATCGCCAAGTCGAAACTAATTATATTTTATTGTTTATGGTATAGGCGAGACGACTGGGGTTCGTAACGATCTAGCGGAGGATTGAAGTTAGATTTTCTTACTGTGAGTGGACTCTTATTTCTTTAAATGATTTATGAAATTTGTTATCTATTTTTGATATGTAAAATTTTAGTTGAGAAATTGAAGTTTAAAATAAACTTTTGGTTTTTCTAAGAGTTTATGGAAATATCACCAAATAAATTATATTTAACGTTTTGAAGTTGATTTTGGGATTTGATTAATGGTATTAAATTTTGGATTACAAATGCTACCGTAAATAAATTTCTTCTTGTTGGATGTTGAAACTAGTTTTTTATTTTTACACGTATGGGTTATTTCATATTTTAGTATATGGACGGAAGATTTGATTTGTTTTATGTCTTTGAATGTGATTTATTGAGGACTGTTTTACTAGTTGTGTTTATGCATTTGTTTTGAGGATTTAAAGTTTTGGAAATGTTATAAAAATGTTCTTTATTGGTGGAAAAAGACATTATGTTTGGTTATGGGAAAAATAGTTTTAAATCGCCTTTCAGTAGCCTCTAGGTTATCAGATTGAATAGGTCTTTGGGACCCATTGCGGCACACACATAGGCTTTGGGCCGTGTGTCGTGATGCTTGACCCTTTGTGTAACACCCCGACCCTCGGGCCCATGAAAATACTGAACATCAAACTGTTGAATCTGTTTTCTCTTACTTTTGAGCCATGCACAACAACATAAGTAAATATAATTCTGTCAAAAACATTTAAAACAAACCACTGAGTAAAAACAATTAAATAAATCTTTCTGGGTCCCACTGCCTCGTCTTCTCCCCACTGCTTCCTCAGCCTGCTTATCCTGCAAAACACAAATCCTACACCACATCCAAGCATCAAGAAAATCAAATTATCTCAATTGCACATCAAATCTCATCAATAATAATAATTATACTTTGACAAGTCAATTGCCTAACCATCGACCATTAACCTCAACCTCAATCAACACGTCCTAATTAATAACCTCAATGCATAGACACTATCATTTCCGTCCTCACGATTCAAGCCTAGACTTTACCAAGTCCTAGCAAACAAATACAATACAAGCAACCAAACAACCATCTATCTAATTTCACACACTTCGTTTCTTGGAAATCCTCCAGCTTTATAACTACTTTCAAAAATCTCCTTTCAAAACTATTTTTAAATCCCCTCAGCCGTAAGTCAAACTCTGAACTGAATTTATCCTTGGAAGCTAATATCTCGAAACACTTATTTTTAAAACTCACATCATTCTCGTACCTGTACTGTAGACAATGTCCTGGCCACAATCCCGCACTCGGGCAGGCTCAAATCCTAGCCACAATCTCGTACGGATGACCCTTCCGCACGAGCAGGCTCGTACCCTGGCCACAATCTCGTACGGATGACCCTTCCGCACGAGCAGGCTCGTATCCTGGCCACAATCTCGTACGGAGGGGTCTCTCCATACGAGCAGGCTCGTATCCTGGCCACAATCTCGTACGGAGGGGTCTCTCCATACGAGCAGGCTCGTATCCTGGCCACAATCTCGTACGGAGGGGTCTCTCCGCACGAGCAGGCTCACCCAATCAGTACTCGCATTTCTAACTCACAACATTTCACCCACAGTTACTCCGAACTAAGCCGAATCCCTCCGAAATTGATCCCCGCTCATAAACCATCACTTGTCTGTCACTCGAAACATACTAACATTTCCTCAATAATTAATTTGATCAGTTTGTATATAATAACTGCCTAATCATCAATCATTAATCTTGACTATAAACAATCTTTCTTTAATTTGGTGACTCTCCTCTAAGAAACTCTATAATTCCCAAATAATTCCTTCACCTCAAATCCTCGTCAATTCATTCTCCCAATTCAAATCCTACACCTAATCTTCTCTAGCGTAAAGCAGCAAATCTATAAAACAGACAATTAAACCACGCGAAAGACCAAAATACCCTTCACGGTGCCATTGCTCGGATACCAAATCCGGCAGCATAACGGCATCGGGAATGATATTTCCCGAGCCCCTGTACCTGTTAAGACCAGACAGCCAATATTTAAATATTCAGGTTTCACAATTTGGCCGTTCAATGACCGAAATGGGCGGTAACCACCACGCACGGTGGCTACCCAGCCCCAAATTACACACAATACTCACCCATACGTAAACAAACCCTAGGGTTGGCCTCTAAAAGTCCTGGGGAGGCTGATAAACAAGAAAAACCACCCAACTCACCGCCACAAGTGGCGGAGCCGTCGGTGGCAGCGGCAGCACAACCTAAAAATATCCAAATTCAACTCCAAACAATCCTAATCATATAATAGAACCTTCAATTGTACATAAACATCACAAATTTGAGTCCGATTTCAAGATATTCAAAACAGACATAAACCCAAAAATCGAATCTCTAAAATCTCGAAATTGAACATCAACACCTTAGGGGAAAGATTACCCGTACCTAGAGGATCGATTTTGTCAACTGGATCGATGGCCAATTATCGCCGGAAACGCCGGAATCGGCGGCGGAAGCCGCCGGCCTTCTCAGCCTCGATCTGCCGTCGTGGAGCGTCGGGTGGACGATCGGAGCACACCACCGTGCTCGGCTCGACGAGAGGAAGTTTCCAGGGCCGGAGCTGGGCTGCGAAGACGCCGGAAACGGCGAGTCAACGCCGGAGCTCTAAACGGGCGAAAACTGGGTTCTCGGTTTCTGCGCGATTTCTGGGTGATCCGAGACTAGGAGAAGAGAGAGGGAGTGACGACGAGCAACCTGGGCCAAACACCCAGCCTAGCCGCCGCCGGACGCGCAGCCACGCGCCGGTGACAGGCGCAGCAAGGGTGAGAGGCGAGAGAGAACAGAGACGCGAGGGAGAGAGCCCCCCCCAAAACCGGGGAGATAGGAGAGAGAATAAAAAAGGGAGAGAGAGAAGATTCTCGAGAGAGAGAGAAAGTTCAAAAAAAATCTGATTTTTAAACCCAATTTGTCCATTTTACGAAATTGCCCCTTGATTCAAACGCCCATATCTTTCAAACTGTAACTCCGATTGACGCGTGCCGCGTGTCTACGAACTCGTGAACTCGAGACCTATCTAACGGACCCAAAGTCAAAAATCAAAAGCCCATTTATTTTAAAAGTCAACTTTGGGTCGGGTCGTTACACTTTGGGGGTTGGCTCTGCGTGCACGTAAGACATAAATTATGGCTCTGCATGCGTATGACAGATTCTCGGCTCTGCGCATGTATGACAGAATTTATGGCTCTGCATGCGTATGACAGATCCTCGGCTCTGCGCATGTATGACAGATTATATGGGTAACTGACTGGTATGTGTTTTCAATTGTTAAGTATTTTAAGTGAGGAGTTTATGACAGCAAAGGTTTTAAGTAAGATGGTTTCAGTTGAACAGTTTTATTGATTTTCAATATGTTAAGAATTTGGATTTTCAAAGTTTGATTTCAGCTTCAGATTTTATTATTTTACTAGGAAATGGTTTTAAAAACTGGGGGATTTCAAAGGACATTCTAAGGTTTTAGAGTTAAACGTGTGTAAAAGGGTTTTTCTGAAAAGATATTTAATCTTTGATTTTCATCTCCATTTAACTGTCCACTCACTGAGCCTATCTCACCGTTTTTTTGTTTTATATTAAATGTCCCCCCAGGAAGTAGCTTTGGTGGAAGTCGAGCCAAACACGTCGAGGCATTCGAGTTATTCATCTCCAGCCTATTGGTATAATAGGATCAAGGTTTCCCTTGAAATAAATAGAATGAGATATGATTGTATAGTGGATTAGATATGCTCTGATTAGATTTGTATTACTTGTTGTGGGTCTGAGACATTATTTTTGGTTGTGGTAGAGGTGGTTGCTGTTTAGAAGTGTTTTTAACAGGATTTGAAATTTCTGGGTTAGTCCATTTTCAATGGGAGGTTCTGCCGAATTTTCGGTAGGATTTTCCTTGATTTTGGATTCTCGCAGGACCTCTCTGGGTTTCAGGGTGGAATCCGGGGGCGGTCCTGTCATGGTACTCCTTCTTCGCGTATGGGTGCACCAAAGAATAGTAAGCCTCTATCAGGTGGTAGGGTAGTTAATGTAGACCGTGAAGTTTGGAACAAGCTCACCGTTGTGTTTTGGAGAATGCCGCTGAATGCGATTTGTATGCCGAGTAAGCTCACTGATTGTGTTAAATACACACTTAATTAGCAGTTTTTGTAATGCATAATTCACATGTTTTAATAACTGTACTTTATCTGTTTATAGACAGCATAAGGCTTACTTAAAAACCCTTTATTCAAGTAAAAAAAGAAGTGAAAAGTGGCTTCTAGAAGAGCACAACCACAGATTTATCTATTGGTTACGTGACAAGGTATTACTTTGTTACCTTTAAAACCACTTAGCCTAATGCCATATATTTGGTGTTGTGTTTCTGTTTTAAAAATGGCATCCTAACCTTTGTTCTCATAGGTGGAAGAGTTAATCAATGGTGGATCCAGTGGCATAACGGCCTCGTTGAGGCGGCTAGCTATAGGTCCACCTATGAGTGTGTTGCAGTATGAGGGCTGCCATTATCACACAAAGGCACGTGATTCTATACGCACAGTCCAAAACAGTGGGGTGACCTTGGTGGCAAAAACAATGCAAGTGGCAAGTGTGAAGGATAAAAATCCTGTCTACACTGATATGTCTTTCTATGGTGTTATCGAAGAAATATGGGAACTGGATTATAACGACTTCAGGGTGTCCTTGTTTAAATGTCAATGGGTAGAGAACAATAAGGGAATTAAGACAAATGAACTAGGGTTCCAATTGGTTAATCTTAGTAGGATAGGTCATAAGAAAGACGTATTTGCTTTGGCTGCCCAAGTGAAGCAAGTATTTTATATAGAAGACCCACTAGATTCTAATTGGTCAGTGGTACTTGCAGTCTCAAATAGAGAGTTTAATGATTGTGCTCATGAGGATGAGTTGGGGGACACCATTATTGACCATCAATCCTTTAGCCTTGGATTACCTCCTATTGAGGAATTTGACGATATAATGGGAGAGGATGATAACAGTTACAAGAGGGATAATTGTGAGGGTGTATGGATTGATCACTCCAAAAACACAAATTGACAATCTAAAGGTTTGAATTTATTCAGTTTTTATTTGTCACTTAATTTTAGTGATCGAGCTTCAATTTAAAAGTTTCTATGTCTTTTTCTTTTCTTAATTGTTGGTTTTGTCACGAACTTGTCAGTTTACACGTTACTAAGCACACAAGTATTGCTCTAACTTTTAATCTACTAATGTTTTCAGGTATATGACTTGATAATGGCTACACCATCAAGAAAAAAAGCTGCAGCTGCGAAATCCAAAGGCAAGAGGGTTGCCACCCCAAAATCAAAGGCCAAGAAACCTGTAGTTTCCAAGGCCAAGGACAATAAAAAATCATGTTCCACTTCAAAGGACACTGTTACAGATGAAGGCAACAGCAAATCCTCACGCGGTGTTACAAAGATGCATGGAATAGTTGTTAAGAAGGCTTTAGGTCGAAAGCTGAAAGTGGATTACAACTCACATGGCCTGCCAGTAGGGGAAACAAGGTTGTACTTGGCTTCTTACATAGGAGTTTTGGCAAGGACAACTATACCTATTACGCATACTCGCTGGCCGAAAGTGCCAGATGACCTAAGGCAGAACATTTGGGACGATGTTCAGGTAATTAAGACCTTCATATAATTTCTTATAATTTGAGTGTCATTTGAATCTGTATGTATCTTAATTAAAAAGTTTATAAATTATATATACTATTGTAGAAGAGAGTGGGAGGCATACATTATAATTATATATACTATTGTTTAAAAGAGAGTGGGAGGCATACATTATACCAGATACCATAAATTTTTTGCTATAAGAATATGCCAGTAACAGTTTAGGCTAATTGGCACAAGAAAATTAAGGGAATGTTACTCTTCTTACTGCCCACTCGTTGATACTTTAACATGGATATACAAATTTGCCATTATACACACTTGCGTATATGATATAGGCATATTGTCATATACACTACCACATAATACTCTGCCACATTATAAGCATTTTTCTTTCATTACACACTTCCTTTAGATACACTTGCTACACACTTGCTTCATCTTCAATTCATTATATACATTATAATTTTAGCCACATAAGCTTTATAATTTCAGTCGCATAAGCATTAACGTTTTAGTCACATAAGCTTTATAATTTCAGTCGCATAAGCATTATACTTGTTCCTTGTAGAAAGCATTTAAGTTGGCCAAAGAAAACAGGAAATGGGTGTTGTCATTTGCTGGCAGTAAATGGAGGTCTTTTAAGACTACATTAACCACCAAATACATATTGCCATTCAAAGATGACCTGGAAGCGGAAGCTTTGCAGACCCGGCCGAAGGAGTACGACTTTATTGCACAGGAGGATTGAACTGCCTATGTTGCTCAATGATTATCAAACAATTTTCTGGTAAATATTTCAGTTTAGAATTCAAAGTTTGTGGTACATATATATGTTTGTTAGCTTCCACTTAGGGTCTAATGTTTGTGGTATGTGGTGTTGTCATCGTAGGAACTACACGAAGCTCAAAGGCAGAGAACTGCAAAGCGGAAGTATCATCATAGGTTATCAAGGAAGGGATATATTGGCTTGGAGGAGGAATTAGTAAAGCTATAAGAATCCCATAATTGATTTGTCTTTCAACTATATGTAATGGGAATTGAAGGTTGGACTAACTATATATATGGTTAATTTTATGCTGAATAGAGGAAGAAAAATGTTGATGAAGATGATCTAGACCGCTCTGTCCTATGGAAGAAAGCTAGGGAAGACTGTAATGAGAACTTGACTGAAGAAGTGATGCCTATGGCTAAAGTCATAGTAAGCTACTGAATCTCACAGATTGAGGTTGGATAATTGATTGTGTAGTGATATGCTGAAACTGTTCATGTTTTTCTTATTTTGGCAGGACAAGTTGATGGACAAAGTGAAAGCTGGAGAGTTGAAGGTGGAAGGTGCTAATGATGTTCTAAGCATGGTATTGGATACTCCGGAGCATCCCGGTAGGGTCAGGGGTGTGGGGGGAAATATCAACCCTTCGGTGTACTTCAACATCCCAAAAAAAACTAGGGATGAGATGACCATGAGTAAGAGTGACCTAGTGCCTATATTGCAATGGAACAATAGGGAGTTGTTGGACAAAATTGAGAAGTTGGAGTCAATGAACAATGTGGCTACACCAAAATAAGTTCCAGGTACAGGGATGGTCTCCGATAAAGCAAGTTGCTATGGTGAGGAAAAGGCTAAGGATGCAGAGGTTGATGTTGAAGAGAAAGTTGAAGTAGTGTCGGTGGAAGAGATGGAAAAGGCAGCAATGAAGGTAACGTATGATTCTTTGGTGCCATGTTTTCATATGACAAGTAATATACTTAAGTTTGATTGTTTCTAAGCCAAAGAAAGCTATTGATTACAAATCTGATTTTAGGTTTAGGCTTATGAGTTGTTATGTTCGTGTAGGGAAAATCGTACAAACTGGCAATAGGAGATAGATATCACCAACATTGTTGCGTGGGGTACAGTGATTGATATGGCATCCAACACAATACACAGTGTTCCCTTAGGTGAGGGAAACGTGAGGGTTTCAATTGACATTGCCAACAAGGAAGAAGCATTACTTCCCTTCCCGGTGAGGGACGAGTTAATCACAGTTGGGCAGGCTGTTGGAAGCCATGTGGCTTGGCCCCAAGAGCTTGTTATCGTTGGGAACAACAAGGTAAATACCAACTTCAAGTCACTTGTGTTTTTCCTTCATATTTCAGCGAGTTACATGTTTGTCACTAGCAGCGTAATAAACCTGAGTTTGTCTAAACTTTATCTGCATCTAGCTAGAAATCAGAAACATGCTGTTAAAACTTTTTTTGCTAAGGCCACTGATTCTCTAGAACTAAATGCAGTATTTCCACGGTTTTAATATTACGATAAAACTATTATCTTCTATCTTCCTAACAGCAAAAACAACATAGACCACTCTTTTATATAAAGCCAGCATCTGAAGCAACACAATTTTCTTGATGATTAGGGCCTTAGGAGGTGTAAAACAATCAGCACGGCATCACTCTAAAGCTATTTCATAGAGAAAGCAGGCCTGACCTACATTCTAAGCAATTTTAATCATATTTGCCAGTGTTTTGAGACTTAATCACACTGACAGAAACTTGAATATTAAGAAGCAATTGATGTAAAGGCCAAAAAAATAAGTGAGACCAATCAAATTATCACAATTCAGCATACCATTATCGGCCAAATGAATGAAAAATAAATCCACAGCTACGCAAGAAAGTTATGGTCATAATTCCAATATGCTTGATGTGTCTTTGTCTCAGTAAATCACTAACATGCTCTTGTTTATCTTTGATACCCTATAAACAGAAAAAGCAGGTTCCTGCCATGCTGAAGGAGCTATTCAAGAAGGAAGCAGCCGAAAAACATGTCCCGAAGCAATGCAAGTTGTTGTATCGATTTACAATGGAAACAATGGTCGCTAGTGGCAAAGTCATGAGTAGTGAAGTGGAGGCAGAAGTCTTTGGATATTACTAGCTTATTGGAGATGAAAGAACTTTCAGCCACATGCTTAGTTGTGTACATGAGGTAATTGTACTCTTTCAACCATATGCATAGTTAATTTATTCAACTATTTCTCAACTTGAACTGTTTCTGATACACATGCATTGTAAAAACATTGATAGGCACTTGTATGATAGGCTGATCGAATCAAACATGACTGACATGGTTGGTTTGGTAGACCCGGCATCTCTGTGGGAGTTGGAAACCCAGAGCGAAGATCAACCTACCTAGCAAATAGGTTCCAGCAAGGAAAATGCGATCGTGTCTTTTTAGTGCCATTCAATTCTGGGTATCCCTTGATTGGTTGACGTTTTAATGCTAGTTTTATGCTCATGTGTATTTCTTTGGCTAGGTATCATTCAATTTGACAGTAACCATTGGATTTTGACAATCATTAATGAAGAAAAGGACGTGGTCCACATCATGGACCCTCTTCCAAGACAAACCAGTAACCCAGGCTGGATGGATGTCGTGAACACGTAAGTGTCTATTAATATGTACCATCTTACATAATATGGATTGTATATTAAATTGTGATATATAACTTAAATTGATATTTTGTCTAAACTAGTGCTATTAGACAATTTAATGGGGTTACGAGAAGGAAAGGTCCGAAATCACCAACTTGGAAGCATCTCTATGTAAGTGTCTATGTATTACTTAAGTCTTTAAGTTTCTTATGTCTTACACATCGGACTAATTTAATTAAGTATAACTCTATGTAATTTCCTTTGCTTGTCTGTAGTGTCCTAAACAACCGAGTGGTGTTGAATGTGGATATTATGTCATGAGGTACGTGAAGGAAATAGTTGAGGACACAACCCTTGCATATGAGTCGCAGGTTAGAATACTTACTCCTATTGGGGCAGTTGACTGGTATATTTTGCTATCCTTTGTACAGTTCTAATTTGGGAAACTTGTAAAAGGGAATTACAGGAGGAAGGGATGGCCTAGCTAGGATACTAGTTTGTTGCTGGTTTTTAAGACTTTGTTTTCTGGCTTTGCATCTTTTTAATTTTTTCTGTATATGTGTGTTTGGGTTGGTGCTGTGTGCATTAAAGAGTGTGTTTGGGTTGATGGTCTGCATTTCTCTTCTATTTCCATTATTTTTTACTTGCATTATTGCTAAACTCTAGGCTGATACTGTGACTACTCATTTATACTTGCATGATCCATTTTTTGAATCATATATATGTGCAGCCATTTGAAAGCCCTTGCTGAATGCACGAAATGTAGGCCATCTGAAAGCCATCTGAATCATATATATGTGCAACCATCTAAATTCAATACTTGCTGCAATCTTATTAATGCTTTTGGCGCCCTATATTTTCTTAATGCCCTTTGGGATCCTTGCTGAATGCACTTTTCAATACTTTGGGATCCTTGCTGCAATCTTATTAATTAATGCACTTTTCTTTCTTGTTTTCAGTGGAGTCACCTGAAGAACAAGAGGAGCAGTTACACACAGGAACAAATAGATGAAGTCCGGGTTGAATGGGGAGATTATGTTTCCATGAATTTTATTTAGACTAACATGCATGTTTTTGGTACCTTTTTGAGCATTTTGTTGTAGATATGAAGATATATACTAGCTAGTTCACATTCAAATCTTTTGTATAGGCAGAATTTAGGCCTAGCTGAATTGCACTGTCATGCCTTCATTATTTTTGTACATGTTGGCATGTGTTTAATTAGGATCTAGCCAGCTAGAGATGGATTTTGTGAAGGTTATGGAGATAGGATAGTGATTTTGGGGTATACATGATGAGGGCTATCCATATTTGTAATCTTATTTTGTTAACTTCATTACTGAGTTTGGATGTTGGATTCATTTATATGAATGGAAGAATTTAAGTTGGATTACTTTAGAAGCTTAGTAATTGTTACGTGGATGCATATTTACCAATTAATTTTTATCAATATCAGAAACCTATTGCATATCAGATTATGTAAAAATGCAACGATAAGGAATGAACTTTCAACATCATTTAAAAAACAAAAAACCGATATCTAAAGCATTCTTTTATATCAGATTTTAAGTACCAAACCGATATGTTATACACCTTTTATATCCGATTTTAAGTACAAAACCGATATGTTATACACCTTTTATATCATATTTTAAGTACAAAACCGATATGGTATACACCTTTTATATCAGATTTTAAGTACAAAACCGATATTTTATACACCTTTTATATCAGATTTTAAGTACCAAACCAATATGTGATACACCATTTATATCCAATTTTAATTACAAAACCGATATGCTATACTCATTTTATATATGATTTTAAGTACCAAGATGATATTGAATACATTTTTTATATCGGTTTCAAAATTACTAATGATATCATAAGTATCTTACATATCGGAATGCAGTTTTTAAGATATTAGAAATGATTAATATCCGATAACGATGGTGGTATATCATATCAGATTATTAAACAAATAGGATATCTAATATAGTATAGACATCAGTGTATAATCGATATGTAATATGGGAGAATAGATATCACCACTGAATATATCGGTTGGAAACCTAAATAGATATTGGTTGATCACTGATATATATTAAGGTTTTTCTTGTAGTGGAAGAAGAAAAGAATAGCACAGTCCCTACCGGGATAGTCCCAATAGGGCAAACGGTGGCTAGCACTCTCAAACCCGGTAAAGCCAGTGGAGAGAGTTCATCTCACTGAAAGAAGAGATTTCAGACGGACGACCGTTCAAGAATATTTTTTCCCCTCTGCAAACCACTGGATATGATCCTGCAAGAACTAAAGATGAACCCAGCCTTCAAGCTTCCTCCTCCATTTCCACAACCCCTGGAGGATAAGCCTGGCGTCAACATGAGGAAATACTATGAGTACCACCAGTATAAGGGGCATCGAACTGCCCATTGTCAAACTTTGAGGGCTCGCTCCTTCACGTATGTTAAATCGGGATCGAAAGCAACAAGAACTATACTAGATGTATTGTCGGTACTAGGCGCTTCTTCTTCTCGTATTTTTTAGGAATATGAACCTTCAAGCCATCCACCAGCACACGATAAGGCAGGCAAGGTAGTTGCAGAGCTCGAAGTCCTAACTACTTATTTCTTATTTTCAAATGGGACGATATACTCTTTTTTAGTCCCCTTCACAGCCTACGGGTTCTTATCCAATTGCTTATGCGGATTAGATTTCGGTTGTTTCAGTTACAAGAAGAAAGACGTTTGGTGTTGCAGTTGTGATGGTTGCCTTCCTTAGTCCGATTGCTTTCGAGACATGACTAAAAAAATAGGACGATTGCCTTTAGTGACGATTGCATTTTTTATATAGACGAAGTAACAATCACTTTCAAAATCTCACTTGTCAATAAGACTCGAAGAGAGTTTGATTTAATGCTCCTATCTATATCTATATTATTATTATTTTTTTTTTATGAAAGACCTTTTTTGGGAAGGGGAAGTAAGAAGCAGTAGCAGTTGGGGATGCCTAGTCCATCATACAGTTAGTGTCGGCCAGGAGATCTCTATCACATTCATTGGATACGGCTTTCAGTTGGCGAAAAGCTTCCTTGTCAACTGAAGCATTCTTTGCCGAGCATACACCCTAAGCTCTTTCATGAACTGGATGAGTAAAGCACCCACTAAAGTCAGTGAGTTGAGGTGTCAGGGATCTTCTATTCCTTCTACGTTTCTAGAAAAACAAACCATAAAGCTGCTCTCTTGCCCCCCTGCGAATGAGCTGAGTGAGCCCGAGAACTTCAGCTCATTCGCAGGGGCCCCTAGTGCCTCAGCCACTGGGGCTACTGGAACGATAGAAGCAACCAGGCTGTTAAAGCTTCTGCAGCGAAAAGCTCTATTTATGTAGATGTCTATTTAGAGCAGCAGCTTCCGCTTCTCATTTCCATGCGCTCCACACTGCCGTACTAGAATCCTCGGTTCCCTCAAAGCAAAATCACTCTCTGCTCCTGGTGCCGCTTATTGCAGATTTCTTCCCATCATTTTCCACATGAAGCCTTTCCTCTTTCTCCCTGATCTATGTCCAAGACCAGGTTGGGCGAAATTATGTGAGAGAAAGAACCTCTTGGTGGAGTCCCTCGGAGGACAGAATAGCACTACTTCTTTCTATAAGCAAGCTCCCTCTGGCCATCCAGTCCCTGGGTGGCTCTTGGTTCTTGAGCATGGTTGGGAGATTAGGCGGCAGTTGAAAGAGCTGCTCGAAAGCTTGACAAACAAGCGAAAAAACCCTATATATTTTTTTAGTAAAGAGTTTTTCCCTTACTAGTCAAGTGGTAAGGTAGGGAGCTATTCGATGAAGAAAACAGATTATAGGAAAGTTGTTCAGGTAGCTCAGCTGGTTAGAGAAAAGGACTGAAAATCCTTGTGTCAGTGGTTTGAATCCACTTTTAAACGGGTGAAGGGTCCAAAGGACAGGAGTGAAGATTGAAAAATTCAAGTGAAAGAGGAAGCCAAAAAGCCGTATAGTGCAAGAGGCAGATTTTCTAAAAAAGGTGATTGATTACTCGAATTAGCTCTCGCGTCCCTGTGCCCAAAAGGATGGGTAAGTTTGGTTCAAGTGTTCATCGATCGGGTGGATCTATATGCTCCGGGGGGGAGGGGTGAGACGTGAGGTATAGCACAGCCTGGTTAGTGCATCTGTTTTGGGTACAGAGGGCCATAGGTTCAAATCCTGTCACCTTGATGTGGCGAATCCTGTCAACTCATGTTTTCAACCACCACAAATGCATTGCGAATCAACAATTACAATGAAAACCCAGGAATAAAGCAAAAATTTTTTTTGGAGAAACTATCCACGTATATTTATATATAAAGCTGAAATCCTATTTTATTCTAAGACTCGTTTGGGTAAGCAAAACCCCCCAAGGGCTCTCTTTATTACTAGTGCTTCCGGATGGAAGCAAATTCAAGTTGGCCGACCCTGTTTATGTGGTCGGATAAACTCCCTTTTTTTTAAAGACTTTTCTAATAAAAGTCACATGGCTTATTATGTGTTTTGAGACCTTCTACGTGGAACGATTTGGAAGGATGGCTGAAATCACACATAAGCTTAAAAATCTTCTTATTGAAGACCCTAACGTCAATAGGATTGTTGAGGAAGCCACCTTTAGCAACATCGAAAAACAGGCAGTGACATTTGTTTAATGCCAAATTACTGTCTTAGCTAGAACAAGAAGATGAGGAATATAGAGGCACGGAAGAGGGGACAATGCAGCAGCGAGAGATGATGCACAGTTGGCTAAATTCTATTTTAGGTCCTTAGAAGGGGAGGGGCGAGAATCCCCTTTTTTTCGCTTATTCCTCGCGGACTTTATGGGATCCCTTCCTTAGTTGAAAGCTACAACCTTTCTCTTCCTCTGGTGCTTCAGAAGCTAAGAATATATGCAACGTGAAGAGGTATTTCCATCTTGGGGTACACAATGGGGTTGTAACCTCAATATTTTTATGTGCTTAAATGAGCTCTCAGTCTGTTTTTGAAGATGAGGAGAAAGCCTAAAAACTATTCCAGAGGCAAACTATAGCAATCATGTGAATTCACTCTGTCGCGAGAACGAAGCGAACATTACAATCATTTGACGAGAAATGGGGGATCATGTTACAACCGTGCTCGACCACATAGAGGGGAAGGTGAGAAAGACACTTAGACAACATTAGAGGAGATTTTCTTTACTGTATAAGTAGCTCAGAAGAAGAATCACGCCTCCAGCCGATTCTACTTCAAGTCTAACTAGATAAGTCACAAGGCATGTCCTTCTTCAGGCCCAGGTCATCTAGTCGAGGTCAACCACAATTTCACAAGTAAGAAAGAGATAGAATTTCACTAATTGGATTTGAAGGAAAAGGAGGGCTGTGATCTATTATGATTAGGTTCCTTGGTGTGGAGAGATCTCTATCATAAAACAAAGAGCTCGTAGGCCTTATTCTACAAATCAAAGAGCTCCTGCTTACCCTGGAGATTCAACCTTTTTCTATCAGAAAGGTGTTCCCGAGTAAATCTGATGAAGTAAAGGACAGCGTGGTCGTTAACTACCCCTGTAGTCTCATGGTAGCCCTTGCCCTGTCGCTATCAACATTTATCCACTATGGTTTCGAAGCTAAGTACTCTTTTTCGATCGATTCAATGACGACTTTCCAACAAATTCTTATGATTGTAACTTTGTTCCTCCTTCGTTGGTGCAAGATGCACAATAATTAGAGCCTTAGAGTTTAAGGGCTCAAGGAAAGGTGGTCTGATCTTATCAAACCCTTCAACTTCAGCTAAGGTCACCTCTGGATTATAATGCAACTGGGAAAACTACCCTTCCTATAAAGACTGGGGAAGGAAAAAAATGAAGGTCGGAAAGTTGGAAGATTGGAATGGATTTATCCCACAATCAGAGCATGGAATCTTTGTTAAGAAACCATATACAAAACCTATAAAATGAGAATAGCATCTTCCTTCTGGATAAGAACAAAAGAGACTACTAGATTGAAGTAAAAAGAGCTTTGTATCAAGCTGAGACTCAGTCTTCTGATGTTGCATAAGTTCTTTATTACTCTTTCATTGTTGACGAAACTAGAAAAGTTTGATCAAATTGAAGTAAAGCGGGTACCAAGAGTCCAAAACGCTCTAGCGGCATGAAGTGACAGCATCACAAAATGTTTTGGTGGAATCAACCAAGCACCCAGACACAAGAAGTCAATGCACTAGATGCACAAGGCCTATTAAAAGGTATACAGGAATTTCATAATGAAGCTCGGTATTGAGCAGCTCATGCAAGGCGAAGAACTCTTCAGGGGGGGATTTTCTTGACCTGTGTACAAATCCAATTGATGAATAATGGGCAGGTCGGTCAAAGGAAGTAAGTACTTATTAGTAGCAGTAGACTACTTCACGAAGTGAGCGGAAGCGCTGAAGAAAATGTGGAACAATTCGTCCTTAAGTCCATATTTTGTCGACCTAATATAATGGAACACAATTTGATTGCAAGGACGTTTTACGGGGATTAAGAATCTAAGCAAATGGACAAGCGGAGGTAGGGAATATTACGGGAAAAGATTAGACAAGAGGAAGGCCAGACGAGTTACCATATGTTCTCTGGTCCTACAGAACAACATAAAAGAATCAAACTGGCATAAATGCCAGCAGGACGTTCAGATCTTGATGATAATGAAGAGCCACTCTGTTGGAACAACTTAAGGGAATATCTCGAATCTGAGTAATAGATCCTAAATTCATTTCATTGATTTAAATCATACAAAAAAGACCTTGTTGGCGAATCACAAAAAACTTTTTTACTTTCGACGAATAGTGAAAAACAAAAGAAAATTCAATAGAGAAAGATCGAAAGGAAGCCCGCCCTACAGGAGGATGTGAAGATAGCTTCGCCAACCTCATCAATTCAGTGATCAGATTATGCGCCCGTTACAGCAAACTGAAGACTTTTATCTAGCTGTGGCCAAAAAAAAAAAAAAGAAGACTTTCATCTAGCTGGCTTAATGGTTAATTAAAGCACAGGACCCACCTAAGACATTTTAGTTGGATTCCTTCGACTAACTCTAATGTATTATGTATTCGATACAACTAGTTGAAGTAGATTCTCCGAAGAAGAGAAGATGGATTATGGGAGTGTGTGACTACTTGAAATCTTGATTAGGCCGTGCAGATATATGATTTTATTCGCCACATTAGAATTAACACCTAATGTGTCTATGTTCCAACCACCGTGCAAGTCCCCCATGGAGGATATATAGGCTAGTTCACTTGAGGAAAATCTTGTCTATGATTAGACCGAATTGAACAGGTTGATTTATGGGCGGGACTTAGTCTTCTTACACAATTAGCAGTTTAGCGCCTTTGTTTTTGGCTTAAGGATAGTGAGACAAGGCCTTGTTGGTAGCGGTTAGCAAATTAGTCCACAAATTCGAGGAATAATAGCCCTAGTCTTTGCAATGTCTTTTTAATTTGTAGTCACCAATGGTTGGTTATCCAGTTAAATAACTTTGTCTTGAACTACTCGCTAAATGTGCGTTAAAAGCTCTTTTGCTTTTGTCGCTCTTTTCAAGTAAGTTGAACTTAGCTTATTAGCCCCGGTCCTACTGACCGGATCACTTTTTATAGCATTTTGCTAGCCCTTTCGGGAACAGGATTTATCCGGCTTTTCTTCGTCCGCCAAAACGAACCGACCAAAGCGGTGAGGGCACGGTTAGCCCAACTCGCCTAGTGATTAGGCGAATGAAAGAGCTAGTTCTGCAGTAGAGTCTACTCGGCGGCTTATCACCTGGTTGCTTTTTCTTTTTTATCTCCTGCCATGCCAGGCACCTTCCTAAGCGGGTCAAGGTGCTCCAAGGCTTCATGTACAGGGGGACAGGAACTTCGATTAGCTAGTTACTTTCTATACCTTGCCTACTTGCTTGGAGTCATCTCCTTTGTTTGTCAGCCTCTCTCAGGCCCAAAACAAAATAGGCTAATCTCTTTTGTTTAGGCCGGTAGCTAAAAGAAAGTCCTGAACAAGGGAAAGGCAGCATAGCATTAGCTTCAATTGAACAAGCGCAACCTTGAACTTGAAAAAGAAAGGAGGTAGGCCGAAGAACCGTTGAACGCTTTAACTTGGCCACTAAAGAAGGCTAAAGCTAGGCGAGAGAATAGGCCAACTTGCTGCTTACTGCCATGCCATGGAAAAAGTTTTAGGCTCCATAGACGAAACTTTTTTTTAGGTATTAGGGAGGGAAGGACACCACTAAGCACCTAAGGTGGGGTTCAATGCCTAACAAAAATGGCCAAAAGAAAAAAAGGGGGGAAAAAAGAGATGGCTAAGGGGAGGAGAGAAAGAACGCATGCATGAAGATTCTGTTCATCAGAGGTTTGAGAATGTAACGTCTCAATCCAGGATTAAGAGTTAATCTCGGATTAAGGTGTGAATCACATTTTAATTATAGAATTAACTTCTATAACCAGAATGTGATAATGGAAAATAAAATAAATGGAAATAAACTGAATGGACCGCTCCCGGATTCCACCCTGAAACTCGGATAGGTCCTATGAGATCCAAAATCAAGGAAAATCCTATCAAAAATTCGGCAGAACCTCCCCTGAAAATGGACTAACCCAAAATTTATAAAACCTATAAAAACACTTCTAAAAACAACAACCACTACTACCACAACCAAAAAGGGTCTCAGACCCAACAAATACAAAATAATCTTAAAATTTAAGTATGGTTACCAGAGCCACTATGTTTATTAGAATGAATTTTACATATATCAAGTGAAAAGTAAATTTTTCAAAATGAAAGTTACACCTACAAGATACGAGAAAAGAAAATAGACGCAAATGCCTCGACGTGAAAGACTCGACTTCCACCAATGCTGCTACCTGGGGGGAAAAATTTAGACAAAAATAGGAAAATGGTGAGATAACTCAGTGAGTGGACAATTTTGTGGAAACGAAAACAAAGGTTAATTATCTTTTCATAAATCCTTTAGAACGACGTTTAACTCTAAAACCTCACGTCACTCTTTGAAATTCACCAGTTTTAAAACCCTGTCGAAACTCTTTTTCAAACAAAATCAACGATTAGTCCACATAAACATTTTCATCATTTAAGTAAACACAATTGATCCGAAAAGAACTTCCATGGGAGGTAAAAGATTAAACATGATATCACGCCAAAATAGACAATAATGTAATTAACTCAAATCTTTCATTGTCATTTATGTAAACTATCCATCTCTAGGCCATGAAATGAAACATCACATCATATTAGTAATACACTTAGGTAATTAAGCTCGCCACATCCCGTGCATAGGCACGGGCAGACAGGTAAGCTCGCCACCTCCCGTGCAGAGCGAATCGATACACGGGCAGGCAGAAATGCTCGCCACTTCTCGTGCAGAATGAATCGATGCACTAGTAGGGAGGAATGCTCGCCACTTCTCGTGCAGAGCGAATCAATGCACAAGCAGGCAGGTGAGTAGGCTCGTCACTTCCCGTACAGAGCGAATCAATGCACGAGCAGGCATGTATCCTCGCACGAGCTCTAACACCACGTTCTCAAGACTAACCCACAACTATCACTTTTTAAAAAAACATATATATAATGTCTCTTGACAAGAGAAATCAGCCATAAAATTATCAGCTACTTTAATATTATTCAAAGTTAACTCAAGACTGGAAATCTTTCTACTCTCAGTAATTAATTGTATAAAAATTGCATAGAAATCATTTAACTCTCGCTACTTTTAAAACCAAGACAAGGCATCCATGACAGGACCGCTCCCGAATTTCACCCTGAAATCCAAAGAAGTCCTGTGGGATCCAAAATCAAGGAAAATCCTACCAAAAATTCGGCAGAATCTCCCCTGAAAATGGACTAACCTAAAATTTGTAAAAAACCTGTAAAAACACTTCTAAGATATCAACCATCTCTACCACAACCAAAAAGGGTCTCAGACCCAACAGTATAAAATAACCTTATAATTTAAATATGGTCATCACAGCCGCTACCCCTATTTCAGCAAATTTTCCTTTTACAATTAAAGAAAAAGAACTTCCAAACTGGAAGCGAAGCCTACAAGATTCGGGAATAGAAAATGGATGTTATGCCTCGACGTGATTGGCTCAACCTCCACCGAAACTACTACTTGGGGGGAAAAACAATTTAAAACAAACAAGAAAACTGTGAGATAGACTTAGTGAGTGGACAGCTAAATAGAAATGAAATCAAAGATTTAATATCTTTTTAGAAAAACCCTTTATAAATACGTTTAACTCAAAGACCTCACGTCGCTCTTTGAAATCCCCCAGTTTTAAAACGCTTTCAGAAACATGTTCAAAGTTGTTTTCATAATTTAATAAACCAAACAGAAGCATAAACCATTTATCAAATAAAATTCAAACATTTAAAATTATGAATAGCTTGTAAATTTAAATTAAACGATCGTAATAAAACCGTATATTACATATGTAATACAACACACCAAGTCAGTTACCCGGAGAATCTGTTATACATGCGCAGAACTGAGAATCTGTCATACGCATGCAGAGCCAGAAATTCTGTCTTACGTGCACGCAGAGCCACCCCCAAAGGGCTAAGCATCACGACACACGGCCCAAAGCCTATGTGTGTGCCGTAATGGGTCCCAAAGACCTATCTAATCTGATAACCTGGAAGGGTACTGAAGTGGGTGGTTTGAAAATCAATAACTCATAAACACATATAAACCAAATCTCAAATCCTTTCATTTTCCTTCCAAAGCTCTCCTTAACAAATCCAAACTCATCAAATTATACGTTTATCATATCACAACATCTCAAAACCAAGTATAAATAATCATTGAAATGAAAATATGAGATATGTTCAATCTTTTCATAAACCAAGTCGAAATTAAAGCACGCCATTTAAATCAAAACATTTCCCACAAGTTCAAGCATACAAGTCTTAAATATTTATCTTACACAAAATCATAAAATCCAAGTTTTTAAAATCATTAATCTCAAAAATAATATCATTTGGAGAAACTTTAAATAAGAATTCTCATTAAAAATCCACAATTAAATCAATGAAATCATAGACATTTATAAAAATAAAGTCCACTAACAGAGATAGCCCTGCTTCGATCCTCCGCCGGATCGTCCCAAGTCACGGTTGTCTCGCCTATACAATAACCAATAAAATAAGAAATTAGTCTCAATTTATGTAAATTAATAGTGTGTGTGTGATAGCCTAAACGTTCCTCCCGACTCACGTTTTTCCTACTAGTTAGAAATGGTTTTTCTCTAAACTATACACTCTCACCCTCTTCCAAATCCGTCCCGGCTCCAACTACGACACCCACGTCCTCAAATTCAACCACAAATTCAAAAGAATCTTGCAAGTGGCCTACCTTACTTGGGGTTGTCCGAGAGCTAAAGACGATACCCGCAAAGTGTTCGATCACAAGCCCAAAATTGAAACTTCGTCGCTCAAATCGCACCCACCTATTCAAAATCATCAACCAACTCAGTTTTAGTACTCCAATTAGCGCTAGATAATTTACGTGACAGTTGGGTGGTCAGAACCCCCGCTGTCACCGCTCAAAGTGGCGGCACCAAAACTATATTGCACAAATTGCTTCGAATTCCTCAAACTTTTCAATTCTAAACTTCAATTGAAGGTTCTAAGGAGTGAAAATTGTCCACAATTACATTAACATCATCCAAATTTTGAAATTCACAAGAGAAACCCGAAATGGGTTATAAATCCCCAATTTCAATTCTCTACAATTACTCAAAATAAAACACCCAAATCACTGGGAAATTGGCAGCCCATACCTCAATGAGAAAAACGGACTTAAACCCTCGAAAATTGGTGGTGAAATCTGGCCGAAAATTGGAGGATGAAGTCGACGGTTTGAGGTGGTTCTTGGGTTATTTCCACGACCAAGGGGAGCTGCTCGGCGCAGGAGGAGAGCCGAGCTGAGCTGGTCGGCCAAAGGGAAGGTCGCCAGAGGTTTCAGGTGGCCGGAATGGCCGGCGGCGTGAGCTAAAGTGATGACTGGTGTGCAGGGATTAGTTTCGCACAGAGAAAGGGAAGAGAGAGAAAACACGAGGACAGAGAGAGAGAGAGAGTAGGCTCAGGGGAGGTGGTTGGCACTGGGGGGTGTTCGCCAGAGCCAAAGGTTGGCAAGGGGTGGCCGGTGATGGTGGGTGGTGGTGCCTGGGTGATGCGCGCAGGGGAGGGTGCGGGAGATGGTAGAAAATGGAGAGAGAGAGAGAGAGAGAGAGAGAGAGAGAGAGAGAGAGAGAGAAAATGAGGATAGAGAGAGAGAAATGGGTTGATTTTTAATTGTGGTGATTGGGTTTTAAAATTACCCAAATGCCCTTTGCTAGAAAAATCTCCACACTTCCTACCAAAGTTTCCAAATTGAACACCATTTTCGCCTACGCGTTTGGAAATTCGAGTTCTAATTAGCCGTCTCGAACTTAAAGGCCACAGATTTAAATTAAAACACCCCTCTAAATGCTAGAATTCCCTTCCAAAAATTTTAATAAAGCCCGCCTGTAACGCCCCGAACCTCGGGCCCATAATCATTCTGAAAATCTTGTTATTTAAACCCTTTTTCAAAGAATGAGCCATGCATTTAATATAATAAATAAATACGTTAACTAAATCAGAGTATGAGCCCAAAGATATGGATGTAAAATCACTTTCTAAAATCGGTTTAAATCACTGTATAAAATCATTTACATAAATCAAGTGGGTCTCACTGCTTCGTCTTCTCCTCACTGCCTCCTCAGCTTGCTTAACCTGCAAAAGCACAATTAACCACACTGCACCATATCCATGGTGCACCGGGTCATTCAAACAAATAACCCGGTAAGCTCACTAGAGCTCGTATGAGTGAAATGACGTAAATATTTATCCTTGATAAGAAATCACAAAGCCTCAAAATACTTTTTGTCAATTATCTCAATTTAAAATCCACAAAATATTCGCAATAAACCCAAGGCGTAGCTAATTAATCCTCATAAGTCCGAAATTCTTCAATCACCTAATATTCCATCAATAATAATAATTATACTCTGACAAAATCAATTGCCTAATCATCAACCTCAATCATTCACATCCTAATTAATAACCTCAATGCATAAACACCATCATTTCCGTCCTCTAGATTCAAGCCTAGACTTTACTAAGTCCTACCAAACAAATGCAATACAAGCAACCAAACAAACATCTATCTAATTTCACACACTTCGTTTCTTGGAAATCCTTCAACTTTATAACTACTTTCAAAAATCTCTTCTTTCAAAACCATTTTTAAATCCCCTCAACCGTAAATCAAACTCTGAACTGAATTTATCCTTAGAAACTGATATCTCGAAACACTTATACTTAAAACTCACATCATTCTCGTACCTGTACTGTAGACAATGTCCTGGCCACAATCCCGCGCTCGGGCATGCTCAAATCCTGGCCACAATCTCGTACGGAGGGTCACTCCATATGAGCAGGCTCGTATCCTGGCCACAATCTCGTACGGAGGGTCACTCCACACGAGCAGGCTCGTATCCTGGCCAAAATCTCGTACGGAGGGTCACTCCACACGAGCAGGCTCGTATCCTAGCCACAATCCCGTGCATTTTACACAGGTAGGCTCGACCGGTCAACACGTGCATGTACACAGCAGTCTTTAAATATTATTTTCTAAATTCTCCTTATCAAACCCACTCATCAAAAGGAGGTGTTTCTCCTCAAATCACAACGTCTCAATCAACATTGTATAAATAATCAATTATAAACAAAATCCACTCACTGTTTACTTCGAACTACACCGAAACCTTTCCGAGATTGATTCCTACTCACGACCCATCACTTGTCTGTTACTCAAATCATACTAACATTTCCTCAATAATTAATTTGATCGTTCTGTAAGATAATTACCTAATCATTTTTCATTAATCCTCGACAATAAGTATTTCTTCCCTAATCCAGCAATTATTCTCGGGCAACCCTATAATTCCTAAATAATTCCCTAGCCTCAAATCCTCATCAATTCATCCTCATGATTCAAATCCTACACTTAGCCTTCCTACCATAAGATGACAAACACACAAAAACAAACAATTCATTAACGGTACTCTACATTCAAAATTGATAAGTTTCACTCACAATTTAACTACGTAAAAGACCGAAATACCCTTCACGGTGCCATTGTTTGGATACCAAATCCGGCAGCATAATGGCATCGGGAATGAGATTTCCTGAGCCCGTGTACCTGTTAAGACCAGACAACCAACTTTTAAATATCCAGGGTTCACAATTTGGCCATTCAACGACCGAAATGGACGGTAACCACCACGCACGGTGGCTGCCCAGCCCCAACTACACACAACACTCACCAACACGTAAATAGACCCTGGGGTTGGTCTCTAGAAGTCCTGGGGAGGCTGATTAACAAGAAAAACCACCCATCTCGCCGCCACAAGTGGCGGAGCCGACGGTGGCAGTGGCGGCACATCCAAAGAAAATGATTTTTCAACTGAAAATCAACCCAAATTCAACCTAGGCGCTTCAATTGGATGAAAAACAACTCAGAAAACATTCAAATAGGCTCAATGCAAAGTCAACCCGAAATGGGTACAAGCCTTAGAATTTCAATCTCCAAATTCTCAAAATTGACACGCAAGAACAAGGGGGAAAGAAAGCCCATACCTAGAGGATCATTTCTCGTAACTGGATCGAGGGCCAAATATCGCCGGAAAAGCTCGAACTGGCCGGAGAAGCCGCCGGCCTGAAATTTCTCGATCTTCCACCGTGAGGGGTCGTCAGAGCTAGGGGAGGACATGGCTGGACTCGCCGGGGCCTGGGGAAGAGAACCCAGGCGGTCCGGCGCCGCGATTTGGCCGGAAAACTAGAGATCGCCGGCGATGACATCTTCTCTGTCTCGGGTCATTTCTCCGTCAAGGGTGGACGCTGGAGCAAGGGGATGCCAGGGGAAGGAGGAGGGAGGGACGGTGATGGCAGGGAGCCAAAGCCCGACCTCAGTTGCCGCCGGACGCGCCCACACCCGCCGGTGGCAGCGGCGGCGAGAGTGAGAGAGAGAGACACGCAGGAAAGGAAGAGGATCGGGGAGAGAGGAGAGAGAATGAGATAAAAATCTGGTTTTTGGGTTTTAAAACCCACTTTTGTAAAATGTACAAGTTTGCCCTTTACTTCAAATGCCCGTAACTTTCAAACCATAACTCCGATTGACACGTGCAGCGTGTCTATGAACTCGTGAACTCGAGACCTTTCCAACGTGCCCAAAGTCAAAGACGAAAGTCCATTAGTTTTAAAATTCAACTTTTGGGTCAAGCCCAATTTAAAACAAAAATTAAAAATTAAACCAAAACCTTTTAAATTTCCAAATAAATTCCCAAAATCCTTAAAATAATTTCGTAAAATATTTAAAATAACTCCTTGAAAAATACGGGGTCTTACACCGCCCAAAAAGATTAATTTTTATTAAAGAAATAAGACTTGGGGTCGGATCGTTACAATTCATTTCAAATGAATAAATCATCTTTTAATAAAAACAAATAATGACACTATATACCTTGAAAATCATAATTAAATCAAACATAACCATATCCAAAATCTTTTAACTTAATCTATACTCAATAAACCAAGAAGGAATTAAAACCATGAAACACGCAAAATATTTCGGAAAGAAAATGTCCACTCAATGTGCGAAATCAACGTTGAAACTTCGTCGGATTGTTTTGAGCCTCGTTGATATTGCCTATAATATACGCCAAAAAAATAAGGAATTAGGCTCGGCTCAACGAGAATATAAGGTGCATGTGTGAACCTAAATGTTTCGCTTACATCAAATGTTTTTCTCACGGTTAAATTTAAAATTCTACTTAAGGCCCAATTCACTCAAAAGCCTTCTACACCCTTCTCGACTCCGTATGCCAAAACACCCAAACTTTTTAATCTGCTCATTTCACTCAAATAAATCTTATGCACGTTATACCTCAGCCGGGGTTCATCTAGAAATCGCTTCGGTAACATAAAGTGTCCTAATACGGTCATATTTGAGGTTTTGTAAATTCTGAGGAACTTCCACCTATCCAAAATCAATAATCAACTTAATTTGAGTCTCAAATTCATATTATCCAAAGTAATTGACGATTGGGAGGTCGGAACCACCGCCGTGGCCGCCCAAAGTGGCGTTGTCTAGCCTAAAAGTCACCAATTGTCCAAATTTCTTGAATTTTCTAATAGTAATAATCAAATAACGTTTCCTAGGGGTGTAAATTGTCCAAAATACCTCAAAATGCCACCCAAAATTTCAAATTCCATAGAGAACCCGAATTAGGTTTCAAATCCCTAAAACTTCAACTTCTAAAATTTCAAAAATTAACCAATAATTTCATAGGGGAAAAAAAGTTCAAGTTAAGGGGAAGAAAACCCACCAAAAGATTTGATTATTGGAGCATGGAATGGGCCGAAAACAATGGTGGAAACTGACGGCAAAGTGGGCTTTTCCCGAGTTGTTATGCGGGTGGAAGAGCACTGGATGGATGGAGGAGGAGCTTGAGGGGACGGCCGGCGCCTGGGATGTTGGCCGGTGGCCTTGGGCCGCCGAGAAACTGGCCGAAAGTCGGGAAGAGAGAGCGAGGGAAGTGATTTTGGGTTTTAAAAATCATTTATGTAAAAGTTACAAATATGCCCCCGACTTTGAACGTCCGTAAAACCCAAACCATAACTCTGATTTACACGTGCTTCGTGTTTACGAACTCGTGGAATGAAGACCCATTCAACAGGCCCAAAGTCAAATTCAAAAGCCCATTAATTTTAAAAATTAACTTTGGGTCAAGCCTAATTTAAAAAAAATATATTAAAAATTAAGCCACAACCTTTTTATTCTCAAATCAAATTCCAAAATCTTTAAAAAAAATTTCTCAAATAATTTCTCAAAATATTTAGAATAACTCCTTGAAAAAAAATACGGAGTCACACAATTTAATCTCCCACTACGCCTTTAAATGGCCATTCTGAATAAAAATTTAAGTTTTTCGTGAAATTTGGATCGGGTCGTTACATAAACTTCATACTATTATTATACTACAAACTGGATTCAAGCTTAATTTACAAAATAAGTCGTACTTCTATACAATACAACACTCACGGTCTCAAATTTTAAATTAGCTCCGATTTGGTTCACGCTTAATCACCTTAATTACTACTGGTCAGTTTCATACTAACTCTCGCTACAGTATCTGCAAAGTCTATGAGGGGCTGAGCTCTATACAACGGCTCAGTAGGGACATTCAACCTTATCATGCAAAATTAATTATACTGAAGCTCTTTACAACATACAACATGGAGCAGATAATATATAATATAATAATCTTATTAATGCATGAATGTTATGCTACACTTCCTTGATTTAAGCCTCATAATATGAATAAAGAGTTAATCCATATAATAAACAAATAGGTTTGCACGTCTCATACCATGCATTTTACCACTTTAGCCCCCGAGTGCCCTATTATACAAATTAACACTCGATGCACGTTGAAATATAAATTGCATTGCACATCCTAACTTCGATCGCAACCGAAGGTCCCAATGCGCCTTGGGGTTTAGATCGTTTTATCAGTCTCTGCTGAAGAGGCTTCTCTCCTCGCGCACACTACGAAATTTAAAAAAAAAAAATAATTTAAATATATCCTCAATCTCTTCTCACCACCGTAACTTCAATTCTCAATGAATCATGATTCATATTTAAATAAATGTCACATTCAAATAAATGCACATAATTGTATACAATAATTAACTAATTCGTACGTGAGTCTAGCAGCTTCCTCATTTTTTTTTATATATATAACAATAATGCTAATTATGTAACGACCCGACCCGAATTTCTTTGGAAATTTAAAAATTTTTATTTAACTTTGTTCCTTTAAGAGATTTTATAAGGATACAAAATTTAAAAAACCTTGGAAGAATTTTTATTAAATTACTTTGGAAAAATTTTGAGAATTTATTTTAAAGAATTAGGGATTTGATTTGAGAAAAAAAAAAAATGTTGTGATTGAATTTTTAATATTTTTTGTTTTAAATTGGGCTTGACCCAAAAGTTGACTTTTAAAATTAGTGGGCTTTCATCTTTGACTTTGGGCACACTGGATAGGTCTCGAGTCTACAAGTTCGTAGACACGAAGCACGCATAAATCAGAGTTACGGTTTGAAAGTTACGGGCTTTTGAAGTGAAAAGCAAACTTGTAATTTTGCTTGGGTTGAGTTTAAATAACCAAAAGTCAGAAATTTCTCTCTCTTCCCTCATTTCTCTCTATCTCTCCCCGTGCTCTCTATCTCTTTCCCGATTCTCTCTCCTCTCCTCCTTGGCCAAACTTTGATTGGCCATAACTCTATGATCCGACCTCTGATTTAGGCATTCTTGGTGGCGTTGGAAAGCTATCGACGATACCTTTCTATTGGTGGTCTCGGATCAGCTATCCGACTACCCATGATAGCGCAGCAAGCCACCAAAGTTGCGGCTGCACCACCTTGATCTCACTGTTCCGGCAGAAATTGGATGGCCAGACCTACTTGGCTTTGTTCCCCTCGTCATGGTGAGTCCAGCCATGGTCTTCGTTCGTTCATACGAGGCTCCATGACGGAGCAATGAGCTCGGAAAACCAAATCTCCACCGTCGGCCTCACCTCTGATTTCAGTCGTTTCCGGCGAGATTTGGTCGTCGACCTAGTTATGAGAAATGATCCTCTAGACTTGTGCCGCCGCTGCCACCATCGGAACCACCACTTTTGGCAGCGGGTTAATGGTTGTTTGACTCAATTCCGCGTAATTGAAGTCCCAAGAACCCTTCTAGTTCCTTTTGGTACCTAGCTCGTGACAGGACCGCCCCCGGATTTCACCCTGAAACCCGGAGTGGTCCTGTGGGATCCAATATCAAGGAAAATCCTACCGAAAATTTGGCAGAACCTCCCCTGAAATTGGACTAACCCATACTTATAAAACCTGTATAAAACACTTCTATAACCAGCAGCCACCTCTACCACAACAAAAAGGGTCTCAGACCCACCAAAATACAATCTAATCAAAGGATCTAAGTATGGTTATCAGCCACTATTATAATTAATTCCTTACAACGAATTATAATTTAACATAATAAAGGTGGACATGTTGCCTACAATGTCTAAAATAAGGAAATGAAAATTTTGCCACGACGTGTATGGCTCGACCTCCACCACCGCTACTACCTGGGGGAAAGATTAAAACCCAGAGAAAACGTGAGACAAACTCAGTGAGTGGACGGGTTAAGAAAACGAAACATAAAATTTATTTATTCTTTTAGAAGTCTTAAAATAAAAATCTCTAAGATCACACAATCGCTTTGCAATCCCCCAGTTTTAAAATTATTACGCAATCCATTTTCGAAAATCATCTCAAATAAACCTTGATACACTGAAAAAGCAATAAAACTTTTCAAGCTAAGAAATATCAAATCTGAAGTGAAATTATCTTTGTAAACTGATATCTCAAAACACTTATACTTAAAAGTCTCACCATACTTGTACCCGTACTATAAACATTGTCCTACCCACAATCCCGCGCACGGGCAGGCTCAAATCCTGGCCACAATCTCATACGGAGGGGTCACTCCGCACGAGCAGGCACGTATCCAAGCCACAATCTCGTACGGAGGGGTCATTCTGCACGAGCAGGCTCGTATTCTGGCCACAATCTCGTATGGAGGAGTCACTCCGTACGAGTAGGCTCGTTTCATCAGTACTTGCATTTTCAATTCACAAAATTTCACCTCCAAAAATAAATAATCATTACGATAATCATACTAGATATAATAAATCTTCTCATAAACGAATTGAATTTAAAACACGCCTTTTCAAATCAAGGTACTTTCCACAAGAACACACATATAAAACATGTTGAAACAATTCTCGTTTCATCAGTAAAAACACATAGCAAAAACACAAATTATTATAATCAAGGTCCACTCACAGTGCGAAATCAACATTGATCCTCCGTCGGATTGTCTTGAGCCTCATTGATATTGCGTTCTTCACCACGGTTAGATAAATTGTTTCCCAAAAATAAAACGCTCTCAAATCCATTCCCAAAAACCTGTCCGGCTGAACCTAAGTTCACCCAAGGATCTAAAACAAATCCCAAACTTAAAAAGAAACTTGTCAGAGGCTCACTTCGGTCGGAAAGCTCATCCTAGAGTGAAATCGGTATTAACAAGGTCTCAAACTAGTTCTAAAATATCTTCGTTTTTCTCCAACAATAATCCACACATCCAAAACCAACAATTCACACCAAATTGTCCATTAATAATCCCTTAGTCATGAATTTACAATGGGGTTCGAATTTACTGAAAGTGCAGCCGACAGTGACTGCCCCAAAACAAATTTGTAGCCAAGAAATGCCTAATTCTTCAAACCCACTCAATCCTTCAATCTTAAACTACAATTGGGGTTCCTAGGAATAGAATTTGTTACCCAAAACAACAAAACAGCCCCTCTAGTCTGAAAATTAAAGAACAACCCGAAATGGCTTCAAAAACCCAATTTTCGACTTTTCACAATTACTCAAAATAAACAGCTAATTCATAGGGAAAAGGAAGCTCATATCTCAAGGAGAAAAACCCACTAAAACACTGGAGAATTCATGGTGCAAAACTGGCCGGAATTTGGAGAACAAGGCTGGCGGTTTGGGGGGTTTTCTAGGCTGTTTCCGTGAGTCAAGGGAGCTGCTCGAGGAAGGGAGAAGACTAGGGGTGTCGGCCGGCCTGAGGGGAGGTCGTCGGAGGTCAGCGACGGAAAGAGACGTTGGTGTTGGTGGCTGGTGGTCACGCACACAGAAGGAGAGAGAGAATACGAGGAGAGAGAAAAATTGAGGGGGGGCTCGGGGTGGACGGTCGGCGCCGGCGAGGGGTGGTCGCGCGGCTGTCTGGGTCGACGGGGAAGCGGCCGGCGTCAAGGGTTGTGGTGCTGGTGGTGGTGGCTGTGACACCTCGTGGATTGCGGGTAGTGGGGGGCTGCCGGAGAGAGAGGAGGAAATAGAGGGAGAGAGAGAGAGAGAGAGAGAGAGTTGTAGAATTTTCTGGAGAGAGGAGAGAGAATCAGAATTTTTCAAAAATAAAAATGGCTTTTTAAAACCCCTTAAGTGCAACTTTACACAATTGCCCCACACTTGTACGATCCGTAACTCCTAAACCGTAACTCGAATCAACGCGTGCTACGTGTCTATGAAATCGTGGGCTCGAGACCTTTGTAATAGGCCCAGAGTCAAAATCAAAGGCCCATTAGTTTTAAAAGTCAACTTTTGGGTCAATCCCAATTTAAAACGTAAATTAAAAATAAACCAAAACCTTTTTATTTTCACAATAAATCCCCAAAATGATCCAAATAAATTCTCAAAATATCTAAAATAACTTTTGAGAAAAATACGAAGTCTCACAATTCAATTTCTCACTACGCCTCTAAATGGCCATTACGAATAAAAATTTAGATTTCTCGTGAAATTTAGATCGGGTCGTTACAGCTCGGGATTTCTATTCCAGATGCCGTTATGCTGCCGAAGTTGATATCCAAGTAAAGGCACCGTGAAAGGTATTTCGGTCTTTTCACAAGTTGCACGGTCGATATAGCTTCATCTCTCGGCTATTCTAGTGACAAACAAGTGAGGAGTCGTGAGTAGGAATCAATTTCGAAAAGATTCGGCGTAGCTCGGAGTAAACAATGAGTGGACTGACTTTTGTTTTTCTGAAATGTTTTATACATTTGATGATTAAATTCATTTCTGGACTATATTGAGTTTGGATCTGAGCTAAAAAGGATTGTGAGTTGGACTTGGGTTTTCAAAATCTTTTTCCATAAGCTTAAATTGATATTTATGGTTCATGCATGATGACTTAAATAAATTTTGCATAATATTTTGAAGAAATTGATTAGAACTATAATACATTCATCATTATGGGTTTATTTCCATTGGAGAGCATATTTTAAACAATTTAAGGAACTTTATTTATATTCAAAAGATTTTGTTTTAGGCTTTTGGATAAAATTAAATGTTTCTATTTGAAGTTTGTGGTGGAAACTAGAAACTTTATGGTTTTTGCATATTCAAGTTTTATGAACGTATGTATTGAGATGTTGTGGTTTGAACAAATGCACATTTTTGATGAGTTTGGACTATTAAGGAGAACGTTGAGGGAAAGAAAAGGATTATTCATTTATCTCAAAAGTAAGTAGCTAGAGATTTAAAGAATATTTTAAAACTGCTGTGTAAATGCACGTATTGATTGGACGAGCCTGCCTGTGTAAAATGCACGGGATTGTGGCCAGGATATGAGCCTGCTCGTGCGGAGTGACCTTTCTGTACGAGATTGTGGCCAGAATACGAGTCTGCTCCTGCGGAGTGACCTCTCCTGTAACACTGCGAACCTCGGGCCCAAAAAAAATACTGAACATCAAACTTTTAAACTTGTTTTCTCTTTTCTTTTGAGCCATGTATAACAACATAAGTAAATACCATTTTATCGGAAACATTTAAACAAAAATATTGTGTAAAAAAAATTAAATAAAACTCCTGGGTCCCACTGCCTCGTCTTCTCCTCACTGCTTCCTCAGCCTGCTTAACCTGCAAAACAACTACAACCACAATCATTCACATCGTAAATAATAACCTCAATGTATATTCACTAACAATTTCATCCTCAAGATTCAAACCTAGACCTACCAAGTCCTAGCCAAACCAAATCCTAACAAACAAATGCACACAAAACAACGAAATAGACTATCTAATTTCACTTACATCACTCACTGAACTCCCCCAGTTTTAAAATACGTTTTGAAACTTTTCCCAAATGATCAAAAGATGGAAATATATCAAATATTTGTTGTAATGAACTCTTTCACAACTTAACAAATACCTTACATCATCAACATAATTCCAATAGAAAGGTTCTATATAACAACTTCAACTTTGAAATTCCTTTTGAACATAGAAAATAATGGGAAGTAATAAAAATACTGTATCTTATAAAATTTCTAGCTAAAACCTTTTTTAAGTCTTGAACTGATAAAAAATAACTAAAAATATTTTTATCTAATAAAGTTTTTAGTAAAAACGTTGGCCATATAAGCACCCAATTGACAGGCTCCACATTGGTACCGTACAAGACCGTTGCACCAAGTGGACCGTCTACATAACCTTCTACCCGCACCGTCGCAACGCCGTCTTACGAGTGGACTTATGGTGGCTCTTGTACCGTCGATTCGCCGTCGTACAACAAGCCAAAATGTCATACGTGCACGTAGACCCTAAACCTTCCACCCGCATCGTCGCAGCGCCGTCATGCAAGTGGACTTACGGTGGCCCTTGTACCGTCGATTCGCTGTCGTACAGTAAGCCAAAGTGTTGTACGTGCACGTAGACCACCCCCAAAGGGTGAGGCATCCCGGCACACGGCCCAAAGCCTATGTGTGTGCCGTGATGGGTCCCAAAGACCTACTTAGCTTAAAAATTGGTGGGTACTTAGACGGCATTTAAATAATTTGTTTAAACATTTGATAACCCTTAAGCTCTAAAACTTAAAACGTTTATAACAAAACTTTTATATATAACATAAGTACTCATAATAGTTCAAATATAATCCTTTATTTTCCAAATGGATAAGCTTTCGAGTTATTTTACTGAATAAATTCCAACTTAAAAAGAAACTTGTCCGAGGCTCACTTCGATTCGGAAAGCTCGTCCTAGAGTGAAATCGGTATTAACAAGGTCTCAAACTTGTCACGCCCCTCGCAAAATACTCAACTCGATTCAATTAAAACACATTCCAAAGTTATTGATTGTCCAAGTAATAGCAATTCATCACATTTGTACATTCCATAGCAATCCACTTATCCAATTAATAGTAAAACATCATCAATCAAATGGTTAATCCCTAGTAATCCATATAGTGTACTAACAGCTCAAAAACGTCATCCGAACAAATTCTGAAGTTTGTCCATTCATGACTACATGTCAGACAATGTAAAACCTATTCGCTCCCCACAATTATCTTTTCAATTTAATTTAGGTAATTAAGAACAAAGTATTCTCAAAATCTCCAATCACGTTCCGTTCCGTTTCTCGAGAGTTGCGTAAAATGACCAAAGTACCCTTAGAACTTAACCAAAAGTTTAGGGTTTACTCAAACGTTATCTCGAAACTAAATCGATTAGTTTTAGTGAAATAAATACAAATGCCCTCACCGATAAAATACCAAATTAAGGTTTCAGGTTTCGGATTTCAGGTTCAATAATCGAAATGGCATCGGGTTATAAATTCTCCCGAGCCAACGTACCTGTTAAGACTAGACAACCAACAATATAGAATAGATTCTTTAATTAGCTGTTAAATAACCAAAATGAGCAGTCAACCACCACACACGGTGGCTGCCCGACCACAAACAACACACAAAAATAATCTCAATCAGTCACCGAACCTAGAAATAAGCTACTACAATCGTAGGGAAGTTAAACAATACGAAAAATCATCCAACCCGCCGCCACAAGTGGCAGATCCGACGGTGGCAACGGCGGCACAAGACTAGAAATACCCAAATTCAACTCGAAATAATTCTAATCATATAATAGAACCTTCAATTGCACAAAAACAATTCCAATTCAAGTCCAATTTCAAGAAATTCGAAATAGGTATAATCCCTAAAATTGAACATCAACACCTTAGGAGAAAGATCACTCGTACCTAGAGGATCATTTTTGACAACTGGATCGATGGCCAATTATCGCCGGAAACGCCAAAATCGGCGGCGGGAGCAACCGGCCTTTGTGTCGTCGATTCACCACCGTGAGCAGTCGCCGGAGCAAGGAGGTCACACCACTGAACTCGCCGGAGCCTGGGCAAGAAAACCCAGGTGGTCCGGTGTTGTAACTCCATCGGAAAACGCGGATTGCCGACAAGAGCGTTTTCTATCTAGCGTCGATTCTTCGACTACGGTGGTCGGCCGGTGATGAGGAGGTCCGCTGGGGGTCAGCGACGGCGAGAGGAACTCGCCGGTGCCCGCCGTTGGTCGAAGGGTGGCCGGACGGCGAAACTGCCAAGGGGAGAGGGTAGGCGGAGAGAGAAGGGAGACGCAAGGGAGAGAGAGAGCCCGAGAGAAGAGAGAATAAAATATCCCCCCTTAGAACTTTCTGGATTTTGGGTATTTAAAACTCACTCATACAAAATTACGAAATTGCCCCTCCTTTCAAATGCCTGTATCTCTCAAACCATAACTCTGATTTATGCGTGTTTCGTGTCTACAAACTTGTGAACTCGAGATCTATCAAACGGGTCCAAAGTCAAAATCAAAAATCTACTAATTTTAAAAGTCAACTTTTGGGTGAAGCCCAAATTAAATCCAAAACCTTTTAAATTTCCAAATAAATTCTTAAAATGATCAAAATAAATTGTCAAAGTATTTAAAATAAAACTTTGAAAAATACGAGATCTCACATCTCCGTATGAGATTGTGGCCAGGAGGTGAGCCTGCTCGTGCGGAGTGACCTCTCCGTATGAGATTGTGGCCAGGATTTGAGCCTGCTCGTGCGCAGGATTGTGGTCAGGACATTGTTTACAGTACGAGTACGAATATGGTGTAGTTTCATTATTCTTCCAAGGAATTCTATTACAAAAGTTTAAACGAGAAGTTCTTTTATGCTTTATCTTGATTCTTGGACTTCTAGTTTTGCATGGTATTTTTATTTAGAAAGTTCCCAATGAATGATTGTATATTGGTTTTATTCATATATCATATATTAATTGGTTTTATGAATGAATGTATATCGGTTTTATTCATATATCATATATTAATCGGTTTTATGTTTCATTTTCTTAACCTGTTCACTCACTGAGTTTGTCTCATGTTTTCTCTGTTTGTTAATCTTTCCCCCCAGGTAGTAGCAGTGGTGGAGGTCGAGCCATACACGTCGAGGCAAAATTTTCATTTCCTTATTTTAGACATTGTAGGCAACATGTCCACCTTTATTATGTTAAATTATAATTCGTTGTAAGGAATTAATTATAATAGTGGCTCTGGTAACCATACTTGGATCCTCTGATTAGATTGTATTTTGGTGGGTCTGAGACCCTTTTGGTTGTGGTAGAGGTGGCTGCTGGTTATATAAGTGTTTCATACAGGTTTTATAAGTATGGGTTAGTCCAATTTCAGGGCAGGTTATGCCAAATTTTCGATAGGATTTTTCCTTGGTATTGGATTCCACAGGACCACTCTGGGTTTCAGGGTGAAATTCGGGGGCGGTTCTGACAAATTGCCCCACATTTTTTTTTCCACATTTATATCCCAACTTATGTGTCATTACTTTACTGGAAGGGTATTTCTTTTTTCTTTTTTAGGTTTTTATTTTTATTTTTTAGTGTCCAATATATGAATGCCATATAAGGTGGTATGAAATTGTGGTATAAAAATGTGGTAAGTGTAGCATTACTGTATATATAATATAAAAAAGTTATAATGTAAATATAAATATATATATATTATAACTCTAATTAAAATGTAAAATACAAATATAATTATAATAGTAAATATAAGTATAATTGAATATAAAACAAATAATAAAAATAATTCACTTTGTGTTAAATCTAGGTTATTATAGAGAATTTATGAAAGGACATCTAAGACTAAGGAAGAATTCAAGGAAGTCCATTACTGAGGGAAGTGGTGATCTCGTCTTGCTTGCTAAGAGAGAGGAAGCTTCCAAACCACCTTTTCCGTCCAAATAGCGAGTGATCACTCAGCAATGAACACTAACTAAAAGCAGTTGGGAATGGGTACCTATCCCTTACGGGTATATAACCTGTGTCTTCGACATGAAAAGACGATGTCCTTACCACTGGACGAAAGGGACCAAAAAGCCATTCTTCATATACCTCAGCTCCGAGAATAGAAGTGGTTCGTTTGTTTTGTTTCTATACACAATTCAAGATTTCATTTGTGTTCATGTTGTCGATTTCTGATGTGAATTCGACGGGTTGTCCCCCCCTTTCTTCGATCATAAAGCCCCCTGATCCCTTTCTTTGTCTTTCATCCCCCCTGAACAAAATAAGTGATGCCTCGTCCTTTCTAATAAAAAAAAAGGGGACGAAGCGCCCGTTTAAAGTGGCGAAAGCCTATGCTAAAGTAAGAAAGAAAGTACATTAAGGTTTCGAAGTCACTTGGTCGAACTATAAAGAAAGGGAGGCTAAGGTTACGAAGTAAGGTCAGCTGGTTAAGGAAAGTTCAGGTTATGAAATCGCTTTGCCATTACAACTACCTTTCGCCCAACATGATCTCGAACGAAGATAGAGAATTATGTAGATAGAAGGACGTAACGAACCAACCCACTTGTCCTGATCGGAACGATTGAAGAAAGAAAGAGAATGGTGGCCCCTTTCGCCCAGGGGGCATCGTCGGAGAACAATGTCTGGGACAGGGTGAGAACCTTCCGTTGGTATGCCCTTTAAGTGTTGGTTCTTCCATATTATGGCCAGATATAAATCTATATCTTTCCATCGATAGATAGATATATTGAGAAATGGATATTGATCTGGTTTCAAGATCTATGAACAAGAGATCCCTAAATATCCATTTGAAAAAGAGATGAATAGATAGGGCAGAGCCGGCTGAAGGAAGGAGATAAGATCCACCTGCAATCTTTCTAAAGCAACAAGCGAGAAACTTTACTTTGAGAAAGAAGCGCCTTCTATTATAATATTAGTCAAGACGCAGTCTCTTAGATCCCCCTAGACCCTATTGAGTTGGTTTTCCTGCTACTTTGTCTTTGAGTGAAGGACTGAGAGTTCTGAAGGAAAGGTTCTAAAAGAAAGGTGTGTTGAAATGGGAGCTCCCATGGAGGAGAGACGCGCAGCTTCCCAACTCTGATAGCGCTCAAGGCATAACTCTGATATATAATAGTATGAGGAAACAACAATAAGAGTATGTCCTGGCACATGAGCGGCAAGTAAGTAGCTGCTTTTAGGAGTATGAAGGTGAAGCTTCTTGGCTCCAGGTTATCAATACACAGACAAATAGAAAAAATGGTTGTTTCACAAGGGGAACTACTTTTAATTGCTAGCAGCTGATCCGTGTACATCATTTGAAAAAGCATGACATATCCTATCTTTCTCTTTGTCGTTACAGTCAACGAATGCTCTCTCGAAAGGAACATGAACCATAGCGCAGTTGCTCTATTCCCTTTTTCTTGTTGTGGAGTTACATGGTACTAGGGGGTTGAAGCTCTTAGAAGGGGCTGATTGCAGCCTTTTAGGTCCTATCTTTAGACTTCTTTAAGTAAGTTTACTACCAATGCTTTTCCCTTGACTGAAGAACCGAAGTAATGAAAGCGTGCTGGTTTTGAAAGAATGAGAGTTTTCTTTGACTGAGGATCAAGGCAGCAAAGGTTATGAAGGAAATGCATTTCCCGTGCTTTTGAATAGAAAGCATGGTTTCACTCTTAGATCCCTTACTTTATTGACAAGAGTCTGTTTCCCTTACTTTAGAATAAAAATTGGTAGAAACCCACGTACTCTTGATTCAAATCACTCTGTTTTTCTGTGTTGTTTAATAGGATTGCATTTTCACTCATAACACCATGTCACTTTTTGATTTGAAAGGGCATTAAGATGGTATAGCTTGAGGTGAAGAGCACCACCTTTCTTTCAGAACCTACTGCAGCCAAAGAAGCCTTTCTCCCTGTCTCTGAAAACGGACTAAGAGCTTTATGAGTCGGATAGAAAATTGCGTTTATGACCCTCTGAGGGATATAAATACCTTTTAACGCCTGATCTCAGTGTAGCTTCTTGATTTCTGACGAAGAGAAAAATGGAATTTTAAAGAGGAGACAGGAACTCTTTGACAAAAGGGTGTTTTTCTGTGTTTTTTACTAGAACCTTATCTACGCTTACGAACGCCTGTATTCATTTGATTGCTTGTTTTACTCCTACCATATTCCTTTGTCTTTGCATCTCAGTCCTAAAGTCCCGCAATCGACCTAAAATATGTTATAAGAAGTCTTTTGTTTGTTGGCTTAAGTCCGCGTGATTTATCTATCTCATTTTAAGTCTTTAGGACTGGCAAAATGTGAGCCTTAAAGTGACTTCCTAGCTGCTGCTTGATCTATCTTATTAACTGCAGATTCCCTATGAGTGTACTTCCTGGGAAAAGACTACTTCTTAGACTGTGGCCGACACCAGAGAACACTAACTAGAGTTTTGCTAAGCGAACGAACAACGAAAATTTACGACAGCTTTTTCGTACTCGTTTACTTGCATCACATACACAAGTGCTCTCCCATAACATGGCTCTCCCACTTGAGTTACCTTAGCCCCAGGCTATGCTATTCAATGATATTGGAAAAATGGCAACGTAACGTAACAACTAGTGACAGGACCGCCCCCGGATTTCCACCCTGAAACCCGGAAGAATCCTGCGGGATCCAAATTCAAGGGAAAATCCTACCGAAAATTCGGCAGAACCTCCCCTGAAAATGGACTAACCCAGAAATTTCAAACCTGTAAAAGAACACTTCTAAACAGCAACCACCTCTACCACAACCAAAATAGGGTCTCAGACCCAGCAATCTCACAGAAATCCAACTTAAAATTTTAGAATGGTTATCAGAGCTCCTATTCTATTACAAGGAAATTTTTACAAGAATAAAATGTCGCCTACAGGGTCCGACTAGGGAGGTGGACACGAATGCCTCGACGTTATTGGCTAGACCTCCACCAAAGCTATTACCTGGGGGACAATTTAAGACAAAACAAAACAAACCGTGAGACAAACTCAGTGAGTGGACAGTTTAATGAAAACGAAAAATAAAAATAAACTTCTTGTTTTAGAAAATCTTTCAAAAACCACATTTAGCACTAAGACCTCACGTTACTCTCTGAAATCCCCCCAGTTTTAAAAACGCTTTCAGAAACTCGCTCAAAATTAGTTTTTATAACCAAATAGAAAATAAACTATTTATCAAATAGAATTCAAATATTTAAAGTTCTGAATAGTTTTATAATTTAAAATAAATTATCACCATAAAACCGTATAATACATATACAACACACCAAGCCAGTTACCCAGAGAATCTGTCATACATGCGCAGAGCCGAGAATCTGTCATACGCATGCAGAGCCTAAAAGTCTGTCGTACGTGCACGCAGAGCCAACCCCCAAAGGGTCAAGCATCACGACACACGGCCCAAAGCCTATGTGTGTGCCGCAATGGGTCCCAAAGACCTATCTAAACTGATAACCTGGAAGGGTACTGAAGTGGGTGCTTTGAAAATCAATAACTCATAAACACATAATCCAAATCTCAAATTCTTTCATTTTTCTTCCAAAACTCTTCTTAACAAAACCAAACTCATCAAAATACATTTCCTTAAATTGTAATATCCCATAACAAATATAAATAAACATTGAGACGAAGAATACGAAATATAAATGATCTTTCCATAACCAAGTTGAAATTAAATACGCCATTCCAAATCATAGTACGTACTTTTAATATAAATTCATATATGAAAGCACACTAAACTATTTCTTGATCGTGAAATTTATGAAATCCAAGATAAGTGTATTTATTTAATATAAATGATTATTTGATAGACATTTAAAATTTAAAACTCAAAATGAATTCACGTTAAGCCAAAGAAATTAAAACTACATAAAACAAAAATTATTAAAATTCAAAGTCCACTCACAGTGAGAAAATTCTAACTTCGATCCTCCGCCGGATCGTCACGAACCCCAGTCGTCTCACCTAAAGAATAAACCATAATTTCAATTAGTCTTGACTCGATAATAATTAAAGTGTGTACAAGAAATATTGAACCTAATTGCCACGCCCATTTATCAATTAACCCGAGGATTTATTTACTTAATGCACAATAACCCCGTAAGCACTACTTCCTTCTTCGAATCTCCTTGGCTCAATCCACCCTCAACCACAACACCAAAACACATCATAAACTAAAGAAAATCAGCGGAAGGTGTTACCTTGATTGGAAAATTCTTCCTAAGATGAATTTTGTATCGGCAAGGTCACAAATTTATGTCCAATACTTCTCGGCTTCTCCAACAACTCCGGACCTAGCCAAAACAACAACCTACTTAGAAATTGCTCTTGGAGCAAATCCTAATTTCACGTTATGACAGCGGTGAGCAAGACTACCACTAGTGCCGCCCAAAGTGGCCATTTTCAAGGCTAAAATAACCAAATAAGGATGACTTCAACAAGGCCCAATCAATTTCTCAATCCTAAGCATAAATTGAAATTTCTAGAAATCAAATTGTCCCAAAATAACAACAATATTTCGCTCCCAATTGAAAATCCAATTTGAAACCCGAAATGGCCCTAAAACCCCAATTTTAATTCTCTACAATTACTCAAAATAAAACACCCAAATACTGGGAAATTGGCAGCCCATACCTTAATGAGAAAACCCCATTTAAATCCTTGAAAATTGGTGGTGAAAACTGGCCTGAAATTGGAGGATGAGGCCGGCGGTTTTGAGGTGGTTCTTAAGTTGTTTCCGACCCGTGGGAGCTGCTCGGTGCAGGAGGAGGGCCAGGCTAAGTTGGTCGACCAAAGGAAGGGTCGCCGGAGGTCTCAGGTGGTCGGAATGGCCGGCGACGTGAACGGAAATGGTGACTGGGTGCAGAGGTTGAGTGCGTACAGAGGAAAAGGGAGAGAGAGAGACTAGGCTTGGGGGGGCTGGTCGGCACTGGGGGGTGCGATGGGTGGCCGGTGATGGTGGCTGATGGTCGCTGGTGGTGGCTGGTGACGCGCGCAGGGGAGGGTGCGGTGAGGGAAGAAGATGAAGAGAGAGAGAGAGAGGGAGAGAGAGAGAGAGAGAGAGAGAGGGAGAGAGAGAGAGAGAGAGAGAGAGAGAGAGAGAGAGAGAGAGAGAAAGAGAATGAGGAGAGAGAGAGAGATGGCTGATTTAAATGGTGGTATTTGGGCTTGAAATTACCCAATTGCCCCTTTCTAGAAAATTCTCCACCGTTTTTGTCTACGCGTTTGGAAACTCGAGTTCTAATTCACCGTCTCGAACTTAAAGGCTACAAATTTGAATTAAAACACCCCTCTAAATGCTAGAATTCCCTTCCAAAAATTTGATAAGGCCCGTCCAAAAGATATATTTTTTATTAAAGAATTAAGACTTGGGTTCGGGTCGTTACAACTAGTATTGAAAGCAGGTCGCTGGATGGAAAGCGTTTCAATAGGAGCCCAACTTCCCTCTTTGCTTTGCAACCTCATCACTTCAATTCAAGCGCAAACCAATTTCTTTCTTAGTCACCGACCGAGAGGGAGGTGAAGGCCATAAGAGAAGATTGACCTCCCGATAAGGTAGTTTACTTTCTTACTTTATGGAGTAAGGGAGTGAGACCAAGGTCGACCATAGGGAGAGGGAGTTTACTTGCTTAGTGTGAAGCGCTATGGAAAAAAGGAAAAAGGTGTTGTCATCTACCTCGACCAGTTTCCCGAGGCGTTGGATATCCAGACAGGCTTAGAGAATCACTGGCGCTATTTAGCTCTTCGTTTCGCCAACAAAGAAGTCATCCTTGCCAATTTCCCATTCCTTCCCTGCCGAGCCACCTCTCTTTGTCATTCAAAGTACTTCCACTGCCTTCCCTTTCTATAACATACCCAGGCGCCCTCCTTTCCATTCACTAAGAAAAAATCAATACCAATCAAATCAAAGCCCTATCTAAGTAAAGCTTCGTCTGTTATTTTTCGGCCCCAGGGGAGTTTACTCAAACCATTCCCCTGTCTCCCCCACTGTTCAAGTAAGTGTGCGACTCCATATGAGGACCTCCTTCCCTTCTGCCCACTCTCTGTTCACACGGTTCTCAAAGAAGAAGAGGAACGATGGGTAACAGGTACCACGAGCTGTCTGTCCTACACATCTATCCAGAAGCCAGTGTAGTTCACTGGTTCCACCGAATGCTCCTATCTCTCAGCAAAGATCGTGTGAGTGTGCAATTATGCTTCGGATGCTTAATTCGCCATAGAATAGATCGACCCAGTTCTCGTTCTTTTCTAGTGCACTTGCTTTATATCTCTGACACACAAGGAAGGACGCGATGGGAAGGAAGCAGCCCTAGCCCCTGTCCAGCCGATCATTCTGCTGGCATCTTGCATTCACACCTCTGTTTGACTGCCGCTCGGGGATGTAGTTGTAGATATGTTAGTCTTAGTGGGTCGTTGGCTCCACTTGTTATCTCTTTCTATGACATGTTGTTGTCGTCGCCATTTTCCATATGTCACTTAATTATCCCCCTAAAAATCGTACGTGCAAGTCTCCCCACATGCGGCTCATGCCATTCGAGGTGGCCTAGCCATTCGCAAATCCTGTAGTGAGATTAAGAGTGCTCGACCTCGGAAGCTAATTCGCGTGTAGGCAGCGCTGTCTGTCGTACCGTTGACTTTATCTATTCATTGAATTTACTTTATTACATTTTTTATATAGGCTTGCTCCCAAAGAATTAATGCACTTCTCTTTACTTCATACGGCCTTCTCTAATAGGGGAAAAGCCTTCCATTTCAGTCAAATGACCCGACCTCCCCTGGCTCCTCCATCGTCCGGGCTCCCTTTCCTCCCTATGCTATGCTCCCCCGGCGCAGGCCTACCACGCTTCGTGCCTAGGGCGTTTTCGCCAGACGGTCTTTGCTAGTAGTGCCATCCTCCCCACTAGTTGTATGGGCGAGTTGTCCCTTGCTGCTGCGTTCTGTTAGGCTATGGATTACAGGAACAAATGTAGTTGAATGAGACAGCAGGCGGGTTACATCGCTTGGGTTATATTTTATAGTCTCGAAGGTCATCAACGTGTTAGCCATTCTTCTCCCATTAGACTTGTAAATCTTTGTGCTCTTTTTCCTTCTCTCTTCCAGTTCTCTCCCTCTACTTTAGGGCGGAGAATACCACTCTATCAATAACAAGAATAAAGTAACAATTCAGTTTAAAATGGTTTGAGCTTGGAAGCAACCTACTATCTATCGATAGGCAAGAACTGACTGTTATTGGCTCACTACTAGAAAATAGCTTATTTACCACATTAATTCTACCACGGTTAAGAAAAGTCCATGGTTAAAAATATATATCTACCACGGTCAATATAAGCCCGTTATAAATAAAGTTATACTACCACGGTCAATAACGGGCCCGTGGTTAAAAGAAGTTAATTTATCACGGACATTTAATGCCCATGGTCTATAATACAATCCACCACGGGAAATGAACGTGGTTAAAAATTTTAATTACCACAGCGCATTTTTCTATTCCACCACGGTATATGTATGTGGTTAATAATTTTAATAACCACAGCGCCTTTTTTTGATGTACAACGAGATATGTACGTGGTGGAAAGATTTTTTTTTTTGTCCTAAATTTTTCCAGTCCCGCGCCCTTTAATGAAATTTTTTGAGATTGGCGCGCGCCCTATACTGAACCCAGCAAAAGAGAGTTCACTTTTGCCCCGATCTGAAGAAGAAAAATTTGCAGTGACTACTCTCTCGATCTTGGGTGGGTTTCTTGGATTTTCGTTTTTTCTTGGATTTATGTAAAATTTGTTAGTTTAATTTTTTTTTATTCTTCTAGCAGTGACTACTCTCTCGATCTCTCCGAAGCACGCCAGCACCAGTAGCTCCATCTTTGGCCGTTTCGGTTCGGTGAGTGATCTCGATCTCTCTCTCTCTCTCCTTCTCTCTCTTTCGATTTGTGGACAAATTTAGATTTGAGAAAAGAAATTGATATTGATATATTGTTTGCTACCTGATGTAATTGCATTTTTGTATTTTGGTAGGTTGTTGTTCTTGTCGCAGCTGCTAATTCCGGGCACACCTTCCCTCGCAGGTTTTCCAAGACAGACCTCCAGAGCTGCACCTTTAATAAAATACAAGGTAGGAGGAACTTTCCTTTGAACTATCCTTCTCACCATCCTTTGAACTTTCCTTCTCCACCTTTAATAAAATTAAATGAAAAACTAAAAACTAAAATGACCACAAGCAGACCATCAAGGATATGGGGTTTACGGGCAAACAATTTTTTAGCTTGTGGATGCTTTGATAGATTCTTGTAGTTATATTAATTTCATTTGAAGCTTTAGGATGTGAGATTGGTAAGTGTGCAGTGGCTGTGCAGTCACAAACATATATAATTTCATTTACAGCTTGTGGATGCTTTGATAGATTCTTGTAGTTATATTAATTTCATTTGAAGCTTTAGGATGTGAGATTGGTAAGTGTGCAGTGGCTGTGTAGTCACAAACATATATAATTGAGTTTAGATGTTTATATATGTCTCTGTGTGTTTGGTTTCCTGGTTTCTACTTGGTTTTATTGCAAATGAATAGCTACTCTCTAATTTGGGCCCCATGGGTGGTTCTTCCGCAATTGAATGTCTAATTGTATGCTTGTCTAGTAATATAAGGTTTCCTGTCTAATTGTATGCTTGTTTAATAAGGCTTTCTTCTTCTTCTTCTTTTTTGTTTGTTTGTTTGTTTTGGTTTTCCTTATATTTGGTTTTCCAGAATTTTAATTTTTAATGTCCTGCAACAATTTTTATTTCCATTGACCACTTTCAAATGGCAACCAGCAAACTGAACCATATATATCTCAGCACCCAGCAAACCCATCCAACCAAACCTTCCACCTTCTCCTAGCTTTGGGATGTGAGTCACCCTATAAACCCAAATCAAACATATGCCCACAAAAATGGACGCAGAAAACAGCCTATATACAACTCTTCCCTCTGCTCTCTCTGACTCAAACAATGGCAAATGCCCTGCCTTCCCCATCTTATATATGTCTACCAATCTCATTTGCAATTGAATGTCTAATTGTATCAACTCTTCCCTCTGTTTTTTTGATGTAAAGGGTTCATGAGTGCCATGTTTTTTTGCTAAAGTAGTATCAACATATGTGTAATTATCTCTGAATCCTTTTTAATATAGTATGGACACCTTTTATATAATTTCACACCTTCAAGATGCCTTTAATTAAAGGTGTATTGTATAGTTTTTCTAGTAAATTAATTTGCCGTACTGTCATTTAATAACACAATAAAGGTGGGCAAACTTTAGTTTATAATATTTTCTCTCTGAAAATGAATTTTTTCCATATTAGGAAGAGGTTTATCCTTGAAAATCTTGTGGAATTAGACTGATTTTGCATGCCTCTTTTCTATATTTGGTCAGATCTTGGTTAGATTAATGGAATACCAAGCTGCCTTTTTTTTGGTTTTGGGTTGAGGTGTCAGGCTGACTAGTTTATAATTGCATAAGTTCTTTAATTATTAGATATAAAAAAATAAGTGCACACTCATGGTTCTTTCATAGTCATTTGTGTAATAATATAGGTTTGACTGCACTCAGTGAAATGTTACTATCTGGGAATGGGATGGAATTTCTTTTTGCTTAGCTTTATTCTTTGGTTCCATTGTTCTGGCTCCTAATTGATTAGGGTTGTTGTTCTAAGAGCACCTCCAAGAGGGTTTCATCATGACCTAGAAACCTTCGACGAGGATGCTTACATTGCACATACACCATTAGATATATCTAAACTTGATGAGAATATAGGAGATGAAGATGAAGAGTATGTTCGGAGGGGGTGTGAGGGTACTCTAGTGTAATTTGCCTTGCTTTTATAAATGTATTTTGACTTTTTAAGGAATGAAAAAAGCTTTATTTTAGTTATGTGTACTTCCTTCATTGTTTATATTATTTTTTATATCATGTGTTACTTGTCCAGTTTTGTTTATGTGAATTATATGATATATTAATTAATTATGTTTATACATCTTCTAATTGACAAAAGTTTGGTTTACCTAAATTAGATGTCTAGATATGTTGATTCCATAGAGAAGGAGCCTAACCCTCCACCCCCTGAAAATGATGCAAATGAATCCAAAAAGAGAAAAGCGAGGGGAAAAACACAATTGGATTATCGTTCCGTGTCAAAGGCTAGAGAGGTTGGTGTTTTGTTTGATGACAAAGGACGACATTATGGTGCTGCTTCAGTTAAATTGAGTTCATCGTATGGGATTCTTGCAAGACAAATGGTACCGGTAACTTATAATAGTTGGAGTGATGTTCCTGATACTGTTCACAATGCTTTATGGGTGGCAGTGAAGGTAAGATAATAATAACATATTTTTCATAGTTTTGATTCATTTTATTTTTCTGATTTTTCATATCTATATATATGGATGGATTTCATGTAATATGTACTCAATGTAATGATCTTCTCACTGCATAAATTTCATGCAGCAAAAATATGACATTGAAGAGTGCCACAAGAAGCATCTATTAAACCAAATGTCTGGGTGCTGGCGTCACCACAAATCTAATTTGAGGCGAGAAATAAGAGAAGCTGCTGAGGGTCCTGATCCTGAGACCGACATTCAAAAATTGAAGCCTGATAATATTGATGACGAAGATGTGTGGGCTGCTTTTGTTAAACATGCATTGTCTTCTAAGTTTGCGGTTAGTTTCTAAGTTTGCAATCAGTTCTCATTTCTCTACTGTTAAAATGTGGGTGAGCATGAAATTTCAATTTAAATGTTTATATTTTATAGGAAACTAGTGAAAAATTCAAAAAATTGAAGGCACATCATACTCTACCCCACCTGATTAGTCGTAAAGGATATGCACGTTTGGAGGCTGAAATGGTACGAATAGTTCTACATATATTAATTTCATCTATTGACAATGTCTTACCTATAGATTGTAAACTGTGTAATGTAATGTAATGTCATGCATAGAGAAACAATGGTACACCTGATGAAGAATTGACTAGAGTAGATCTTTGGGTAGCTGCACGTACATGAAAGAACGGTGAACCAGTTAATGAAACAGTTGCAAAGAAATTGGTATGAAAACTTGGTTATAATTAGCCTTATGTTTTTTTTTTCTTGGTTGGTTTTATTAAGATAGTTGATTTTGAATTATGCAGGATGAGATAAATTTGGCTAAACAGGATCCATCTACAGATAATTCTAGTATAAAGAATGATGCCATAACAAAAGCCCTTGGACCTGAACATCGAGGTCGTGTTCGAGCACTTGGTGTTGGAATAACACCTTCAAAACTTGAGGCCCAAGCAGCTGGTAGGGTGAGTAATGCTCAACTTAGTGAAGATGTTCGAGCTCTTCGGGAGACGGTGAAAGAATTAACTGCTATTATACTTGGTAGTTACCATTTGAAGGTAATCATAAATTAAGATAAAAATGTTAATTCTTAATCCTGTCACTAATATTAATACCTCATGAAGTCTAACTTTATTGAAATTGTAGATTCATGATACAGGAGCTAAGGGTAACAATGTAGGTCATAATGATGTGGTGCATGCTTCTACAAATAAGGCTCAGGTAAAAACATATATGTCTATTTAAAACATGTGTCATTGCCCTGGATTACTGAACTCTTGTTTTATTACCTCTTTTTCATTTATTGGATATTTGTTAGTCATCTCAACGAGGTAGTACAAATATTCAAAGAGCTAAGAATGATGGAGGGCAAGTTTCTAAACCTACTCAGCAGGTAATGTAGTCTGATTCACTACTTGTTCACTGGATGATTTGTTTGTGGATGATTTATCATATTTTAATTGAGTGCACACTAATTATTTTATTTTATTTTTTATTAGTTACAACATGATATAGCAGGTTTAAAAGGCAGTAATAGTGGTTCGAAACAAGCTTCTAAAGATAGTGTCCAGGTACATTTTTTAATTAGTTGCATGTTTTACTAGCTATATATGATTGAAAACTCCTAGTTTCTGATATGCATTACACAAAATATGTTCCATTGTCTATGCTGCCCATGCTGAGAATTTAAGATGTATTTCTGATTAGGAGGCCTTAAAGGTTTATATCTGGGGAGGGTCAAGCAATGATTTGGCTCCTTTTTTGTTCATTTCAATACTGCTCACAAAGTTTCAGCTTCATCACATGAGCATTTGCTTTGAGGGCGAGTGTTTAGCTTATTTTTTTTCTGCACAATATTACCAAATGGCTTGTCTTTGGGTTTTTCGTAACCTACAATTAGGCAAAACTTAAAACTATTGAGTATCATGGATGTGCACAGTTACCACTGATTCAAAAAACTTAAGCTGTTACTAACAGCTTAAGTTTTTTGAATTGTTAGGAACTGGACCAACGATATACATCAAGCTGTATGGAAAAACACTAACAGTCCCCTTATGTGTAAGGCTTGCTCAGTAACTTATAACTGGGAACAAAATGTGGCATACTCATGCGGAACTGAAGGAATTACTAGAAAAACAGGTTATCGGGAATCAATCCAAAAGATGTCAAAGACAACGAAGTTCTAATACCATATCAAGTTACTGTTGATCCTAAACAATAATAATATCAAAAGTTTTTTTCGTATGTATGTTTTTATGTCTCATTATGGAGCAACTCAAGAGGTGAGATGTTGTGTGATGTAATTCTATAATTTCTATTACAACTACTGGAGTCTCTGTGAGAAAATATTTGACTTGAGGACTTTCATCAATAAATATATTGATATTTTGGCATCGTAGTTGCAGTAATATTTTTTTCATTTGATTGGCTTAGATTCTGTAGAGGTTAGAAGACTCGGGAGGATGATGGATACCAACCATACAGTCTATGATTTATGAAGAGCACATGATCTGTACTTTAAGTCTGTACTTTTAATTTTTTTTCTTTCAAATTTTGTAGTCACAACGATGTGAAACAAGTCTGCAAATAGGTAGGAATGATGGAAGAAAAACTTGCAGAGCTACTTCCCAGGTAATTCCACAACAGGGTAATTTAATGGTACTTAAGTATATATGGTTTTATACTTCTGAGGCTGAATTAATGGTACTTAAATTATCATTTTTTTGTTTTTTGTAATGTGTCAATTTGTTTGATGCTGAATATCCTTCTGAGGCTGATCTAATTGTTGTTTGCATTTCACAAGTGATTGCATTGCATTGCATCCATAATAAGAAACCCAAAACGAAGGGGACTCATTTCTTGCATTTTTTGTTTTTCCTTTTTCCCCTTCAAGCCAAAACATGTTGAAAACAGTGAGGAGGAAGTGTTTTATTAGACCAAGGCAATGCATTGGGCAGAAGAATCTTGATTGCCATAATGGTTAAGATACTGATTTTGCTGAATCATTTGGGCAAAAAAGTGAATGGCAACCCCACTAGAAATAACAGAACCTCTGCATTAGTAAACCAATTTGTTCATATATTGAGATTTTTTTTTTCTTGTTGGTATGTAGCTGCAACCTCATGCTTCAAGAGGGTCTAAATGCAAGCTACTACATTGGTTAGGAACTGGAAAAGTTGTTGCAGAAGGAGACATAGAATCTACAAATCCTGAAGCTATGGTTCATCATATGGTGCTTGGTCCTGATTGTTGGAAAGTTTGGGTAAGGAAAGTGAAAGTGGAGGGTGTCTCTTTATACCGTGCTACGAGTGAATTTCATATTCTTGAAGATGCTATAGCGAGTACGATTGCGTGGCCATCAAAATACATTAGTGTTGAAGAACCTTAGTTATTAGTTAGACTATATTTTGATGTTAGTCAACCACTTGGCTTTTATATTATCCTAAGACTTATTTGGTTTATGTCAAGACATATATATGAAACTAGTTTAATTAATTGGTAGCTTTAATTGTAATGACTTATAATATTGATTATGATATTATCATTTCTTATGTTATAATATGTATTCAATATTTATATATTTATTTTTCCTTTATATAGTCTATTTTGACAAATAAAATTGCTAAAATATTATTTAATATATTTTATTTTTTTTATGCTTATTTAACTTTCTTCACGGGCATTGACCGTAGTTGATAAGGTAATTTATAACGGGCATTGATAATCTACAACGTGTAGTGTCCGTGGTCGTATGTGATAATCTACCACGTGTATTGTCCGTGATCGTATATGATAATCTACCACATGTAGTGTCCGTGGTCATATATAAGAATCTACCACGTGCATTGTCCGTGGTCAATATTATATTCAACCACGGACATTGCCCGTGGTAGATGACCGCGCTAATCTACCACATCCCAATACATAACGGGCGGCCCGTCCGTGGTTAATTTAAATTTACCACGGACAATGTCCGTGGTAGATGAACTGTTTTTTAGTAGTGGCTGCTTCGCCTATCTATTCTATTATGGCCTGCTTGGAGACATCAGACGAAAACCATCATCTTTATCTGAGTACAATCATAACCTCATTCATTCATTGAACCTTAGGGATAACCATTAGCATTGAGGTCAATCACCACACCACCTCTATCATACATATGACATTACATTACGCGAGAGTACATGGTCAACACACACCTAAAGCGCTTACGTTCCGCTTGCAGCCAATACAACCACAACCTATCTTGCACGAGATTCAACAACTAAAACTACTGGGAGTCCCGAGGGGACGACATCCTCCTATAATAGTTTTAGCAGTACTGAACGAGCGAGTCATCGGTCCAAAAAAAGGAACTCACTTAACTCGTTAGGCCTTCGGAACAAAGGTGATTATGTTTATGCTTCAGATGATCTTTGGCTAATTATATATGCCTATATTTAATTATCTACTCTTCTTCTATTAGAAAGGTGAACCTATAGACCTGTTTTAGCACGTTTGCACAAAGTAACTAGTTAGGTTGACTTTAGAAACGCTACTAAGGACTGGTTGAAGAATGAAAAACGTCCGCTAACGCCCACATGATAAGATCTTTTTTAGATCAGCAACAAATGTCTTGTATCTATGAAGAAAGATTTCTCTCGACCCTGAATGCCATACCTTGCTGAAGACAATTCACGAGAGAATCGCACATAGTTTTGTTTGACCGAGATGTGAATGCCCGTGATCTGCTCGGTAAAATGATGGATTTCATGGCCGACGTCTAACCGGCACGAATACACCGATATGAAACAAGTTCCTCGTGGAGCATTTTTTCTTTTGTTCGAGTACATTTTGTTCAATTCTGAAACTTGTGTTCTTATGCCTGGAACCCTCGCAATTGATTGGGAGAAAGAGCGAAAGTGAGCAAGATGGATTGTTATCCATCAAAAATCGAGAGGAATTCCCCTGGGATTGCCTTCTAATAGATGTTTTGCCTTCTTTATTAACATCCAATCCTAAGAAAAATGAGCGATTGCTAGTCAGCTTTCATTTTATTCAAAAATGGTGAGTGTGCATTTTGCATCACTTTATGATACTAATTCCTTAACCCATAGTGTTAGAACTCGATATTTTGTGTTTCTTGTCTTGTTTTTGTGTTTTCAGGTCAAATGAAGCAGAAATAGGAAAAGGGAGCAAATGGAGCCATTTTGGGACATTTCCTGGTCAAACTAGGAAAACGAGTCAAATCCTGGTCCAATCAGGAAAAGTGCAGAAATCCTAGTCAAATGAGGATTCATAGTCACACTAGGAAACATCAAGTCCAGAACCATCATTGTCGAGTCAGAAATGAGAAATCCTGATTTGAACAGGAATTCCTAGTTGAACTAAGAAACCTAACCCTATTAGGGAAAGGAGTCCTAATGACACTAGGAGACCCCAGGGGCAATATGGTCATTACGAGAAGTCGAAATGGATAAGGAATCCTTCATTTACAAGAAATCCTAGTTGGACTAGGAAATGTTGGTCAAAGTCAACTCTACAAAGTCAAGGTTCCATAAGATTTTAGAAGGTGGTGGACATCCATGGAAATGAATAGAGGGAAGAAATGAATTCAAATTCAAATGGAAATGAGGGGCAAAATGGGGAGTCAAAGTCAATGGTCAAGGGTCAACTGTGACAAGTCAACAAGTCAAATGGGCCATGGGCCTAGGTCATGCCGAAGTCAGAGAGCCCATGCATGCATGCGCATGCCATTTAAACCCTAGTAGCCCAAGCCCAAGGCACAAGACCCAGTAGCCCATGCACATGAAGGAAACCCTAGGAGGCCTTGTGCAAGTCACTTAAGCCCAAGATGCAAGCCTTGCCGCAAGCCCAAGCTTCCCCTAACCCTAGCTGCTACCGCAAATACCTAGCCTTGTCTCACAAGGATTTCTCCCTCACACCTCTATAAATATATCATATTCCTTCAGAACTTGAGACCCCTCTTTTTAGACCTTCTGTTTTCATATTTTTATATTTTTCAGAAAGAGGGAGAGAGAGAGAGAGAGACGAAATTCAGAGAGAGAAAGAGAGAGAGAGTGGCGTGACAAGCAAGAGAGAGAAGGAGTTCAGCCTTGCCGTAAGCCCTAGCTCACCTTGTCGTGGGTTCCTCCAGCTTGCTAGGTGCCTCCTTGTTCTTCTCTTCTTGCCGCAGCCACCATAGTGATGTATCTCTTGGTTTTTGATTTTCTTTTTGTCTAGAATTCTGATTTTCTTTTAAGTTTGTGTTTCTGATTTTATTATAAGTATGGATTGGGATTTTGTTTATTTATTTCAGTTTTCTTTTTATGCTTTAATTATGTAGTTTATTTATTCTATCTTGCATGTTAGTTGTAGGTTGATTCTCAGTTATGCTTGCTTTAACAAATCGTTTATCCGTCTCTTGATTAATTAATTTGATGTTTGCATGTATTAAATTCTCATTATCTGATTGAATCTGTCACTAGTTGTTTGCGTCCTTTGACTGGCCACCTTAGGAAAATTGCATCTAGTTTATTTGTTAGGTTTAGCTGTGGACTAATCAAAGACACTAAATTACAAGTAACAAGGGAATAAGAGATTATTTTTGGTAATGGTTTTGGGCGACCTTTATAAGGAAATAATCAAAGCTTATATGTTGTGCATGTTTGACGTTCTCATAGATCTTAATGACTCTTGCATGGGTAACAGCTGCCTTAGCTTAGCACTAGGGAACATGTAAGTTAACTGATTAAGGGAGGCCTAAGAAGCTCTTAGTTTATGCCTTATGAGAACAATTGCGAGAAAGTAACTAATCAAACCTTTTTAGCAGTCAAACTTTAATACATTGTGTTTGAATTAATTGTCATTAGCCTTGGATGGTTAGAGTATGCATATCTGATTTGAAACTGAAAACTTAACATTGCAAGTTAGGATAAAGGGTGTGTGCGTGTGGTGATGTGTGCGTGTGTCTCCATCTTTCTAAAACCCCCCATTTAGTTATTTTTTTGATTATTTGAACTGATTTGTTGTTTATTAACCATTCCCTGTGGGATCGACCTCGTGCTTGTACGCTTTGCTACTGATGCGATTCGTGCACTTGCGAGTATACTTAGAATAAAATGCATGTTTATTTTGTTCTAAGAAAACATTCAACGGAATAGCGCAGATGGATCAATTACGCGGTTCTGCAACATCCTCCAACTTGTTGTCCGCTCCCCTTCACTTTTTATGTTGGACGGGAAGATGCGAATAGCGGAGGCCTTCCCACCACGCGAAGTCAAACCTCGCTGGAGAGAGAGAAGCGAATTGAAAACCGACCACAAATCCCTTCGCAATATATGGTGAAAGCAGGAAAAAGAAGACGAAACCCTTTTTTCTTTCTTTGTCAGCCGACTTAAATGGTTCTCTCAATGTACCGCTATACGCACCCAGACATTAGACCAATTTTGGCTGGCCTAGCAGTTTCCAGAATGTCTTTGTCATGATGTTGATCCATTTTCTGCGACTACGGCATCCGCATAGCTTCGAATACATGCGTTGGAGCTCTTCGCTCGATGTCCCGAGTCGCTCTGTGTTGTAAACCGCTGTTTCGTCGGGCGGTGGCTAATTTCTAACACCCCCTTACTAGATCAAACAAATAAAGCTCCATTGAATGAATCAACTTCTCCCTCTAGGTCAATGGTTCGGGGAATAGCCTATCTCAGTGATGTTCAAAAACAGGAAAAACGTCATTCGAAAACTCATGTTAGCTCATTTTGGCCCACCTTCTACGGATCAAAGTTCCATTGATTCATCTATCTCAAATAAGGAAAAACTAAATCAAGAAGGGGTCAGCTAAGCGGGTAGCCGGTCGTCGGCTAGAAGCTCTGGCCGGCAACAAAGCTAAAGCTTCACACTAGTCCACTCACAACTTACACGGATTCAGAGCAAGGGGCAAGGGGCAGCTCAATTACTTACTTACTTATAAAACTAAAGTAAAGGACAAGTTTGAATCTCGTTGTTCCTTTTAAATAAACGGAGTAGCTCTTAAGCCGCTCTCCTTCTTTCAAGTGTAGGAATTCCAGATTTAACAATTGGGCGCCAAGGTGCTCCGACATTCGTGACCCCAAGGGGTTCGTTGGGGCCAGTGAGCCCTGGTCCAGTTGATCTCTCTATCCCCCTAGTGGTCGATCCCCTAGGGCCTTAGGTCGATTTCTTCCAGATCCTTTCTCTGAATAACTGACTGAAGGAAGCAGCCCGCTACCTGGTTGGCGAATAGCAGCGCTTGTCCGCGAGCTAGATGAATTATCGAACTAGAAACCAAACTAACGATAAGCAGGTAGGAGAGTGACCAGGCCAGATATCGGTACTTTTTTAAGTGGTAATTGATTGGTTGAGTCAGCCCCAACCAAAATTAAATTTTTCCTTCCTCTTTCTCCGGTCGGATACGGGTCGAAGGCAAGCGAAGAGTTGACACAAGTTGCACTTCTCGTTCTCTAGTTCTCAATTAACTGTGACAACTTCTTTGTTTTTATCTTTTCACCCTGGAAAAATATGTATTTCCTAACAAATATGTGATTGAAGCAGGAGTTAAAGGAAAAGCGACCAAAACACGTGTTTTTGATATACTTTTTGTCAAGGCCTCATTTTTTTGGCATTAGGATAGTTTTCCATATTTGGCAGCTTAATGTTTACTTTACCGAACCCATTAGTAGTGGCCGACTCAGCTAACGCTAAGGGTTCTAATGCTTTCTATAGCTTCTAACTATGACCCATTGCCTCTTTACCATCTAAGTTACTAATCGACTGCTAAAATGCTTCGTCTTTAACCTTTCTTGCCAGTTTTTAATAGTGTAAAAAAACGTTCTCTCCCCGATTCTAAATAAGTCCTAAGGGTGACAACTGGAGTAGCTCACATTGCTGGTTCGATCCCAACTGTCCTTGAGTAGTAGACCAATATCCTTCTAATCTTCTCGTCCTCTTGATGAAGCACACATTCATTGACGACTCCTTTCGTGCTTTTGGATAGAGCCTTGTTTTAGTACTTGTGGCATTAGGCAAGTAAGCTCCATTATATACAGCTTTTTCACACCATTGCGCAATAGAAACTAAAGCTTTTTCTGGGCCAAGGAATCGTTTTAACTTCCCGTTCTTTTTTGGGTTGTGTTTCCTAGAGAGGAGGGTTATCCTATTTCAGTGCATATGGCTTTATAGAAAAACTAACCGAGGGGTCTTTGGTTCGTACTCTAATCTATTTACTTTGAACTACTCGCATAGTAACTTCTACCCACCGACCCACCTATATATTCTATTATCATATGCTGCTCTTTCACCCTCTCTTCTCTCCCTAATGGTCTAGCCTAACGGCTTCCTACGTTGGCTTTTGCCAATTGTATGTCTGCTTGCAGAATAGAACCTAATGGAATGCAGATGGACTCAAAATAACTAGTGGCCGAGAAGGAACGAAAGTAGGTCGACTGCTAAGGAGAGAACATAGTAGCTTAACAATAAGGGAAAGAGTTATTGCTACCAAAAAGCCAGAAAGAACAAATTATCAGATCACTAAGGACTGTGCTACCCTCTATTCTTTCTATCAATTGACAGCTCTCTCTTCTATATACACATTTAGTACTTCCTCTTTGGCTTGGCAGAAATCTATTAACCCCAGTAACCTCCAGGGAACAGCTTCGCTCCATGCAAAGGAAGCTAAAAAGAAGCCAAAGAGGGTAACGTCTCACTCCGATATACATTCTATTTCTACACATAAGCAAAGAAAGAGTACGCCAGTTTCAAATGGACACGAGCCTAGTCGACATTCAACATACTATTGTAGGCCCCAGTGCTTGAGGTGCTTACTCCTATCCCTTTCTTTTTAAAACCATTTAGTGTAGCAAGGATGGGACCAGATCTCACCAACTCTCTAAACTACGGTATCGGGGTTAGATAATTCCACATACTCGGATCAAAATGTTAAAAACATACACTTTTGTCTTGGAAGGAGGTCAAGCGGTTAACACTTTCTGGATTGACCAGTTGAGCCACTCTATTTTGCTTCTCGAGCTCGATAGGCCAGCCCATATGGTTCGGTTGTTAAGCGAGTAGCGTTCTTTCACTTACTCCTCGGGGCCCCCTTTTGGATGTTGGGAAGGTGGTAAATAAATATCAAACGAATAAATTCTTCCCCTACGGATGGATACCGAAAGACAACAAAAGCTAGATCTTAGGACGAAAGAACGGTTACCTTACCTACCATACTTTTATTTTTCCGCCCACCCACCGCCACTAGTTTTTAGTGAAAAATGAACAGCTTCAATAGCAAAAGTATAGATCGAAACAGAAGCAAAGGCATTTGACCGAGTGGACCCATAACCACCTATGGCAGAGCCAGAAGCATATCTAGTAGCAGACGCAAAAAGAGCATAGCCAGGTTATAGGGCTAGAGATTAGCAGATCTATATTCACCAGTGCAATTTAACTTGCTGCATTAGTAGCGAGGATATCGCCTATAGCAGAGGAAGCAGTAGATTCATAAGTAATTCCAGCTAAAGATGTACATACCTAGTGTTCTTACTTTATAAGGCACGAGCTACAGGGTAAAAAACAAGAGTAGTAGAATCCTACTAAGTACCGGTTCGAGAGCCAGCCTTTCAGCACCGATCGGTACAATAGGAAAAGCATCTCCAGTACTGCAACTGGCATCCTCGCAGTTAGTTCCTCTATGGACCTTTCCGCAGGAAAACACCTCAAAAAGGCTAGATTCACGCAGAGGCTATTTCTGCTCTTAGAATTTGAGGCCCCAAAATTTTTTTTCATGATTTATTTTATTTTCAAGATTGGTTTTGAGCGAATGGGAAAATAGTATTCTTTACTACGAGTACGTAGTATTTTTCTGAGTCCCGGAGTATTTTTGGTTAATTTTCAAAGTTTTTTGAGTGGGAAGATCTTGGCCATTGATCTATTTTGATCAAACAGCCAAGATATTGACACGTGGCAGCAGGTGGTGGCAGGGGAGGAAGCCACGAGAAGAATGGAAAACTCAGTGGATTAATCAAGAATCCACCACAGAGCGATCGGCAAGGCTTTGCCGAGCGCTCGGCAGAGCCACCGAGAGCTCAGCGTGAAAGGTATATATACTCCCCCCTATCCTTTTCTCTTTTGTCTCATTTTCTCTCATTTTTCCTCTGCAGCTCCCTCTCAGTTTTCTCTCTGTTCTTTCTCTTCGCTGAGAGTTTAGTTTTTATATTTCTCTTCGCCTGTGGAGGTGTTGAGGTGGTGAGGTACTCGTGGTGGTTTAGGATGCACAGAATCTAGGTAGGTGATTTGTGATCTTAGTTTTGTGGTTTTGTCATTAGTTCTTTATTATTTAATTTGTGCAATTGTGAGAATGATTTATTTAATTAATTGTGTAAGGTAAGGTTATCTTATTTGATTTATTATTTTAGTGATGGTGTGTGAAACCTTCATTTTGTAGGTAACACTTTATTGATTATGATAGTGAACTGTTGTTCAATTAGTTGGTACCATAATTAGAACGGTACACAAATTAATTGTGATGGCACGTGTAGATGTCGGTGATGCTTGTTTGAGCTATTTATTTGATTGTGTTGTTGTTAGCCATTGGTTTGGCAAATTACTTGTTATTTTTCAAGTAGAGGAAATGTTGTTAATTGAATTGAATTAGGGCACACTTTAGAGATTTCACATAATCTCTTGGTTTATTGTGGTGTGACCTTACTTTCATAATTTAGAAACCATAATTTGATTAAGTAACGGTTTGGGTAATGACATTGATAATTACCGGTTGATTACTGAATGTGATTTATTGATTAATGAAAATAAATTAGCGCACCCTCTAGTGAATTCATATAATCTGTTGATTATTGTGTGGCCCTACTTTTCATAATCGGACATCATAATCTGATTAAATAATCATTCGGTTATTATGATGATAAAGATTGGTTTGAAGCTTATATGCTTCGACTGTATGCATTCCTGAGATGCTAGGTTGTGCATCATGTTCGTGGATTTCTATATGGGTACGATTTAGTACCAAAGATGAATAATATGCATTCAATTGGAATGATACCGGAATGGGTGTGATGGCACATTAGTTGCCAATTTGCTTTGCTAATAGAGCGGATTTGTAATGGCATGACTAGTTTCCAGTAATGCTCCTTTTGAGCTATTTTCTATATGAATTGATATTGGCCATTGTCTTGGCATTTGACTTGTTGGTTTACAAGTCGTATATTTGTTAGTGAATTAAAATGAGTTAGGGCACACTCTAAAGACTTCACTTAAGCTCTTATTGTTGGGTGACAGGACCGCCCTCGGATTTCCACCCTGAAATCCAGAGAGGTCCTGCGGGAATCCAAAATCAAGGAAAATCCTACCGAAAATTCGGCAGAACCCCCCCTGAAAATGAACTAACCCAAAAATTTCTAAACCTGTTAAAAAACACTTCTAAACAGCAACCACCTCTACCACAACCAAAAAGGGGACTCAGACCCAACAGTTCCAAGAAAACCATCTTAAAATTTAAGTGCGGTTATCAGAGCCACTATTCTATTACAAGAAAATTTTTACAAAATTTAAAATAGCGCCTACAAGGTCCGAGTAAGGAGGTGAACGTAAATGCCTCGATGTTATTGGCGCGACCGCTCCTTGCCTGGGGGAAATTTTAAAAATATAACAAAGCGTGAGAGGAAACCCAGTGAGTGGACATAAACAAATTTAATGGTATAAAACCCTTTGTAAATTTATTTCTATACTTAAAACCTTAAATAAGAATATTAAAAATCAAATAATGAAATCTCACAACTTAAAACTCAATCAAAGTAAGATCTCAAGGACTGCATAAAACCACATTGTACTAGTACTCGGGGAACTGCTGGTCATACGTGCACGCAGAGCTTATGATGCTGGTCATACATGCACGCAGAGCTTATGATGCTGGTCATACACCGCCGACTGGGTTAGTGTAGAGCAAATGCTGGTCATACACCGCCGAGTCATCTCTAGGCGAGTGCAGAGCAATATGCTGTGCTGGTCATACACTACCGACTAGGCAAGTGCAGAGTAAATGTACTATGCTGGTCATACACCGCCAACTAGGCCAGTGCAGAGCAAATGCTGGTCATACACCGCCGAGTCATCTCTAGGCGAGTGCAGAGCAATATATACCTGTTAAAAGAGGATACTACTAGGACAGTTTAATTTCTCATCATTTTAATATCCAACAAAACATGATTTCTGACCGTTCAAGATTTATCTCATACCAAACACGTCTCAATCTTTTAAAGTTATTAGTCTAAAAGGATATCATTTGAAGAAACTTTAAATAACAATTCTCAACACACATCCACCATTAAATCAATGAAATCAAAGACATTTAGAAACATGAACTTTTATAAAAATATAGTCCACTCACAAATTGGGAAATCTAGTTTCGATCCTCCGCCGGATCGTCACGAGCCACGATCGCCTTGTCTAATAAAAGCCATAGCATACAATTAGACCCATGTCAACGACTAATAAAATGTATGTGCATACAAGAAAACCCGACGTCCTAGCTACTTCACGTTCTTCCCTATGGTTAAAAGTCGCCTCTTTAAAACGATGACACTCTAAAACTTATTCCCAAAACATCCTCGTTTCGACCTACAACACCCAAGATCGCCAACCAACTTAGTCAAAGTATTGAAATTAATGCTAGGAACTCAGAATGACAGTGGGGAATTCAGAACCTCCATCGTCGCCGCTCAAAGTGGCGGTTCTAAGATCAAATTCCACAATTTCCTTAATTTTCACAACCTCTTTAAATTTCTAGATTCCAATTGGGTTTCAAATGAATAAATATTGTCCGACGATGGTCCAAAAATAATCTCCAAAACAAAATTTACAAGGCCAACCCGAAATGGCCCATAATTCCTCAAAAATCAAATTCCTAAATACCCAAAAACTATTCATTTCTCCGATTTGTTTAAAATTCTCAAAACTAGTCATAAATTAAGGGTTCCTAGGAGTGAAAAATGTCCACACACGTTCAAGAACACCTCCAGAAACTGAAACTTAAAGGGAACCCGAAATGGGTTCTAAACTCCAATTTTTTTTTTTCAGAATCACAATTATTCAAAATTGACAAACCATACTATATGGGTTTGGTAGCCCATGAAGAGAGGAGGAAAACCCACTAACCAATTTCTCGATCGGAGCTCGAAGGTGGCCAGAATCGGCAAGAGAAACCGACGGCGCGACTAGCTCTCTCCGGCGATTTCCTACGCACCGAGGTGGCGGGCCGGCGAGGGGAAGCACAGAAGAGAATGGCCGGCTCACAGGGGTCACGACGGTGGTCTCGTGTCGCTGGGAAAATGGCCGGAGGCTGTCCTCCAGTTGCGGTGTCGCGCGCACAGAGAGGAAGAGAGAGATAAGAGTCTGCGAGGGAGAGAGAGAGAGAGAGAGAGAGAGAGAGAGAGAGAGAGAGAGAGAGAGAGAACTCAGGGGGGTGGTCGACGTCGGGGTGCCCGCCGGAGGTCGAGGTCGGCGGTGGCTGGCCGGCGATGGTGGCTGGGAAGGGTGTGCGCGGGGAGGAAAGTTCGAGAGAGAGAGAGAGAGAGAGAGAGAGAGAGAGAGAGAGAGAGAGAGAGAGAGAGAAAAATCAGCTGAGAGAGAGAGAGATGAGATTTGGGTTTTAAAAACCATTTAAGTAAAAATTACACATATGCCCCTCGCTTCAAACGCCCATATTTCTTAAACCGTAACTCGGATCGATGCATGCTACGTGTCTATGAAATCGTGGGCTCGAAGCCTATCTAACCGACCCAAAGTCAAAATCGAAAGCACATTTATTTTGAAAGTCAACTTTGGTTCAACCCCAGATTTAAAAAAATTAAATCAAAACCCCCTTTATTTTCCAAATAAATCCCAAAATCTTTAAAATAAAATTCAACATCCTAAAAAAGACTTTTAAAACCATAGTTAAAATAAAAATTTAAATTTCAAGTGGAAATTTGGGTCGGGTCGTTACATTGGGTGTGTGAGACCCTACTATATCTCATAATTGGATATCATAATTTGACTAAATAGTTACTCGATAAAGATGATTAATGTCTGTTAGAGAACTATTGGGTGTGTCTTTGTTGAGCCATTTGGGCCGAGACACAAAGATTGGGCCAGGTTGGGCAAATATTTATTTGAAAATGGTTTGCATTGATAATAATTGATTTGTTCCCTATATTGCATAATGAATTGGCATGGTAATTGAGCATGATAATCAATAAATAATAAATTGATTATGCAGACAATTATTGGATATGATGCCTAGATTGCATTAGAAATTGACATGACATTGAGCATGTAAATCAATGTTTGATAAATTGATTACACTAATGATGTTTGAGTGTTTGGACCACTAACTTGAGATGAAGGGTCACATAGTGATGACCTTGGGTTCGATCCCCATAGTGATGTTTGGGGTTTACTTAGCGAGCTGTGGCTCCCCAGAGACGGTTGTTGTAATATAGACAACCGTGCGGTTACTACTTTTAAGAGTAAGCTAGGTTGTTTTGATCTGAGGATCAAATGGTTTGGATGTCTCGCTACCCATTCATTTTTTACTAACAGGGAGGTAGTTGATACAGTTGATAATGATTAGTATGGGTCCACTGTCATTTGTACAGATATACATGTGTTGATTCTTCTGCAGGCCAGATACGCATGCATTGGTGTGCATGACATATCATTCATATGGCATCATAATCATTAAAATGTGAATTTGATTATGAGATGTTGATTAATAGTTAAATTATTGATTAACTATTAAACAAAATGGTGTATGACAGAACCGCCCCCGGATTCCATCCTGAAACCCGGAGAGGTCCTGTGGGATACAAAATCAAGGAAAATCCTACCGAAAATTCGGCAAAACCTCCCCTGAAAATGGACTAACCCAAAAATTTTAAAACCTTTTAAAACACTTCTAAAACATCAACCACCTCTACCACAACCAAAAAGGGGTCTTAGACCCAACCATTTCAGGAAAAACAACTTAAACTTGAGAGTGGTTATCAGAGCCACTATTCTATTACAGCAATTTTTTAAAATTTAAGAAAGGAACTTCCAAAATGGAATTGATGCCTACAAGATCCGGGAACAAAAAATGGATGCTATGCCTCGACGTGATTGGCGCGACCTCCACCACTACTAATTTGGACAATTTAAGAAAAAAACAAGAAAAACTGTGAGATAAACTCAGTGAGTGGACGATTTAATGGAAAAGAAATCACAGGTTAAATATCTTTTCAGAAAACCCTTTATAACAACGTTTAACTCTAAGACCTCACGTCGCTCTTTGAAATCCCCCAGTTTTAAAACCACAAAGTTTATTTAAACTTAAGAAATTCAATAAAACAATATATATATTTCTCAAGATAACAACTTTCTAAAATAAAAGAACCATAAAAGCATCGTAACCGCAATCTTGATAAAATTTGAAAGAATTCCTCACTTAAATTCATATTTAACAACTTTGAAAATAACCACTTAATTACCACCATGCTTATACCCTGAATAACCTGGTCATACACCTGTTCGGAATTCCTGCATCGCACAGGCAGGCAATATCCTGGCCATACACACGCATGGAGTAAAATCCAACACGTGCAGGCAATCCTGGTCGTACACACGCGTGGAGAAAAATTCAACACGTGCAGGCAATATCCTAGCTATACACACGCGTGGAGTAAAATACAACACGTGCAGGCAATCCTGGTCATACGTGCACGCAGAGCAGCCCCCAAAGGGCAAGGCATCCCGACACACGGCCCAAAGCCTGTATGTGTGCCGTGATGGGTCCCAAATACCTATCCAATCTGATAACCTGGAGGGTACTGCAAGGGTGGTTTGAAAACCATTTTTTTCCATAACCCAAATATATCATTTTCCATGGATAGAAAATATTTTTATCGTTCCCTGAAACTTTAAATCCTCAATCCACAATGCATAAACACAACTAGTAAAATAGTCCTTAATAAATCTCATTCGAAACACATAAAACCAATCAAATCTTTGACCATAGGCTAAAATATGAAATAATCCATACGTATAAAAATAAGAAACTAGTTTCCTTTCAAACGTCCAACAATAAAACTTATTTCAAATAACATTTGAAATCCAACATTTAATACCAATGATCAAATCCCAAGATAAATTTCCAAAACATTAAGTGTGAAATGATTGATGAAATTTTCATGAATTCTTTAGAAAACCAAAAGCCCATTCAAACTTCTATTTCACAACTAAAATTTATATAATCAAAATAAATCACGAATTTCATAAATCATTTAAAGAAACAAGAGTCCACTCACAGAGATAGCCTTAGCTTCGATCCTCCGCCGGATCGTCACGAGTCACAGCCGTGTCGCCTAGAATGAACAATCAAAGAAATAAAATTAGTTCCGACTCAAGACACTTAAATGTAAATGTGTGCTCAACTTAACGTCACACCCGACTCTCAATCTAACTCGACGATTCCCAACATCCATTCGTAGACCCAAAACCCCTACCTAAACACTCTGAAAGCTCCCCGGCTCAGCCTAACCAAAAAGGTCTTAATCAAGATCAAAAACCAACTCTAAAGTCATCCTAAAATAAACCTATAGTAGCAAAATGGTAGTGAGGGTACGAAGTCACCGCGTGTGCCGCTCGAGGTGACTGTTTCCAGTCCAAATTTAACCAATTAAATTTAATTTCAACCAAACCCCCTAATTTTCTCAGTCCTAGACAACTATTGAGTCTCCTAGGGACGAAATTTGTCCTAGACAACACCATAATAGCCCCCAATTCCGAAAACCCAAGATAACCCGAAATGGCAACAATTCCCAGAAATTTCAAATTCCCAATTACTCGAAATAAATCAACATAAGTTTAGGGAAATGAAAACCCAATGGAAAAGGAAGAAATCTCACCAAAAATAGGGATGAAAGAAGCTGAGATTTGGCCGGAATCTGGCGAGACATAGGGGTGTCTCTGGCGTCGTTACTGTGCGCGTGGGGCTGGGCTAGATGGAGGAGGCCCGAGCTGAGCTGGTCGGCGTCGGGGGAGGCTTGCTGAAGGTTGGCGACTGCGAAGGAGGTGGTCGATGCTGCTGGCGGCTGGTGGTTGCGCACAGTGAAGGAGAACGAAGAGAGAGAGAGAGAGAAGTGAGGAAATCTGGAGGGAGTGTTGGCGACGAGGAAAGGGACCCGTCGCCGGCCTCTGGTCGCCGGGAAGATGGCCGGAGCTGGCTGCGCCGGTGAGAGAAGAGAGGGGGAGAGTGGGCTCAGGGAAAAAGAGAGAAGGCAAGAGAGTGAAGGTGAGGTGCTGACGCGGGGGAGAAAATGAGGGAGGAGAAAGTGTTCTAGAAAATTCTAGAGAGAGAAATCCCCTTTAAAAAAAATATGATTTGGAATTTTTAAAACCCAATTTGTCAATTTTACTAAATTGCCCCTCGCTTCAACGCCCATATCTCTCAAACCGTAACTCAGATCGATGCGTGCTACGTGTCTATGAAATCGTGGGCTCGAAACCTATCCAATGGACCCAAAGTCAAAATCGAAAGCCCATTTATTTTAAAAGTCAACTTTTGGTCAAGCCCAAATTAAAACAAAAATAAATAAATAAATAAATAAAAAATTTTAAATCAAAACCCTTTTTATATTTTCAAGTAAATCTCAAAATCTTTAAAATACAATTCAACATCCTTTAAAAACCTCTTAAAACCATAGTTAAATAAAAATTTAAATTTCTAGTGGAATTTAGGTCGGGTTGTTACAGTGTATGCGTGATTTGTAATGAGCTTGAGATGCCATTACGTGTTTATTGTTGATGATGATGATGATGTTCACCACTATTTGAATGTGATTGTTTATCAACATTGATATTACTTCATGCTGAATTATGATGATTGTTGCCACTATTTATGTGTGTAATAATCTGGATGTTAAATTCCAGAATTGGTGTTGTAGGGTATTTTTATATACCGTACTGCTAAATGTTATTTGTTTTTGTTTGCTTATGGGCTGGTTCACCCATACGAGCTTGTAAAAGCTTACCGGGTTTGTTCTTTAACCCAATGCACCATTCAACAGTGCAGCGGTCGGTTTTGCAGGTTAAGTAAGACTGAGGAAGCAGCATGAAGATGGATGTGGCAATTGGTAATCCAGAAGTGGTTTTCTCTTTTATTTATAAAGAGTTTTGTATTTACTTCAGCTCATTAATATTCGAAACAGTTGTACAAGGTTACTATTTATTTATGTACGTAATCTTGGAGGTTGGTTTTTAATCAAAGTATTTGATTTATTTATTCCGCTACGTAGTTTGCATTCTGATCCAACCCGGTATTTTGTTTTTAAACTCAGCCTTACATTGATTGTACGATTCTAGATGCGAGTTGCCGAGCTTGGTAATTCCATCTAGGGCTGAATGGTCAGTGTGACGCTGGAACGCACCAGAATCTTCCAACCCGGGGGTTTGGGGCATCACCCAGAATCTTGAAATGGGGTGTCTTAGATATCACATATGACCTCGAGGACCTTAAACTCATGATTTCTCAGGCAAGATTTTAGACATGCACATCTAGGTGTTTCCAGTCACTATCTTTCTTGGCAATCAAACCAGTAAACTTCCTCTCTCTTTTGTTCAGAGAGCTGTGATGACTTAGAAATTTTAACTTTTTCTTCATGATGTTTTTTGTACGATACAGGTTTCAACACTTTTTACCGCCAATTCCTATTAAAAAAACACCGGAAAACAGACTGAGAGCTCTTTTAAGCACGTAAAAATATTGAGTTTACAATCCCATTGTGTACTCGGAGATGTAAATACCTCTTCACGCCGCATAGATTCTTAGCTTCTGAAGCACCTGAAAAATAAGAAGGATGGGGGGAGTCAGAAACTTCAGAAAAAAATTTCATTTCCCAAGCCTGATTAAAAAAGTAGGATCAATCCTGTTGAGGCATAAACATCTCCTCTGTTCTTGCCCGCGGATTGTAATCTCAAGATTGAAAGCCTCAAAACTCTCTTGGTGCTTTCTACGGTTACTAACACTAAGAGCATGCGCCTACCCGCTTAACTCTATCATGAGAATAGTTCAGGATGTCAATCCCTTAAGCACTGAGCTAGCTACATTGGGTTACTGACAGGACCGCCCCCGGATTCCACCCTGAAACCCATAGAGGTCCTGCGGGAATCCAAAATCAAGGAAAATCCTACCGAAAATTCGGCAGAACCTCCCCTGAAAATGGACTACCCAGAAATTTCAAAACCTGTTAAAAAACACTTCTAAACAGCAACCACCTCTACCACAACCAAAAAGGGGTCTCAGACCCAACAATTTCAAAGAAATCCAACTTAAAATTGTAGAGTAGTTATCAGAGCTGCTATTCTATTATAAGGAATTTCTACAAAAATTAAATGGCGCCTACAGGGTCCGAGTAGGAAGATGGGCGTAAATGCCTCGACGTTATCGGCTCGACCTCCATCAAAGCTACTACCTGGGGGAAACAATTTAAGACAAAACAAGAAAATTTGTGAGATAACTGAGTGAGTGGACGTGTTAAGAAAACAAAATATAAAATTAATTTATCCTTTTAGAAACCTCACGATCGTTTTTGCAATCCCTCAGTTTTAAAACCATATCGCAACCCATTTTCGAAAATCATCTCAAAACTCTTATACTTAAAACTCACACCATACTTGTACCCGTACTGTAGACAATGTCCTAGCCACAATCCCACGCACGAGCAGGCTCAAATCCTGGCCACAATCTCGTACGGAGGGGTCACTCCACACGAGCAGGCTCGTATCCTGGCCACAATCTCGTACAGATGACCCTTCCGCACGAGCAGGCTCGTATCCTGGCCACAATCTCGTACGGATGACCCTTCCACATGATCAGGCTCGTATCCTAGCCACAATCTTGTACGGAGGGGTCGCTCCGCACGAGCAGGCTCGTATCCTGGCCACAATCCCGTGCATTTAACATAGGCAGACTCAACCGGTCAACACGTGCATTTACACAACAGTTTTTAAATACTCTTTTCACAATTCCCTTTATCAACCCAACTCATCAAACATGTATCTTTCCTCAAATCACGTCTCAATTTTTAAAGTCATTAGTCTCAAACAGAAAATCATTGAAGAAGGTATAAATAAGAATTCTCAACTCAAATCCACCATTAAATCAATGAAATCAAAATCATCTAGAAACATAAACATTTAAAACAAAGTCCACTCACAAATTGGGAAATCTAGTTTCGATCCTCCGCCAGATCGTCACGAGCCACGGTCGCCTCGCCTGAAACAAGAAAATCATTCAAGGATAGCTTCATAATCTAAAACTTGTCCAAATTCAATCTCAAATAAACTTTGGTCCACCCGAATAGCCTCCACCTACCCTAAATCGATAACCAACTTAAAAAAAGAACATTTAAATTGCTGCTAGATAATAAACATGACAGCGGGGTGGTCAGAGCCACTGCCGTCGCCACTCAAAGTGGTGACATCAATATCGAATTCCAAAATTTCTCCAAAATCCACAACCTTTTCAATTCTAAACTTCGATTGGGGTTTCATATGGATGAATATTGTCCATAAATTATCTAAGAACAATCCTCAAATCCGAATTTTAAGGCAAAACCAAAATGGCTTGTAAATCTCTAACAATCAAGTCCCTCAATATCCAAAAACTATCCATTTCTCCAATTTGTTTAAAATTCCCGAAACTAGTCATAATTTAAGGGTTCCTAGGGGTGAAAAATGTCCACACACGTTCAAGAACACCTCCAGAAACTGAAATTTAAAGGGAACCCGAAATGGATCCTAAACCCCAATTTTTCAAAATCACAAATACCCAAAATTGACAAGTAACACCATATGGGTTTGGAAGCCCATGAAGAGATGAAGAAAACCCACTAACCAATTTCTTGATCGGAGCTCGAAGATGGCCGGAATCAGTAAGAGAAGCCGGCGGCCGGGGAAGTTTTCTTCGGCGATTTCCTGCGCACAGGGGTGGTAGGCCGGCGAAGGGAGGCACAGGGGAGGACCGGCTCACGGGGGTCACGACAATGATCTCGTGCTGCCGGGAAGGTGACCGGAGGCTGTCCTCCGATGGTGGTGTCGCGCACACAGAGGGGAAGAGAGAGATGAGTCTGCGGGGGAGAGAGAGAGAGAAGGGGGAGGCTGAGGTGGTACTGTCGGTGCCTTCTGGCCGGACGGCGATGGAGGGAGGCCGGAGAGATGGAGGGAGTCCGGGGAAAAAGGGGGCGTCGGGGAGAGATAACAAGGAGAGAGAGAGTGAGGCGTGAGAGGAGAGAGAATGTCCAAAATTTTCTGGACATTTGGGGTTTTAAAACCCATTCATGAAAATTACCAACTTGCCCCTCACTTTGAATGTCTGTAAAACCCAAACCGTAATTCTAATTTACGCGTGCTTCGTGTCTACGAACTCATAGACTCGAGACCTACCCAGCGGACCCAAAGTCAAAATCGAAAGCTCATTTATTTTAAAAGTCAACTTTGGGTCAAGTCCAATTAAAAAAAATTAACCCAAAACCCTTTTTATTTCTGAATTAAATTCCCAAATTATTTAGGATAAAAACTTGAAAAGATACGAGTCTCTCGAATCCATTTCCCACTATGCCTCTACAAGGCCAATACGAATAAAAATTAAAATTTCTCCCGAATTTTGGGTCGGGTCGTTACAGTTACCCACCGCAGGACATGAAATAGGTATAACAGGAATTTACAACAGGAATTTATAAAGCCCTATATAAGCAATAGGACCTTTCACAGAGACAAAGGCCAGAACCTCCACCAGCCGACGTGTCTACTCGAATGACGCTTTCATACAGTATGCAGAGTGCTTGCTTCAGCTCCAACTACTAATGCCAACCAATAGACCTGTTCGTACAACAATATCCAACTTACTTCATGTTCTAGTTCTTTATGCCTTCGTTCATTCCTTTTGTTCTCCCGACCATGTGCTCTTGTCTCTCTTTTTTCTATCCCGTCGGTAAAGTACTTCTATCTTTCCTTAGCGTTTCACACTAAGCTTTACGATCCTTAGCGCAAGCGCTAAGTAAGCCTTCCGTCTTTCCACCGTTAGATGTTATTACAAAAGAAGATGGTGTGGATGAATGAGTTTTTTTTTCAATTGTAGTTGCCATATTAGGAGTTCTTCAAATTCTTCTTTTGTTTTAAATCTCAACTTACGCGGTAACTCTTCATTAATTTTCTAGAAGTCTGTTCCCTCACTCCCACTTTCCAGAGAGTTAATGAGCTGTCGCTTGTGCCAAATCCTTGTTGGATTCGTCACTCACTCCTAGTAGCTTGCTTACTTAGCGCTTGCACTAAGGATCGAAGAGCTTAGTGTGAAACGCTAAGGATGTAACACCCCGACCCTCGGGCCCATGAAAATACTGAACATCAAACTGTTGAATCTGTTTTCTCTTACTTTTGAGCCATGCACAACAACATAAGTAAATATAATTCTGTCAAAAACATTTAAAACAAACCACTGAGTAAAAACAATTAAATAAATCTTTCTGGGTCCCACTGCCTCGTCTTCTCCCCACTGCTTCCTCAGCCTGCTTATCCTGCAAAACACAAATCCTACACCACATCCAAGCATCAAGAAAATCAAATTATCTCAATTGCACATCAAATCTCATCAATAATAATAATTATACTTTGACAAGTCAATTGCCTAACCATCGACCATTAACCTCAACCTCAATCAACACGTCCTAATTAATAACCTCAATGCATAGACACTATCATTTCCGTCCTCACGATTCAAGCCTAGACTTTACCAAGTCCTAGCAAACAAATACAATACAAGCAACCAAACAACCATCTATCTAATTTCACACACTTCGTTTCTTGGAAATCCTCCAGCTTTATAACTACTTTCAAAAATCTCCTTTCAAAACTATTTTTAAATCCCCTCAGCCGTAAGTCAAACTCTGAACTGAATTTATCCTTGGAAGCTAATATCTCGAAACACTTATTTTTAAAACTCACATCATTCTCGTACCTGTACTGTAGACAATGTCCTGGCCACAATCCCGCACTCGGGCAGGCTCAAATCCTAGCCACAATCTCGTACGGATGACCCTTCCGCACGAGCAGGCTCGTACCCTGGCCACAATCTCGTACGGATGACCCTTCCGCACGAGCAGGCTCGTATCCTGGCCACAATCTCGTACGGAGGGGTCTCTCCATACGAGCAGGCTCGTATCCTGGCCACAATCTCGTACGGAGGGGTCTCTCCATACGAGCAGGCTCGTATCCTGGCCACAATCTCGTACGGAGGGGTCTCTCCGCACGAGCAGGCTCGTATCCTGGCCACAATCTCGTACGGAGGGGTCTCTCCATACGAGCAGGCTCGTATCCTGGCCACAATCTCGTACGGAGGGGTCTCTCCGCACGAGCAGGCTCACCCAATCAGTACTCGCATTTCTAACTCACAACATTTCACCCACAGTTACTCCGAACTAAGCCGAATCCCTCCGAAATTGATCCCCGCTCATAAACCATCACTTGTCTGTCACTCGAAACATACTAACATTTCCTCAATAATTAATTTGATCAGTTTGTATATAATAACTGCCTAATCATCAATCATTAATCTTGACTATAAACAATCTTTCTTTAATTTGGTGACTCTCCTCTAAGAAACTCTATAATTCCCAAATAATTCCTTCACCTCAAATCCTCGTCAATTCATTCTCCCAATTCAAATCCTACACCTAATCTTCTCTAGCGTAAAGCAGCAAATCTATAAAACAGACAATTAAACCACGCGAAAGACCAAAATACCCTTCACGGTGCCATTGCTCGGATACCAAATCCGGCAGCATAACGGCATCGGGAATGATATTTCCCGAGCCCCTGTACCTGTTAAGACCAGACAGCCAATATTTAAATATTCAGGTTTCACAATTTGGCCGTTCAATGACCGAAATGGGCGGTAACCACCACGCACGGTGGCTACCCAGCCCCAAATTACACACAATACTCACCCATACGTAAACAAACCCTAGGGTTGGCCTCTAAAAGTCCTGGGGAGGCTGATAAACAAGAAAAACCACCCAACTCACCGCCAGAAGTGGCGGAGCCGTCGGTGGCAGCGGCATCACAACCTAAAAATATCCAAATTCAACTCCAAACAATCCTAATCATATAATAGAACCTTCAATTGTACATAAACATCACAAATTTGAGTCCGATTTCAAGATATTCAAAACAGACATAAACCCAAAAATCGAATCTCTAAAATCTCGAAATTGAACATCAACACCTTAGGGGAAAGATTACCCGTACCTAGAGGATCGATTTTGTCAACTGGATCGATGGCCAATTATCGCCGGAAACGCCGGAATCGGCGGCGGAAGCCGCCGGCCTTCTCAGCCTCGATCTGCCGTCGTGGAGCGTCGGGTGGACGATCGGAGCACACCACCGTGCTCGGCTCGACGAGAGGAAGTTTCCAGGGCCGGAGCTGGGCTGCGAAGACGCCGGAAACGGCGAGTCAACGCCGGAGCTCTAAACGGGCGAAAACTGGGTTCTCGGTTTCTGCGCGATTTCTGGGTGATCCGAGACTAGGAGAAGAGAGAGGGAGTGACGACGAGCAACCTGGGCCAAACACCCAGCCTAGCCGCCGCCGGACGCGCCGCCACGCGCCGGTGACAGGCGCAGCAAGGGTGAGAGGCGAGAGAGAACAGAGACGCGAGGGAGAGAGCCCCCCCCAAAACCGGGGAGATAGGAGAGAGAATAAAAAAGGGAGAGAGAGAAGATTCTCGAGAGAGAGAGAAAGTTCAAAAAAAATCTGATTTTTAAACCCAATTTGTCCATTTTACGAAATTGCCCCTTGATTCAAACGCCCATATCTTTCAAACTGTAACTCCGATTGACGCGTGCCGCGTGTCTACGAACTCGTGAACTCGAGACCTATCTAACGGACCCAAAGTCAAAAATCAAAAGCCCATTTATTTTAAAAGTCAACTTTGGGTCGGGTCGTTACAAAGGAAAAGCGGAAAGTGCGATATTAATTATACGTTGGCTTCTCTATTCTATTAACTCTTTTTGGTTCATTCATTTACGTCTTTCTTTGGTCTACCTCCTCTTCTCCTTCCTTTCATTGAGCAGCCTCCACAAGAGCTAGATTTGCCTCAATTCTTTCTCTCTTGCCTCGATGTGACTTCTTCTGCTTATTCTCTAGTTTCCTTCCTTAGCGCGCACAAGCAAGAACTAAGCCCGAAAATTAGTATTGAAGACCCTTCTTTGTGAAAGATATTTCATAAGCTTCAAATTGGTCAACAAAGGCTAATGCACTATCTCTAGACTATCGAAGATGAAAGAAACTCTTGAGACTAGAGGATACGAACTCGAAGAAGCGATCAATTAAAACCGGTCTACCGTAGCGAAGCAAACTCTTTACATAACATAAAGTGAGTTGACCCTCGAGGAACGGAACGGTTAGACGGTGGATCTCATGTGGTGGGATGGTGTGGTGTACGAGCTAACTAAGGTAGCACGGAATCCTGGTGGGTGATTCCTGGTCTTGGTCTTGTGGTTTTTGTTATTAGGCATTTGTTGTCTAATTTGTGTGATTTGGTGAACTATTATTGTCCAATTAAATGGTACCGTATCCAAACGGTACACAAGTTTATTGTGATGGCACATTTAGTTTCCAGTGATGCTGGTTTGAGCTGTTTTATTATTGTGTTGTTATTGGTCATTGACTTGTCATTTAACTTGTTAACTTATTAATAATCCAGTTATGTTATGAATTTCATTATCATTGTTAGGATTCTATGTTGTTAAAGTGATAACTACTGAGGTTAATTTACCTGCTTGGTAAGATGAAAATGAATTGGATAAGACAATTAATAACCGGATTAATTAGTGAATTAAAATTTGTTAGGGTATACTCTAGATACTTCACGTAAGCTCTTGTTTTTTGAGTGTGTGTGACCCTATTGTATCTCATAATTGGATATCATAATTTGAATAAATAGTTACTCGGTAAAGACGATTAATGTCTCTTACAGAACTATTGTTTATATGTGTCTTTGTTGAGCCGTTTAAGCCGAGACACAAAGAATGTGCTAGGTTGGGCAGAGATATAATTTGGTATATGATTTTATTGAGAATGGTTTGTGTTGATGATTGATTGATTTGTTACCTGTATTGTAAGATAAATTGACATGGAAACTGAGCATGATAATCAATAAATAATAAATTGATTATGCAGATGATTATTGGATATGTTGTCTAGATTGCATTACAAATTGGCATGGCATTGAGCATGTAAATCAATATTTCACTACAACAAAAGAGGGCTATGATAGCACTCAAAAAACGCTATAAAAGCCCTTTTATAGTATTTTTCAAAACGCTATGACAGCCGACGCAATAATAGATCAGAGGTCTATTATAGCATTTTTAGAACGCTATAAAAAAAGGCTATTCTATAGCATTTCTAAAACGCTATCATATTGCTTTTTAATAGCGTTTCTAAAACGTTATAATATTGCTTTATCATAGCGTTTTTAAAATGCTATCATTAAATAATTATATAGCTATCCAAAAATGCTATCATATGTGCTGCTACTATTTAGAATACTTATAGTTCTTTTTATAGCTTTTCCATAGTATTTTTTTGTTGCTTTCAAGAGTAAATTAATTATATAATGCTGTCAATAGTAAATGGTAAGACACATCTCATTAAATGATCTCAAAAGAATCAATTAAGTGTATTACATAAGGCTCAATAAGTACAATAATGTCTCATGTTTTCCCTATATAACAGTAATGCATATATTAGGCCCTATAGAAACAAACACAACTAAATCAATTTGCTACTTCCTATAAGCAAGCATCCAATTCCAATAGCTGAGTGTCCCTAAGCTGCCAAAAGAAAATACCAATTATAAGAAACTAATAAAACAAAATTACAGTTATAAAAAATCAGAATGAGTACTTGAGCTAGCTTACAAGAAGAACACCATAAGTCAAGTACTTGAGCTATTAAATCAAAACAAGTGCTTGAGCTAGCTAAATCAACACATGTTATATCGATTCACATATCCCTCCATATTAGCATATCTAGATATTGTGCAGGAAATCAAAACTAAACAAATGAACTGTGTTGGCCCATATCTACTTCATATTTAATTAACTATATAATAGAATATTTTTCCAATTTGGCCAAGCTTCAATTTCATACACAAGGTTCACCAACTGATAAATATATATATATAACATATTTGGAAGACTTTCAAATGACAAATGTACTTTCTAAGGTAGATAAAACAACCCATTATTTTTTTCCCAAAAAAAAAATGCATTGAAAAGTCAGATTCGACAAGGTAGCAATCAAACAAGGCACAATATATAGGTCACCCCAGGGTGCACCTCCATATCCACCCCAAGACATTATAGGACATATTATTAGAGTAAAGCTAGAGAATAATACAGTAAACAGAAAACACAGCTACTCCTTGTTTTTCATTAATCCATCCAATTGTCATAATCTGTTAAGTAAAAAAATAAGTTTTAGAGTACAAGTATTTTTTACTTAATAATCATCACAGTATTTGGTAACTTAAATAAATACCTTAAAAACTTTGGTGAGTAGAAAGCATAAGACAGAGGAGAAGACCATGTGAAGTAGAGTCAATCCAAGAGGATAAGGAAAGTTTATTTCCTTGGACGACAAAACCCACTGCATTCCAAAGTTCAAACAAAAACCTTATGTTATATATTCTTGTAAAACAACCTCTTACAAAATTGTATCTCCACTTACTCATATTAGACAACAATGTAAAAATAGGTACTAAGAAAATATTTGCCACATGCATATTGTAATAAAGGTTTAGAACATCTAAAATTACTTTTATGTCTAATATAAAAAAGTATTACCCTACACCCGCCATCAATGCTATTAAATGATTCAAATTAATTTGTCAGATAACAGCCTGCCATGAGATCCATATACATAGATTTTTTGCCCACAGATTAATTATATCATATAATATATGCCCCTCAAATAATTAATTAAGTCTACCTAGCTTTGAAAAAGGTATGCTCAACTCCAAGTCTGCATGTAGACAGCGACAGAGACACTTATATACAGAACTATATAACATATTACATATGAGAGAATAATATATGCAATAACTCTTCCTCAGACATATGAGAGAATTAATGATTGTTCATTTGTTAAACACTTAAACATGTTTATTTACTTGTTTCTGCTCAAGTTAAAATGTTAATGAAAAAAGCTTGGTAAGGCTAGCTATATATATATATATATATATAGTAACACTAGCTAGCTACTTGAGCTGTGTCTTAATTTGTGGGACTTGAGACCCACTAGTAGCAGAGAGGGGACCTTTGAAACCCATGAAGATTGAAGATCGACTTAATTAATTAGCACAAAAAAGAAAAAATTAATTAATTAACAAAGATTTTCAACCAAAGATTAAGGAAATGGAATCAATAAATATAAGTAGAACGTACTTTCAATATATATGCATGCAAATTGCAATGTGATAATGAATGAATGTATACCTGGGAGGACCAAGGCTCACATCTCTTGAGGTCAACCTCTGCAATGTGGAGTTGAAGGACGATAAACAAAGAATGCCATTGCTGCTTTGTCCCTCTCACACTTAAATAAGCATGTCTGCAAAATAGGAATGGAGAAGAAAAAAAAGGAAGAAAATAAAACGAAACAAAACAAAGCCAATCAATATAGGAAGCAGAACCTGGAAATCACAGATAGAATTAAGAAAACTGAACAATTCAAAGTTTAAGTGGAAACCCAGATCAAATTGACACTCCTATAAGCACCATTGCAATCACTAATTCTTAAAATATTTACAAGATTAGCTCTTTGTGATGCAGAAAAAAATTTCATTAAATGTACAATTGTTTTCCATTATTCCATAAGCTTATACTAATAACAAAGGTAGAAATCAAGCCAATTCATTCCCAAAATTCCACTGATAAAAATCTGTAAATCATTTTAGAATTAACGTACTCATTTAAGTTTTGAGGCTTTAACACGCAACACACAGGGGCACAACTTCTTTTTAATGGGTTTATCAAATTCACATTATAAATAAAACCCAACAATTAGAAATTCAAAAGAAACACAAACGACTCTTTACTCCGGCCAACAATCAAAGTCATACACATGAAAAATCAAATGCTCATGAAGGGTAAGCAACATAAGTATATGATACCTTTTTCTACAAGCTTATGTCCCAACTGCATTTTCAGAAAATAAAAGTCCAACAATCAATCGTTTGCTTGTTAAACCTAACAAGTACATCACTAGGTATAAACTTTCATAAATTGAAAACAAATGGCAGACTGAGATGTGCAGGTTTCATACTTTGGTTTCAAACTCAAGCTAAAAACACCAACATTTAAATTTCAAAATCACAAACCATGTACGAGTTCATAAATTTCTAATCTAAATATAATGTCAAAAACACAAGTCTGAATTCTGAACCTTACAATCTAGTGAGTTTGAATCCCTCACTCGAGCTACCCAAAATCACAACTCTGAAAAACCCAAAGCTAATCCACCAGGATTGTACTGCTGGAACAATTTGTGAAAGTCTGCAAAAATTATAAATAAATAAAAAAAGAGTAAACCCATGAGGAGGAAATTGAAAGAGACCCACATCCACATATGAACGCATATAGATTTATAGAAGAAGAAAGAGACAAACCAATGTCAATTAGATGAAAGAGACCCGCATCCCTGAAGTCACTGAAAACTTCTTCCTTAACCCAAAACTGAAATACATAGAGAAATTAATGTAACGACCCGACCCAAATTTTCACTAGAAATTTAAATTTTTATTTAACTATGTTTTTTAAGAGATTTTTTTTAGATGTGGAATTGTATTTTAAAGATTTTGAGATATTTTTTTGGGAAATAAAAAGGGTTTTGATTTAAATATTTATTTTTGTTTTAATTTGGGATTGACCCAAAAATTTGACTTTTAAAATAAATGGGCTTTCGATTTTGACTTTGGGTCCGTTAGATAGGTTTTGATCTCACGATTTCATAGACACGTAGCACGCGTCGTTTCGAGTTATGGTTTGTGAGATATGGGCGTTTGAAGCCAGGGGCAATTTCGTAAAATTGACAAAGTGGGATTTAAATACCCAAAATCAGAAATTTTTTTTCTGATTTCTCTCTCTCTCTCTAGAACTTTCTACCAATTTATCTCTTCCCCTTTATTTTTCTCCCACCCGCACTCTCTCCCTCTGGTTTTCTCCTCCCCCGCGAGACCCTCTGCGCCATCACCCAGCCACAACCCTTCACCATCGCCGGCCACCCTTGCCGGTCTCGACCTCCGGCGAACACTCCTCCCAGCGCCGACCACCTCCCCTGAGCCTACTCTCTCTCCCCGTGTTTTTCTCTCTCTTCCCTTTCTCTGTGCGCACCCAACCCCTGCACCCTTCAGCTCACACCGCCAGCCATTCCGGCCACCTGAGACTTCCGGCGACTTTCCCTTTGGCCGACCAGCTCAGCCCGGCCCTCCTCCAGCCAGCCCAGCCACCTCTGCGCGCGAATCCAGCTCGAAAAAGACAGTCTTGACCGCCGGCTTCTCTTCCCTTCTCCGACTAGTTTCCGGCGCCAATCACCTCCATCCTAGGTGAGACGACCGTGGCTCGTGACGATCCGGCGGAGGATCGGAGCTAGGATTCTCACTATGAGTGGACCTTACTTCCTTAAAATGATTTATAAAATTTGCATTTTTATCTTGGTTAATTGAATTTGTTTTAGTAATAACAAATGTGAGCGAACTTTGGTTTTCAAATAATTTCATTAAAGATTTCATAATATTTTGATTTGATTTGGGATTTGATCATTGGTATTAAACGTTGAATTTCAAATGTTATTTCGAATAAGTTTTATTGTTGGACGTTTGAAAGAAAACTAGTTTCTTATTTTTACCCGTATGGATTATTTCATATTTTAGCCTATGGTCAAGATTTGATTGGTTTTATGTGTTTCGAATGAGATTTATTAATGACTATTTTACTAGCTGTGCTTATGCATTGTGGATTGAGGATTTAAAGTTTCTGGGAACGATAAAGATATTTTCTATCCGTGAGAAAATGATTTTATGATTTGATTATGGAAAAATGGTTTTCAAACCACCTTTGCAGTACCCTCCAGGTTATCAAATAAATAGGTCTTTGGGACCCATCACGGCACACATATAGGCTTTGGGCCGTGTGTCGGGATGCTTCGCCCTTTGGGGGCCGCTCTGCGTGCACGTACGACCAGGATTTTCCTGCACGTGCTGATTTTATTCACACGTGTGTATGGCCAGGATATTGCCTGCACGTGTTGGATTTCACTCCATGCGTGTGTATGGCCAGGATATTGCCTGCACGTGTTGGATTCACTCCACGCGTGTGTATGGCCAGGATATTGCCTGCCTGTGCGATGCAGGAATTCCGCACAGGTGTATGGCCAGGTTATTCAGGGTATATAGCATGGTGGAAAATGAAATTAGTATCTTCAGAGTTTAAGTATGGATTGTAAGTGAGAAATATCTTTCGAGTTTTATAATGATTTCGATTTTATTATTATTTTTATGACTTTGTTAATTTAAATGATTTGCTATTGAGAAATGTGTTTTCAATTATCTTTTCCCTGAGTTTCATGAGTTTTATAACATTCTTAAAGCTTGGAAATGATTTTAAAACTGGGGGATTTCAAAAGCAACGTGAGGTCTTAGAATTAAATCTAGTTATAAAGGGTTTTTCTGAAAAGATATTTACCCTTGATTTTCATTTTTATTAAACTGTCCACTCACTGAGTTATCTCACCATTTTCCTATTTTTGTTCAAATTGTTTTCCCCAGGTTGTAGCTTTGGTGGAGGTCGAGCCAAACGCGTCGAGGCATAGCATCCATTTCTCATTCCTAAACCCTGTAGGCGCCATGTTTATTTTTGTAAAAACTTATTTTAAATGATTAGTGGCTCTGATAACAACTCCTAAGGTTTAAGTGGGTTTTCTTTGAAATTTGTTGGGTCTGAGACCCTTTATTTGCTTGTGGTAGAGGCGGCTGAAAGACTTAGAAGTGCTTAACAGGTTTTGAAGTTTCTGGGTTAGTCCATTTTCAGGGGAGATTCTGCCGAATTTTCGGTAGGATTTTCCTTGATTTTGGATTCCCGCAGGACCCCTCCGGGTTTCAGGGTGGAATCCGGGTGCGGTTCTGTCAATTAATTAGAGGCATAGAGAAATTGATTGATCAAAAATCCCTAACCCTAACCCAAAATTGAAATACCCATGAAAGAGAAATAGGGAGGAGGAAGAGGAAGAGGATAGGCAAGACAAATAGAAGAAGTAAATATGCTTACCCATGGCTGAAGGAGAAGGAGAGTAAAACCATCGTGTGTCATACTGGAGAAATCGTCACTTTCTCAAAGAAGGAGAGTAAAACGAAGAGAGGGAATTCACTTTCCTCTACTTTCCTCAGCCCGGGCCTTTACTTTCCTTTGCCGCTCGTGTATAATTTAGATGGGCTTGTTATAATAGATGGGCTTGTTTTTGTAGCGTTTTTTTTCAAATGATGCTATTATTATATTGTATATAATAGCACAATTGAAAAAATGCTATAATTAAATGCTATCATAGCCCTCTTTTGTTGTAGTGTTTGATAAATTGATTACGCTAATGATGTTTGAGTGGTTGGACCATTAACTTAAGACAAGGGGTCACATAAATGATGACCTTGGGTTCAATCCCCTGAACCACCGGTGGGTTTTCCTAGCGAGCTGTGGCTTCCCAGGATCGGTTGATGTTGTTTACGCAACTGTGTGGTTACTACTTTTATGAGTAAGCTAGGTTGTTGTGATTTAAGTATCAAACGGTTAGGACGTCTCGCTACCTATTCAGTTGCTGCTGACATGGAGGTAGTTGATATAGTTGATTATCGGTTAGTGTGGGTCCACTGTCATTTGTACAAGTATACAGGTGTTGCCGCTTCTGCAAGCCAGGTTCGCATGCATTGGTGTGCATGACATATAATTCATATGGCATCGTGATCATTAAAATGTGAATATGATTATGAGATGAGAATATTTGTGTCATAGTGTTGTTGAATTATGAGATGTTGATTAATAATTAAATTATTGATTAACTATTAAACTATATGGTGGATGCGTTGATTATGGAGATTGATATTTGGTGCTTTATTATGCACATGTAAGCATATTATATGTGTGATTTGTAATAAGCTTGAGATGTCATTACTTGATTATTGTTGATGATGATGGTGATGTTTTACCACTATTTGAGTGTGGTTGTTTTTCAGCTTTGTTTTTACCTTGCTGAATTCTGTTGGTTGTTGCAACTGTTTATATATGTGATAACTTGGATGACAGAACCGCCCCCGAAATTCACCCTGAATTTCCAAGAATGGCTCTGTAGGGACACCAACACCCTCACAGTGTGGGTCCCACTTCTACCAAAAAATTCGACAGCAACTCACCTGTAATTAAACATAATCCAAAACGTGAATCACAAAGATATGCCCTGCTTAACAACAACAAAATCCATAATTTTCAAAAGAACATCTCAAATCAACCCATCACACAACCGAAGTAAAAATCCCCAAGAGCATATCTAGATAGTTTATACAATCTTTAAAAGATAAAGAGCGGAAGAACATAGATGAGACATTGCCTACATTAATTTGAACATCTCAAGAAGTAAGGAGTGGCTCAACTCTCAACTAGCACGACCCTAAACCTCTTCACCTTGGGGAAGAACATTTAAACACAAACTAATGATAAAAAAATCTCAATGGGTGAACTAAAATAACTTTAACTAATTTCCTTCAAATCTTTCCTTCGATCAAAACTAATAACGTAATTTTCTCATTTTGAATTCCTCAGGTTGGCAATCTCATTCTTAAATCATAAGAATTATGGGTAATCCCATCAATAATCAAATCCCTTATTATTTGTAAATAATATACTCTCAACAACGTCATAAATAATATCTCCTTTGAATTCATAAATAAAGGAAATATAAATAAAGACTTCTCAATAATATCATAAAGAAATAAAATCATCTAGAGTCATCAACATATTCAAAATAATTACTATAGTACCTACAAACCATTATCAATACGTACACACAAATAAAATGTGCACCAGATACCTTTTATCAATACCCACACACGAACAACGTGTGCTTGCAGATAGCCATTATCAATATGTACTGTTGAATGTTTTCTTAGAACAAAATAAACATATATTTCATTCTAAGTATACTCGCAAGTGCACGAATCGCATCAGTAGCAAAGCGTATAAGCACGAGGTCGATCCCACAGGGAATGGTTAATAAACAACAAATCAGTTCAAATAATCACTAGAATAACTAAATGGGGGGTTTGAGAGATGAAAACACACGCACACATCACCACACGCACTCACCCTTTATTCTATCTTGCAATGTTAAGTTTTCAGTTTCAAATCAGATAAGCATGCAATAACCATCCAAGGCTAATGACAGTTAATTTGAACACAATGTATTAGAGTTTGACTGCTAAAAAGGTTTGGCTAGTTACTTTCTCGCAATTGTTCTCCTAATGCATAAACTAAGAGCTTCTTGGGCCTTCCTTAATCAGTTAACTTACATGTTCCCTAGTTCAAGCTAAGGCAGCTGTTACCCATGTAAGAGTCATTAAGATTTGTGAGAACGTCAAATATGCACAACATATAAGCTTTGACTATTTCCTTATAGAGGTCGCCCAACCCCATTACCAAGAATAATCTCTTATTCCCTTGTTACTTGTGGTTTAGTGTCTTTGACTATTTCACAGCTAAACCTAACAATTAAACTAGATGCAATTACCCTAAGGTGGCCAGTCAAAGGATGCAAACAACCAGTGACGGGTTCAAATAGATAATCGAAATTTAATACATGCAAACATCAAACTAACAGACCAAGAGACGGATAAACGATTTGTTAAAACATGCAAATCCATTAATCAACCTACAACTAACATGCAAGATAAAATAAATAACTTACATAATTAAATTAAATATATAAAATAAAATAGCAACAAATAATGAAATTCCAATTCATACTAAATAATAAAATCAGAAACACAAATTTATTTCAAGAACATAAACTAAATAAATTCATAAACATAAATCAACATGAAATCAGAATTCTAGAAGGAAAAAGAAAACAAAATCAGAGATGCAATCATAAGGGAGGCTGCGGCAAGGAGAGAGGAAGAAGGAGGCACCTAGCAAGCAGAAGGAACTCACGGCAAGGTGAGCTAGGGCTTGCGGCAAGGGCAGGTTCCTTCTCTCTCTCACTTGTCACGCCACCTTCTCTCTCTAACTCACTGAATTCGGCTTTCTCTCTCTCTAACTTTCTGAAAAAATAAAACCTAAAACTGAAAATAAACTAGGAGGCAAGAGGTCCAGGGTTCTGAAGTATATGAGGTATATATAGAGGTGCAATCCATAAGAGGCAAGGAGAAGAAGCTTGCGGCAACAGCTAGGGTTTGATGCCTTGGGCTTGCGGCAAGGGCTTGGCGCTTTTGGGCTTAAGTGACTCACGCAAGTCAGCTAGGGCTCCTCTTCCATGCGCATGGGCTGCTGGCCTTAGGCTATGGACTTGGCGCATTGGGCTTGCACAATGTGGGCTAGGGTTTCACTCCATGGGCTATCACCTTGAGGCTTGCACATTGGGCTTGCATGTTAGGCTCAAGTGGCTTGCATGGCATGCATGCGCATGCATGGGTTGCCACCTTGGACCTTGCGCATAGGGCTTGGGCTGCTAGGGTTTGGCGCATGCATGAATGCATGGCCCATCTTGACTTCGGCATCCCATAGACCCATGGCCCATTTAACTTGTTTACTTGTCATCTTTGACCCTTGACCATTGACTTTGACTTCCCATTTTGCCCCTCATTTCCATTTGAATTCAAATTCATTTCTTCCCTCTATTCATTTCCATGGATGTCCACCACCTTCTAGAAGCTTCTGGAACCTTGACTTTGTACAGTTGACTTTGACCAACATTTCCTAGTGCAACTAGGATTCCTTGTAAATGAAAAGTTCCTTATCCATTTCAACTTTTCATAATGACCATATTGCCCCTGGGGTCTACTAGTGTCATTAGGACTCCTTTCCCTAGTAGGGTTAGGTTTCCTAGTTCAACCAGGATTTCCTGTTCCAATCAGGATTTCTCATTTCTGGCTCAGCAATGATGGTTCTGGACTTGATGTTTCCTAGTGTGACTAGGAATCCTCATTTGACTAGGATTTCTGCACTCTTCCTGGTTTGACCAGGATTTCACTCGTTTTCTTAGTTTGACCAGGAAATGTCCCAAAATGGCTCAATTTGCTTCCTTTTCATATTTCTGCTTCATTTGACCTGAAAATACAAAAACAAGACAAGAAACACAAAATATCGAGTTCTAACACTCTAGGTTAAATAATTAGTATCATAAAGTGATGCAAAATGCACACTTATCACGTACGCAGATACAATATCAAGACACACAGCCCAAAGTCAATACGTGTGAACCAATGGGTCCCAAAGACCTATAAACAGCCCATCCAAAACCCGGGGTACTGACCAGTGGCTTCAAATCAATATCCATCATAATATATACAAATATCTAATACTCAAGATAACTCATAATAATGAGTTCAAAAATTCTCAAATCATTTCTCTCTAATGATTTTGGAAATAAAGCTTTAAAATCTCCACATAAAACTAAATGGTAAAATCAAGTATTTTCCTTTTAATAAATCATTTATTTCAACTTAAGATAATCAATATGAGTTAAAATCATAATTATAAAACATTTCCAAAGCAAAGTCCACTCACAAACTTGGCGAGCTATCCTCGAGTCTCACCGATAGAATCCTAAGCCTTAAACGTGCCAAAAAGCATTTGAAACGCTTGGTTTTTCTTCCGATTGTCCTGTACATGATTAACAAGTCAAAATAGGTCTAAAAGGACCTCAGAATCGAGACGAGAGCGGAAAAAGCCGTTGCCCGGTCCCAGCGCTGCCGCACACGGCGGTTGCCGTCAGTGAACAGTAACCGTCGGCGGTGAATAGTGCCTTTTCTGGCGACGTCTCCAAGTCCAACACAATTTAAATCAAAACGACGAGTGCGATGAGAGGACCAACCTTTATAACTGGGTCGACTCCAAAAAGTGATAGAAAGTGGTTGGACAACACCGATTCAATCATCCAAATTGATTGAAGTGGAGGGTTCTGGGTTGTTCGGAGTGAAGAGGGAGGTAAACCTAACCGGTGGGGGGTTGTGGGGTGGCCAGAATCGATGAAAATCTCTGGCGGGGGCCGAACGCTTCTTAGCCTCGATCCACGCGCTGGTCTGATGGAGGAACGGCCGGTTGGGTTGGATAGGCGACTGGGAGAGCTTCAAGACCCAAGTCGAAGCGCCGCCAGAGGTGGCCTGACATGACCTCACGCGCCGGTGGAAGCTCCGGCGTGAAGTCTGGTCGCAGGGAGGGCTGGAAAGCAGGAGAATTTATGATTTTTTGGGCCATTTTGCGATTTTTGAAAATAATTTTCCTTTTATACTTTCACCCCCGAACTTAAAATACTCATAAGTTTTTGTGCAAAACTCGAAATCACGATCCGTTTCTTCCTACGATCTCATGAGCTCCAAATCTATCCAACTTAGAAATTAACATGGGTCTCCTTTAAATGTAACAATGCTCACTCAAGGGCAAATTCATAAAGTCACATCAATGGTCCGCAAAACGTTAAGAATCCTATCTTACGTTTGGGACGGGTCATAACAACATACCCCCATTAAACAAATTTTGTCCTCGAATTTTCAAAATAAGTACTTGATTAAGGGAAAAGTTGTAGGTATTGAGAGACTCCTCCATAGAACTTTTATTAGTGGAATGGTTTTGTTACGGAGGTCCTGGTCCTTACGGTCGAAAATCTCAACAGGCTGCTCCTCATAGGACAAGTCCTCCATCAACTCAATAGGTTGTTCTTCCGGAACATGGGAGGGATCCGATACATATTTGCGAAGCATGGACACATGGAAAACATCATGAATCCGAGAAAGTTCTGCATGTAACGCAAGTCTATAGGCAACTCGCCCGATGCGTTATGTAATCTCATAAGGACCAATGTAACGAGGGCTCAACTTGCCTCGTTTCCCAAACCGCATCATGCCTTTCCAAGGCGATAACTTCAAAAACACTTGATCACCTACTTCAAACTGGAGATCGATCCTTCCTTCGATTATTAACATAACTTTTCTGTCTATCTTGGGCTGTTTTTAGATTCTCTTTGATCAGTTTAACCTTATATATTGTCATCTGTATAAACTCAGGCCCTCTAGTTTCCTCTCACCGACCTCATCCCAACAAATAGGTGTTCTACATTGCCGTCCATACAACGCCTCATAAGGAGTCATTTCAATACTTGAATGATAGCTGTTGTTGTAAGTAAATTTCATTAAAGGTAGATAAGTATCCCAATTACCTTTAAACTGTAGTACCGTTAACGTTAACATATCCTCCAAGGTCTGAATAGTTTTCTCAGACTGTCAGTCAGTTTGTGGATGAAAGGCTGTATTGAAATGTAACTTGGTACCCATAGCCTTATGTAAACTTTTCCAAAACCCGGAAGTGAAATGGGTATATCTGTCTGATACTATGGACACCGGAACTCCATGTAACGTCACTATTTTCGACACAAAAAGCTCTGGAGTCTGCCCAAACAATAGGTCTCAAGAATAGGCACAAAGTGTGCAAACTTGGTGAGTCAATCAATAATCACCCAAATATCGTCGTGCCCACTCCGAGTACGAGGAAGCTTAAATAATAAGTCCATAGTGATATTCTCCCACTTCCACTGTAACGACCCGACCCAAATTTCCACTATAAATTTAAATTTTTATTCAATTATGGTTTTAAGAAGTTTTTGAAAAGGATGTTGAATTGTATTTTAAAAATTTGAGATTTTATTTGGAAATTCAAAAGGTTTTTGATTTATTTTAAATTTTGTTTTAAATCAGAATTGACCCAAAGTTGACTTTTTCAATTAGTAGACTTTTGATTTTGACTTCGGATCTGCTGGATAGATCTCAAGACCACGAGTTCGTAGACACGAAGCACGCATAAATCAGAGTTACGGTTTGAGAGATACGGACATTTGAAGGGAGGGGCAATTTCGTAATTTTGCATGAGTGGGCTTTAAATACCCAAAATCCAGAATTTTCGGGGGCATTATTCTCTCTCCTCTCACCCCGATACACATTCTCTCTCTCTTCTCTCGCCTGTTCAGCACCGCCGTCCTGTCACCGGCGCGTGGGCTCGCTTCCGGCGGCGGATGGAGGCGGACGAAAGCTCCCCGAGCTCGCCGTCCCTTCCTCTCTCTTCCCTTGGTTTCGGATTACCCAGAAACCCAGCCAAAATTTGAATCCAGGCCAAACCCGATCGAACCCAAGCGACGACGATCCGCCGTCTCTGGCCAAGATGCGACTCCGGACTACTTGGGTCTTCTCCCCCTCGTCGCGGCGAGTCCAAGGGTGGTTCCCGATCGTTCATCGGACCACGGTAGCACGCAAAACGAAGTCACAGGGCTAGTTGTCTTCTCCGACCAGTTTCTGGTTTTTCCGGCGGCGTTTTCGTCGAGTGAGGTACCCAAACTAATCCTCTCTCTCTCCTCTACATGTATTTGTACTTTGTTCGACTCAATTATCACTAGAATAGAAAAACCCTGTTTGAAACTCACAGCCACCGCGAGTTCCTCCGCGTGTGGTGGCCGGGTTGATTTGTTGTTACTAAATTTCTGTCCTAAATCCTTTTATTTGTTGCTTGTAAATTGTTGGACTGAATTTGGGCTTGTTTTGGATTGAAATTTTCTGTCGAGGTGATGTTTTGCTGCTGCCACCGCCAGCTCCGCCACTAGTGGTGGCGGGTCGAGCGGTCTTCCTTATCAATCAGCCTCCCCAGGACATCCAGAGGCCAATTCTAGGGTCTGTTTGCGTATCGGTAAGTGTTTACATGTTGTTAGGGGCCAGGCAGCCACCGTGCGTGGTGGTTACCGCCCATTTCGGCTGTTGAACGGCCAAGTTGTGAACCCTGTATATCGAACTGTTGGTTGTCTGGTCTTAACAGGTATACAGGCTCGGGAAATCTCATTCCCGATGTCGTTATGCTGCCGGATTTGGTATCCGAGCAATGGTGTCGTGAAAGAGCATTAATTATGAATATTTATGTTTAGTTGTTTTCAATTGAGTATAAGTATTACTCATATTAATTGCTGTTACTGTGGAATGCATTGATGTGAATTTTTTGTGTGCGTGAAATTTGGTTATTTGATTGAACTGATGTTGTTTTGGTTATGATGTCGGTGTTTGAGATTATTTTGAAATGATAGAAGTTGTTGGTAATGCATAATGGATACTTGTGGTTAAATTGAGAAAATAATTTCTTTGAGATTATTTGGGTATTGGATTATGCTTTACAAGATTAATTGATAATGCTTTTGGGCTGTTAGTGCACTATGGCCATGTTTGTTTCACCTTCTAAACAGGGACTGGCTTAGTTAAGACTTTAAGCCCATGTTTGGTGAGCTTAGGATTAGAAAAAATGAGGCTTAGTGAATCCTCTCCAACTTAAATCAGTCTTCTTAGGTGGGCTTAATGAAACCCGTGAAAATGTGGAGGCTTAGCTAAGAACCTCCTTAGCTGGGTCTACCTAAGACCAAACTTAAAAATCAGAACACAACCCAACCCATTTCATATCGAGAACAAACTGAAGGAGAAAGTGGGCAGCGGCGACTTCATCACTGTGGGCAGCGGCGACCGACGAGAAGAACTAGGCAGCGGCGACCGGCGAGAAGAATTGGGCAGCGGCGACCGAGGAGAAGAACTGGGCAGCGGCGACCGGCGAGAAGAACTGGGCAGAAGCGACTGGTAATTTGGCTCTTTCATCTTTTACAGCAACCCAACCCATTTCTTCTACCTGCAGCAACAACAGAGAGTGAGTTCTCTTCAAAATTCCTCTCCAGATCTAGGGTTTTTTTTTTTTTTTTTTTTCGTCAAATCTACTTATCTACCTTGATTTCTCTTTTGACTGATTGTTTTTCCAAGAATATGAATATGGGTGTGGTCTGGGTTTAAACTTCATTAGAGCTTTTGGTTCCAAGGTCGGCTCTCTCACTCTGGCCCTTCCCTTTCTAATTTTGGTTGTTGTTGTTGTTCTTTTTGTTTTTGGTGGTTTTAGTGGAATTCTGGAGTTGGGTTTTCATGGGAACCTGTTGAAATATTGAATTCTGTAAGCCCATGATCTTAATTCTTATGGTTGGTGATGAGAAAGTTTAGGAAATAATATGTTATATGTTCATGTTTTTGTTTTTGAAGATTTGTTTTTGCTGTGTTTGGTTGCTGAGATAAGGTGGAAAACAAAGGGACTTAAGTTTCTGCTAGACTTATGATTTAAGTTTTATAAGTTTTTGTTTTCTTTATCATATTGAAAGCTCACCTTAGCTGACTGGTTGAATTGAATTGAATGGTCAATAGTGATTCTTGTTTGCTTGATGCCTGATGGTGAAAGCACTGAAAGGTCCGGTACTTTGGTTTGAACTTTTCTTTTCCTATTATTTTTTTATTCTTTTGCTATGCTTGATCAGTGATTATAGTCTAAAACAAAGCTCTAATGAAGTTGTGGATATGGGTGAGAATATGAATATGAATATTGAAATGAACTAAGATTCTGTATAATCATGATTATAGCTAATGAAATTCTATTTAGATTTGAATCCTCTTATTTTGGTAAGGAAAGATGGTTATGTAATAGTTGTGTTAAAATCATTAAAGTAAGGGGAGATCGCATATGAGGGGCTTTGTCTTTATCCGTTACTAGTTTTACAGCTGACAAATGTTCATAAGCAAGTGTTACTTTGGTATGTATGGACTGTTGCTTTGCTGAGCTTTAATTGGTTTGCTGCTGATGTCTTTTTCCCAATCTATGTATGGGGATTTATGATTTTGTTTTTGGATTGGATAGCCTCTATTTTTACGTTCAATATCTACTGATCTAGCTAATTAATATGACTTGATCTCTCTCACAGTAGTATGATGCATGCAGGAGCTACCTATATATATATATATATACAAGTAGTTCTCAGTTCTCACTATATATATACAAATACAATTACTCCACCATTGTCGTTAGTTCTCTTAATTAACCATATATACATAAATTTGTTTGTGCTATACTAGGAGCACATACCATAGGAACTTCAGCTTGCCAGTTCTTCAACTACAGACTATTCAATTTCACCACTCCAAATGGTGCCGACCCTGTGATCGACCCAACGTTTGTTCCTCGACTACAAGCTCTCTGCCCACTAAATGACGATGGTACAAGGCGAGTTGGATTAGACACAGGTAGTAGTGACAAGTTTGATGCATCTTTCTTTGCAAATTTGAGAAATGGCAGAGGAATTCTTGAGTCTGATCAGATGCTTTGGACTGACGCTACAACCAAACCATTTGTGCAACGCTTTCTGGGTGGTAGAGGCTCACCTGGGTCCAACTTCAATGTGGAGTTTGGGAGGTCCATGGTGAAGATGAGTAACATTGATGTGAAAATAGGGTCGACTAATGGTCAAATTCGTAAAGTATGTTCTGCAATAAATTGATCACGCAATTACTTCTATAATAAAGTTGCAAACTAATTAAGCTGTTGCAAAACTTTTCTTATTTATCACTTAATTTTCATATTTGGATATGTGAATTTGTATCTTTGTATTGTTAATTCCAATAAGCTTTGAATTTGAGAAATGGCAGGGGAATTCTTGAGTCTGATCGATCAGATGCTTTGGACTGATGTTACAACCAAACCATTTGTGCATTTGATAATCATGTGGCAAAATGGCAAATGATGAGAAGCCAAATTGGAGACATGAAAATATAATCATGTCTCACGGAAAAATATATAATAAGAATTTGGTCAAATGTTACAAATTGCTTCATATTTTAAATTTATTTTGGTTTTAATTTGTTTTAATTGTACTATATATATTGTGCATGGTTTCAAAATAATTTTAATATTGCTAAAAAAAAAATTTGTCAAATGGACCAAAGTGATTGACTTGGATATTTCAAATTAATTGGCCAGGGCAAGCTGATGATCATACAAAATTTGAATAAGAATAATAATTGCCTCTTATCTATTCTTACAAAAATGTCATTTTTATTCTAAATAAATAAATATGGGGATTTATGATTTTGTTTCAAAAATTAATTTTCCAACTTGTTAGTCCTGCACTGCACCAAACATAGGACAGGACTATTTTCATTATCCAGGTTGTTAGTCCTGCACTGCACCAAACATAAAGGCAGTTCTTAGCTAGCTTAATCCATGCCAAGCCAGTCCATGCCAGTCCCTATAGCTAGTCCAAGCCAAGACAGTCCTGTGAAACAAACGAGGCCTATATGGATTGCCCATTTGATTGATAATATCCTGATGTTATTAACTTTATAAGGGAATACATATTGATTTGCTGCTGAGTCATTTAATTAGATCTTTATGAATTGTCATGGTTGAATTGGTGATGTTAATGATTTTGGATGATTGTGGTTGAGGTTAATAGTTAACGATTTGGAAATTGGTTGATATTAAAAGGCTTATGGTTTTAAGAGCTATACTATTTTGAGACGATTTATAAATTGCATGATTTGAGGATGTGAAAAGCTTAAGAAATCGTTGACTTTATCTATTTACAAGAATGGTTTTAGAAAGTGGCAGAACGATTTCTAAATCGCCATATAAGTACCCTCACCCACAGGTATAAATACAGATAGGTCTTTGGGACCCATCACGGCACACACATAGGCTTTGGGCCATGTGCCGGGATGCCTCGCCCTTTGGGGGTAGTCTACGTGCATGTACGACATTTTGGCTTATTGTACGACGGCGATTCGACGGTACAAGGGTCACCGTATGTCCACTTGTATGACGGCGATTCGACGGTACAAGGGACACCCTAAGTCCACTCGCATGACGGCGTTGCGACGATGCGGGTGGAAGGGCAATCTACGTGCACGTATGACACTTTGGCTTATTGTACGACGGCGATTCGACGGTACAAGGGCCACCGTATGTCCACTTGTATGACGGCGATTCGACGGTACAAGGGACACCCTAAGTCCACTCGCATGACGGCGTTGCGACGGTGCGGGTGGAAGGTTATAAAGACGGTCCACTTGGTGCGACGGTCTTGTACGGTACCAATGTGGAGCCCGTCAAATGGGTACTTATATGGCCAACGTTTTTACTAAAAACTTTCTAATATAAAAATATTTTTAGTTATTTTTTTTATCAGTTCAAGACTCAAAAGAGGTTTTAGCTAGAAATCTTATAAGATACAGAATTTCTATTACTTCCCATTATTTTCTATGTTCAAAAGGAATTTCAAAGTTGAAGTTATTATATAGAAACTTTCTATTGGAATTATTTTGATGATGTAAGGTATTTGATAAGTTGTGAAAGAGTTCATTACAAAGATGTTTTCAATTAATATTCATTTTCAGTTCAAATTGGATATTTTTCAGCCCGAGCAGTTTTATAAAATGGTTTTCAAATGAAAGGTTTTGAAGTTTATTTTGTCCACTCACTAAGAGTTTTCTCATGTGTTATTTTTTTTTTACGTTCCCCCCAGGAAATAGCGATCACTGAGGTTGGACCGTACCACGTCGAGGCATTTGAGTTTCTCATCTCCAGCTTATTGGTATATTGGGATCAAGGTTTCCCGTGAAATTATTATAATGAGATATAATTGTAAAGTTTATTAGATATGCTCTGAATAGATTTATCTTACTTGTTGTGGGCCTGAGATCTTATTTAATTGTGGTTGGATGGCAGAAGTAATATAGAAGTGTATTTCATGTTTGACAGATTCTGAAATATTTTTTTGGGTTAATCCATTTTCAGGGAAGGTTTTGCCGAATTTTCGGTAGGATTTTCCTTGATTTTGGATCCTGCAGGACCCCTCCGAGATTCAGGGTGGAATCCGGGGGCGGTTCTGTCATCCACTCAGGAATAGGGAGTGACTGTAAGAGTCCCGAAGGCTTTTGTCGCTCTGCCTTCACTTGTTGGCAAATTAAACACTTAGATACATACTCTGCTATTTCTCTCTTCATGTGGTTCCACCAATAATGTTCTCTCAGAGTACGGTACATCTTAGTGCTACCTGGATGCATGGCATAGCCCGAACTATGGGTCTCATCAAGAATCTCCCTCTTAATTGCCTCATCTGCAGGAACACACAACCTGGAACCCATAACCAATATTCCATCATTTTTGATTTCATGATTATCCCTTAGACCACTTCAAACTTCTTCTTTTATTCTCAACAAAGCTGGATCAATGGGGTTGTGCCTCACGCACTCGATCCACCAAAATAGGTCTAACTCAGAAACTAGCCAGTAAAACAGGTTGATCCACTGGTGTAGATAGACTAGCTTCGGAATTCTTCAATTCCAACCATAAAGGTAGATATGTTATCCTTAGATAGGCCAACGAACTCGATGCCATCCTACTCAGAGCATCAGCAACCACGTTAGTTTTACCATGATGGTACTCTATGGTGCAATCATAGTCCTTAATCAACTACATCTATCTTCTTTGCCTCAAGTTTAACTCCTTTTGAGTAAACACATATTGAAGACTCTTGTGGTCGGTAAAGATCTTACAAGTCTCCCCATAAAGGTAATGTCTCCAAATCTTAAGTGCAAAAACGACTGCTGCAAGCTCTAAATCATGTATAGGGTAGTTCAACTCATGTTTCTTAGTTGCCTTGAAGCATATGCTACAACCTTACCATGTTGCATTAACACAACCTAAACCTCGAAGTGAGGCATCACTGTAGATCATAAACTCGCCACTGCCATCTGGGAAGTCAAAATAGAAGCAGAAGTTAACCTGTCCTTGAGCAACTGAAAACTCACTTCACAATCATTAGTCCATACATACTTGACGTCCTTCCTTGTCAAACGAGTAAGGGGGGCTGATATCTTTGAGAAACCCTCTACAAAACGTTGATAGTACCCTGCCAATCCCAAAAAACTTCTCACCTCAGTTACACTTGTGGGTTGTTTCCAATCTCTTATCGCTTCAACCTTCATGGGGTCCACACTAATACCTTCAATCGAAATCACATGCCCCAGAAAACCCACGCTACTTAGCTAGAACTGACACTTACTGAACTTGGCGTATAATTGTTTCTCTCTCAAGATCTGCAACACTAGTCTCAAGTGTTTGGCATGGTTCTCGCTACAACGTGAGTATATCAAAATATCATCTTTGAAAACAATGACAAATTTGTCCAAATATTGATGAAAAACTCAATTCATTAGACCCATAAAAGCTATGGGCGCATTAGTCAATCCAAATGACATCACGAAAAATTCATAATGCCCATATCTAGTACGAAAAGCAGTTTTGGGTATAAAGGTCAGCTGATCGTTTAAAAATAACTTCCTTGCGAAAACAATCAATTGAAGCATGGTGGGTAGCAAGCCAATCCATATCGAGAATAACATCAAACTCAAAAATATCAATGGAATAAAGGTCTGCTTCTAACTCTTGATCACCCAACTGGATGATACAACCTCTAATCATGTCATTAGCAACTAAATTATGTCCACTAGGTGTAGATATAACTAAGCCACTTTCCAAAGGAGTCGAACTTTTATCAGCACACAATGCAAATTTACGCGAAATAAAAGAGTGTATAGATAACGTACCCGTGATGACATCTGGTGTAGCCTTAGCCTCCTGTTGTGTCATGCCAAAGACTCTGCTCTGGGCCGGAGGGCATCCTGGTCGACCCCTTTGTTGGCTACCACTCGTACCAGTCTGACGAGGAGTAGCTCCACTACTAGCTGCAGTACCAATTGTTTGATTGGGCCTTTTCCCTTGACTCTGACTACTAGTCTGGCCTGACTGTGCTATTGACCCAGCAGTTATAGTACCGCCCTGAACTAACATGGGACACTCACTCTTAAAATGGCCCTGTTGACCACAATGATAACACACTGTAGTAATGTTACCTAAAATCAAAGTAGGGCACTCATTCTTGTAATGGCGCGGTTGGCCACACAGATAACACTCTATGTTATCCCGATGGCAAGTCCCATAATGATATCCCTCCCTCTCTCCTTCCCTCACCCGAACACCTCCATCTCTCTCCTCCCCGCAACACTGACCCTCCTCTCTCTCTTTCCTCCTCGCAGCACCACCTCATCTCTCTTTCTTCTCCCCGCAGCACCAACTTAAAAAAACATAATTGCAGTTTCGGCGGACCAGTGCTGAACCCAGCTGTTTCATTCGGCAGACACCAGCCGAACAATATTGTTCTATTTGGTGGATGTCTGCAAAACGAAAGAGCCAGGTTCGGAACTAGTCCGCCGAACTTGTAACTTTTTTTTTTTAAGTTGGTGCTACAGGGAGAAGAGAGAGAGAGAGAAAAGGGTAGTGCTTCAGGGAGGAGAGAGCGAGAGGAGGGTTAGTGCTACGGCCTGCGAAGAGGTCGGCGAGCTGGGAGGGTGGTGCTGCTGGGAGGTAGGTGTTGCGGGGAGCTCGATGAGCTGGGAGGGTGGTGCTGCGGGGAGGGTGGTGATGCTGGGAGGGTGGTGATACAGGGAGCTAGGCGAGTTGGGAGGGTGGTGTTGCGAGAAGGGTGGTGCTGTGGGGACGCCGACGAGCTGGGAGGGTGGTGTTGCGGGGGGTGGTACTGCGGGGAGGTCGGCGAGTTGGCAGCCTGGGAGAGTGGTGCTGCGGGGAGCGGGGAGGTCGGCGAGCTGGGAGGGTGGTGCTGCGAGGAGGGTGGTGTTGCGCTGGGGGGTGGTGATGCGGGGAAGGTGGTGCTGCGGGGAAGGTGGTGCTGCTGGGAGGTCGGCGAGCTAGGCTAGTGCTGCACTGGGAGGAGAAAGGAGCCAAAGAAGGGAGAGAGAAGCCGGAGAGATGGGGAGCTGGGCAAGGCACAGTTGGGAGGGAGGATAGAGATAGGGTGTGTTGGGGGAGGGCTTTAGGGTATTTTCACAATGCGGCAAATTTGTAAAATCACTAATTAAGTGATGAAGGGTGTGTAAAAAGAAAAAAGAAAAAAAAAAGTGTGCAAATATCAGCACTCAATTAAAATGTGGACCGGGCAAAAAAAAAAGTGGGCCGAAAGAAAATGAAGTGGACCCGCTGGGAAGTCCAATTAAGAAGGTGGATTGTATAGGAATCAATTAGCTAGCCCAATATAGGTATATTAACAATTAGAGCAAATTACACGCAGATATCTCAAGTGTACACCTCATTTCAACCAAGTACCCCAATAAAAAAAAGTTGCTTAGAAGTACCTCAACTACCGTTTTTTAACACTCGCATACCTCTGTCAACTATTTCGTCGAGGAGGCCGTTAACTGCCTATGTAGCACAGTCACATGACTTAAAAAAAATGTCATATAGACAAAAAAAAATTAATAAAAAATGAAATAATTATAAAAACAAAACAAAAAAATATTAAAAAACCCAATATGCAACTTTCTTCTTCTTCGATCTGCAACTTTAGGTAGAATAGTCCTTGTTGGGTTGCAAAATTATTCTCAGAATTATGCTACTTACAGAGTGTTGAGGTACCACTACACAGAAAGAGAGAATTCTCAAAGAAAGTAATTCTTTAATTCATTTCATGCCCTGCTTATAGCTGCTGATAGAAGATATATGAAGGAAATAACCCTAAATAAAGATCTACGGTTAAAGATGCAAGTATTCTAGATGTTTGCCACCTGGCAAATAAACAATTACAATTTAGGGAAGAAAATAAAGGAAACTAACTGAGTACTAATATTCAACTGATATAAGCAGCAGAGGACCATCACATATGAACAAGCCTATACTAAGCCTAATACAAGGGGAATTCAGCAAGTCCACCCCCCCAACATAAGGCATGTCCTTAGGTCGAAAAGTCAGAGAAACGAGCCATGATGGTTGCAGCATCCTCCCAGGTGGCATCGTCGAACGAAAGATCAGACTATTGGACCAACCAACGTGTAATCGAAGCATTACGACGCTTAACCACACCTATGTCCAAAATTTTCTCAAGAACACGCAAGAAAGAACCAGAAACACTGACGGGAGGGAGAGTAGGATGAGGAACGACATGCTGCCCGATCTTGGGCTTCAATAAAGAAATATGGAAGACAAGATGCAATCGTGAAGGAGGTAAAGCCAAACGATATGCAACAGTACCAATGTGTTGCACAATCTAAAAAGGCCCATAATAACGGGCTGATAACTTGTGACACAACCGTGAATGAATAGACTGTTGGCGATACAACTGAAGCTTCAAATAAACCCAATCATCAATGGTAAATGTTCGTTTAGTGCCATTTTGGTAAATCAGAGTGATGTTTCTTAGTTGTCCATTTGTTTTTTAAGAAATGCAAATTACTTACAGAGGACCTTCCTTTAGCTTACTGAGTAACCCATCCTATACGAGTGCATCCACACCAACTGCTGAAATGGCGGAATTCTCTTCATTTGCAATCAAGACAACCACCACATGCAGTTGACTTCAATTTTGGCTTTGTCTCCCCCAGCCTTCTCATGAGTTTAGTTACAAGTTCAACATGCCCCGAGCAATCAGCTAGTAGTTCCACAACCACAAAGTTTATCCCCATCGATACTCAATGAGAATGGATCAAATTCCTGCAATTCCAATAAACATATGCACAATGAATCATCATTACCTATCAAAATGACAAAAAAAATATCACTATTGCATTTTAACTATAGCCCACTAGTGTTCTGTACACAATGTGAATTACAAGATCAAGCTCCTGTAATGAAAATCTAAACCATCATTGGATATGGAACAATCAGAGAAATTCAATACCTTGGCTTTGAGCGGAAAATAAATTAATAAGCCACAGTGATGTTAATTTTATGGTTGGCTTCAAATACTGTCAAACAATATAGCATGAATAAAAATGCTCATCAGTTTGTTGCCCCTCAGAAATAAAACTAAAAAAATCACTTTTGTAGGGATGAAAGTAGACTATAAAGGCAAGATCTTTGCACTTTCTTTGCAGCTAGCCTATTAGTGACATGCAAGGAGCACTGGAAATATAAAAGACCTATTTAATCACTCTCAAGTTGGAAAAAGCCTATGCACTAAGAAGGTCAGAGAAATTATTTGACCTTGTTTGCAGCCATAAACTATGCAGAGAAGGTTATGGTAAGGATCATAGTGAGTACCTGAAAAGAGAGAAGGAATCGGACCAACAACAGGTATGAGCTCAGTCTGCAATATAAAGTTAAACCCTGCAAGAACCAAAAACCAGAAACCAAAACCATATTTTGTTTTAATTTCCATAAACCTATACCCTGCAAGAAATCTGACAGGACCGCCCCCGGATTCCACCCTGAAACCCGAAGAGGTCCTGCGGGAATCCAAATTCAAGGAAAATCCTACCGAAATTTCGGCAAAACCTCCCCTGAAAATGGACTAACCCAGAATTTCAAAACCTGTTAAAAAACACTTCTAAACAGCAACCACCTCTACCACAACCAAAAAGGGTCTCAGACCCAACAATGTAAAATAACTTATAATTTAAATATGGTCATCAGAGCCACTACTCCTATTACCGAAATTTTTACAATTCAAGGAAAGGAACTCCCACAAAATGGAAGTGATGCCTACAAGATCCGGGAATGGAGAATGGATACTATGCCTCGACGTGTTTGGCTCGACCTCCACCAACGCTACTACTTGGGGGGACAATTTAAGACAAAACAAGAAAACGGTGAGATAGGCTCAGTGAGTGGACAGTTAAATGGTGATGAAAATCAAAGATTAAATATCTTTTCAGAAAAACCGTTTTACACACATTGAACTCTAAAACCTTAGAATGTCCTTTGAAATCCCCCAGTTTTTAAAACCATTTCCCAGTAAAATAATAAAATCTGAAGCCGAAAATCAAACTTTGAAAATCCAAATTCTCAACATATTGAAAATCAATGAAACTGTTCAACTGAAACCATCTTACTTAAAACCTTTGCTGTCATAAACTCCTCACTTAAAATACTTAACAATTGAAAACACATACCAGTCAGTTACCCATATAATCTCTCATACATGCGCAGAGCCGAGAATCTGTCATACGCATGCAGAGCCATAATGCGACGCCCCGAAACTGGGAACACCACAGTGGCACCCGTCTTAAAGATCTTGAGACTATAATACCCCTTACCCCGAGTATTATATTCCCAAGCTCTCTAAAACGAGTTAAGCCCTTTTTATTGAAGAACCCGGGTTGGATCAGAGTAGTAAAAATACAACGGAAGAAATTACTGAAAATGCCTCATATTATAAATAACAGTAAAGAGTACCAACCCGTGAGGGTTATGTGTTTCAAATACATTAACCCTAATGCTACATAATAAAACAGTAGATAAACAGATATGTCAGGATAGTCCAACCCACGCCAGAGTGATTCAGTCTTCAACAAAGTGGTGCAACAAATTGGACTCATGGATAGCCATTGGGATATGCCACCTACGAGGATGAAAGAGAAACACCACCACGGATCCAAAGAAAGGATCTAAACCAGATAGCAAGACTGAAACTGACAAGCTGCAAGTGCCACACCCACGACCTCAATCTTGGTCTCCAACAACTGGATTATCTGCACTCACAAGAGTACAGTAGGGGGTAAGCGTCACATACGTTCATCGCTTCCCCTCGAGGGAAAATCCTGGTTAGGTTTGAAGCAATACTCGAAAATATAGGATTTCAAGGAAAACGGTTTAAAAGCAATGCACACCCAAAAATAGGGTATCAATATCAATAATATTGTAACCAAAGCCAGTAATGATAAAGATAATTATGCCAATAATCAGTGAGTAAAGCCTTTGCATGCTCATACATCTTTTTCAGTGAAAATTCTTCCTGTCACGTGACATAGTTCAGAAACATACCTGCGACCGATCACATACAGGCCAACCGCCAGTATCGGAAATTCAACCACCACCTCGATACTGTGGTGAGAGTATCCATTTACCTGGTAATACCACATTGGTTAGCCTCCCCAGAAGGACATTCGACTAACCAGTCCGTACTTACCCCTCCGGAGGTTTAGGGGATCGAAACCCAAGGTCACAACACGTGCCCGTTACTCTCAGGTCGTCCAAGGTATCACACAGAAAATCACACAAATATGCCATACAAAAATCATGCACATTCTCTGTGAAAGACATTTTCATATACATATAGTACGAAAATAGGCAGAAAATCCAATAACCGGGATATGGTACCTTCCCCCTACCTGCTTTACCAAAGTGTGTCCCTTTGCCTGATCCCTTTCCTGTGTCTGGGTCCCACTTGTACCTGTTGGGAAACTGGAGATCCGAATCCGACGACAGCTATTAGGAACGTACTAAACGTACTCTCGGCCTTGTCTGTTAAGACCAGGTAAAATTTAGAGGTTTGGCACTAGTGTAACTTGCTAGGTTTCTCTAAATTCTTGATCCGGCATGACCCTGCTCCCCGAGGCAGACAGTCATGTCAGACCGTGTGGTTTCTAAGTTTATTTTAATTTATTGTCGAGGAGGTTGATCAGATATGAACCTTACAACGTGACCAGGTCAGTGCATGGGGAAACTGAGGGAGCTCTGGCTCAGTACCCAACGCTTGTATGCTCATGGACTGACCTTAGTCATCACGTTATTTGGTTACCACTGATATGGCCTCAATATTTATTAAGTTCATTTAATAACAATAGTTAAACGGTGTTTCGTCTATAACCACCACTTAAACAACAGCAAAATAAATAAGCTGGGTTAAGGGTATACCTGTTGAAGACTTCCCACGAGCAGAGTCTCGGTACTACTAGATTTGCTAAAAAAATAAGATTAAAATAGCCTAATTAACAAGAGATTTATTTAACAAAATTTTAGCAGAAATTCGACAGGGATCAAGAAATTACCTATGGAGCTCAGAAATGATTTTTTTAAAACTTCACCAAAACATAGCCTTCACACTACTAGAATTGAAGAGCTCGTCGCCACGATCGCGTAGGCAAAATCGGATCGTCGATCGGAGCTCCAAAACTCAAGATAAACTCAAAACAAGATTGAAGAAGAGAGAAAAGAGGAGAGAGGAGAGAGAAGCTCTCTCTTGGGAAGCGTGCGGCTGAAATGAATGAAGAACCAGCTGATGTGCGCCTCTATTTATGGGGTGAGTGAGTGAGTCAACTCGGTTGACTCATCCGAGTTGACCGGGTTGACTCAAGTCAACCGTCATAACTTTGACCAATGAGAAATTGACACGTGGCGAAGGCCCTGACACTTGGCTGCATATGCAGCCATCAGATCTTGCTGCCATGCAGCGATGGATGCTCCAGATCGTGCCACGTGGCGCGATCTGGTGATTTTCCTATTTTATTTTATTTTTCCTATTTTTCTCAACTTCAAAAATTAATTAAAAATAGCTCGGGACTCAGAAAAATACCCCGAAAAATACTACGGACTCGTATCGACTAGTACTAATTAACTATGAGGTCAAATTACCAATTTACCCTTTAGAAAAATTTCGAAAATTTCAAGCTCCACAAACTAAGATAAAACGCTTTTAAAGAAAAGAAATTTTGGGAAATTCATAAAATAATCTCCCGGACTCGGAATAATACGAGACTTGCTCCGTTGGGTTCGTGAGTAAAAGTACCACCTTTTAAAGGTCTAACTTGGGTCAAAAATCTAGTCAAAGTTGGTCAAACAATTAAAGCTTAAGGTGAAAAATATGATTTTCCGCCCAACAATTTCTAGAAAAATTCTAGAAATTAAAGAAAAATTCCAAAATAAATTTGGAAAATTTTGGGTCTCACACATAAATTTTGTCATACATGCGCAGAGCCGAAAATCTGTCATACGCATGCAGAGCCATAATTTCTGTCTTACGTGCACGCAGAGCCAACCCCCAAAGGGTCAAGCATCACGACACACGGCCCAAAGCCTATGTGTGTGCCGCAATGAGTCCCAAAGACCTATTCAATCTGATAACCTGGAGGGTACTAAAAGGCGATTTAAAACTATTTTTTCCCATAACCAAACATAATGTCTTTTTCCACCAATAAAGAACATTTTTATAACATTTCTAAAACTTTAAATCCTCAAAACAAATGCATAAACACAACTAGTAAAACAGTCCTCAATAAATCACATTCAAAGACATAAAACAAATTAAATCTTCTGTCCATATACTAAAATATGAAATAACCCATATGTGTAAAAATAAGAAACTAGTTTCAACATCCAACAAGAAGAAATTTATTTGCGGTAGCATTTGTAATCCAAAATTTAATACCATTAATCAAATCCCAAAATTAACTTCAAAACGTTAAATATAAATTAATTGGTGATATTTCCATAAACTCTTAGAAAAACCAAAAGTCTATTTTAAACTTCAATTTCTCAACTAAAATTTTTACATATCAAAAATAGATAACGAATTTCATAAATCATTTAAAGAAATAAGAGTCCACTCACAGTGAGAAAATCTAACTTCAATCCTCCGCCAGATCGTCACGAACCCCGGTCGTCTCGCCTATACCATAAACAATAAAATACAATTAGTTTCGACTTGGCGATATTTAAAGTATGTGTGTATACGAGACCTGACGTCATACCCGTCTCTCGTCCAAAATAAAGGTTAACAAAACCTCTTCTCTTACACCTAAAAGACCTTAAAATCGAAACTTTCCGACTCAAATTGATGTTGACGACAAAAGGTAGTCCAACCCTAAGTCCAAAATCAAATACACAAATAAAAATATACATAGTCTACCTCAGAACCATGATCTATTTCAAGGCTAGTTTCGGTAGTGGATAAGTACCCAAATATCGACTCAAAGGAAAACAATCTAAGCCTCACCAACCCTTCCACCAAAACTACGACCAATCATTAACTCAAAGACTCTCAAAGGACGATAGAAACCAAAATTTATAACCGAAGGAGTCATCACTACTGCCACTGCCCAAAGTGGCAACCCCAAAAGACAAGCTTACCCAAAAATTTTAGAATTTTCTTAAAGTTCCCTATTAGGCTCGGCACTTTGGGGTTTCAACGAGTAGAAATTTTCCCAAAAACACTCCAAAATTTCTACAACGTCCAGCCAAACCTCAGTAGACCCGAAATGGGTTCCCACCTTTGAAATCAAACTTCTCAATGTTCAAATTCTTCCAAATTTACTCTAAATTTATGGTTCCAAATGACAAGTGGGATTTCTAGAGACGTAAATTGTCCAAAAGAACATCAATAACAGCCCCAAACTCAGAGTTTCACAGTGAACCCGAAAATAGCCTTAAATCCCATAAATTCAAGTTTCAAAATTTCAAGATTTCTGAGCTACAAAACCAAAAGAAATGAAAGCCCAAAGAAAGAGGAACAAAACCCACCTAAGATGGAAGTGATTGGCGCCGGAAAACTGGTCGGAGAAGGGAGGAGAAGGCGGCGGTCAAGACTTCCCTTTCCGAGCTGGATTCGCGTGCAGAGGTGGCTGGGCTGGCTGGAGGAGGCGTCGGGGAAGATGGTCGGCGTCGGGGGAGGCTCGTCGATGGTCGAGGTCGGTGAGAGGTGGTTGGCGATGGTGGCTGGGGTGGGTAGGTGCGCACGCAGAGGGAGGAGAGAGAGAGAGAGATGTGCAGGAGAGAGAGAGAGAGAGAGTGGTCGGCGTCTGAGGGGGGGGGGGTCTCGCCGGTGAAGCTGGGTCGGCGAGGGGTGGTCGGTGCCTGGGACGTTGGCCGGTGATGGTGAGGGGTGGTGGCTGGGTGATGGCGCAGGGGAGAGGGTGCGGGGGAGAGGAAAAACAGGGAGAGAGAGTGCGGGGGTGAGAGAAATAAAGGGAGAGGGAGAAGGGTGTAGAATTTTCTGGAGAGAGAGAGAGAAATCAGAAAAAATTTTCTGATTTTGGGTATTTAAAAAACCCACTTATATAAATTTACAAAATTGCCCCTCACTTCACATGTCCGTATCTTCCAAACCGTAACTCGAAACAACGCGTGCTACGTGTCTACGAACTCGTGGACTCGAAACCTTTCCAACGGACCCAAAGCAAAATCGAAAACTCATTTGTTTTAAAAGTCAACTTTGGGTCAAGCCCCAAATTAAAACAAAAATAAAATAAATAAAAATTTTAAATCCAAACCCTTTTTATTTTCCAAATAAATCTCAAAATCTTTAAAATACAATTCAACATCTTTTAAAAACCATAGTCAAATAAAAATTTAAATTTCTAGTGGAAATTTGGGTCGGGTCGGGTCGTTACAAAATCGAAGTTATCTCTGCCTATAACCGTAATTCCAAAATCAAACCCCAGTTCCCAGAAATAAACACTAGAAGAAATTAGGGCATTAGTTACGAACAGTTTAGGACTATTGTAAATGGTGATATGGAACTTTTTTTATCTAATTAATTAAATTTATAGAGATGCATATTGCCAGACAATATATGTATAAATATAATGTCACAATATATAAATATAACTTTTCTTTGTAATCTTTATCGCTTTGAGCATTCTATATAACTCATGCATATATACTTGAATAAGAATCATAAGATCTAGAAGAAAAGCACTCAACTTACAAGTTGGCTATGAAAGACAAACTAAGAATTGGAGCACTTGCTAGTTGCTATATGTATATAAACTTATGATCAAAGAATGTAGAGGTACATTAGCTCCAGCTAGATTAATAGCTAGCTAGCATTACCTTCTTTTGGATTAACACAGGGAACTAACACTATGATTTTCACTTTTTCTGTCCCTCTACATTTATGTGTAGTGAAATGAATTAGAGTTCTTGTTTTTAGCATAAATAAATTAGAGTAAATGTTATTTACTTGTTCTAGTGTAAAAAAGATAAAAAAAAAAATCAAAGAGAGCTACAAGAAATCTTACAAAAACTTTAAAAGCAGAGTAATGAGCAGGCATCCCATATATGCAGCACTTGGTGAACAATCAACCATTTCAGCCATTAGAAAAATACAATATAAATAGAAGACAACATAGCTGGATAACAAATATCATATTAGAAATCACAAAGGGATATATTTGCAAGCACATCATTAGTCATGACACATGTACATAATTGGGAGTTCCAAAGCACCTGCACAAAAAATAGATAAAACAATAGCTTTATACAAAACACACCAATTTAGGATAAAGGTTAAATAATAGAAGCATACGGAACTCATAACCACCACATATAACAAATACTAGTGAAAGAATAACAGAAAACAAAAATCAAACCACCAAAAGCCAGGAAAAGAAAACAATCGTTTATTCCTTTACTTAAGTTGGTGGATCAATGGTGAGTCAAGGTGGAGGATGGGCACGGTGGTGGGCAAGAGCTAGTGGCTCAATGATAGGCTGCAAAAAACACAAAAATTTCTATTAAAAAACACATAAATTAATTAAAAGTATACATTTGTACCCTGTTTAAATTAATTAAATAAGCTATACAAACACACACACAACACACACCCGTACTCTGTTAAGCCAACCTCTTAAATGAATCCTTGAAATCGATCTCTTAGCTCAGAACCACAATCTATTCACCTACAAAACCAAAGTATAAAATCAAGAGCGAATTCATAGAGAAAGAAATCAGATATTCAACCAAAAAAAAAAAACCCTAAACGGGATCGAAGACGGAGTTGTAGGCTGAGGCTTCATGAAGCTCAATGAAGTCTTAGGCGACTCAATGTTGGGGTTCACCAAGGTGAAGTCGCCGTCATACGCCGCCTCTCTCGCCGTAAAATAACTGGAGAAGTCGCGGCTTTGTAGCCTTCAAACTACTGTCGTGCATGACTGTCAAGGCAAGTGAAGGCCATGGATAGACACATATCGACGAGAGGAACCCATTGTGGCCAGATTTGGGCCACGACGCCGTCGGGATTAGAAGATCGTCGGAGAAGACCATCGGGTCTATGTGGCTCGATTCTGGTTTCTGGCTTGGTTTCAGGGCGAGTGAAGTACAATGAAAGAGAGAGGAGAAGGAAAGGAAGAAAGTGGTGGTCATCTCGCCGGCCACACTCGCCGGACAGCGAGAAGGAGAAGAGATCGAGTTCGCAAGGGGAGAGAAAGAGAGAGAGAGAGAGAGAGAGAGAGAGAGAGAGAGAGGGTTAGTGTCTAACAGTCTGTTTGTGGGTTTGTGGGTTTGTGGGTGTGTGTGTGTTTTGGGTTTATGGGTTTGTGTCTGAGCTTTGTGAGGGTTAGTGTCTAACAGTCTGGTAGGACAATAATTTTAAGTGGGGTCATACTTATGTAGATAAAATATTAGTTGACATGTTAGACTTTATAAAATATAAAGAAAAATTAAAACATTAGATATCAGGTGATTTGGGTGGTAGGAAAAAAAACTTATAAGTAGTGTGTTAAGATATCAGTTGACAATCTAAACTGATGTTTTACAAAATTTTAGAAAAAGGGAAAACATTATATATCAGATGGAAAAAAACATGTGATTTCTATTAGAGTTTAGATATTAGCAATGAAATTAACTGATATTATAACTTTTACAATATCAGCTTTTCAAATCTGATATAAAAGAGGTAATATCTATTGATATTTTTCTTGTAGTGTAAGCAAAAGCAATGACAGTTTGCATCCATAAATTAAAACGTACCAGAGGCTTTGCACCACGTTTCTCCAAAAGTTTGATCACATCATGGTTTTTATAGTATATAGCATCTGCAAAAGGCTGTTTAAGCAACATTAGATTATTTTTTTTTGGCAACTAAGCAACATTAGATTATAATCACCAAACATATACACATTATATTAGCATCTTTTCCCCCAATTTCCCATTTGTCCAATTGGAAATTGCTTTTTCCCCCCTTAATTTTGTAAAGTAATTATATTCATCAAATTATCAAAGAGAAAAAAGTGAAAGGTTAAGCTTAAGCATCAAAGAGAAAAAGTGAGAGGTTAAGCTTAACCTCAAGTTAAACATATAGTTTCTTACAATACCCCCCCATCGGTCTTTGGGGTCAACGTCAGCCCCGTGCTCGAGCAGAAATGAAACGACGTCGGTTATGCCCTGATGCGCAGCGACATGTAGAGCCGTCCTATCATCGATGTCCTTAAATTGACGTCGATCCCCATCCAAGTCGGTTTCGTCCAAGTGATAATTCTCTGTTCTACGAAAAATTTCGAGGAACAACTTACATTGATCTCGAGCAATGTTTTAGGAAATTTTGACTTTTAAAAGGGGTTTTCCCATTTTGGTAACCTGTTTTCTCTCTCCCTCGCGATTTCTCTCTTCCCCTCTCCATGGCGCGTGACCAGAGGGGGGGCAGGTCAAATCATTTTTATTTGATTTGTTACACATTTTCAAACTTTGGTACCCTGCCACTTTGTTAGTGTCAGACTTGTTTGTTACTTTGACTTGCTTGTTGTGTTTTTCTTTAGGGTACGGAGTGTGCACTCGATACTTTTCTTTTGGACAAGTTGCTGCCAAAGGTGGGGGAATTGTCAGCCAACTAAATAATATATGATTGCCTATGTGTATTTATTTGAACTTGTGCAATTAAGTGTTGCAATTGATTGACTTTCCATGCTATTGTGTAACGCCCCGGACCTTGGGCCCATAAAAACACTGAAACATTAACCTTTTTAAATTTGTTTTCTCTTTCCTTTGAGCCATGCACATAAATATAATATAAATAAATTTCTATCAAATAAAACAGTTATATAAAACCACTGTATTAAAAATATTTAATAAAACTATGGTGGGTCCCACTGCCTCAACTTCTCTTCACTGCCTCCTCAGCCTGCTTAACCTGCAAAACACAAACCCTACACCACATCCATAGCGTACCGGGTTATACAACAAACCCGGTAAGCTCGAAAGCTCGTATGAGTGAAATGACTTAAATAACTAACCTCAATAATTTTCTCAATTTCCATACTCAATAATAGTCTATAATAAAATCCATAATTACTCAATCACGTAATAATTTCAATCACCAATGCTATTTGAAATCTCTCAGTTTTAAAAACCATATAACAACTCCATTTCAAAAATTTCTTTGATAACCCACGATCATACTTAGAGTATGTTAAAAACATATGAACATAAAAATACTTCAAAACCTCATAATGCCCGATGCATAAGAAAACTCGTAAAATAATAATTGTGTAAGAACCTCAAAAGATGTCATGCAGTAACATAAAGAAACTCATTCTATGCAAATCTTGTAAATAATTAATTTAAACAGAAAACTTTCATCTCAAACACCCTCGATATACTGAAAATCAATAAAAATTGTTCGGTCGAATCTGTCATACTTAAATCTTTGTTCATGTAAAATTATATCTTACAATACTCTATAAACTGAAAACACTCACCACAACAGTACTCGGAAACTACAGACAATACCCTGGCCACAATCCCGCGCACAGGCAAGCTCATACTCTGGCCACAATCCCGTGCAGAGAGGTCACTCTGCACGAGCAGGCTCATATCCTGACCACAATCCCGTACGGAGAGGTCACTCCGCACGAGCAGGCTCGTATCCTGGCCACAATCTCGTACGGAGGGGTCACTCCGCACGAGCAGGCTCGTAAGATCAATACATGCATTAACACAACTGTCTTTAAATACTCTTTAAATCTCTACTCACTTTTGAGATAAATGGTTAAACATTTTTCAATTCTTTTCAAAACTCTCCTTAACAATCCAACGCATAAAAAAAAAGTGTCTTTCCTCAAATCATAACGTCTCAAACCATACTTAAAACCTTCAAAGAAATGAACATCCAAATTATATGAAATCTTTTAATAAACTAAGTAACAATTAAAGACCCCCTTTTAAAATAAAGAATTCTTCGATATAAATCTCATCCAAAAGTTTGTTGAAATATTTCTTAATCGTCTAAAATATAAATTCCAAGATAAGAGAAATCGAGCTATGCAGAAACCTTTCCGAAATTCATTCCTACTCACGACCCCTCACTTTTTTTGCCGCTTAAATCATACAAATACTTCTTCAATAATTAATTTGATCATTCTGCATAATAATTGCCTAATCCTCATTCATTTACCTCGACAATAAACATTTCTTCTCTAATTTAGCAATTATCGTCATAGCATCTCTATAATTCTCAATTAATCCTTAGTCTCAAATCCTCGTCACGACGTTCTCATGATTCAAATCCTACACTTAGCCTCTTCTAACAAAAAAAAAAACAACAAATCAAACAAAACAAATAATTCATCAACAGTACTCAACAATATAACCAAATAATTTTCACTCACAGTGTAAACACGTGAAATGACCGAAATGCCCTTCACGGCGCCATTGCTCGGATATCAAATCCGGCAGCATAACGACATTGAGAAAGAGATTTCCTAAGCCCGTGTACCCACGGGCTTCGGGTGACTGGCCAGAGGCCAAAAACCAACAATTCCAACCATCGGCACGGCCAAACGTGGCGGGACCCGCGGTGGTCCGTGGTGGTCAACCTGGGCCGACGGCCAATTATCACCGGAAAAGCTCGAAACTGGCCAGAGAAGCCGCCGGCCTTCTCAGCTTCGATCCGCCGTCAAGGAGCGTCGGGTAGACAATCGGAGCACACCATCGTGCTCAGCTCGACGAGAAGAAGAAGATGAGGGTGGTCGCCGGCCTCGAATCCGCTGGAAAAGTCGGGTCAACGCTGGAGCTCCAAACCGGCCTTGAACCTGGTTTTGGGGCTTTTCTGGGTTAAACGGAGACCAGGCGGAGGAAGAGGGAAGGACGACGAGCTTGTATGGGCTTCGACCTCCGGCAGCCGTTGTCGAACGCGCCCTCACGCGATGGTGATGGCGGCGACTGCACAGTTGTAACGACCCGACCCAAATTTCCACTAGAAATTTAAATTTTTATTTAACTATGTTTTTAAGAGATATTTTTAGATGTGGAATTGTATTTTAAAGATTTTGAGATTTATTTGGAAAATAAAAAGGGTTTTGATTTAAATATTTATTTTTGTTTTAATTTGGGATTGACCCAAAGTTGACTTTTAAAATAAATGGGCTTTCGATTTTGACTTTGGGTCCGTTAGATAGGTTTTGAACCCACGATTTCATAGACACGTAGCACGCGTCGTTTCGAGTTACGGTTTGAGAGATATAGGCGTTTGAAGCGAGGGGCAATTTTGTAAAATTGACAAATTGGGTTTTAAAAAAAATTCAAAATCTGATTTTTAAGGGGTTTCTCTCTCTTTTTCTAGAACATTCTCGCTCTCTCTCTCTCTCCCTTTATTTCTCTCTCCCCGTACCCCTCTTTCTCTCGATGTCTCCTCACCCCTGCACACCGGCACCACCCAGCCACCGCCACTTCCCATTGCCGGCCACCCTTGCCGGCCTCGACCTCCGGCGAACACCCCCAGCCGCCGACCACCACCCCCCCCCCCCCGAGCTCACTCTCTCTCTCTGCCTTTTTCCTGTGCGCAGCCACCTAGCACCAGCAGCGCCAACCGCCGTCCACCAACCCGAGCCACTGCACCATCCATTTCACCGACACCGACCACCTGCCCTGACCATTCTTCCAGCCAGCCCAGCCTAGCCTCTGCACGCAAGTCCGGTTCGGAGAAACACCTAGAAATTGCCGCACCTTCCTCCATCAATTTCGATCAATCCCCTGCACCAATCAACTCGAATTTAGGTGAGACGACGGTGGTTCGTGACGATCCGGCGGAGAATCGAAGCTAGGGCTATCACTGTGAGTGGACTGATTTTTATTTTCCTGAAATGTTTTATACGTTTGTTAATGAAATTCGATTTCTTGACTATATTGCGTTTGAACCTAAGTTAAAGGATTTTGAGATAGAATTCGGTTTTTAAAATCTTTTTCCTAAGTTTAAATCGATGTTTATGGTTTATGCATGACGATCTAATAAGTTTTATATATTTTCTTGAAGAAATTGATTTGGACTAATACCTTCATCATGTTGATTTATTGCCATTGGAGAGCATGTTTTAAAACAAGTTTGAGGAATTTCATTTATATTTGAAAAATATTGTTTTAAGCTCTGAATAAATTAAATATTTCTATTTGAAAATTGTGGTGGAAACTAAGGATTTTGTGGTTTTGCGTATTCAAAGTTTCATGGATTTATGTATTTGGTTTTGTTAAAGAAAGTTTAAAAGGATACAAAAGGACTGAGTTTTATTTTAATATATTTACGATGGGGTTATGGGAAAAAATGGTTTTCAAACCACCCTTTGCAGTACCCTCCAGGTTATCAGATACATAGGTCTTTGGGACCCATCACGACACACATATAGGCTTTGGGCTGTGTGTCGGGATGCTTCACCCTTTGGGGGTTGCTCTGCGTGCACGTATGACCAGGATTGCCTGCACGTGCTGATTTTATTCGCACGTGTGTATGGCCAGGATATTGCCTGCACGTGTTGGATTTCACTCCACGCGTGTGTATGGCCAGGATATTGCCTGCACATATTGGATTTCACTCCACGCGTGTGTATGGCCAGGATATTGCCTGCCTGTGCGATGCAGGAATTCCGCACAGGTGTATGGCCAGGTTATTCAGGGTATATAGCATGGTGGAAAATGAATTTGGTTATTTTCAGAAATTATTAAATATGTTTTTAAGTGAGGGATTTCTTTTGAATTCTATCAAGGTTGTTGTTATGATGTTTTACAGTTCGTTTGTTTTAAGAAATTGTTATTTGAGAAATATATATTGTTTTATGGGATTTCTTAAGTTTAAATAAACTTTATGGTTTTAAACTGGGGGATTTCAAAGAGTGACGTGAGGTCTTAGAGCTAAACGTGCTTTTGAAGGATTTTCTGAAACATGAAGTTTACTTTTGTTTTCGTTTTTATTAACTGTTCACTCATGAGTTTGTCTCACAGTTTATCTTGTTTTGTTTTAAATTGTTCCCCCAGGTAGCAGCTTTGGTGGAGGTCGAGCCAATCACGTCGAGGCAGTCACATCCATATTCCTACTCGGTCCAGTAGGCGTCATTTATTTTTGGTGTAAAAATTCTTTGTAATAGAATAGAGGCTCTGATAACCACTTTAAATATTTAGTTGGTTTCTCTGTGAAATTGTTGGGTCTGAGACCCTTTTTGGTTGTGGTAGAGGTGGTTGCTGTTTAGAAGTGCTTTATAACAGGTTTTGAAATTTCTGGGTTAGTCCATTTTCAGGGGAGGTTCTGCCGAATTTTCGGCAGGATTTCCCTTGATTTTGGATTCCCGCAGGACCTCTCCGGGTTTCAGGGTGGAATCCGGGGGCGGTCCTGTCAACAGTGCAGCGAGAGAGTGAATCGCGGAGGGAGAGAGAGAGAGAGAGAGAGAGAGAGAGAGAGAGAAAAAAAAAATGAGATAAAAGTCTGATTTTTTTTTTAGTTTTAAAGGGGTACAAATTACGAGATTGCCATTTACTTCTAATGCCCGTAACTCTCAAACCGTAACTCTGATTTACGCTTGCTTCATATCTACGAACTCATGGACTCGAAACCTATCCAACGTGCCCAAAGTCAAAGACGAAAGCCCAATTTAAAATAAAAATTAAAAATTAAATCAAAATCCTTTTTAATTTCCAAATAAATTCCCAAAATCCTTAAAATAAATTCTCAAAATATTTTAAAATAAAACTTTGAAAAATACGGGGTCTCACAATTGTCATGTTGTAATGAGATTGCTTTGCCGTGCTAATTGTTCCTGAACAACTGGTTATTTTTAGAATGACTTGACGAGTATGATATAGAACTAACTATTTCATAATTAAATTAGGTATTAGAGCCTTCTTCTAGATTAAAGGCTGACAATGTGTGTTTGCTAATTAATTAAAATAAATTAGGGCATATTCTAGAGATTTCACGCTTTTGTTTAATGTATACTCTACCTTACATAATTGGAACTCATAATTTGTAACCATTTAGGGTTTTGAACTATAAAGAATGGCCTAATTTCCTTATTGTTTTATCCGATTATGATGATCTTGTGATATCAATGATTGTGCTTTATATTCAAATGTATGTGAAATCATTTGAATGACAATCATTACAGGGCATCCATATTTTATCATGGCATGCATGAGCATTGAAATCATTATGTTATTGATACTAATGAATTTCAAGTGTTTGGACCTTTTAGACTTGAAACGGTGGGTTTCGTTTTGTAAACCTTGGGTTTGAATCCCTAAAACATCGATGTGTGGATCCTAGATAGAGTTACGTTTTGAGAGTATGTTAGAAGGGTGACATCTGTAAAGAACTTATTTGTGTTGTAATAGCAGCCTATGTGGGCCTTGATGGACGTTTAGCTATCCGAATTCGCCATTGTAGAGTGGGAAGGAAGTAGGATAGTAGACAAGAAAAGTCTGTCGGTACTAAGGTCCACTGTTATTTATACAGGTATACAGGTATTGCCCTTTTTCAGGCTAAGTATGCGTGCATGAATTGCATAGCATATGGTTCATACAAAATTTGTCACTACTCAATTATTAACATGTGATTCAATGAATATGATTCAATCTACTTGCTAATGTTGGAGGTGTTTGTGTAATGAATGTTTGTTGGAACTTGTTGGTTACTATTTGACAAACTATTGTATTGAACTGATATTTGTTTATTTGTGAGTCGGTTTCATCCATACAAGTTTTATAGATTACCAGGTTTTTCATATGACCCGGTACACCATTTCACGGTGTAGGAGATCACTTTGCAGAGTACTTAAAACTGATCAGAGTAGCGCAGCGGGAGGACATGGCAGTGGGCGAGCTGAAAAGAGATTTATATTTTGTAGTTACAAATCATTTTAATGAGTTTGGCCTTATATTTGATACACTGATTTTATATGATTTATTTTGAGGTTACGTTTTCAAATGGTTTATTTCGAGGTTTTATTTTATTTGATTGAGGTGTTACTTTCAAATTGTTTGAATTTTTTACTCTTCTTAAATTTTGGGCCTATTATTTAAATAGTAACTAGCTTTACACCTCTCTCAAGAGCTCACGAGCCTTAAGTGCCTCGCTCTCTGTGTGCACTCGGTTCTATCTAGATTTTTGGTAGTTGATTTCTTTTAGCCTTGTATTGTTTAGTCAACATGGGGATGGATAGTCGGGTGATGATTATTCATTCGAGTTAATTAAATGATACAGCAGTAGCGGCCTCAAACTTTCTAAGCCCAGGTTTGGGACCCTACATTTTCCTCTCCTTACCATGGGCTTTCATTCCCCTAATGTTTGGTTTTCCAATTTGGAGAATTTGTGAAATTGAAATTTTAGAGTCTGAATTGAAATTGAAATTTGTGAATTTGAAATTCTTGTATGGAAATAATGGAATTAATTCATGGAATATGGATAAATCATAGAGTATGGATTATGGAATTATATGACGTTTCGGGAAACATAAAATCAATATGTAAATCAACTTATATCTTGTTATAGACAAATTATACATAGAGTATGGATAAATCATAGAGTATGAAGTTATTTATGAATTAATTTTAAATTCTTGATATAGACAAATTGTTAGTTTCTAGGATTTGTTATATTGGCTATTTTCCTTGTCAAAACCATTGTATTTATTTTTATTTAATCACTCACAAGCTCTAGGCTAGATTAAGGACAAGTTCAGCTGTATTGAAGAAGTCAAGAATGAACAAAAGACTCAAGGTATACTGCACTTCATTCAATTCATGAAAATATCAGTTTTGTGTCCATTTGACTAGTCATAAAGAACAATGTTTTTCACGTACAGTGGTTGATACAGTGACAGACACTGCAGTGGGGCCATTTCGGGTTTTTCTTTTAAAGCCCATTTCATTGAAAGCCCATTCTCTGATTTTTACTAAACATACATGTGCATTGCACATGACTTGGTTCCCCCACTGTATCAATCAGATCTGATTGCATCTTAGTCATTCACGCCACACACTTACACACACATCAGCACTATTCATCATCTTCTCCATTTCTGATTTTTGCAAAATAAAGCAAAATTCGTTTTTACAGCTCCTCATTCCTATCCTTAGTAATACTAGGATACCCCTCTAGGACAAAAGGAATATGCCCCTTATTCGTCTCTTGTGGACAGCCATTGATTGGCTTCCACGTGGCTCGGGCAAACATGGAAATGGTGTGTGTGTGTACGGGTATATGTGATACTCTGTTCAGATCTTTTGGTGTGTGTCCATGAGCATTTTCAGTGGGTATTTTCGTGGTTTTATGCCTGGGTATTTTCAGGGGTGAGTGCTCATTTTTATCAAGTCAGAAAATGTTCATTTAATTCTTAAAAATCAAAAAGATTTTCTGAACTTGTTTGTTTCATCTAAAATTCTAAATGGGTTTGAGTGTTTAAATCTTTTTATATATTCTTCAAACACATTCATTTTAAATTTTAGTTGATGGATTCAATATCAACCTTTTCATGCCTCTAGCTTGAGAAGGTTGATCTTCTTTTTAAGAATCCAACATTGGCATATCATGTTCATACATTGATGAATCTACTGGGCTTGGTGTGAATTGGTGCCATGGGTTGATGAGCTTAGAGTTGGAGCTGCCTTCTTCATGAATGACCGATTGCCTTGCTTATGGAAGTTGCACAAAGGGGTAAGAAAGCTGCCACTTAGTCTAGGACTTAGTGATTGAGCTTGTGTGCTGTGTGCTGTGTGCTCCCTTTGTATTGAACTTCTTCTTTATTGGATTGCTTGGTCAGCTGAAAGACCCCCAGTTTTTAACCGTTAGTGGTTTTCTGGGTGAACAATTGTGTGGCTTGTTTGTGATCTGTTTTCCTATATGTTGCTGATTATTGATTCGAAAATATCTTCACAAGATCACACACTTCACCTTAGCATGTTAACTTAGACCATGAATGCTAAATGAAAGTTTGTTAAATCTGTCCACACACCACTTTAGTTGTTGATAGCACTGGGATGCCTACATTGATGGATCCTTTGAGTGCATAGGGTGTCACTCAATTCCCTGGTGTGTTCTGACTTGTGGTATTTACTGAAGTTGATTTGATTTTACAAGTAAATCTGGAGGTTCAGATTTTAGTTACTGCATCGTCTGAGTTGTGTCTGTTTGACTAGTGCATAAATGATCATATAAAATTAAAATTGGGGTCCGATCACTGAAAGTGAATTTAATCAAGTTAATTAAGTGAATAGATCACCTAAATTAAAATTTCAATTGGTATCAGAGCGCTACTCTAAAAGCAAATAGAGAGGTCCTAGGGTATTGTTTGTTTTCTAGGTGTGTCTAGATGGAAAGAGATCGAGTCGCAGGATCTTGCAACTCTCCTCCATTCTTTGATGGCAGCAACTACGCCGCTTGGAGAGAGAAATTTGAAATTTTTCTTGATGCCTATGACGAGTTGGCATATGAGTATCTCACTGTTGAGTGGATTCCTTCCACACGAACTGTTGATGGGATTGAAACTCCTAAGCCTAGGTCCGAATGGTCTTTTGCCGAAGTCACGGCCTCTAGCTCCAACAAGAAGGCTAGAAATGCTATTGTCACTGCACTATCTTCCTCACAATTTGCACACATACAACATTGTGTCACGGCTAGGCAAGCTTGGAACAAACTTAGGGTTGTTCATGAAGGGGACAAACAAGTTAGGTCACTTAAGCTTCAAATGGTACATGCCAAATTTGAAGAAATTAGGATGAAAGAGTCCGAGTCATTTTTCGAGTTCTATGAAAGGTTGGAAGCCCTCACAAATGAAGCCATGTCCCTAGGTAAACCTTATGAGGAGTCTACCATTGTCCAAAAGGTTCTTAGATCTCTACCTAAGAGATTTCAATCTAAGAAGCATGCAATACAAGAAGTCCAAAATTTGGATGAACTCAAAATTGGTAAATTGGTAGGAAAGCTTAAAACTTTTGAGATGGAACTTGAAATGGATGAAAGGGACAGCAAGAAGTCAAAGAATATTGCTTTGCAAAGTGTCAAAGAGATGAGTGAAAACTTGAGTGAAAAATCATCCATGTCCGATGATGAGGTTGCCCTTTTGTCAAAAGATTTAGACGAATTCTTAGAAATAAAGGGAGAGAAGCTAGGACTAGTGGTAACAACTTTAAGGAGTCCAAATTCAAACCTCAAGGAGAGAATTCATTTGAGAGAAAACAAGAGAGGAAGTCTAACTTTAAGGAAGGAAGAACAACCAAGAGAGATGTGAAATGTTACACTTGTGGTGGAATAGGTCACATAGCAATTGAATGTGCAAATAATAGAAAGAATTATTCTTCAAGTAAGAATAAAGCCATGAAAATCACTTGGAGTGATAGTGAGAGTGATGACTCAAATGATTGTGAGTCTTCTTCCGATATTGAGGGTGATGAAGTTGCATTTGTTGCATCAATCAAAGAGATTGAACAAGTTGATGGTGGGTCTGACTCAGAATCTGCTCCTGATGATGAGTCTTACACTGCACTTTGTGATAAGTATGACTTACTTTTCACCGAAACTCTTAGCATAAAGGCAGAAAATCAGAAACTAAAGAATGCTAAATTGAAATTGTGTGAGAAGATTGAGTCATTAGAGAGTGAATTAGAAAGTGTGGCTATCTTGAAACAAAATTTTGAGAGTCAAGTCAAAGTGCTCAAGGAGAGCAACATCTACTTTAAATCTTTGAATGAGAAACTTCAAAAAGAAGTACATGAAGCAAATGAGAGCATTGTTGAGCTCACCATTAGGGCTGAAAAGGTTGATAGGATGCTTAGGATTGGAAAGCATCATGGTGACAAAACCGGTTTGGGTTTTAGTGAAAATAGTCCTAGTGTATCTAACACAAAGACCATTTTTGTCAATCAAAATCTGATCATGGTGTCAAAAAGGGTCTAGGTTTCATTGACATTGGTCAAAATGCATCTCATTCTAAGTCAAGTCAAGCTACATCAAGTGTCACACAAATTGATTGTTCTACTTCACTTAGAAAAACAAAGTTTGTCCCGGTTTGTCATTATTGTCATGTCAAGGGTCACATTAGACCAAATTGCAACAAAGTTAGAGGAAAGAAATCAAGTGAACCAAAGAGAAATATTTCTCTACAAGAGCAAGTGAACAATCTACTCAAAGAGGTAACCAAAATTGCCTTACTTGTCACCCCACTTCCCAAAAATAAGCCAAGTCCACATCAAAGATGGGTTGTGAAGAGCTCCACTAAATGTCTAGTAACCTTGAATGCTTTTGAGCCACCAAGAGGAACATTTGGTACCTAGATAGTGGGTGTTCCAAACATATGACGGGAGATAAGGAGGTCTTTACCTCACTTGCTCCTTATGATGGTGGTAGTGTGACTTTTGGAGGAGGAGAGAAGTCCTATGTGAGTGGAAATGGGGTTGTACACATTCCCGGTATACCCGAATTGAAAAATGTAAGATTTGTTGATGGGCAGAATTCTAATTTGCTTAGTATTAGCCAACTTTGTGATGAATGGGGTGGTGAAGTGTGTATGTCCAAGAGTGGATGTAGAATTGTTGACTCCCAAGGAAGGGAGATCTTGAATGCCCCTAGGTCTAGGGATGATTGCTATGTGTTTGATGGCAATGTTGGAAAAATTGAGAATACTTGCAATAGAGCTATTGATGACACTAGCTCTCTTTGGCATCAAAGACTTGGTCACATTAATGTTCATGACCTTTACAAGTTGTCTAAGCATGAGGTTGTTAGAGGTCTTCCAAAGATAGGAAAGCCCGAAACTTTTATTTGTGGTCCATGTCAAATGGGGAAACAAACCAAAGAACCACACAAAAGAGTCAAAGACATAGGCACCTCTAGGACACTTGAACTAATTCACTTGGATTTAGTTGGTCCTGTCCAAACCTTGTCAATAGGTGGAAAGAAATACATTCTAGTCATGGTAGATGATTTTTCTAGGTACACTTGGGTGTCATTTCTTAAGGACAAGTCGGAGACATTTCATCATTTTGTCAAGATTGTGAAACTGCTGAAAAGTGAAAGTATGTCGAGTCTGTCAACCCTGTCCAGAATTAGATCAGACCATGGAACTGAGTTTGAAAACTCTCAATTCGATGAGTTTTGTTGTCAAATGGGTATTAAACATGAATTCTCAGCTCCAATAACACCCCAACAAAATGGAATCGTTGAGAGAAAGAATAGGGTTTTGATTGAGATGGCAAGAGTGATGTTGAATAACAAAAATCTTGCTAAACATTTCTGGGCTGAGGCGGTAAACACAGCATGTTACATCATAAATAGAGTCTACCTTAGGCCGGGAACCAAAAAGACTCCCTATGAACTGTGGAAGGGTAGGAAACCTAAGGTTACACACTTTAGAGTGTTTGGGAGTGCATGTTACATCCTTAGGGATAGAGAACATTTGGGGAAATTTGATTCTAAGAGTGATGAGGGTCTGTTTTTAGGCTATTCATCCAACAGTAGAGCCTTCAAAGTTTTCAATTTGCGAACAAATTCTATGATGGAGTCCATAAATGTGAAAATAGATGATCATGATGCATCTATTGAAATGGCTGCAGATAAGGATGGATTGTTCCCGGCCACAATCTGATCCAAAAGAGGATAATTTGGTTAAAGAAGAGTCCAAGTCAGGCAGTGATGAACTTACTGATGACACAAAAAATGTTGAGTTTGATAAGTCAGAGAGCAAACAAAATGACAAAACTGTGAGTGACAGATCTGAAAAACCAAGATGGGTGAGGTGTAACCATGGTGAAGATGTAATTCTAGGTTCTTTAGACCAGCCAGTTAGGACTAGAAAACAAATGTCCAATGAACTTGCTCATGTGTGCTATGTGTCCATTGTTGAACCTAAAAATGTCAAAGAAGCACTCAATCATGAGGAATGGGTGAGTGCAATGCATGAAGAATTGAACCAATTTGAGAGAAACCAAGTGTGGACTCTTGTAGAAAGACCAGCCAACATAAATGTCATTGGAACCAAATGGATCTTCAAAAATAAATCTGATGAATTTGGGAATGTAGTTAGAAACAAGGCTAGGCTTGTTGCTCAAGGGTACTCTCAATTAGAGGGTATTGATTTTGATGAGACTTTTGCACCCGTTGCTAGACTTGAGTCCGTTAGGTTACTTTGTGCCATTGCATGCCATCTTAAGTTCAAATTGTATCAAATGGATGTTAAAACGGCATTTTTAAATGGTTACTTGAATGAGGAAGTTTTTGTGGAACAACCAAAAGGTTTTGAGGATCCTCACATGAGAGATGGTGTTTATAAATTGAGGAAAGCCTTGTATGGACTGAAGCAAGCTCCAAGAGCTTGGTATGAGAGACTCTCTCATCACTTGTTGTCCAATGGGTATCAAAGAGGGTCGGTTGACAAGACCCTATTTGTAAAAAGGTTAAAAAATGATGTCTTGATTGCTCAAGTTTATGTGGATGATATTGTCTTTGGTTCAACTTCAAATTTTCATGTTAAGAGATTCATTGATGTAATGTCTAGTGAATTTGAAATGAGTCTAGTTGGTGAAATGAATTTCTTTTTAGGGCTGCAAGTTAAGCAAGTAGATAGTGGGATATTTATCTCCCAATCTAAGTATGCTAGAAACTTGGTCAAAAAGTTTGGGCTTGAGTCTTCCAAAGTGGCTACTACTCCAATGAGTAAAAGCTCCAAACTTCATAGGGATCCAAGTGGTAAGCAAGTGGACCAAACCTTGTATAGAAGCATGATAGGAAGTCTCCTCTACCTTACAGCTAGTAGACCGGACATATCGTTTGCGGTAGGAGTGTGTGCTAGTTTCCAAAGTGATCCCAAAGAATCTCATTTGTTTGCAACAAAAAGGATCATCAAATATGTAAGTGGGACTCTTGACTATGGGTTATGGTATACCCATGATACCAACACTAAATTGGTTGGATTTAGTGACTCTGATTGAGCTGGGTGTAGTGATGATTTGAAGAGCACCTCGGGTGGTGCTTTCTATGTTGGGAATAACTTAGTGTCTTGGCATAGCAAGAAGCAGAATTCTATCTCTTTGTCGACTGCTGAAGCTGAATACATAGCAGCAGGGAGTTGTTGTACACAACTCATTTGGATGAGACAAATGTTGGCCGATTATGGAATTGATGAGAAAACCTTTCTCATCTATTGTGATAACATGAGTGCTATAGATATCTCCAAGAACCCGGTGCAACATACTCGAACCAAGCATATTGACATAAGACATCATTTCATTCGAGATCTTGTGGAGAGTGGAACTCTTACTTTGACTTTTGTTCCTTCCGAACAGCAACTTGCAGACATCTTTACAAAGGCTTTAGAGAATCCAAAGCACATTAGTCTTCGGAAGTCAATTGGCATTTGTACACATGCGTGATTCTTTGTAGTTAAATGTGCTTCATTGTTTAAGTTTCATTTCTTTGGTTTAAGTAGTTTTGTTTTTTTTTTTAATAACCATTTTGAAAGGTCTTAACATTGCTTGTCACACTCTCTTTGATATTCAAAAAGGTTCTTGCATCACATGTGTCATGTCAATAAGCATAATCCCTTCTTCTTGTCCAATGTTAGCTTTGAGATCTCTTCTATTTAACACTTTGTCATGGTCAATCAAACTTGTTAAATATTTTTCAAAGACAATTTGTTTGAGGATGCAATTTAGCCCTTCAATATAATTCCTCCTTTGTGACCCATCTTCCGCTAAACTTTCCTCATTTGTACAAATGTGCACCATACAAAAAAAAAATATCAAAAAAAAAAGGAAGTGTGACCAAAGAAGTCACGGCCCTAGGGAGAAATAAGGTGTTTTTATGGTGTTCTAGGGTAAAGAGTCACAAAATTGGACCAAATCATTGCACTTAACTTGGGATGTGCCTAAACAAAACAAATGAAAATAATTTTCTCATAGCCATTGTCATGAGTTGAAAAACTTTGTTTTCAAGATTTGTTCCCAAAGTAGAAATTCTCTTGAGTGGCCAAATTCTAATCTCTTTTTGTGGATGAAACTTATTCAACCTCTTTGGTTGTCTTTGACATTGTTTTTCCATCTAGAACAAGTCTTGAATGCTAGCATTGACCTCCCTATATCCCAAATATGCTTATTTTCTTGCACAAAATTTGCAATCTTCATTTTCCATATCTATTAGAGTGTTGACTTTGGTGGTTAATTCTTTTTAATTGTGTTTGTTGTTTTGTCAAACTTTTTTGTCAAAAATAAAATTCCTGAAGCACATCTAACTCATAGATTTATTCCTTGTGTGTCATTGCTTCCCACTCTTCCAGGATTCCTCTATCTCTTTGTCAAACCACATGGCTGTTTTATGTTCCAGTACGCACTCTGTTCATTTTGACTAGTCTAACAATCGTCAAATACAGTCAATTTCACAGGGCCATTCTGCACCTTGGATTACTGTTCATTAAAGGGCATTTCAATCTTTTTATGCATGCCTATTTTCTTCTCTAGCTGCCCCCATATTATATGTCTATATTCTGCAAGCCCGGTATTGAGATGCTGCAGCTGCTGCAGATTATCAGCTTTAGGGAGAGTTAGCTTATAGGGGGAGTTAGTCTTTAGGGGGAGTTCATCTTTAGGGGGAGTTCAAATTTCAGGGAAGTTATGACATTTACTTAAGTTCCTTTTTGATCATGTTGCCATTGATTTTTCTTGCACATTTTCCAACTCTATGCTCTCTTGCACTTCACTCTTATTTTTTATGTATGTTCTTTTGTCTTTCCATGACAAAAAGGGGGAGAATGTATTTGTTTAATCTACATTGCTTGCTGTGTTTAAACTGCATTGGTTGCTGTACTATCATATTTTGTGTTGTGCAAGTACTTCTTCTTGCAGGTACATTATAACATAGTGTTGGGCTGAGTGTTGAGAGTCTTGTGAGGTGAATGGGTTGATGTTTTGTCAAGGAAAGCCAAAGGGGGAGATTGTTAGTTTCTAGGATTTGTTATATTGGCTATTTTCCTTGTCAAAACCATTGTATTTATTTTTATTTAATCACTCACAAGCTCTAGGCTAGATTAAGGACAAGTTCAGCTGTATTGAAGAAGTCAAGAATGAACAAAGACTCAAGGTATACTGCACTTCATTCAATTCATGAAAATATCAGTTTTGTGTCCATTTGACTAGTCATAAAGAACAATGTTTTTCACGTACAGTGGTTGATACAGTGACAGACACTGCAGTGGGGCCATTTCGGGTTTTTCTTTTAAAGCCCATTTCATTGAAAGCCCATTCTCTGTTTTTTACTAAACATACATGTGCATTGCACATGACTTGGTTCCCCCACTGTATCAATTAGATCTGATTGCATCTTAGTCATTCACGCCACACACTTACACACACATCAGCACTATTCATCATCTTCTCCATTTCTGATTTTTGCAAAATAAAGCAAAATTCGTTTTTACAGCTCCTCATACCTATCCTTAGTAATACTAGGATACCCCTCTAGGACAAAAGGAATATGCCCCTTATACGTCTCTTGTGGACAGCCATTGATTGACTTCCACGTGGCTCGGGCAAACATGGAAATGGTGTGTGTGTGTACGGGTATATGTGATACTCTGTTCAGATCTTTTGGTGTGTGTCCATGAGCATTTTCAGTGGGTATTTTCGTGGTTTTATGCCTGGGTATTTTCAGGGGTGAGTGCTCATTTTTATCAAGTCAGAAAATGTTCATTTAATTCTTAAAAATCAAAAAGATTTTCTGAACTTGTTTGTTTCATCTAAAATTCTAAATGGATTTGAGTGTTTAAATCTTTTTATATATTCTTCAAACACATTCATTTTAGATTTTAGTTGATGGATTTAATATCAACATTTTCATGCCTCTAGCTTGAGAAGGTTGATCTTCTTTTTAAGAATCCTACATTGGCATATCATGTTCATACATTGATGAATCTACTGGGCTTGGTGTGAATTGGTGCCATGGGTTAATGAGCTTAGAGTTGGAGCTGCCTTCTTCATGAATGACCGATTGCCTTGCTTATGGAAGTTGCACAAAGGAGTAAGAAAGCTGCCACTTAGTCTAGGACTTAGTGATTGAGCTTGTGTGCTGTGTGCTCCCTTTGTATTGAACTTCTTCTTTAGTGGATTGCTTGGTCAGCTGGAAAGACCCCCAGTTTTTAACCGTTAGTGGTTTTCTGGGTGAACAATTGTGTGGCTTGTTTGTGATCTGTTTTCCTATGTGTTGCTGATTATTGATTCGAAAATATCTTCACAAGATCACACACTTCACCTTAGCATGTTAACTTAGACCATGAATGCTAAATGAAAGTTTGTTAAATCTGTCCGCACACCACTTTAGTTGTTGATAGCACTGGGATGCCTACATTGATGGATCCTTTGAGTGCATAGGGTGTCACTCAATTCCCTGGTGTGTTCTGACTTGTGGTATTTACTAAAGTTGATTTGATTTTACAAGTAAATCTGGAGGTTCAGATTTTAGTTACTGCATCGTCTGAGTTGTGTCTGTTTGACTAGTGCATAAATGATCATATAAAATTAAAATTGGGGTCCGATCACTGAAAGTGAATTTAATCAAGTTAATTAAGTGAATAGATCACCTAAATTAAACTTTCACAAATTATACAAATTAAAGGAAATTTAGTATGTCACCATGAACAATTAAACATTATTTGTTATTAATTATGTATGTGACATTTTTGCAAATTATACAAATTATAGAATATGGACAAATTATACAAATTATACCCTCTTAATATTAATGTAAATTGTGTAATACAAATTGTACAATTTGTCCATGAAAGATTAAACAATTATACAATTATACAGTTATTGTGTATGTCTTTTTGTTATTAGGAAAAATTATTTTTGAGAAGTATCATGGGGTGATTATGCTTCGCAATACACCTACTCTGAACATGAGGATACTAAAGACAGTGAACATGTTGAACCTCATATAAACTCTATGTGGTACTGATTAGTTATGTAATTTATGATGCAATATTGTAGTATAAATAAACAGTCCGTAATTTGTAGCACCCATTTATAGAGAAAACTTTGTTGCCGCACCCAACCATAATCAGACACACTAGCCGCACCTAATTCAAAGCCTACTAATAATTTAGGCTTATTAATTACATTAATTTACATGTATGCCATTAGAACCCAGCCATTACCGCATCCAAGAAAGTCCACAGGACAGCTGGAAGCCCAACCCCTGCCAGCAGCCCAGCCCACCCCAAACCCACAAGCCCACCCCATTACAAACATGTAGCACACAAAATATCACACGATCTCCTTCACGAAATAGTTTCAGACCCTCTCTCCCACGAAAACAGTTTCAGAACCCATCTCAGTTCAATTTCCCCCACTCCCCCCTCCAAGATTTCTCCTTCCAATACAAAACATTTTCGGACCGACTCCCCCCCCCCCCCACGACAACAGTTTCAAAACCCATCAAGATTTCTCAACTTACCCCAACTCCCCCCCCCCCCACGATTTCTGATTCCATCACGAAACCAGTTTCAGAACCCACTCTCCCCTCCGAAAACAGTTTCAAAACCCACTCACTCTTCAACTTCCGCCACTCACCCCCCACGATTTCTCATTCCGAAATCTACTCCCCCTTCTACAAACCAACACATATATTAGCTAAAGAAAACCAAAATCGACAACAAACATAAAGAATTTTTGCAGAAAAGGTAAGTGTACATAATTTTCTTTTGGGTATTCTGGGACATAAAAATTTGTGGGTATTCTGGGTAAGTGTACTAATGTAACTATATTTGAATTGAATTTGTGTTTCTTATGCAAAGTGAGACTTAAAAATTGCAGGGTTCTAAAACTGTGACTACTTTCAGCAAGGTCACTAGTATTTTCTAATAACTGTGACTACTTTCAAAATTGCAGGGTCTAAAAAATGGCGAAGGGGAAGCAAGCAACAAAACAAAACAAAGCACCGAAATCTAAGGTAAAAACACAAAAAACAATTGCAAATCAAATTCTAAATAAGTACAAATGTAATATAGTTTCACTTGGTGTAGGAGGAAACAGTTTCACTAAGTTGAATAATGTAATATAGTTTCGTCATTTGACTGATGTAGTTTCACCTAGTTTATGCAAGTTGCACAAATGTATGTAACTATAACCAAGTCTAGGAGGAAACAGTTTTACTTGGTGTAGGAGGAAACAGTTTCACTAAGTTGAATAATGTAATATAGTTTCATCATTTGACTGATGTAGTTTCACCTAGTTTATGCAAGTTGCACAAATGTATGTAACTATAACCAAGTCTAGGAGGAAACAGTTTCACTTAGTGTAGGAGGAAACAGTTTCACTAAATTGAATAATGTAATATGGTGTCCTTATTTGACTGATATAGTTTCACCTAGTTTATGCAAGTTGCACAAATGTATGTAACTATAACCAAGTCTAGGAGGAAACAGTTTCACTTAGTATAGGAGGAAACAGTTTCACTAAGTTGAATAATGTAATATGGTTTCCTCATTTGACTGAGCTAATTTCAAGCACATATTTGTTCTTGATATAAATTCACTATAATTATCCATTTACACATAAACAGTTTCACTATAATTATCCATTACACATGTTTACTTTACTTTACTATAAATGCAATGTAACTGAATATGGGACTAGGAAATGTACCTTAACATGTTTCTTATGTTTGAGTATACCTTGACATGTTTCAATTGATAGCATATCCTAATAAGTGTAACTGTTTAAACATTTATAGAGTGAGAAAAAAATCACCAACAAAGGATGCTAAAAGGAATCCAGGTATACAATATTGATCTAACCTGGTGAGCTTTCTGAATATCCTCCAAAGCATCAAGCCTAGTCTACAACAGAAGCATCTGGACAAGTTAAGACAGACTCCTTTTTGGACTTTTTTCGATGCCTGCAACAGAGGATTAATAACAAAGAAAGAACACAGGAAATCAGACCAACAGATCCACTATATCCTCAGCTTGTATGACACAACAACACACAAATTAAAAATTGGGGGAAGATCTGAAGCAATTGAAGTTGAAGATGTTGCAAAGATGTTTGGGTTGCCAAGTAATGGAAAGGAAGTACAAATCGACAACTATGGCTGCACAAGATCCGATTCAAGTTTTGTAAAGAGATGTTTCAGCGAAGACATAAGAGTGACCAAAAAAGAAGCTGAAAATGCACTTACAAAAGCCCTTCAAGAAGACAGAACCGATGATCTGGTGAGGCTTATTGTTATCTTGATGTTAACTATCATCTTCTTTGCAAATTCAGGGTACACATTTGCATGGAATTTAATCTCCCCAATAGAAAACATCAAGAAAATGAAATCGTTTGCATGGGCAACAGCCATAAGAGATTTCTTGAGAAATAATTTGAGGAATAGTCCACAGGGCAGTTCTGTCAGTGAATGTGTTATAATGATTTTGGTACGTAATTACATTTTTCAGTTTTGTATTAACATTATTTTACAATATGTTGATATGATTGTAACTATATCTTTATTTATTGTATCTTCACAGTATTGGTTTTGTGAGAAAACTAGAGTTATAAAACCAATAGAAGGAAGAGAAAACATGAGTCCAACAATTGTAAAGTGGGACTTGTTGAAATTGATTGCAGCTTTGAGAAAGACAAAACTTGCAGATATAAAGGTAAAAATTTCTATTCTAATTAAGCTGTAATTGTATTATTAATATACTGAAACTGTTTTCTCAATGATACTAACACTAATGTAAATGTGCAGTTTGCAGAACAAGATGTTGACAGTAGTAATGAGGATGATAAAAGTGCTAATGAGGATGATGATGATGATGATTTTGAAGAAGACATGTCATTAGTACAAATGGTAAGTGAAAAAAACATTATCTGCAAAATGTGAAATTATTGTATTGTAATTATTATTGCAATACCTTATATTGCAACTGTGCAGATGGCAAGAATGAACGTAAGGATCAAGTGAAGACATACAAACCAAGAGGGTCCAAAAAAGAAACACAAAGTACTGGATGAGGCTGCAGAGAAAGATGAGGGAAAAAGCGATGGTGAGAAAGAAAGTGACGATGAGGAAGAACAGCAGGGTGGACACACTGAAACTGAATCTGACGAGGACGATGAGGGAAAAAGCAATGATGAGGAAGGAAGTGAGGATGAGGAAGAAGAGCAAGGTGGAAACACAAAAACTGAATCTGATGAGGAGGTTGAGGGAAAAGCGATGGTGAGGAAGGAAGTGAGGATGAGGAAGAAGAGTAAGGTGGAAACACTGAAACTGAATCTGATGAGGAAGAACAAGTGGATGACACTGCAAAGGGGAAAAATGACAACAAAAAACAAGAGGAAAAGAAAGATGAGGATGAAACTGTAGAAGAAGAAGATGAAAATGAAGAAGAAGGGAATGAGTCTGACAGCAGTGCAACTGAAACTGAATCTGATGCTGCAACTGAAAATGAAGATGTGGAAGGTGGAGCCCAGACAAGCGTTTTTCGAGACATTGTTGGCTCATTGGAAGATCATTATCTGAGAGAACGGGAAGAAAATTATAGGCAAATTAAAGTTCCACATGGAGTCGAATATCAAAGAATATCGACTCAAGAAATGCTGGCAGAAGAAATGACTGAGAATGAGGAGCTTACACGAGAAAGGAATGATCTAAAACATCAATTCAACATGCTGAAAGAGGAAGCTGACAAACTTCGTGAACAGTTACAGGAAAAAAGGAGAGAAAATGAAGAACTGAAGCACATGTTGCAAATTGAAAAACAACAAAATTCTGAAGTTGAATTTCAGATGCACATGTTGCATGCTACAAATGCATCTCTAAATGAACATGTAAATGAATTGAATGAACAAGTGAAGGGAATGAGTAATGACCTTTTGGCAATAGCGACTGAGAACTGCAGCCTAGAGCTTCAGATCAAGAACCTAGAAGACATCCAAAGTGAAATAATCCATATCAAGAACGAACTCATCAAAGAGGTAGAGTTCTTGAAGGAAAAGAATACTCCTGAAACTCCCTGCCAGGCATTAAAGATATCAAATAAGCATTTCATTCAAAACCTGTCAGCAATATTACGGATGAAACAAAGAAAGAGGAAGAAGTTGGAGTACCCTGAATTCGATTATGACTGTGGAAAGAAAAAGACAAGGACCACCATCAAAACTGCCGAATTTGCAATGCCAATTTCACAAGTGGGTCCTGATGAAGTGAAAACAGATGATGTTGAGGAACTCGACAACACTCAAACCACTGAAACTGTTGAAACCACTGCAACTGTTGATTTAGCAGTAGTAGATCAAAAGAGGAGAAAAATCCCATGGGGCAGATGTGCAGTGTACAAGATGATGGAACCTGAATTGAAAGCACAAATCATATATTACTAGAAAGAAGCTGAATTTGAGTAAGTCAAATAAACTCTATCTTTTTACATATGAAGTTTCACTGCAATACTAGACTGAAACTGAATTTCAACACTGAAACTGAATATGATAGTGAATTTTACACGGTGATCTTCACACTGCAATTGAATTTATACTGTAACTGAAATTGTTTTCGTTATCAAACAGTGAATTCTTTTGGTGTGGTAAACCTGGATGGACAGTATCACGCGAGGATGTGGATCAGTTGATCAAAGAGCATGATGTGGCAAATACTGTAAGATAAAAGCATGAAAGTAACACATGCTCAATTTCATTCTTATATACTTCTTATACCTTAAAATACTAATTTCTAACATTGAAATTCATCACAAAACATAGGTTGTCGACTCATATAATCACATATTGCAAGAAGAGCTACAAGAAAGTGGTACATTCATTTTCAGTACTTATGCCTGGCTAAGAACTGAAACTGTATTATTTATTTCTACTAATAATTCTAAATATGTATATGTATGTTTTATCAAATTCAAATCTATTTTTCTTGAGAACATCAGAGATTTTTGGAAGAGAAAAACGACAATGGCATCGTTGGATTCCTTTTGAAAGAATTGTTGCAACGCTTGCCAAAATATGACAAATTCCTGTTTCCTATGCTATCTACAAAAAAGAGCCACTTCACACTACTTATGCTTGACTTGAAGAATAGAAAGTGGACACATTTCAATTCCCTCAAATCAAGTAATGTGAACGAAAGTGATGTATGCTTTGAAAATGCAAAGTATTTGGTAAGAAACAAACAAAATGTATATTAACATTAAATTACACTAACATATGATTCATTTAGTTACACTAACATATGTTGTCTTAAACATGCAGAAAGATTACGTGGATCAATTCCTCACAAAATCCAAAAAGAATGCTGCACAAGATTTAGCTAAAGGGACAAGGAGGCAGAATCTAGTGAAACAAATAGGTCCAATTTCCCTAAACCAGGCAAATCAACAGAAACTAGATGACTTATATCAAGTGCAACTGAATGAGGATTCCTGACTTGGCTGTTGGAACACAACATTGAAATGCCAATTGAAGATGACAACAATTGTCCCCAGCAAAAATCGAGAACGTAAGTATTATTACATATTTTAAAAAGTGCAAATATATATTTCAGAATAAAGGAATGACTGTAACTGTAAGTTTGACTGTAACTGTAACTTGTCTATTGCAGAAATGATTGTGAATTCCTAGTCATGTACTACACAGAGCAAATTCAAAGGGGAGTTCCATTTAAGAACCCTTTCACAAAGACAGATGTGCAGAAATTCAAAATACAAGTCCTGAAGAAATTCATGGATCATCCACTTAGCTGGTTGAACATATTGGGCAAAAAAGTTAAGAGACCAGAAGCCAACAACAAGTTTGATCATATCATGGCGAAATTCAAACATTGATAAAATGTTGAGACTTATCTAATTTCTTTAATTTATAACTTGTATATAAGTAGTTCTTTTATTTCTGTAATTTTTGTAATGTCTAAACAATTTCACTTTTAAAAAAAAAAACTTCTTGGTCATTAAGTTCTAGTGTAACTATTAAACAATAACTAAAATTGGACACTAAAAGTAACTGAAACTGTATTTAAATGTTGTCAACTTTGCATGTAGGACCAAAAAACTCGCAATAACGCCAACGCACTTGTCAACTTTTACAAAACAGTTTCTCTTGAAAAACAATTTCACTTGCAAAATAGCTTCTTGGACATAAAGTTCTAGCTAACACCAATGTACTTGTAACTTCTTTGTTCTGCATGCAGGACAAACAAAACTAGCTACCACAAATGCACTTGTGATTTTTTTACAAAACAGTTTTACTTGCAAAACAGTTTCATTTGAAAAACAATTTCACTTACAAAACAGTTTCACTTAGAAAACAGTTTCAGTTGCCATGTTCAAAGAAAGAGGCGTACATCTTTTCAGTTTCAAGAGAATGAACAGTCTCATTGTTAATAAGCTCTCAACTGGAATATAATAATTGTATCATAAGTCAGATAATAACATTCAACTACAATCATAAACCAAAATCCCTAATAATACAAAATATTCAACTGAAACTATATCAAAACAGTTTCACCTTCGAAAATAATACTAAAAACATCAAAACCAAACAGATTCCATTTGAAAATTCTAAAATCCAAGAATACAGGACTACATAATAAAAATTTCGAGAATCATCAATCTAATTCAATTAATAATTCCAAGAAATCCTTAAATTCAATTTCATAAACTGAAACTAAACTACAAAAACAAAGAAATCAATTCCTCAAAGGAGCAGTACATGTTTTCTTATTGTGGCCATCAACTTTACCACATCTACTGTAAGACCCCGTATTTTTCAAGGAATTATTTTAAATATTTTGCGAATTTATTTTAAGGATTTTGGGAATTTATTTGGAAATTTAAAAGGTTTTGATGTAATTTTAATTTTTGTTTTAATTTGGGCTAGACCCAAAAGCTGACTTTTAAAATAAATGGGCTTTTAATTTTGATTTTGGACTCGTTAGGTAGGTCTCGAACCCACGAGTTCGTAGACACGCGGCACGCGTCAATCGGAGCTACGGTTTGAAAGATACGGGCTTTTGAAGCGAGTGGCAAACTTGTAATTTTTAAAAAGGTGGGTTTTAAAACCCCAAAAGTTAGTTCTCTCTCCTCATTTCTGTCTCTCTCTCTCTCTCCCCGCGCGTCTGTCTCTCTCTCACCCCTCACCCTCGCCGTTCCTGCCACCGGCGCGTCCGGCGGCGGCTGGGCTAGGTGTTTGGCCCATGCTGCTCGCCTCTCTCCCCTCTCTCTCCCGGTGGACCTCATCTCTCCGGCCAATCACCCACAACGAAGAAACAGCGCGGAACAGCCGAGCCTCCCTTCGCCGGCGATCTGCATTTTCCGGCCAAATCGCGGCGCCGGACCACCTGGGTTCTCTTCCCCAAGCCACGGCAAGTCTCCCAGTGGTTACTCCATGCTCCGATGACCTCAAACGGCGGCAGATCGAAGATTGTTGTCCGATCATCTTCTCCGGCCAGTTTCGGTCATTTCCGGCGAGAATTGGCCGTCGACCCAGGTATCGTTTTGGCTCCTCTCGACGTCTCCTTCATGTCTGTGTACTTACTTTGAGCCATTTGTGATTCGATTCCGATTCTCCTATTTTGCAGCCACGGCCACTGTAGCTCCGCCTTGTGTGGCGGCGATTTGGGTGGTCTTCTTCGTCGGTATGCCTCTTTGGAACCTCCAGAAGCCTTTCCTGGTCCAGTGGTGAGTTTTGTGGCATTCTCTGTGTTGTTTGGGGGCTGGGCAGCCACCGTGTGTGGTGGCGGCCGCCTGTTTCGGTCGTTCAGTGGCCCAATTGTGTTTCTAAATTGTATTTGTTGATTGTCTGGTCTTAACAGGTACACGGGCTCGGGAAATCTCATTCCCAATGCTGTTATGCTGTCGGATTGGAGATCCGAGTAAAGGAGCCAAGAAGGGCATTTTTGTCATTTTACGTGGTTAAACAGTGAGTGATACTTATCGGACTTTAATGTAGAGAACTGTTAATGAATTGTCTGTTTTGTGTGTTTGCTGACTTATGTTAGAGAAGGCTAGGTGTAGGATTGAATCATGAGAATGAATTGACGAGGATTTGAGGCTAAGAGATTAATTGGAAATTATAGAGTTGCTTTAAGGATAATCGTTGAATTAGAGAAGGAATGTTTATTGTCGAGGTTAATGAATGATGATTAGGCAGTTATTATACAAACGATCAAATTAATTATTGAGGAAGTGTCGGTATGTTTCGAGTGACAGACAAGTGATGGTTTATGAGCGGGAATCAATTTCGAAAGGATTCAGCATAGTACGGAGTAAATTGTGGGTGGAATGTTGTGAGTTGGAAATGTGAGTACTGATCAGATGAGCCTGCTCGTGCGGAGCGACCCTCCGTACGAGATTGTGGCCAGGATGTGAGCCTGCTTGGCGGAGTGACCCCTCCATACGAGATTGTGGCCAGGATTTGAGCCTGCCCGTGCGTGGGATTGTGGCCAGGATATTGTCTACATTATAGGTACAAGTATGGTGTGAGTTTAAAGTACAAGTGTTTTGGTATATCAGTTATAAAGATAATTTCAGTTCAGATTGGTTATTTCTCCGCTTGGAAGTTTCATTGCTTTTTCAGTATATCGAGGTTCATTTGAGATGATTTTCGGAAATGGATTTGTGAAAAGGTTTTAAAGCTGGGGGATTCCAAAGAGTGAGATTAGGGGGATTTCAAAGAGCGACGTGAGTGAAATTTGCTAGTTTAACTGTTGTTTGATTTCTTGTGTGCATTTGTTTGCTAGGACTTGATTTGACTAGGACTTGGTAAGTCTAGGCTTGAATCTTGGAGAATGAAAATGAGGATGATTAAGCACTGAGGTTATTAAATTAAGACGGGAATGATTTGAGGTTGAGGTTAATAGTTGACGTTTAGGCAATTGATTTGCCAGAATGATAATTATTATTTTTGGTGGGATTATGATGTAAATTTGAGGAATTTTGATTATCTTGATGCTTGGATAATTGTTGTTGAAAATATTATGCGATATGAATGTTTATTGATATTATTATGGATTATTTTTGAACATGGAAATTGAAGGATTATTTGAGGATTATGGTTTAAGTCATTTCACTCATATGAGCTCTAGTGAGCTTACCGGGTTGTTTATTTGAATGACCCGGTGTACCATGGATATGGTACAGTGTGGTTATTGGTGTTTTGCAGGTTAAGCAGGCTGAGGAGGCAGTGAGGAGAAGACGAGACAGTGGGACCCATTTTAATTTGATTTAATTGATTTTATACAGTAAATTTTACATAAATGTTTTGGGCTCACACTTTTATTTACCAAATGTATTTAATTATTATGTTAAGTGCATGGCTCATTCTTTGAAAAGAGGTTTAAAAGACAAAGTTTCAGTGTATTTTTGGGCCCTAGGTTCGGGGCGTTGCATCTACCACATTTAATAGATCTTGAACTGGCTCCAATAGACTTATACCTCGTTGATCTTGGTCTTCCAGGAGGCCTCTTTGTAAAAGGAGGAATAACAAAATCAGAAACATCATAAGCAGATATCTCAATATCAGGAATGGGAAGAATTGCAGCTGCATAGGAATTCCTATAGTAACCAGATTTAAATTCGTCTTCAATGTAATCATAGACATTTTTACCCTCTCTTTGAATTCCTACAAGAGCATGAGCACAAGGGAACCCTTTAGTTTTCCATCTACGACAAGTACAAAAGTTGGAGTTCAAATCAACTAAAACAGAATGTGGACCGAAAACCTCATAAACAGAATCATATGATCGGGCAATCTTCCAATGCCTACCCACTTCCATATACTTCCTCAACATCTCATCCATTTTAGGACAAAGAACATTATGCCAACTACTAGCCTCAGTCCTTCTTTTGTCCATAGTTTCCATTATTTGAACTCTAATACCATCAACCATTTCAAATATGGGCAATGAACGAAACTTGAGGATACAAAAATTAAAAGACTAAAATAAGCCATTTGCCATAACCCCATACCAATTATCTTTAAAAAAAGCACACGCCCAATGTTCAAACGGAATGCTCTCTAAGAATTTCTTAGCATTGTCATGCCCTTCTTTTTCCAAATCAGCCAAATGTTTGTAAAAAATCTCAACCGTTGGCGCATATGCACATTTCATGAATAAATTCAGAACACGTTCTCTCAAATATTTACCAACTACTTTCACATGAAACTTATTTTTCAAATTGCCTACCAAATGAAAATAACAATATGCATAAGGTGAGGAAGGAAAAATACGGTTAACACCTTCTAACAAGCCAGGATTACGATCTGAAATGAATGTAACTGTACGACCTTGGGGTGCCAAAACTTGATACAAATTTTCAAAAACCAAGTCCAATTGTCTTCAGACTCAGAATCCACAATAGCATAAGCAAGAGGAAATATACGTATAGAAAAATAAATAAAACAAACAAAGAAAAAGCCGAAGTGTAACTAATAAAGCAAAAGAATAAAATATGATAATTTACGAATTGTAACTGAATTTGACTAAGATAAATTACTGGACAGAAGATAAATTTGACTAAGTCAAATAAACTCAATCTTTCTATTTTTTAACTTTCACTGCCATATTAGACTGAAACTGAATTTTCACAGAATTGGTACACTGAAACTGAATTTCCACAGAATTGATACACTGAAACTGAATTTCCAAAAAATTGCTACACTTAAATTGAATTAATCTCTTTAGAGCCATATATAATTAAGTCAATTAAAAGTTTCATTATTACAAATACCTGGTTTGTCGGCATTATGTTAGAGTTTAGCTACGGGATTTTGGGTGCTAAGCCCATTCTATACCCTAGGAGGAGATTGGATCAAAAATAGGGATTTACCCTTAAAAATCGAGGAAGGAAGCAACGGCAAAAAAAAAAGAGTTGAAAGGTAAATGAACGAAATCAATAAACAACTGCAACTAAAAAAAGAAGACGTACCTTTATCACCATCCCTTCCATTTGCAACAAGCAAATGACCCAAATACTTCCCTTTCAAAAAAGTTCCATCAACATGAACCATGGGAAGACACCATCTATATCCTTGAATACATGCAGAATATGAAATGAAAAATCTCAAAAACCAACCACTTGACTCATCCAACTGTAAAACATAATGTGTGCCTGGATTTGAAATCTTCACAGCTTCAACGTACTAAGCTAACTTTTGAAAAGATGCCTCCTCATCACCATGAACAAGAAGCTTCGCCATCTCCTTACCTTTCTATGCATTTTGATAACTGATATCCAAACCAAAGTTCAGTTTCAGTTCCTGCACAATGTCAATAGGTCTCAAAGATGGCTTCAAACGAAGCTCATCTTTCACAATTGATGATACAATTCGTGAACTCATCATCTTACCTTTAGTCTCACGAACAACTCCACGACATGTATGCTGATTATTCATAGTACGAATATAGTAAAATCCATTTGCTCTACATAAAACTGCATACATATGCCATTTACAACCATGTGAATTCTTCTCAAAACATTCAGCTATAATCCGATCTTTGTCATTCTTCTCATATACAAATTTGAATCCCATCTGAACAGCATATTTCACCAATTTCAAACGAAATTCACCTACACCGCCCTCAAATTTTTGTCCAACATGATCAATATAACCTTCCCACTCTTTCGATAGATAACTTTTAGTTTCAACAGTTCCAAAATTACCTAAATACTGATTCGGATCAATCAAACTCTCAAAGTCTTCAGAAGATGAACAACTTGCAGCTTTCTTTCTTGTATAAGAGACTTCACTAGCACTTGTATCTTTAGATGATGTACTAGGAGCACTACAAGCAACATACTCAACAAGAACACCATCGTGATTCACAAGTATATCAACATATGAAAGTTTAAACAACGGCAAAGAAGCTAACATCAAGTGAACATCCATATTACATTCCAATTTGCAACTTTCAAGATCCGGTAAAGAGTAAGATAACCTAAATTGCCCTGCCTTCAAATAATTGAATCTCTTTATTACTTCACTACAAATCCATTCATAGGTAACACCGGAAAACAATGACAAAAGAACTGACTTACTGTCACAAGTAACTCTTGAAATCACACCAACATCCATTAAGCTACATGATAAGAAAACATAAAACAAAAAAGTAAGTAAACACTAACCTAACAAAATAAAATCAATTGAAAATGTTAAAACAAAACAACATAATCAGTATTGCAATTCAATTTCTTAATAAGTTTAGGCAATATCAGTTTCAATTTGTGACTTAAAATAAAACAAACAAAGAAAAAACACAAGTGTAACTGAAACTGAATTTCCACATAATTGCTACACTGAAACTGAATTTCAATATAATTGCTACAGTGAAACTGAATTTCCACAGAATTGCTACACTGAAACTGAATTTCAACATAATTGCTACACTGAAACTAAATTTCAACATAATTGCTACAGTGAAACTGAATTTCCACAGAATTGCTACACTGAAACTGAATTTCAACATAATTGCTACAATGAAACTGAATTTCAACATAATTGCTACATTGAAACTGAATTTCCACAGAATTGCTACACGGAAACTGAATTATTCTCTTTAAGGTTTTGATATCAATTGACTAAGTTGATATTACATCTAAATAAATCAACAAACCTAAATTCAACCACTAAAGCTGTAACTAAATGACTCCCAGAAATTGTTACTAAATCACTCAAACAAATTGTAACTAAATCACACACAGAAATTGTAAATCAATTGAAATTTATCCTAAATTCAACATAATCAACACAGAAATTTATCCTAAATTCAACATAATCAACACACAAATTTAAAATCACTTAGTCAATTGAAACTCAATTTTCAAGAACTCACAGTAATCAAATTTGGTCTACTAAGCTCTGATGAAAACCTCCCGATCACAATCCGAAGAATCCGATCACAACACCCCGAACAATCCGATAACAAGCTCGCGCAGATTCAATTACTCCAAAATCCGATGAAGACCTCTCCCGATCACAGAAAACACCCCGAAGAATCCGATCCCAAGCTCACGAATATTCAATTCCTCACGAAGAGAATAGCATATGAAGATGAAGAAACTCACGATGAAGATTCAAGCTCATGATGAACATTCAAGCTCACGATGAACATCGCAAACGCAAGAACAGGGGTAACTAAAAAAACGGTACGGTGATTAAAGTTTTTGATGTAGGAAAACAAAACATGGGTAAACCTGGTATATTTAAAAAAATTAAAGTCAAACTTTTCTTATTAGAAGTTGACTAGGGGGTTTACAGAGATATTAAGTGTTAACAGTGGGTTTTGAAATAGTTTAATAAAGATTGGAGGTTTTGAATTAATGTATATCAAAATAGGGTGTTTTAATAGTTTACATATAAATAAAAGGGAGACTTAGAATCCAGTCTATTTTACGAGTCTTTTTTAGACTAAGACCAGTAGTGATTTAGGGTTTTTAATCAAGTCCTTTTATTTTTCTTTTTTGACGGTTTTATGTTAGCTTTTAATTCCGGAATTTTGGGCTCCGCCCAAAATGTCGGAGTTAAAACCTAATATGTAGCCTCTACAAAACCCACTCTACAACTTAGAAGGGGAAATACCCTTCAAATCGGGGAAGAACTTTATTATAAATTAAAAAGATTTTCTTATAAATTAAAAAGACTTTTTTATGAATTAAAAAAAAAAATTCTTATAAATTAAAAGATTTTATTATAAATTAAAATGATTTTTTTATAAATTTTAAAATACCTTCGGTCTCTATCTAAAAACTGTTTTTCCAAAGGACCTAAGTCTAATTATCTCTAAATAAAATTGAGGTGTTTGTTGAATAAAATTTATGTAATTATTAATTAGTGAACTATTTTTAATTAATAGTATTTGCCTCCAACACGCATTATATTCATCTTATATCACATGTATGCTACTACATAATTTGGTTTCTTCAATGTTTTTTATCAATGTAGTATATATTAAATAAACATATGTTAAAGTTTCATTCAAAATTTTCGCATTTGATAGCAATTTCCGTCTTTTCTGTTTAATTTTTTTCGAAATTTCCATTAAAAATTTCATCGAAATTTCAATCGAAATTTTTTCGAAACCCGAAATTTAACTCATTGGTTCTACCTAATTCTTCTCTTTGTTCTTTTTCTTCCTTTAATTACCCTAAAGCCAAAAGTTGAAGCTTTTTAGTTTTGAGAGAGAGAGAGAGAGAGAGAGAGAGAGAGAGAGAGAGAGAGAGAGAGAGAGAGGCCAAAGCGTTCTAAGGCTTCTTGCTGATTCAAACAATCTAAGAATAAAAAAGAAATAACATTTATTCACTTTTTCTCTGCAAGGATAAAAGTGTAAAAAGCATGCGCTTTTTGTTTCCTGTGTTTTTTTTTTTCTTGACAGGCTATCCAGGTAAGTAGGTAACCCATAAAATTTGTCAGATGACTTGCATGTGCTATGCACGTGACTTGTAAAAAGGGCAGCTCCACCGTGCAGCAGCTGTACCGTAGAAAGCCCCATGCAGCTGTAGCTTGGATGAATGGGTTGGAAGTTTGTTCAATTGAAGTTAATTTAGAAACATAGGTTAGTTTGAATAGTCATCTTGACATCAGCCAAACTAAAGATACCAATAACTCTACAGAAACTATCACCACTTAGATTGAATTATCTTCCAATCACACTGTTGATTTTTTAATATTCCTTTTGAAGACAAAGGAATTTATAGAGTAAGATAACTACATAGACTGAACAAAATCAATTCATTTCATTTTTAAAGATGGGTTATGCATCTAGCCTGATATGAAAACAGCACCCCCACTAATTTTAGGCTATTCAATTCCAATTCTGTTACAGAAAATTCTTGAATATCAAGTCTGAGTATGCAAAAATCAGAAACCTATTCAAATTCAGGTAGAGGATGAGGTAGTTGTTGAACAAAGTAATTCCTTAAAGGAAAACTCTCAAGAACCCCAATAACAAGCAACTCCACTGACGACCGAAGAATGACCAAAAATACAAGCAACCAGAAAGATCCTACAACATGAATCTTCAAGCAACCTATCCATATCTCAATGTGGATGAAATTTGTTCGACTCTGCAGAGCTCTGAACAGGAACAGGTGGTCCATTAGAGCCAGTGTTTGATTCATGTACCTTGACGCCGAAGCAGTCCACAATGGAAGGTGGTACAGCAGAAATAATCAGCGACTTAGATGTTACAGGAGGAACAGGTGGTCCATTAGAGCCAGTGTTTGATTCATGTAACTTGACGCCGAAGCAGTCCACAATGGAAGGTGGTACAGCAGAAATAATCGGCGGCTTAGATGGTACAGGAGAGCTATCTAGTAGCGGCACAAAGCACTCAGTGATGGTAGGGCGCTTGTGATTAGAAGATGATACAAGAGAGCCAGTTTTTGAATCATTTGGCTGTGGGAAGTGATCCTCAATGGAAGATGATCCAAGAAAGCTAGTTCTTGAATCTAGCCCCAAGGAACCCGCCTCATCTGACGCTGTGGACTTCTGTATTATCCATAAAAGAAAACAAAAGGGCTCTTTGCTGTTAAGCAGGGCCAAAATTACAAGTATACAAAGGTAGACAACCAAGAATAGAAATATACAGTAATGCTCACCTAAGAGACTTAAAATGAGGGACAAGTGTAGGACAATATATTCAAGAGTTGGATTTAACACGATTATGAAATTTATAATTCATTAAAGTGAAGATATCCAACTCTTGAATGTGTTGTCTCATTTTAAGTCCCTTAAATAAGCATTCCTCTACAAAAGGCTACAGCCATAAAGGAATATACCAAGACCTTGAAGTTGATGGAGCTTAAGGCTAATTATTAAACATGGGGTACCAACTTGCAACAGGTGGCAAAATTGAGGTACTAAAATGTAGCTTGCCCTAAAGGAAAATACTACATGCTACAACCATATCTTTCTTTAGTTGCATCAGTGGTGAGCAGTGTAGTAGCTATATAACAATTATCATTACACCATTGAAATTTAAACTGGAAAAGAAACATATACTCTGACATATGAAATAAACAACTCTATACGCATATTGCACCAGCTCAATGAAAATAACCTATGTTTTTAAATGAGATCTACTGATTTCGAGGTAACTTGCCTCTGAAAGAACACAATTGCCTTCCCCATGAAATTCTTGATTCTTCAAATTCACTGTCTGCGAGGCAACTCAATAAGAAGGAACCTTCAATAAGATTTGTATTTGGTTTTATTCTGAATGAAATGCTAAAATTGAAAGAAGACATATATGTTATACCTTCACAGGTACATTGTGATATTTTGTATCAACAGCGTAAACATGAAATCTTGGGGGAGAACACAAGAAAAGAAAAACAGAAAAACGTGAGTCAAGCACAGCCAAATCAAAACCAATCTTACCAGATACAATACAAGATATATCTTCACAAATTCAGGTGCTAAATAAAATCCGAGAAACTTACCTATGTGGCTGCACAATCTCAAACTGATATGCAACTCCATCTTTCTCTATCCATGGAGGACTCAAAGTATTCAGTATTACTTCTGTTCTCCCTAATTCCTCTAGCTCATCATCTAATTTCTTTGCACAGAAAGCAACCATGAGGTCACTCTGAAATAAAATAAAAGAAGTTAAAAGAAGTATTTCAGGGTAAAACATGTTAAGATAAGTCTCACCATGATACAGTACCATGTCATACAAGTACATAAACATAACTTTTGGCGCCGTTGCTGGGAACTGGCAAATTGGTGTTAATTGTTTTCTGTACATAGTTGTTTTATTTCTTTCACTAGGATTTTTATCTTCTTTTGTAGGTACTCATGGAGGAGGCAAGCTCGAGCATCCTTGAAACATTCAAGAAACGTTCAGGACATAACAGATCATCAATGGCACCTTTAAGAATGCATAGAGCTCCCCCTTCACCACAAAAAAAGAAGCATGGACGAGGAGTTTTAAGGAAGAATCCAAAAATGAAAGAGAAGATCAGGGTTCTGAGAAGGAGATGTGCAAGACCCATACTTGCACATCAAAGAATTCCATATCACATGTGAAACCTAAAAACTGAAAGGACTCGATGATGATCAAGTACGCCTAAGGTTGTTTTCTTTCTCTCTCAAGAAGCGAGCTGAGACATGGTTATGCTCATTACAAGCTGAATCTCTCACAACATGGAAGGAATTGGCCTTGATGTTCTTACATAAATTCTACCTAGATAACAGAACAAACCTCATCAAGAAGCAGATCTTGGGGTTCACTCAAAACGAAGATGAGGTGTTTTTTGAAAGTTGGGAGAGATATCAAGAGTTGCTGAGTTTGTTCTCCCATCATAACTTCGCACCATGGATGCAGATCGAGTACTTCACGATAGACTCCTTGAACAGGATCGAGCCATGGTCGACATGACATGTGGAGGAGCTCTGAGACAAAAGACTTTTGAGGAAGCATGGGAATTATTTGATACAATGGCTGCAAACTCACAAAGGTGGAGCAGAAAGCAACAAATTACTAAAAAGAGAGCCGCACAACAAGAGATTTAGGAGCTGAAGCGGTTAGTTTACGAGTTGCAGACCAACCAGAGCAAAGGACCATCAACCATAGACAACACTCAACAAGAGATTAAACCCTCTTGGGAGGAAAGGAGGGATTTCTTAATGCAGGGACTAACCTCAATGTGCCAGACATCAAAAACCATCCTCAATAAGATGGAGTTCAAAGAAAATAGAAAGGTTGTCGCTGCCTTAGCAGCGTCAGTAGATTCTCTGCATAACTCCACCCCATCCCAAGCTCTCATTTCGCTCAGAAGTGGAAACAAGCGATTACAACTCAGTGAGCTAGAGAAGATAAGGCACCATGCCTATGAGAACGCCAGGATATACAAGGAAATGACCAAAAGATATCATGACAAGAAACTTGTCCCGAAACAATTCTAGATTGGGGACAAGGTACTCTTGTTCAATACAAGAAAGCTGAAATCTAGATGGATGGGTCCTTTTGTGATTACGAATGTGTTTCCATATGGAACAATAGAGATTCAAAATCCAAAGAATGGGGAGAGCTTCAAAGTCAATGGTCATCGATTGAAGCCCTATTTTGAGTACCATATGGAACCTGGTGTAGAAACCTTGTTTCTAAGCGACCCACTATGATATCAAAACATTCTAGCTGAAGACGATAAACTTAGGCGCTTCTTGTGAGGCAACCCAAGTAAGGGAAGTTCTAAACCCTAATTTCTTATATTTTTCATTGAGGGCAATGTCTAGTTTATCGCGCTTCTTGTGGGGGAGGGGTTGGTAGAAATTTTCCAATTTTTTTTTGCTTTTTGAGTCGTTTCCAACAACATTAAATGATAGTTTATGGCTTAAGTTATGCACTATACATAGTGATATGATTAATTCGTGATATTCTTGCAATTCTTTAGGTTTTACTCGAATATTCTATGCGCTAATTACTTGGTTTTCAAAAACTTTAGTTTTTGTTTTTTTTAAATTGGAGATTTCTGTGCATATTAGAATAGACTTACATGACCTGGTGAGATTTTGAGCTTATACTTTCATTACTGAGTGTTTCCATACTCTTATCACTTCTTGTCATGTAAAGTTCTCATAATTATCATCATTTTGATCATTACTTGTAATTCACATTTAGAATCATGATTTAGAACTTTTCTTGAGATATGTGCAAAGCATGTTTAAATAGCTTCATGAATCTGTTGAAGTGATAGTAGGCCATGTTTGTTTAAACCTGTATACCCTGACCAACCCTTTGTTACAAATATCCCTAGATAAATCCCCTTTGAGCCATGAGCCTTTTCTTTCTAAAAACCCTTACCAAAACCCTAAGTGTGGGGGCAATTACAATCCTCACCATACCCTACTCAACCTTATCTATGGTGTTGCGTATTCTTTGGTACCTAGGGATGAAAAGAAAAGTCTGAACATAGCATAGTGGTCAAAAGAAAGAACTGCTCACAAAAATGTCAAAAGAAAAGAAAAAGCACTCTTATTATCAAAGTGTTATCTTATGAGGAGTGTGAAAAACAAAAGCAGAAACAAAAATAAGCTATGAAAAATAGGAATTTGTGATGACTAGGCCTTAGGGTACCTAAGGAATGACAAGACCATAGATCTAGCCTATGATCATCCTTTCATTTCAATACCAAACCCTACCTTAAGCCTACATTATAACCTTATATGAAAGTCCTACTTGATTTTGGGTGGAATGAAGTTTATAAATGTAGAGTATGGATAAAAGAAAAGCTTATGAGGATTGATATATTTCTATGTGATCACTGTTTGAGCGTATTTTTCTTATACATGTAATTAATTGCCTTCGCTTGCATACCATTGAGTGTCAACATCAACTTCTAAGTGCTTCACTGAGAGAAAACCATAGTAAGGATTAGAGTTGAATTCTAATATGTACGCAAAGATCTGTTCTAAAAACTGACTTTAAAATGTGCACAGATTGACAAAGTACAACTGAAAGCATTGTGTGAATAAAGTGATTAACATAGTACTTATACATTGTTTTTTACTTGGCCTTGACTAGAATGCAATCGTTGGAAAAAGTTTTTAAGTCAGTTTGCTTGAGGACTATCAAAGTTCAAATGTGGGGGTATTTGTTGAGTCAAATTCATATACACATCTTTTATACTATTAACCCTCATTTGGCTTTTAGAACCTCATAAATTGTTAGGATTTAATTACTATTCGTTTTAGATTGGAACAACAATAGCTGGGCTAATTGGGCTATTTTGCAGGAAAGAAATAATGAAGGAAAGCAGAATGGGCTGCAACATAGAGATCAAGAAGAGCAGCCCGCCACCATAAGCAAGGAAGGCACAGCCCACAGATGTCACAAGGAGGAGCTGCTGTGCACCACCACATCAAGCCCATGCAAGACCGGCCCAAGGACCAGATCCACACCACAAAGAGCGGCATCTCTATGTAGTGAATTAAACCCCCTTGTGACCTTATTCTTTGATGTATTTAGATTTATCGCAGTTTTGGCAATAGGAACAAGCAGCACACAGAAAAACAGAAAAAATTAAAAACACACGAGAACACCAAAGATTTGTTATCGAGGTTCGGCTAACTTTGCCTACGTCCCCGTGTGATCTTTAAATTAGGAATCCTAGGACCAACTAGGACTTCAACGAGCCAAACACAACACTCTAGGCCCGGCCTCCACCAAACGCCACTTCCTTGCAAGACAAGGAAGCTTGCTCGCCAACTAATCACACACACCGCCTTGCTGTCCAAGTAGCCGCCTCCATGACTTGCTGCTCAAGGAGGAATGCACAGAAAGAAAGCTTGCCGCACGGCCCTTTGCCGCCTCCACCTCCTCACACTTCTAGGAATTTCTTTCCTATAAATACAACCCCTCACCCTCTCATTTGATCATCCCAATCCATCCACAAGTCAGAAATTAGAGTGAAGAAGAGAAGGAGAATTTCGAGAGTAAGAGAGTTCTTCAAACTCTCCTGGCTGCCCTTGCAATGCCACACTTGGAGGAGCTACCATGAAGCTGTCGCACCTCAAGATCGTCTCCCTCAATTGGTTTTTCTATTCCTTTAACATGAGTTTTGTGAGGATTAAGTTTTACATATTACATGGATCTGAAGTTTCTATGGTTTGTATGTTCATCGTTTCACGAAATATAATGAATATGCATGGGTAATAGCTTGAGGATGTCAACTGTAGCCGAAGGAGAACATGTAAAGGAGAACATGTATACTTAACTACATAGGGAGACCAACCGGAGATCTAAGTATGTAAAAGGAAACTAGTCTGTAGATAACAGCTGCCACTAGTAGCTAGCCAAACCTAGTTGGTAGGTGAACTTTGTTAACATGTTTGAATCAAATGCTCATAAGATTGAAAGTATGAATAGCATGCTAGGTGTGGAATCCGAACCCTAGTGTTTTTATCAATTGATTGTTTCTATAGTTTAATTTTCTATCTCAATCTATCACAAAGCCCCATTTTAGAGTGTGTGCGTAGTGTGTAAATACTCAAACAATTAATCAACATCTCCAGTCTTTGAGGGATCGACCTCTTACTTGCATCCCCTGTGCTACATAACGGTTCGTGCAATTGTGAGTAACTTAGTTAGATTTCTCTATCTAAGAAAACTGCAACAACAACCAAATATCGGTTCCAGTTACAAAAAAAATTTTAACAGCCTGGTTCGATAATTTTTAACAAGCGTTTTATCATGTTAATTACAGCAGTAGTAAACATATCAACTATATCATTCTACCAGTTTACATATCGACTATATAATATTGGTGTCCCATGCAATTATCAATATTATATTAGTGGCCCACGAGCTCTATATAGCTTAAGTGGCATTGAGTGAGATGGGGAAGGGGTTAGAACAAAGGTTCCAGTCTCCTTGTGAGCAAAAAAGGAATTATATTAGTGCAACTACTACCCATATTAGAGCACCACACCTAGCACCTACTTACCTGTTGGAAAGAATTCAAGCAGCCATAAGGATTGATATAGTGCAAAGAATTAGGACTTCGAGGATTTCCATTTGAAGCTGGAAAAAATTCAATATTCACAGCACGAACATAATCAATGTCGTAAATATGTATAAGTGAAAATTGAAAACCTTTTCCAAAAATATCAAACGTTACTTACCCTTAAAATCAACAGAAACCATGAAGTTAGGATCAAATCCACTAGAAATATAATCTAGAAAGCTGAATTGTTCCTTCTCACAAAATTGATCCACAAACAGCTGACCCTTCAAAACCTATGTTGGCAAATTATAAAGCAAAAGTATGAGTAAATTGATATGAAATACTAAGAAATCAACTGGAAGCTTGAATATACACCTTTTCACAATCACGATGAGAAGATGGAATGACAAAATTCACCCCTCTTCTTTCTTTGTATAGTTTTTCCAAGTCTGCCACCGACTTTTGGAGTTTCCTGTACAAGACCAGGATTTAAGTTCCAAAATCATTCTTTTTTCTGGTCCAAGGACAGAGTAATGATAAGTTCAAAGCAAACAAAATAAAGACTAGGCATCAATAATTTCAAAAATTACCCAATTAGAACATGGTTTCCACTTCTGTTGAAATCAAAACACTCAATAAGAAATGGGTTATCCTGCATCAAGTTGAAGTTTGGAAAATTAGATGAATTTGTCTACCATATTTTTCCATTACCAGACTTATAGACTCTAATTTAACAGGTAGCCAAGAAATAATTTGACAAGTTTACCTTACTTCCAAACAGCTGCATATGCAGGCATAGTGGTTTCCAAATTGGATTCAAATTGTTATCCACCACTTCAGTCTTGCAAATCGGAACAAAACCTCCAGTCTCAACAATTCTAGATATTCTTAAGAAAGGATCCTAAAGTAAAAGAATGGAGAAGAAATTTCCAGGATCATACAGAAATAGAAATCTATATCCACAAGTAAAGAGATATGAAGACTGCTGTGTTGAAAGTACATACACTTTTAGAAAAGAGGTCTTTGTTCTCCAACTTGGAACAGCGGAATTTTATCTCAACAGCACTCCTAGAAGCAAAAGTTTCTTCAGCATGGACTGTGAGTGTTCCTAAGTTTCTCAAACCTCCATGTCCATTTCTGTTATGGACATTTAAGGTTAAACTCCGACTTTGTTTAGTCACAATCTGCCATTAGAAAAGCGAACAAGTACACCCACAAAAACACAATATATGTTAGCATTTAGGCAATGATTACTCAAATCTATGAAATCTGAGCCACTCAATTCAATACAATTCCATTGGCAAACATCTTTGTAAATAATTAAATAAAGGAAAATACTACATGCTACAGCCTTATCTTTCTTTAGCTGCATCAATGGTGAGCAGTGTAGTAGCTATACAACAATAATCATTACATCATTGAAATTTAAACTGGAAAAGAAACATGTACTCAAAAATATGAATTAAGCAACTCTATAGTCTATACACATATTGCACCAGCTCAATGGAAATAACCTATGTTTTTAGTTGAGATCTGCTGATTACAAGGTGACTTACCTCTGAAAGAACACAATTGCCTTCCCCAAGAAATTCTTGATCCTTCAAATTCAGTGTCTGCAAGGCAACACAATCAGAAGGAACCTTCAATAAGATTTGTATTTGGTTTGATTCTGAATAAAATGCTAAAATTGAAAGAAGAAAACATGTTATACCTTCACAGGTGCATTGTGATATTTTGTATCAACATCGTAAACATGAAATCTTGGGGGAGAACGCGAGAAAAGTAAAAAGGAAAACATGAGTCAAGCACAGCCAAATCAAAACCAATCTTACCAGATACAATACAAGATATATCTTCAGAAAGACTTAGGTGCTAAATAAAATCTGAGAAACTTACATAAGTGGCTGCACAATCTCTAACTGATATGCAACTCCAACTTTCTCTATCCATGCAGGACTCAAACTATTTAGTATTACTTCAGTCCTCCCTAATTCCTCTAGCTTACCATCTGATTTCTTTGCATAGACAACAACCATGGGGTCACCATGTTAAGATAAGTCTCATAAATGTACAGTACCATGTCATACAAGTACATAGACATACAACCATAGATTGTAGAAAGTAAGTTTTTAACCTCGATTATAAGTGTTCAAAATAATGTGACAACCCTTCCATGTGTTAGGTTAGTGATGATAGCACTCATTATTCATTTATTATAGAACAGAGAACTAAACAGGTAGTGCTCATATGACATGGATATATAAACATACCTTTGAAGTGATGTCACGATCAGGCAAGTTAGATGCTGACAACGATAACTGTAGCACAAATTGAAATAAATGAATACATTCCAAAAAATGAAATAAAAGATAAGTGATTTCCACCGCCATCTTTCCGGCAGTCCTTTTCCCAACACCGGCGGACCTTCTAGATCGCCGTCATCGGATACCAATGGGACCGGCGGTGCCTGGAGTTAGGGAGGCGCGGCCGGGCCACCAGAAATATGGCGGGGGAGGAATAAAGGTAATAATCTTTTGCGATAAATAAGAAATTGACACACTAACAATAAAAAAAATAGAAGATTGAATCAAGCTTTGTATGATTGAAGGTGACATTGCATAGCATATATACCTCCAATTGAGTGAACAGAAGGAAACTGCCATGAGACCTGTGGAAGAACTCAACGGCGTCGTTATGAGCGCCGTCGTTGTTAGTGTAATTTGGCGCTGGTGTGGGCCTCTGCTGGGCACCTCCTATGAACTGTTTGTCTCTGCTGTAAAAGTAATTTGGCGCTGGTGTGGGCCTCTGCTGGGCACCTCCTATGAACTGCTTGCCTCTGCTGTAAAAGTGAAAATCCATCTCTCTCTCTCTGTGGTGAACACCCAGACAAGAAGAAAACAAAGGAAAATACCAGCCTTCGATCCGATTAAAACACAAATGGGGGAGATAAACGGGGCCGCGCCCGAATACATATATGTATATATATTCTAATTATTTTAATATAGGCACATCAACATGCTTCCTGGGGTTCGAACCCAAGGCCTCAAGGAAAAGCCACCAACGCCTTAGCCATCAGACTAATTGGAACTAGTGATCATAACATTCCAATCTCTTTATTTATACACATATTAGATAATAAAATTAATACCCTAAACCCTATATCCCCTAAACCATAAACCATAAACCCTATACCCTATACCCTAAACCCTAAAGGCTTAAACCCTATATCCCCTAAACGACCATAAACCCTAAACCCTAAACCATAAACCCTAAACCCTAAACCAACCATAAATCCCAAACCCTAAAGGCCTAAACCATATACCCCTAAATTATAAACTATCCCTAAACCCTAAATTATATTAATTACTCTATACACTATACATTAAATTTATAGTAGTATATATGGTATAGGGTATATAGTATATGGCATATGGTTTAGGCCTTTAGGGTATAGGGTACACGATTTAGAGGGTTTAGAGTATTTTTAATTAGTTTTTGGAAAACACTATTAGCACTCCAAAAAATGTCATCATATACTTAAACATGTACAAATTTTCTCTTATATTTTTTGAAAATTGGAGTGCATGATGATTTTTTTAGAGTGCCAATAACATCACCCTTAGTTTTTATATGAAATTTATTATATAAATTATAAAGATATATATCCAATTATCTATTAAATTAGTATCAAACCTATTTGTATTAAAGTTATAACCTATTTGTATCAAACCTATTTGATTAGTTTAAATTAGTTTATACTATATGTTTATAAAGTTACAATTTACAAATATATTTATAGTATAAGTATATGTTTAATTAGTTCGTATATGTTTATATATATATATATTAAAAAAGTATGTAATTATAGTATCTATGTTTAATTAGTTTATATCTTATTATTTATTAGTTAAAAGAAACAAACCCTAAAAGGCTAAAACACAATTTTTCCAGTTTTCTTCATGATTCATAGATCATGCTGCCTGTCTCTCTCTCTCTCTCTCTTCAGTCTTCCCCTTCTTCTCCCTCTCTACGATTTCTCTCCCTCTCCTCACTCTTTCTCTCACTTCTCCCTCTCTCTGCAATCTCCTTCTCTGCTCGCTATCGCGTTCGACGTTCGCCGCTCGCCATCCTCTCATCAGGACGTCCATAGCCCATCATCTTGAGGGCTCTCTGTTTCGATCTCTCTATCTCTCTCTCTCTCTCTCTCTGCGTTTCATTTGCTTGGAGTTTTAGTTTCTTATTTGTGTGTTTTGGTTGCAATACAATGAAATCCTTGGAAAAGGAGCTTCAAAGACATTGTATGAATTCAAGCTCTTATATTTCTTCAATTTTTCAAGCAAACCCAGTTTAGATTTCTCAAAGTTTTGAACTAGTTCTGTCTTGGGTCTTCCTGGGAATATTTGCAAATGGGTATTTGATAGATTGGTCATTTGTTGAGTGTTTCTGTGTGTTCAATTGGCGCAGCTACAGAGTATTTGATGAGTATGAAGTTGATTGGTTCATCCAAATTGGGGTTTGTTGCAAGGCAAGGTTGGGGATTCGGGGCGGGTTCAGGGAGCCACTCCCCGGCGGGGTCGGGGGCGGGGAATCCCCGTTTAAGTATCCGGGGAAATGGGGCGGATTCGAGGAAGAAAAAAATTTCGGGGGCGGGGGATGGGGGTGGCACCCCCGACCCTGACCCGCCCCGTTGCCATCCCTAATCCGGACATTGATTCTCTGCCTTTTGGTGTCTGCGTGTGCCTTTGGAGAGATCCACACCCTTCATTTCATCTAATGATGTAAAACACTCCACGTCAGCATTTTCATTTTTTATTTTAAAGCCAAAACCCACCTATTATCATACTTTGCCCATATGCCGCCTTTTCCTTCACTTCATTAGAAGACATTAATATTGTATTTTTGGACAAGCATCGCACACCGCACACCCAATGTTGATGGTGCATCGTTTGGCAGATTGGATGATGATGTTTCCCATGTTGGTAGGCTAAGGAAGTCTTACCAGATGACATAATACTAGTGTTGATGGTGCATCGTTTGGCAGATTGGATGATGATGTTTCCTATGTTGGTAGGCTAAGGAAGTCTTACTAGATGACATAATATAAGATCTTCAGTCGGAAATCTAAAACGCTAACTTCCACACAATGCTTTCACTTCAAAATGGCATCTAAAATTCTGATCGAACACAAATTCCCAAATTTCTTAATCAAAATGAACATGACCCATCTTAAATTTTTGCTCAAGATTTATAAAAGCATTAATCAGTTTTTGTTGGAGCAAAAAATCACCGCGACACGTGGCGATATCTTATTTGCTACAATAAATTAAAGACCAAGTCAAAGGTGATATGTCAATTTTATTTATGTGATTTATTAATAAATAAGTGATGGTGATATATTGTGATAAAGACTCCTACTTCATCTTTATTACTATTTAATTTTTATTTAATCTCTTAAGCATTATCAAAGAGAATTAACGGGATAAGAAGGAATGAAACAAGGGAAGAATTCTTTCTCACGTGATCAACAAGCCCAGCCCCAGCCGAAAGAGAAGGGGCTTATCCAATTTTGGTGACAATTGATTGTCATTAATTCATTCAACATTAACTCCTGGAAATTAAGGAGATAGTGAATAAGGGAAACAAGAAGATCTTCACGTGTTCAACCAAGTCAAGAGTCGAAAGTAATAGTTGAAGGAATCCCATGATTTTCTCCAACCAAACCCATGATCATTGAAGGCTAGTAATGTGGAGAAATCATGGGAAAAGTTATAAAATTTTTCTATAAAACCCCAAAGAGATGATTGATGAACGTACGTAAAAATTTTATTAGAGAAATACAGAAAAATTCTTTTGTGCTAACTTAAGCATCGGAAAGTTTTTTGCAGGTACAACCCCCCTCGAGAAAGAGAAGATTTTGGCAAGCTAAGTGAAGAATCAATCTGGCAATTTCGCTCCACTTCAACGTTCAAGCTTCAATTCATTTATTGTTGACTAAATTCTTTTTTGAAGAATTTTTGGGTTCAACAGTTGGCGCCGTCTGTGAGAAAGACATTTCCAAAATCAAGCAAAGTTGCGAGAACACTGATTGGAGTTGATTATCTCAAGGACATCGACTTGAGCTCAATCCAAGATCCATCACTTGTCGCCTTAATCGAAAGAATGGCCGAGGAAACCAGAATGGCTCGAGAAATCGCAAGACAAGCAACAACAAAAGCGTTCGAGCAGCGTGAGAAGCCTCCCCCTAGAGTTGACAAACGCAAAGCATCATCCTCAGGCGTTGACCTCGAGAAGGACAGGCAAGATGACCTCGAAGAAATCGAGGACCCAAGTGGATCCAACCCATCGAAGAAGAAAAAAGACACCGATTATCGCAACGCGCTCGAAAAAATCATGAAAGACCATAAAGCAACTAGAACTCCAGCCGAGTTGGCTCTCAAGGTGGCGAGAGGCATTTGCAAGTCCCCCTTCACGGACAACATTCTGGAGGCCCCGAGGCCCTGGCGTTTTCAGCAACCTAAGTTCAAGCTATTTGAAGGAACGACTGACCCCCTCGAGCACATCTACCATTATCAATAACATCTCATCCTGGAAGTAGACAATGAAGCCCTGATGTGCAAAGTTTTTCCTTCGAGCCTCGCAGGACCTGCCTTGACTTGGTTCCGCCAACTCAAGCCAAAATCCATTAAGGGGTTTGCTGAATTATGCGAAGTATTCATCGCACAGTACATCTGCAATCAAAAATGGAAGAACAACATCTCTGTACTCTTCAACACCAAGCAACATAAATGTGAGAGCTTGAGCCTCATCTAGCTAGATTTGTGGTCCAGATGTCCATCCTCGACAGTTGTGATAAGCACGCCGCGGCGATAGCTTTCCGCGAGGGCCTCATCGAGGGAAGTAAGCTACACGAATCTCTAGTCATGAGGCCCGCGAAGAACATACAAGAAGTGATTACTCGAGCTGATGGATGCATCCGCCTTAAGGAGTCGACCTCGAATCGTCAACCAGTCGCCACACCAAATTCTAACACTGTCGAGGAAAAATGCCTCGAGGTCCTGGACATTGATTAAACGAGGGCAAACATCTCCCGAAGCCGTGGAACGCAATCCATCTGGACAAGTATTACTTTTAGAGATTGTCCATCATTTATTTAATTTTATTTTATGCAAAATAATTGCTATATCAAGCATGTTCGATCTCTCTTTCCAAGAAGTTGGCCATCTTTTATTTTTTATGCAAATAAATTGTTGTATCAAGCGTGCTATATCTTTCTCAATTTCCATTCCCCCGTTGTAATTGCATGATTTCAATAAAAGAACATCAAAAGTGCTCATTCAAAGAAATACTTCATTAAAAGACCTCAAACGGGGCAGCAACCTGGATACACGCTCCAGCCTAGACGAGCTCGAACCAGGCCAAAGCTCTGCGAGCTCTAACCAGACAGAACTCACGTCGGAGGGAAGCTGCCAGCTCGACCTGCGAACTCCGACAAAGCTGCGAGCTCACACATGACTGACTTTGAACTCCGGGCTCGGCAAGCAGCGACCTCGACTAGCGAACTCGCGCAACTGCGGTGAACTCTGACATGTGAGCTCAGACTAGCGACGACTCGCAAGCTCCAACCTACACACGGGCTTCGACCTGCAACAACCGTGAAAGCCGAGCTCAACCAAGAAGACACATAATAAAAGTACATTCACAGTGATGTTTTCGGCTTGAAGGAACGAATTGGCTCTTCCTTTTGTACTATTGTGGCAATGGTCCTTATTTAGACCTGAATTCGATAGAAGCTTAGAAATGGAACTGAATTCGATAGAAGCTCAGAGACATTCGATCTCAACACATACTCGAACCTCGATCCCAATACTCCACAACCTCCAAAAGGGTAACACAATTCTCCTCCAAAGGATGCGAATTATCACCCAAATGAGTGCTAGAAGTACTCAAAGTCTATATATCATTAGAACGTGGGGAGTATTGTTGTTATCGTACCTCAAGTGCAAGGTTGTCAAGTTTTAGTATGGAAATGGAAGTAAGGGGTTGTCGTACCCAAGAGATTGGATTGGGAATTCAACCACAAAATAGATTGAGTTTAGGGTTATAAAACTAACAAACAACCTACTATGTACTATGCAAAGCCAAGACTAAACATAATGGTATGTGCAAATGTGTAGTGTTGAGTTGTTGTTTGGTTGATTGATGATAAGTAACACTAGAATTTGAAACTAACAAATGGAAATGCAAGCAAATTCAAGTACAAATTAAATTCAATGATGATGAAGGATTTGGGGTTATTAGGGGTTCACACTAACCCTCCCATGTAACAAACAATGTGTTGTAAAATTTTATTTACTCGCAAATATACGAATCTAGTAGTATATTAACGAGGTCGAACCTCCAGGAGTGATGAAAAACGATACACTAAGCTTAAACTTAAGTTAATTTAAAGCTAACCTAGTTTGGAATTTTTGTTGATTTGTGAGGCAATTTAAAATAAAATGCAACTAAATTAAAAAGCAAATAAAGTAAATGAAAAGAGAATAAGGTAAATAAAGGTGCAAAAATTGAAATATTAAATATAGAAAAGAAAATAACAACTTTTTGGTTTTAGAAACTAAACAATGGTATAAGAACCAAGGGTTAGGGTTCCACACCACTTATGAACATATTAAATGAGATTTTTATTAATTTTCCCAAAAAGGAGGGCACCCAAGAGTCACTTGATGCCCTCTTACAAAGATAAATATGAATTAAGCACAAGAATTGAAGATTTATATGGTAGATCTTGATTTTGCTTAGAAAGTACAAATTTTAAGCAACTCAAGTGAACCAAAACTAAGGAACAACTAGAGTTCAAAAAGTTTGTGTTTAGAACAATTAACCATAAAGCTAAAATGTAGAAAGAGGATCTAACTATCCAAAATATATGACATTATGGGTGAAAGGGAATCTCTTTCTCATTTTAATATCAAAATCTAGAGCTTGTAAGATCTTAAACAAGGGGAAAATTTACATAAAGACCTCATTTAATAATGTTCATGGTGGTGCTTCCCCCTTACCTTGGTAAGGGGGTTTAGTGACCACCCATGATCTTATATCTTAAATAAAAATAAAAAAAAAGAAGTAAATGAGCATGGAATTTAAAGAGCAATAAAATAAAGAACACTACTAACAATAAAGTAAAGGACTACATAAAATAAATGGCATAAAGTAAATAGAGAATTAGAATTAGAGAAGATAGAAGAGAGACATAATATTAAAGAAAGAAGTAAATAAGCATGGAATTTAAAGAGCAATAATATAAATAACACTACTAACAATAAAGTAAAGGACTACATAAAATAAATGGCATAAAGTAAATAGATGATTAGGAGAAGAGAGAAGAGAGACATAATATTAAACTTTCATTAATTAAAATTGTAAGAGAGTTACATTCCTATTCTCTCTCAAATATCATAGCCAAATGGCTTGAGAGAGAAATCCTAGGAGAATACTATAAAAGGCAGCAAATTAAATTCTAGACTAAAAGATATGAAGAGGGGACTCAATGTTCCTATTTATAGACAAATATTAGGGCTAGAAAATATGAGAGGGGGAGAGCTAGTGACAGCTAATGAGGATCAGCACACGCACAAGAGGCGTTGGAATAATCTGGAATCAGCTGGAGAAGTCTGGACACGTGGCGACGCATGAGTGGAGGAGGGCAAGATTAATGAAGACCGGTGGCTGGCTTGGCTACCTGGGTTGCGGCTGCACAGGAAAACGTGAGATAGAGAGAGAGAGAGAGAGAGACCGGCTTGCTGTGCGGCTCGGATGGCTCGCTCGGCTCACGTGAAGCAGTGTTGATTTGCGGAAGAAAAAATGAGAAAGGCTGCCCACGTGTCATTCTGTGAGAGGAGAGAAGGGTGATTAATGAAGTGGAAAAGAGAGGCAGAAGGAATTTGTGAGGCTGCAGCTGTGTGGTTGCCATGTGTCGCCGTCCAGTTGGCTGAAGCCAATATTAATCAATTTGAAGAAAGAGGTGGAAGGGTGCTGGCGTTGTGACTGTTCGGCTTCCACTGGACTAGGCCTCTGCGCAAGTGGGCTTCTCCTTCTTCATTTCTTGTTTGGGCCGGCTGCTTCCTTTGGGCTTTTGTGTTCCTTTTCTTTAATTTAGCCTACAAAATCAAAAACAAAATAAAATTTAATAGACAATTAAATAAAACCTAATAAATCCTAGGTAATAAGACAAAAACTATAAAACCTATTAATTAATTAAATAAGATTTTAAAACACTAAAAATGTTCAAAGACATAGACAAAAATGTATGGTTTTAAGGATAAAATATGTATATAAATTAAGCTCAACAAATACCCCCAAACCTATATTTTGCTAGTCCTCGAGCAAAACTAAGATAAAAAGAAATTGATTACTTCAAATTTTCTCAGAGAAATTCTATCATTCAAATACATAAACTTTGGAAACAAAATTTAACTACCCTAACACTTAAACATGCACTCAAGAATATGAACAAGAGATTAAATATTATTCAAAGTGGTAAAATCATCTTTAAAGATTCTAAACTCAAAATATAAGTGCACAAAGCCAACAAAGAATGCAATTTTTTTTTTTTTTTAATCTCTAAGTGAGATAAAATTAAATCACCTTTGGAAAATATGCTTTGACTCCAATTCTCACAAGATAAATCACTCTTAAATGAAGCACATGGAGATGGTTTAATTATTTTCTCTCAAGTTATATGTGAGTATGAGTAAATGTAAACAATGTTCAAAGATAACTCACATATAAGAATCATGAAGAACGGATTTATAGAGAAAATATAAGATCTCATGAAAGGAAATCAAATACATGAAAGGAAATCAAATACATGAAAATGTTGAATCAAGCACTTTAATTCCTACTCATTCTTTCTCCACATTCTAACCAAACTCTTCCTAAGATCAAATAGGACTTTTATTGGCTTGTAATGTAAGGCTAAGGTGGAAAATGTAAGACATTTCTGAGAAAGTTTATTTTGAAAATAAAATGATACTAAGGCATTTCTTTTTCTCTCATTTCCCTTTTTTCCTTTTTTTTTTTTTTTTGGAACATTTCTTTTTATTGAAGAAAATAATAACATAAAGAGAGATACTAATAACATAATGCCCTTTTTTTTTTTTTTTTTAATAACTTTTTCTAACAATTCTCAGAAAAGAGGGTGATAGTGTTTAACAAACGAAAAGAATAAAATTAAGGCTCAAAAGGGATACTAGTGGTAAAGTTTTATTTAATGACAAAGGATGACAAGAAAGGCTCAAACTAAAACAAAAATGGCCTAAAATCATTTCCTAAGTCGAGTATGGTTATGATGCTTCAATTGAACTAAAGGAGCTTAAAGTGCAATGATTCAAAATTCAATGTCATTTTCAAGTAATTGACCAAACAAGAAAGAATAATGAGATCATCAACGACAAATTGTGGACCCAAAAAGAATTTAGAGATAAATGTATAACACTCACAAAAATAGAATGACTCTAAGCTCACTAGGGTCAAGTCTCCACTATTTTTCCTTAGGTAATTCAATTCAAATTTCACTCTTCAATTTCAAAATGCAATTATTGGCTTAAGTGCAAAAATATTCCAAGTTTAAGAATTAAAAAAAATGATTATATCATGAAAATAATAGGAAATCTAATGAGAGATATTCTTATTTTGCATGCAAAAATATTAAAGTAGAAAATCATGTATTTCCTAAAACTAAGCATTGAATGCAAGAAAATCAATCTCATCATGGTGAAGCAATCAACACAAAAACAAACTAATAAATTTTTTTTTTTAACTAGAAAAATGTAATGACCCGACCCAAATTTCAATGGAAATTAAAAATTTTTATTTTTTATTTAAAAAAAAAAAAAAAGAAGAAGCCCATTGGAGTTACAGAACAATTTTCGGACCTTAGAACCATGATTAGTAAATTATTTAAGAACATTAACGTTATGCCCTTAAGAGAAAAGTTGGGTTTCTAATGGGAATTAATTGAGAGGTATCTTTTAAAATTTTTGAAATTTACATGGTTAAATAGAGTTTAAACGTACAAACACGTAGGCGAAAACGGATCCTAAATCAGAGTTCCGTGGAAAGAAGTATGGAGATTTTTCTAGAAGGGGCATTTTTGTAATTTGAAAACAAACATTAAAAAGCCAGCCCACACTCTCTCTCTCTCCAACCTCTCTCTCCCGCACTCCCTCTCTCTCTCTTCTTCCCCGTACCTCCCCCTGCGCACACACCAGCCACCCTCAAGAACTCATGCCGCCGGCCAACCCAGATTGCCGGCGAGCTCCTCTCGTCAGCGCCGACCCCTGCAGACCCCTCCCCTCGCCGGCCAGTCAGTGCAGCGACACGAAATCGCGCCTAGAAGCCAACCAATGCCGACTGTTCTCGCCATATTCCAGCCATTTCCAACCTCCTTTCACCTCAATTTATGACGAGACGATCGTAGCTCAAGACGACCCGACTAGGGATCAAAGCTAGAATTCTTGCTGTGAGTGGACTTTATTTTACGAACATTTTATGAAATTCATGTTTTGATTTATATTGGATATTTGAAATTGTCTGAGAAATAGAGATTGAATTGGACTATTATCTTGAAAGTGTTTTTATTAAATTATGATTTTATAATCTATTTTGAATATCATGAGTTTTGGTTTAGAAATAGTGATTGAGAGTTAGACTTTTTCTTTATGATCATATGTGGTGAATTTCAATGGTTTAAGTATCTTTTGACATGGGTTTGATTTGAGTTACGAGTTTTATAAATTTAAATGGGCAATGGTGTTTATATATACACATTTTTACTTATGTCAAATATGTTGCAAATGGAATATCATGGAAAGGTCCAGTTCAATATGATTTTACGGATTGGTTTCAATTAACGGAAATTATATAGATTTATAAGAGATGTTTGAAACGAGGTGATATTTGAACGATCAGAAAACCTTGTTTGGGCACAAATGATTTTAATATTAAAATGAACAGTTTCAAACCGCTATATTAGTACCCCCTTCAGCAGGTGTATATTTGCTCTGCACTCGCCTAGAGATGACTCGGCAGTGTATGACCAGCACTCGCTCTGCACTTGCCTAGTTGGCGGTGTATGACCAGCATGACACTCGCTCTGCACTTGCCTAGTTGGCGGTGTACGACCAGCACTCGCTCTGCACTTGCCTAGTCAGCGGTGTATGACCAGCATCACAGCAGGTATGGATTTGCTCTGCACTTGCCTAGAGATGACTCGGCAGTGTATGACCAGCAGTTTCCCGGGTACTAGTGTGGCGTGAGTTTTCAGTTGTGGAGTATTAATTGTTTTTCAGAGTTTGATTTACGGTTCGAGGTGATTTAAAATGGATTTGAAAGAAGAAATTTTGAAATGGTTTTAAAACTGGGGGATTTAAAAAAAAAAACTAAGTCTGATTTTTAGTAGAGAGGGTTTTAAGTATAGAAATAAAATTACAAAGGGTTTTATACTACTAAATTTGTTTATGTCCACTCACTGAGTTTCCTCTCACGTTTTGTTATATTGTTTTAAACTTCCCCCAGGCAAGGAGTGTAACAACCCGACCCAAATTTCATTATGAATTTAAAATTTTATTGGTTGTGGACCTAAGAAGCAAGAAGAAAAGTTAAGTTGTAGGACCCAAGAAATTTTTTTTTTAGTAAATTAATTGGGAGACAATAATAAGTTTTGGAGTTATAGAGACCTAATTGTAATTAAAATGATTTTTGGTGAATTAATTAAGGTGTGGACGGTTATGCCCTTAACAAAAAAAAAAGTTTGGGTTTTCAAAGGGGTTTAAATTGAAAAGTAATTTTAAAAATTTCAATCTTGGTATGGTTGGAAAGTGCTCGTACTCATGAACGTGTAGGCGAAAACGGATCGCGATTCGAGGTTAAGTAGACAAAATTATGGGCATTTGAAGTTGGAGGGCATTATGGTAATTTCGTGGATCAGCCATTTTAAAAACCAGCTGACCCTTTCTTCTCTCCCGCATAGCAGCAGCCCCTCCCCATTTTCCAGAAAATTCTTCCCGTTTTGACCACCACCCTCTCAACTTTGACTGGCCATAACTTCTTCGTCCGATGTCCGATTGATGCAATCTTGGTGGCTATGGCTTCGTATCGACTTCCTCTTTCTTTTGGTATATCACACGCACCCTATCTCACACTGTACTGAGCGAATCGAAGCTCGAAAGGTGACGCCCCTAATGACGGTTTTTCGCCGATATCCGACGACTCCGGCCACCATTCATGGAGTTCTTGGCATGGATCTTCTTCTCTCTTCATGGGCTTTCAGTTCCAGGTCACCATTCATGTTTTAATTCAGTATTTTGATAGTTGCCATTAAAGCCACCATAGGTGCCGCGAATCCGAGGTGTGTTCAGGCCATTTTCAGCCTCCTTTTGAGGTCGACCCAGGTATAAAAGTTGTTCCTCTCGTCGTTATCTACATGTTTGTATATTTGTTTCACTCATATGAGAAGTTTGGGAAACGACCACTATTCACCGCCGTCAGCCACTACGGGACCACCGCGCGTGGCGGCGACTGGAGTGGTTTCGAGCAGGTTTCGACCCTCTCCCACCTCCTAGGACTATTTTTAGATTTCTAATGACCTATTGGTTGATTTTAGGGTGGATTGAAAGCTGATGGAGAACTCGGATTGGAAATCGAACCTCGAACGGACGTCTTAGTGATATGAAACTGACTCCCGAATAAGCACCGGCTAAGGTATAAACTGTAACTCTCTTTTACGTAATTGATTTGGAAATTTGGATTAAGAGTGAGAAGTGAGTTGGATAATTAAGGTTAATTGGAGTTTGAATTATAGTTATTGTTTGGTTTTTGGATTAATTAGGTGACCGAGTCGCGAAGGTTATGGAACGCAAGAAAGGTATAATTCGTATCCGTCTAATTGGGGATATTTCTATTTTGTGAGTGGATCGACTGTAATTGAGTTAGACTGATGGATGGTTGTTACTTGTGAATGAAGGAGGTTTGAAAAGCTCGAATATATGATCGGTTGGTTACCAAACGTGGAATCAAATTGAAAGAGAGATTTAGGTAAGTTCTCGATAAGGGTTTGACTCCTTGGTTTAATTTATACCAGTAGCGTTAATTCTAAAGTGGGATTAATGTTCGGCATATTAAAGTAAGCGTATTTTTGTATTAGGTCGATGGAGCTTCGTCTTTTGGCTATTTCTAGTGACGAACAATAAGGGATCGTGAAATGGGAACGTATTTCCGGAAAGGATTAGACATTAATCGGTTAAACTGTGAGTGGACTTTTGTTTTCCGAATTGTTTGCACATCTTATAAATTAATTCTACTATGCATAATATCTTGAATTGATTTGGGATTTGATCAATGATGATGGTTTTCGAATTTCAAATGTGTTCATAAATAAGTTTTTAAACTATATATTTACATGTTAGTTTTAATGAGTTGTTGGGCTTTGGGAAAGGAAATTTGGTTTCTCATTTTATTTACAAGGTTCATTTAATATTTCGGTTTAGTCGAAAAGTATTATTTTGATTTATGTATATTGAATTTGATTCGGATTTCGTATGTTGGCTTATGGATTTTAAGTTTCTTTTGGGGAAGTACCTTGATATTTATTTTTTATGGAAAAAGGATCTATTATTTGGATTATGGACAAATGGTTTTCAAACCACCCTTGCAGTACCCTCCAGGTTATCGGATTGGATAGGTCTTTGGGACCCATCACGGCACACATATAGGCTTTGGGCCGTGTGTCGGGATGCTTCGCCCTTTGGGGGCCGCTCTGCGTGCACGTACGACCAGGATTGCCTGCACGTGTTGGATTTTACTCCACACGTGTGTATGGCCAGGATATTGCCTGCACGTGTTGGATTTTACTCCACGCGTGTGTATGGCCAGGATATTGCCTGCCTGTAATTCCGCACAGGTGTATGGCCAGGTTATTTCAGAGTATAAGCATGGTGGGATTTTATTATTATTTACAGGAGTTATTAATATGAGTTTGATTGAGAATTTCCTTTTGAGTTTTATCAAGATTTCTGGACAATGTTTTTATGACTTTTATTTTAAAAGGTTGTTATTGAAAAGTTATATTTTGATTTATTTAAATTTTTGGAGTTTAAATGGTTTTATGACTTTCTTAAAGATCGTAAGTTGGTTTCAAAACTGGGGGATTTCAAAGAGTGACGTGAGGTCTTAGTGGAGATTTGATTTTAAAGGAATTTAAAAGGATGAATAACTTAATGTTTTGTTTCTTTATTTTGGTCCACTCACTGAGAGTTATCTCACGTTTTCTTTATTTTGTTTATAACATTTTCCCCCCAGGTGTTATAGATCGTTGAGGTTGGGCTGTACCACATCGAGGCAGGACTTTCAACTCTTCAGCGTCATTTCCCTTAAGTTGTAGAATTAACTTTTATTTTGTAATTGGAGTTTAGTTATGCTCTGATTATCATGTGCTTTGGTGAATAAGAACTATTTGGTTTTGGCTTTGTGAGTGAGTTTGAGACTCGTTTTGCTTGTGGTAGAGGTGGCTGAAGAAATCTAGAAGTGTTTTTACAGGTTTTGAAATTTTGGGTTAGTCCATTTTCAGGGGAGGTTCTGCCGAATTTTCGGTAGGATTTTCCTTGAATTTGGACCTCGCAGGATCCCTCCGGGTTTCAGGGTGGAATCCAGGGGCGGTCCTGTCAAGGAGCGGTCGCGCCAATCACATCGAGGCATCTACATTCACCTCCTTACTCGGACCTTGTAGGCGCCACTTTAATTTTTGTAAAAATTTCTTGTAATAGAATAGTGGCTCTGATAACCACACTTAAATTTTAAGATGGTTTTCTTGAAACTGTTGGGTCTGAGACCCTTTTTGGTTGTGGTAGAGGTGGTTGCGATTTAGAAGTGCTTTTTAACAGGTTTTGGAATTTCTGGGTTAGTCCATTTTCAGGGGAGGTTTTGCCGAATTTTCGGTAGAATTTTCCTTGATTTTGGATTCCCGCAGGATCTCTCCGGGTTTCAGGGTGCAATTCGGGGGCGGTCCTGTCAACTTGGTATCAGAGCATTAGGTTTTGAATTCCTGTAGACTCCGCACTTAGTGTACATCCCTTAGTGTTCAGAAATGTTATTCTCTTAAAGTATGGATATGTCTACTCGACGTGGCCGATCTCAAGGAAGTTGTGGTAAGTGTTTAGGGGTATAGGTTGTCTAATTAACGTAAGTGATACAATTTCGTTATGTCTGGACGTCAGTTTTGACTAGTACACGTATGGATTTTTGGAAAATCTTGTAAAGGTGGAATTAGGATCGTAGAAAAGTATTTGGACGTGAGCTTCAATTTGTTTTAACTAATTTCATCGAGAGTGTATTATTAAACGTTCCACTACTGCGATACGAACCCAATCAGAAGAAACTAAATTGGAATCTTATGAAAAGTAACATTGTTGGATACTTTTAAATGGAGATTAAATATCAAAGAGGTGGTATAATAGGGTTCAGTGGAAACTTAAATGAAATATAAATTCTCTTTATATTGTGTGTGGTGATGATAGAGTGGATAATTGTATCCATGATAAAATAGATTTGTTAAAGGAAAGCTCTGTGATTTTGTGATTAGAGTGTGTTTGGATAGATGTTAAGTGTTGATATGGAGTAATACTTGTAAATTAGAGTTGATATTTGAAGGGTTAGAATAAGGATAGCAAAGGATATGTGTTTATGGATTGGATTAAGGATACCATAAGAAGGATTAAGAGTTTTATGGTTTGATTTTATTTTGAAAGTTCATGGATGAAAACTAAGGAAATTGAGTAGGGTGATACGACCTTAAATAAGGAATATCAAGAGAATTAGGAAGTAGTAAGCATATGTAAAGTGACGACCCTAGAGTAATAAATTTAAGTAAGTATTGATAATAGAAGAATAAAGAGTATCTTATGTCGATATCATACGGAGCAATGTTTAAATTAAAAGTGAATTGAGCTTTGTAACTTTAGCCTTTCCAAAGTTGGGTTGAAGATGACTTACAGATAGTATTGAGGAATTAGACAATTTTGGAGACTTAAGTATCATGTGATGGAAGTCTGGGTAATTGGAGTCGAAATGGATTTGAATACATCGCACATTTCTAAGGAAATGATAGGAGCTTAAGGGTGATTATTGCCATGGATAAGTAAGGAATAGTGTGGAAGATGTGGCCATTAACGATTCTTGAGGTTGTGAGCAGGTTTTATTTTGAATATTATAGGCTACGGTTAGAGCTCAGAGAATTAATCAGAGTAGCGCAGCGGAAGCGCTATGAGACTTAGAGTAGTCACGTTGACACGTGGGCAGCAGAGGGGTTAGCAAGATCGATAGGACTTGAGACAGCTTAGAGCAAGAATTTAGGTTTCCTTTGGATATAGACATAGTGACAACTCACTTCGAATTTGTTGGGATCAAAGAAGTTAGGTACTACATAAGAAGATATTTTTTTTCCTCAGCCAAGTTTCATGGATGGAATGTACCTGGAGGGGCAAGTTGAAGAACCTGATTAGGAGTTACAAGTTTGGGATTCCCATATCTTTCGGACTTGTACTAAATTTCGAGGACGAAATTTTTGTAAGGGGGGGAGGTTGTAATGACCCGACCCAAATTTCAATGGAAATTAAAAATTTTTATTTTTTATTTAAAAAAAAAAAAGAAGAAGCCCATTGGAGTTACAGAACAATTTTCGGACCTCAGAACCATGATTAGTAAATTATTTAAGAACATTAACGTTATGCCCTCAAGAGAAAAGTTGGGTTTCTAATGGGAATTAATTGAGAGGTATCTTTTAAAATTTTTGAAATTTACATGGTTAAATAGAGTTTAAACGTACAAACACGTAGGCGAAAACGGATCCTAAATCAGAGTTCCGTGGAAAGAAGTATGGAGATTTTTCTAGAAGGGGCATTTTTGTAATTTGAAAACAAACATTAAAAAGCCAGCCCACACTCTCTCTCTCTCCAACCTTTTTCTCCCGCACTCCCTCTCTCTCTCTTCTTCCCCGTACCTCCCCATGCGCACACACCAGCCACCCTCAAGAACTCACGCCGCCGGCCAACCCAGATCGCCGGTGAGCTCTTCTCGTCAGCGCCGACCTCTGCAGACCCCTCCCCTCGCCGGCCAGTCAGTACAGCGACGCGAAATCGCGCCTAGAAGCCAACCAACGCCGACTGTTCTCGCCATATTCCAGCCATTTCCAACCTCCTTTCACCTCAATTTCTGACGAGACGATCGTAGCTCAAGACGACCCGACTAGGGATCAAAGCTAGAATTCTTGCTGTGAGTGGACTTTATTTTACGAACATTTTATGAAATTCATGTTTTGATTTATATTGGATATTTGAAATTGTCTGAGAAATAGAGATTGAATTGGACTATTATCTTGAAAGTGTTTTTATTAAATTATGATTTTATTATCTATTTTGAATATCATGAGTTTTGGTTTAGAAATAGTGATTGAGAGTTAGACTTTTTCTTTATGATCATATGTGGTGAATTTCAATGGTTTAAGTATCTTTTGAGATGGGTTTGATTTGAGTTACGAGTTTTATAAATTTAAATGGGCAATAGTGTTTATATATACACATTTTTACTTATGTCAAATATGTTGCAAATGGAATATCATGGAAAGGGCCAGTTCAATATGATTTTACGGATTGGTTTCAATTAACGGAAATTATATAGATTTATAAGAGATGTTTGAAACGAGGTGATATTTGAACGATCAGAAAACCTTGTTTGGGCACAAATGATTTTAATATTAAAATGAACAGTTTCAAACCGCCATATTAGTACCCCCTTCAGCAGGTGTATATTTACTCTGCACTCGCCTAGAGATGACTCGGCAGTGTATGACCAGCACTCGCTCTGCACTTGCCTAGTTGGCAGTGTATGACCAGCATGACATTCGCTCTGCACTTGCCTAGTTGGCGGTGTACGACCAGCATTCGCTCTGCACTTGCCTAGTCAGCGGTGTATGACCAGCATCACAGCAGGTATGGATTTGCTCTGCACTTGCCTAGAGATGACTCGGCAGTGTATGACCAGCAGTTTCCCGGGTACTAGTGTGGCGTGAGTTTTCAGTTGTGGAGTATTAATTGTTTTTCAGAGTTTGATTTACGGTTCGAGGTGATTTAAAATGGATTTGAAAGAAGAAATTTTGAAATAGTTTTAAAACTGGTGGATTTCAAAAAAAAAACTAAGTCTGATTTTTAGTAGAGAGGGTTTTAAGTATAGAAATAAAATTACAAAGGGTTTTATACTACTAAATTTGTTTATGTCCACTCACTGAGTTTCCTCTCACGTTTTGTTATATTGTTTTAAACTTCCCCCAGGCAAGGAGCGGTCGCGCCAATCACATCGAGGCATCTACATTCACCTCCTTACTCGGACCTTGTAGGCGCCACTTTAATTTTTGTAAAAATTTCTTGTAATAGAATAGTGGCTCTGATAACCACACTTAAATTTTAAGATGGTTTTCTTGAAACTGTTGGGTCTGAGACCCTTTTTGGTTGTGGTAGAGGTGGTTGCGATTTAGAAGTGCTTTTTAACAGGTTTTGGAATTTCTGGGTTAGTCCATTTTCAGGGGAGGTTTTGCCGAATTTTCGGTAGAATTTTTCCTTGATTTTGGATTCCCGCAGGATCTCTCCGGGTTTCAGGGTGCAATTCGGGGGCTGTCCTGTGAAAAAATACTAGAAAATTCAAGTAAAGTTTCAAAACTCCACCCCCAAACCTAAATCAAACATTGTCCTCAATAATTGGAAAGGAAAAACATGACAATGACAAGAAATAAGAAAGAAGATGGTGAAAAGAAATTACCTGAAAGAGGATACTGTCATTTCTTTGAAATTACCAACAATAAAACTCAACAAACAATGAATGATAATTCCCAAAGATATGAAGAGAATATACACATAACAAGAAAGAAAAACAAAAGAGAAGAAAAATCCTAAATTAATTAACTAAAACAAAGAACATCAATCATGATAAAGGGGATCACAAAGTAAGACTTCCTCAACCTCATCATTTTGGAACTCAAGAAATGGTTTCAATCTTTGACCATTGACTTTAAAAACATCACCATTTTTAGGATTTTCAATTTCAACTGCCCCATGAGGAAAAATAGTGCGAACAAGGAAAGGACCAGTCCAACGAGACTTCAATTTACCAGGAAAAAGATGCAAACGAGAATTATACAAAAGGACTTTTTGATTAGGTGAAAAAGTTTTCCTCAAAATGTGTTTATCATGGAACACCTTCATACGGTCTTTGTAAGTTTTAGCACAATCATATGCATCATTCCTTAGTTCCTCAAGCTCATTTAAATGGAGCTTCCTATGGGTTCCTGCTTTCTCTAGAGCAAAATTAAATTGTTTTATGGCCCAAAATGCTCTATGTTCCAATTCAACAGGGAGATGACACGCTTTCCCAAAAACTAAGCGATAAGAAGACATTCCAATAGGAGTTTTAAAAGCGGTTCGGTAAGCCCATAATGCATCAATGAGTCGCAAAGACCAATCTTTTCGAGATGGGTTAACTGTTTTCTCCAAGATATGCTTAATCTCCCTATTAGAAATCTCAACTTGACCACTTGTTTGGGGATGGTAAAGGGTGGCAACTCGATGGGTGACGCCATAATTTGTCATTAAATGTTCAAATGGCTTATTACAAAAATGACAAATCCGCACACCATGGCATCTCATTAGTGACTAGGAAATTCACAATATCCGCATACCATGGTGTTTGGGAAACAAGCATAAGTTGCTCATCAGGAAATGTCTCACTGATGGGAATGGACTCCTCACATGACTCAACTATCAATCTAGAAAGATGATCGGCAACCACATTTTTGGACCCCTTTTTGTCACGGATTTCAATGTCAAATTCTTGGAGCAAGAGGATCTAACGGATTAGGCGGGGTTTAGCATCTTTTTTAGACAAAAGGTATTTTAAAGCCGCATGATTAGAATAAACAATAACCTTTGTGCCTAAAAGGTAAGACCTAAACTTGTCTAACGCAAAGACAACCGCCAAAAGTTCTTTTTCAGTGGTGGAATAGTTAAGTTGGGCATCAGTGAGGGTCTTGCTTGCATAGCAAATGACATGGGGCAACCTACCAACTTGTTGTCCCAAAACGGCACTTATGGCGTAATCGGATGCATCACACATAATCTCAAAGGGTTCACTCCACACGGGAGGTCTAATGAAGGGTGCGAAGGTCAACAAAGACTTAAGTTTATCAAAGGCACGAATACAATCATCATCAAAGACAAAGGAGGAATCCTTGGCAAGTAAATTGCACAAGGGACGTGAAATTTTGCTAAAATCTTTGATGAATCTTCGATAAAAACCGGCATGTCCTAAGAAAGATCTAATTTCCTTAACAGTACGTGGAGGTGGAAGATTAGAAATTAGATCAACTTTAGCCTTATCAACCTCAATTCCCTTAGAAGAAATGATATGTCCCAATACAATACCCTTTTTGACCATAAAGTGACATTTTTCCCAATTTAAAACAAGATTTTTCTCCTTGCAACGAATTAAAACCAATGAAAGATGGTGCAAACATTCATCAAAAGAAGACCCAAAGACGGAAAAATCATCCATAAAAACCTCAAGAAACCGCTCGACCATGTCGGAGAAAATAGACATCATGTACCTTTGAAAGGTGGCGGGTGCATTACATAACCCAAAGGGCATGCGACGATAAGCGAAAGTACCAAATGGGCAAGTGAAGGTGGTCTTTTCTTGGTCCTCGGGTGCAATGGGGATTTGGTTATATCCAGAATAACCATCAAGAAAACAATAATAGGCATGACCAGCTAACCTCTCAAGCATTTGGTCAATGAAAGGAAGAGGGAAGTGGTCTTTCCTAGTGACGGCATTCAATTTCCTATAATCTATGCACACATGCCAACCGGTTTGCACTCGTGTGGGAATCAATTCATTATCATCATTTTTCACAACAGTGACGCCAGACTTATTTGGAACAACTTGGACAGGGCTCACCCAATGACTATCAGAAATGGGGTAAATGACACCAACATCTAACAATTTCAAGACCTCACTTCTCACTACTTCCTTCATGGCAGGATTTAAACGTCTTTGGGGCTCACGAGAAGTCTTAGTGTTATCCTCTAAGTGGATCCTATGCATGACAATGGATGGAGAAATGCCTTTAATGTCAGCAATGGACCAACCTATGGCTTCTTTATGTTCCCTCAAAATTTTCACAAGCTTGCATTCTTGCTCATCATTTAAATCGGAGGCTATGATCACGGGCAAGGTATCGGAAGATCCTAAAAACACATACTTGAGGTTATCAGGTAATGGTTTGAGATCTAGCTTGGGTGGCTCAATGGTGGAAGGAAGTGGAGGATTTTTGGACAGAGGAAGAGGTTCTACCCTTGGTTTCCAATTGGTGGTGTTCATGATAGGTGTGGAGTCCAAAAGTGCATTGACTTCTTCTATGGCTTCATTAAAATCAAAGTCACAACCAAAGTGGGCTAAGCATGCTTCTAGTGGGTCCTTAACACTATCCCTATGGAAAGAGTTTACCACTATTTGTTCAATTAAATTAACCTCACAAATGCTATCCTCACCCTCTTGTGGTTGGTGACTTATGTTAAAAATATTAAGATCCATAGTTAAGTTCCCAAATGACAAATTCATGACTCCATTCCTACAATTAATTTGGGCATTTGCGATGGCAAGGAATGGACGTCCTAAAATTACCGGAATTTGATCACAAGCATTGGTCACGAGTTGGGTGTCAAGTACAATGAAATCCACGGGAAAATAAAACTCATTCACTTTGACCAAAACATCTTCCACCATTCCCCTAGGAATTTTTACCGACCTATCCGCTAAAGAAAGAGTCACCAAGGTTGGTTTCATCTCTCCTAAGCCAAGTTGCACATAAACAGAGTATGGTAAAAGGTTCACGCTTGCTCCTAAATCTAGCAAAGCTCTTCCTATATGATGAGTTCCTATCGTGCATGCAATAGTAGGACAACCGGGATCCTTGTATTTAACCGGAATTCGATGCTCGATAATTGAACTAACTTGCTCGGTGAGAAAGGCTTGCTTTGGAACGTTGGTTCTCCTTTTTATGGTGCAAAGGTCTTTCAAAAATTTGGCATAAGAAGGCACTTGTTTGATGGCATCTAAGAAGGGGATATTGATATGGACTTGCTTGAAGACTTCTAGGATGTCATCAAATTGTGCATTTTTCTTTGTCTTAGCCAACCTATGAGGAAATGGGGCTTTGGGGACAAAAGTTGGAGAATTATCAACAATTAAAGACTCTTTTTCCTTTGACTTGACAATGTGATCAACATTAGGCTCTAGACCACCTAATCCATTTGTTTCATTTTTTTCATTTTCATTTTTTTCATCATTTTTTTTTTTCCAAATTGGGCATTTGAACCTTATTATCAATTTGCCTACCCGACCTAAGGGTTGTGATGGACTTGACATGCTCATGAGTATTGGATGAACTAGATGCATCAACATGAAATTGACCCTTTGGATTAGGAATGGGTTGACTTGGAAATTTTCCCTTCTCTCTCTCCCCCACAATGTTAGCTAATTGACCAATTTGATGTTCTAGCTTTGCAATGGCTTGTGTATTTTGGTGGGTGGAAGCTTTAACCTCAACAAAGGCTTGACCGGTCAATTGCATGAACTTTTGGAGTGTGTCCTCTAAAGGTGATGATGAATTTTGTTGTGGGGCAACACTTTGAGGAGTGGGATGAGGAACATGGGGAACATGGGAATATGAGGGATTAGGAGGACGGAATGAATTGTTTGGCATTGAATTTCCTCCTAAATGTGTTTGGGGTTGGCCTTGTCTCCAAGAAAAATTTGGGTGATTCTTCCAATTGGGGTTGTAGGTCTCGGAAAAGGTACCTTGGTTCACAAACGACTTCCTAAAATTGTTAAGGGCATTCGCATGCTCAACATTACTCTCGGAACAAGTATACAAGGAAGGACACGTTTGGACATTATGCATCGGGCTAGCACAATGAGAACAAACCTCATTTTGGACATGGTTAACGGCACTCATGGTTTGACTCAAGGCCAAGGCCTCCACCTTTCTCGTTAGGCTCTCAATCTTAGACCCTAAGTCTACATCGCCTCTCACTTCATACATCCCCCCACGCTTTGGTTCTTTGGCTTGTCTATCATGTGGGTTGGAGAAATCCCATTGTTGAGAATTTTCAGACAATTTTTCAAAGAAATCATAGGCTTGCTCTTCCCCAAGATTTAAAAACGCACCCCCATTCATAGACTCTACCATATTGCGATTTATTTGAGTTAAACCGTTGTAAAAATATTGCACCAAACGCCACGTCTCGAAACCATGGTGAGGACATCTCAAAATTAAGTCTTTGAATCGCTCCCAACTCTCATAAAATTGCTCATCGTCTTTTTGTCTAAACTCTGAAATGTCTCTCCTAAGCGCGTTAGTCCTAGACATTGGAAAAAATTTTGACAAAAATTTTTTAACAAGTTGATCCCATGAAGTGATGGAACCGGGGGGTTGGGAGTTCAACCAAGCTTTTGCTTTGTCCTTAACCGAAAATGGGAATAAACGGAGACGTACGGACTCATCGGAAAAATTTTGGTATCTAGAGGTTGAGCAAATTTCAATGAATTCCTTAACATGTGTGTACGGGTCCTCTCGATCCAATCCGTGGTAGGAGGGCAACAATTGAATGATGTGGGGTTTAATCTCAAAATGAGTTGCGGTAGTGTGAGGCAAGACTATGCAAGAAGGGGTGTCAAGGATGACGGGAGCAAAATACTCTCTCAATGGACGAATTTCAATGTTTTCACCCATTTCAATTATCGGTTCAATTCTTTTTCTTAAATGTCTAAGTGTTCTCTCAATTTCAAGGTCAAAAGGTGCTAGATCGTGATTCAATGAACGGCGACCAAGCATACACTAGACGGCTTTCAAGAAAAGAATTTTCAAAAACTTTTTCAAAAATTTTTTTTTTTAATTTTTTTTTTCTTCTTTTTTTTTTAATTAATTAATTAACTACCTCTTTTTTTTTTAGACGAAAATATGAACAAACTAACAAACAAGCAAACACAACTAAACAAAAATCACAAAACAAGGAGTTAATCAAAACAAGCAATTTAATTATCTTTGATTTAGCCTTGGGAGGTGTCTTTTAGACAATCCTAATCTTGATTAAGCACTAGACAAGCTCCTCCTCTCTTTCAAAGCAAATTAGTGGCGTACCGATATAAGGTTCTCAAAAATACAAGAAGGCCGGTTCCGGAGGGGGTGGAGGAGTCACAGACGGTCTCTCTTAAAAACCAGTCCCCTTTAAGCATCAAGATGATTGCAACCTTAAAGATCCTTTCTAGACATTGTACTTCCAAAAACACTCACCGGAGTATCCATTAATTGGCTCCTTCCAAGAGGGTCCTATGAGCTTCGTGAACCCTTTGGCCAATGTCTACTTGATTTTAATTAAATTGAGTTTGAGATTAACAAATGCAAGAGATGGTTAGCCTAGGTGGGCAAGGACTTGGTGATGAAATCCAATCCTTATCTTGTTGGGGGTGAATGCCCTTACTAGTTGATTATGCAAGAATGCTAATTGAAGATGCAACAATCAACAAAACAAAGATATATGGAAGTTGAAATTGCACAAGTAAGGCAAACACCACTCAAGAAAGCTTTAAAAAGAAAAAGTTTAGAGTATACCAGTAGTGTGGTGACATTGGCCACAACACACTAGGAGAAGGCAATCAAACTTTTGCTAGCAATTCCCCTTTCTTGATGACCACACCTTAGCAAACTTCTCCCCAATGCAAGCACGTACTAAAAAGAAAACACTAGAATAAATACTAAAACTACAACAAAAGGAGAAAGGGAAAAAGAACTAAAATAAAAATAAACAAGAGGTGGAATAGGAAGAGAGAAATGAAATAAGAGGAGATAGAAATTACCTTATCTAATGCTGCAATGGATAAGATGCACAACACAACAATAAATAAGATCTAACCAAATTATATTAAATGACAAAAATATTTGAAATTTTTTTTTTTTTTTTTTTGAATTTTTTTTTTTTTTTTTTAACAATGAATAAAAGCAAGAGGAAAAAATTCAACAATTGAAACTAGATGCAACAACCTAAAGACAACAAAGAAATAAATATGCTACTATATATAATTTTTTTTTTTTTTTAAGATGGCAAAGACGACAAAACTAATGGTAAAGAAAATAAAAGATGACGCTAGATACTAGTTATGGAAGCTAGAAAGAAGGAGAAAATTATAAAAATGCTAAATAAAAGCAATAATGTATATTTATTACAAGCACAAAATAAAGAAGATTACTAAAATAAACTACAAATATATAAATTTTTTTTTCTTTCTTTTCTTGGCACCTACAAGAGAAGAGATGCAAGAAAGTGTAAAGAAAATTTTTTTTTTTCCGGCACTTATAAAAGTGGGAAAAAGAAGAGGAAAACTAAAAAAAAAAATACTAATTAAAGGAAAATTCGAATTTTTTTCTACTTTATTGTTTTGTTTTTAAATTTTAAATTTAGAAAAGCAAAATAAATGAAAACTAGTGGAAGATTTAAACTAACAAAAAGCCTAAACTAGTGCATCAAAACACTCCCCGGCAATGAAAAACTTGTTGTAAAATTTTATTTACTCGCAAATATACGAATCTAGTAGTATATTAACGAGGTCGAACCTCAAGGAGTGATGAAAAACGATACACTAAGCTTAAACTTAAGTTAATTTAAAGCTAACCTAGTTTGGAATTTTTGTTGATTTGTGAGGCAATTTAAAATAAAATGCAACTAAATTAAAAAGCAAATAAAGTAAATGAAAAGAGAATAAGGTAAATAAAGGTGTAAGAATTGAAATATTAAATCTATAAAAGAAAATAACAACTTTTTAGTTTTAGAAACTAAACAATGGTATAAGAACCAAGGTTTAGGGTTCCACACCACTTATGAACATATTAAATGAGATTTTTATTAATTTTCCCAAAAAGGAGAGCACCCAAGAGTCACTTGATGCCCTCTTACAAAGATAAATATGAATTAAGCACAAGAATTGAAGATTTATATGGTAGATCTTGATTTTGCTTAAAAAGTACAAATTTTAAGCAACTCAAGTGAACCAAAACTAAGGAACAACTAGAGTTCAAAAAGTTTGTGTTTAGAACAATTAACCATAAAGCTAAAATGTAGAAAGAGGATCTAACTACCCAAAATATATGACATTATGGGTGAAAGTGAATCTCTTTCTCATTTTAATATCAAAATCTAGAGCTTGTAAGATCTTAAACAAGGGGAAAATTTACATAAAGACCTCATTTAATAATGTTCATGGTGGTGCTTCCCCCTTACCTTGGTAAGGGGGTTTAGTGACCACCCATGATCTTATATCTTAAATAAAAAAAAAAAAAAAAAAAAAGTAAATGAGCATGGAATTTTAAAGAGCAATAAAATAAATAACACTACTAACAATAAAGTAAAGGACTACATAAAATAAATGGCATAAAGTAAATAGAGAATTAGAATTAGAGAAGATAGAAGAGAGACATAATATTAAAGAAAGAAGTAAATGAGCATGGAATTTAAAGAGCAATAATATAAATAACACTACTAACAATAAAATAAAAGACTACATAAAATAAATGGCATAAAGTAAATAGAGGATTAGGAGAAGAGAGAAGAGAGACATAATATTAAACTTTCATTAATTAAAATTGTAAGAGAGTTACATTCCTATTCTCTCTCAAATATCATAGCCAAATGGCTTGAGAGAGAAATCCTAGGAGAATACTATAAAAGGCAGCAAATTAAATTCTAGACTAAAAGATATGAAAAGGGGACTCAATGTTCCTATTTATAGACAAATATTAGGGCTAGAAAATATGAGAGGGGGAGAGCTGGTGACAGCTAATGAGGATCAGCACACGCACAAGAGGCGTTGGAACAATCTGGAATCAGCTGGAGAAGTCTGGACACGTGGCGACGCATGAGTGGAGGAGGGCAAGATTAATGAAGACCGGTGGCTGGCTTGGCTAGCTGGGTTGCGGCTGCACAGGAAAACGTGAGATAGAGAGAGAGAGAGAGAGAGACCGGCTTGCTGTGCGGCTCAGATGGCTGGCTCGGCTCACGTGAAGCAGTGTTGATTTGCGGAAGAAAAAATGAGAAAGGATGCCCACGTGTCATTCTGTGAGAGGAGAGAAGGGTGACTAATGAAGTGGAAAAGAGAGGCGGAAGGAATTTGTGAGGCTGCAGCTGTGTGGTTGCCACGTGTCGCCGTCCAGTTGGCTGAAGCCAATATTAATCAATTTGAAGAAAGAGGCGGAAGGGTGCTGGCGTTGTGACTGTTCGGCTTCCACTGGACTGGGCCTCTGCGCAAGTGGGCTTCTCCTTCTTCATTTCTTGTTTGGGCCGGCTGCTTCCTTTGGGATTTTGTGTTCCTTTTCTTTAATTAAGCCTACAAAATCAAAAACAAAATAAAATTTAATAGACAATTAAATAAAACCTAATAAATCCTAGGTAATAAGACAAAAACTATAAAACCTATTAATTAATTAAATAAGATTTTAAAACACTAAAAATGTTCAAAGACAGACAAAAATGTATGGTTTTAAGGATAAAATATGTATATAAATTAAGCTCAACACAATGCAATTAGTGATTATGCCAAATTAGATACATTAAATTCCCTCCTAACCCCCGATCAAGGTAAATTAGGGCACATCCTCTTTCATATTATCAACTATCCCAACCAAGGTGATAGGTAACTACCTAAGATTAATGTCATAGCAAACCCTAGGTGCATAAAGTTCTAAGGATGAGGAATCCAAGCAATTAAAACAATCCAACCAAGGTGCTTTTAAATTACCATGCTCTTATGCAACAAGCTTTAGAAACTAAAGGTTACCAATCTCTAATTTCTACATGACAACATTTCTCATATGCACAAGTGGTAAATTCACACATACAAGTCATGATCTTTAAACTAGCATAAGATCAGCATATATATCCAAAATGACATTTATATCACAAATCACAAATCACAAATCACAAAGTCATTACATGGTTGGGCTAGGGCTACATCCCTAGCCCCAAATCAAGAAACTACTCACTAGCCATAAAAGTTACAAACATCACTAATTGAAACATAAATGGAAACAAGAAGGAAAAGAGAAAACTCTAGATGTTGAAGCCAAGCTCCCAAAGGGTGTCACTCCTCCAAAGATGCCCAAAATAGCTTCTTGTCCCAAGTGCCTCCAAGCTCCTCTTGCAATAATGGTGGTGAATATGGTAGATGGTGTTGTGATGGTGTTTGGCTTTTTGGAGAGGAAGAGTTGATGGAGGGAAGATGGAGAAAAGAAATGATGAAGAGGGATGAGAAAAGACTAGGGTTTTGGAAGATGAAAGATGAGATGTGTGTTTTTGAGATGAGATGATGGAATGAATGATGAAATGAGTGAAATTAGAGAGGATGGAGGGGGGAGCTCAAAATTTTGAGAGTGTTTTGTTGTTTGGGTGAGTTTTTTTGTCTAGAATATATGCCTAAGATTAAAAGGAAATGAAGGGATAAGGTTTGGTTAATTAAAAAATAAGAACATTTCATCTTATCCCTCAATGGATGATCCTTGAAGGATGTTGAGATAGGTAGATGTTCTCTTTGCCTCATTTAGAGCTTTCACATTGTGGTTTCTGAATTTTGCTTAGAATGGGCGAACAAAGGGGAAGGAAAGAGAGCATGTGATAGGTGTAACGACCCGACCCAAATTTTCACTAGAAATTTAAATTTTTATTTAACTATGTTTTTAAGAGGTTTATAAAAGATGTTGGATTGTATTTTAAAGATTTTGAGATTTATTTGAAAAATAAAAAGGGTTTTGATTTAAATATTTATTTTTGTTTTAATTTGGGCTTGACCCAAAGTTGACTTTTAAAATAAATGGGCTTTTGATTTTGACTTTGGGTCCGTTAGATAGGTCTCGAGTCCACGAGTTCGTAGACACGCGGCACGCGTCAATCGGAGTTACAGTTTGAAAGATATGGGCGTTTGAAGCAAGGGGCAATTTCGTAAAATGGACAAATTGGGTTTAAAAATCAGATTTTTTTTTTAGAACTTTCTCTCTCTCTCTAGAATCTTCTCTCTCTCCCTTTTTATTCTCTCTCTCTCTCTCTCTCTCTCTCTCCCGCACTCTCACTTCTCCCTCTCTCCCCGAGCTCACTCACCTCCCCCTTTCTTCTCTCACCGGCGCGGCCAGCTCCGGCCTACTCCCCGGCGACCAGAGGCCGGCGACGAGTCCCTCTCGTCGTCACCGACCCCACAGACCCCCCAGCTTTCCCTCTCTCCGTGACTCCCTCTTCTCCCTCCCCCACTGCGCGCGATCGGCTCAGCCCAGCCCGGCCAATTCCGGCCATTTCCCGACCAGCCCAGGCCACCGGCGAGCCTTCCCGACGCCGGCCACCTCTCCCGGCCATTCCTCCAGCCAGCCCAGCTCCCACACGCGCGAAATTAGGGCCAGAGGAAGCCCAGCCCGCCGCCATTGCTCTCCGGATTCCGGCCTTCCCCCGTCGCCAATCAATGCTTTTTCCGGTGGGTTTTTCTTCTCTCCTACTGGGTTTTTCCTTTCCTTATGTATTTGGTTGTTAAAAACTAGAAATTTGAAACTTGAAATTTGGGGGTTTAAAGCCAATTCGGGTGTGCTTTGAAATTTGGTTTTGGAGATTGTTCTTGGTCTATTATTGGGCGATTTCTACCTCTTAGGAAGGATGATTGATGTTTAGGATCAAAATTTGGAGTAATTTGGAGTAAGTTGCAGGATTCACTATGGTGGGTTGCGATGGCGGTGGTTCCGACCACTCAGCCGTCAATTCTTTAAGATGACACGAAATCAAGAACTCACATTAAGTCGGTCGTTGTTTTGGACTGTTGGGTGTTACCCAAATTGACGAAACTCAATTTTGGGTGTTATTTGGATACTTTTGGTTACCGAAACAACTTTCGGACGAACCCCGACCGTGGTGTCCTATGCAAGAAGCTTTATTTGAGTAGAGTTGACGGATTAAAAAGTTTGGTGTGTGGTGGGTTCTGAGCCGGGAAGAATATATATACTGATTTGGGTTTATGGGCTTTAAGATGAAGTTGATTTTTACCGTTGAAAATAGGGGGTTGAACGAAATACCTAGTTTTATACACACACCTTGTAATTGGTCGTTGAAGTCGAGACTAATCTTATGTTTTATTGTTTTATTTTAGGCGAGACGACCGTGGCTCGTGACGATCCGGCGGAGGATCGAAGCTAGGCTATCACTGTGAGTGGACTTTTGTTTTTTTTTAATAGCATTTTTAAACTTTATGAATTTAAATGTTTATGAAATACGTGATATATTAATTATTTGAGTTTTAGATTGAGAAATAATATATGGGAGTGAACTTTTGACTTATCAAACTAATTTTATGAAACTTCGTTATTTAATTATGTTAAGCATTTTGAGTTGATCTTAGATTTGATAAATAAATGTCGGTTTCGGCTTTTCATTTTCCCTTGTATATAAGTTTTAAAATATGGTTGTACTTGATGGGTTTTTGGAGTTGATAAATTTCTTTTGGAAAGGACTTTAGTTTCTTAGTCCATACATATGGTTTATTTTATTATTTCGGTTTTTGGTCGAAAAGATTGATTTGACTTATGTATTTTGAAATTAAGTTGGAATTATGCAATAAGTTTTTATGGAAATTAAATTTTCTTGGGAAAGTACAATAATCTATTCTTGATGGAAAAAGATTTATTTGGGTTATGGAAAAATTGGTTTTCAAACCACCCTTGCAGTACCCTCCAGGTTATCAGATACATAGGTCTTTGGGACCCATCACGGCACACATATAGGCTTTGGGCCGTGTGTCGGGATTCGCCCTTTGGGGGCTGCTCTGCGTGCACGTATGACCAGGATTGCCTGCACGTGCTGATTTTATTCACACGTGTGTATGGCCAGGATATTGCCTGCACGTGTTGGATTCATTCCACGCGTGTGTATGGCCAGGATATTGCCTGCCTGTGCGATTGCAGGAATTCCGCACAGGTGTATGGCCAGGATTATTCAGGGTATATAGCATGGTGGAAATGAATTTGGTTATTTTCAGAAATTAATAAATATGTTTTTAAGTGAGGGATTTCTTTTGAATTCTATCAAGGTTGTTGTTACGATGTTTTACGGTTCGTTTGTTTTAAGAAATTGTTATTTTGAGAAAATATATATTGTTTTACGGGATTCTTTAGTTTAAAATAAACTTTATGGTTTTAAACTGGAGGATTTCAGAGAGTGACGTGAGGTCTTAGTGCTAAATGTGGTTTTGAAGGATTTTCTGAAACAAGAAGTTTACTTTTATTTTCGTTTTCATTAAACTGTCCACTCACTGAGTTTGTCTCACGGTTTGTTTTGTTTTGTCTTAAATTGTCCCCCCAGGTAGTAGCTTTGGTGGAGGTCGAGCCAATAACGTCGAGGCATTCACGTCCATCTCCCTAGTCGGACCCTGTAGGCGACATTTTATTCTTGTAAAAATTTTCTTGAAATAGAATAGTAGCTCTAATAACCATTCTACAAATTTTAAGTTGGATTTCTGTGAAATTGCTGGGTCTGAGAACCTATTTTGGTTGTGGTAGAGGTGGTTGCTGTTTAGAAGTGATTTTTAACAGGTATAAAATTCTGGGTTAGTCCATTTTCAGGGGAGGTTCTGCCGAAATTTTGGTAGGATTTTCCTTGAATTTGGATTCCCGCAGGACCTCTTCGGGTTTTAGGGTGGAATCCGGGAGCGGTCCTGTCAATAGGCAATTACCCAAAATGAAAAGATGCCTTGGGACCACTTTATCTTTTTGCTGACAGGATTTCTGAGCTGTATTTGGAGAGCAATTTGGAGGCCTTAACCAACTCAGAAATTTACGTTTTATATATCAATAGAAAGCCCTGGATGTCTTCTTTCCAACCATATATTATATGTCTCAATCCAAGCTCGGACCAAAACGTTATGCCCCACAAAATGCAGCTGACTCAGTTCTCCTCGGGTGCAGTTTTGGGCTGACTTTGAAATTCAAAATGAACACCTTAGAAGTCTTCAAATGTCACGAAATTTAACCTAGAATAACTTCAAGGTGTTAGCTTCAATCTCCAATTGGATTCATGTCAAAATCTATTAAGGAGAATAAATGGTGAAATTTCTCATTTTATTACTCTGAAGCCAAAAACACAAAACTAAATGAAATTTAAAGCTTTTAATTAAATGAACTCACAAAAACTAAGTAAGAGAAATATAAAAGGATGTGAACTTATGAGCATATCACATATCTCAATAAAGCCTAGTTCACGTACTCCCCAAAAAATGCATGAGCTCAATGAGAAAACATCATCATTATTCTTTATGGGAACACTCCATTTTAAGACCTCCATAATTCGAGGCACAAAAAACATACAAAAATTGCCAAAAAATTGAGAAAAAGCATGCAAAAAGCAAATCTCGAAGCAAAAAGATCGGGGGCAACCCTCGAGAACACAAAAAAGACTTGAGCAAAATTCATAGAATACACGCTCAAGCATGAAAGAGAAAAACTCAAGGCAAAGCCCACATTTGAGCTTTTACACAAAGGAAATCCGACCCAAGAATGAAACGATCGAGGTAACCCTCAGTATAGGTTGAACTTAGGGATCGACGAGCCTCGTTCAACTCGGTCCTCGAGCACTCGACCTCGGTTTGAGCCGCCACGAGCTTCACGCAAATAGTAAAGATAACATTATTCTAAAGTCGAACCGGGGGCATGGCTTTGATCAAAACATTTTCCTGAGCCCAATGAAGGATCTCTTGAAGAATGTTGAACAGAATCAATGTTGTTAATGAGAGGCATGCCACTTTGGCTCAAACTCAGGATCGTCATCCTCAATGCAAGTTCCCGACCCTTGAATATGGGGAAAACACGAAAAATCCTAAAGGGATAAAAATCAACTAAGACTTCTACAGGCCATCATCAGAGGTCATGGTGCGTCAACCATCGTTTCATCATTAGCAACGGCCGCGACCTTGTCCTCGGGAGAAACAACCTCGAACTCCTTCGAAACCAAAGGACCAAGAGCGACGTCATTCTTCACTAACCACCTTCAACGTCCTCCCGCTTCAGAAACTATAATTCGGACTCGAGCTCAAGGCTTTATGCTGGCTCGAAAACAAAAGTTGTCCAGCCCAAGCGCCTTTCTTCACTTCCAGCAATCTAAACTTCCTAGAAGCGTCACGAGCAAAAGCTACGAGCTCTCAAACTCGATCCTCGAGGTCATGGACGGCTTGAGAGAAGATAATTTATTTTCCCTTCCAACTCAGGAAATTCAAATTATGGAAGGAAAAGGAAATGGGGCATCTGTTGGAGCAAAAAATCACCGCGACACGTGGCGATATCTTATTTGCTAGGATAAATTAAAGACCAAGTCAAACGTGATGTGTCAATTTTATTTATGTGATTTATTAATAAATAAGTGATGGTGATATTTTGTGATAAAGACTCCTACTCCATCTTTATTACTATTTAATTTTTATTTAATCTCTTAAGCATTATCAAAGAAGATTAAAGGGATAAGAAGGAATGAAATAAAGGAAGAATTCTTTCCCACGTGATCAACAAGCCCAGCCCCAGCCGAAAGAGAAGGGGCTTATCCAATTTTGGTGACAATTGATTGTCATTAATTCATTAAACATTAACTCCTGGAAATTAAGGAGATAATGAATAAGGGAAACAAGAAGAACTTCACGTGTTCAACCAAGTCAAGAGCCGAAAATAACAGTTGAAGGAATCCCATGATTTTCTCCAACCAAACCCATGATCATTGAAGCCTAGTAATGTGGAGAAATCATGGGAACAGTTATAAATTTTTTCTATAAAACCCCAAAGAGATGATTGATGAAGGTACGTAAAAATTTTATTAGAGAAATACAGAAAAATTCTTTTGAGCTAACTTAGGCATCAGAGAGTTTTTTGCAGGTACAACCCCCCTCGAGAAAGAGAAGATTTTGGCAAGCTAAGTGAAGAATCAATCTGGCAATTTCGCTCCACTTCAACGTTCAAGCTTCAATTCATTTATTGTTGACTAAATTCTTTTTTGAAGAATTTTTGGGTTCAACAGTTTTGTATTCTTCTTAAAACGAAAACCTACAGAAACCCATTTGAGATTTTTGGTATGAGTTAAACACCCAAAAAAACAAAATTGATCAACCAACGAAGGCAGAGAAATTAGACATGCAGTTGATTAAATTAAATGAGGTGTGATTCTTCATCGATGGATGCAGAAGATGCTCAAGTTTTATATTCTCATATGAGGCTAGAAGTTATTGAAAATAATAGTTTGGGTGGTGCATAATACTCAAGTGAGATCCAGTGAAGGACAATAATGGAGGAGGGAAACTGACATTTAGTATTCTCTCTTCGTTGAGAGGCTTAGTTGGGTTTGTTATACTTAAAATTAAAATGTTGATGTGGAGTATCTAATACCATTTGATTAAATAAAGGATGTGGATCTCTCCAAAGGCAGACAACTGCAGACACCCTAAAGGCAGAGGAGCAAAATCCTAAGGAATCTTAAGCCTAAGGAAGGGAAAATGTGATACCCAGCCACATGGGCACGTGACCAATTACGGTAGTTAACAAAGATAAGGCTTAAAGTAAATAAAGATAAAGGCTCATGACAACCCAAATATAAGATAAGGGTCCAGTATATCAGCCCAAGTATAGTGGGGAATGCATCACTCTCTCTTTATCTCTATCTCTCTCTGCTATGCTATAGAATTTGCCCTTTCTTTTCCCCTTTTTATACATGAAAACTTGGCTCCACTATAGAACTTCTATGCATCAATGAAGTACGTAGGGCTGGGTTTTTTTACCGATTTACCGAAAAATACCGTTGTCGTACCGATACCGTACCGATCGGTATGGTATTTTTTTTTTTGAATTTTTGGTATCGGAGTAAATACCTTACCGTACCGACTAAAAACTGGATCAAAACGGTATTGATATACTCATACCGACGGTATACCGATCCGTACTGATACCTCTTCTTCTTCTCTTATTCTCTTATTCTTCTTCTCTGGTTTCAGATTTGCAGAAACCAGTTCATCTTCTTCTATTTTTGATCTAGTTTGTGGGTCTTTTTTTTTTTGGCATTTTTCTTGTGTTTGTTTGGGCCTCTGTCTTGTATTTTTATTGGGCCTTTTGTTTTAGTGTTTTGTTTTTGTAATCAAGCCCAAATCTCACACACCCACACCCTTAAATCTCTAATACATTAATACAATAACACCTAATTACTTACCCAGCCACCACCGATCACAACTCTCTCTCTGTCTCTTTGCGATCCCAGTCCCAGCTCTCTCTCTCTCTCTCTCTCTCTCTCTCTCTCTCTCTCTCTCTCTCTCTCTTTCTCCCTCTCTCTCTTTGCGATCCCAGCCACCACCACCATCTCAGGCCCCTACCACCACCACCACGAACTCCACCCTTAAACCACCGTCGCCTCCCTCTCTCCCTCTCTGTCTTCTCAGACTCCCAACACCATCTCAGACCCCTACCACCACCACGAACTCCACCATAAACCACCGTCGCCTCCCTCTCTTCCTGTTATCTCTCCTCCTCTCTCTGATTTCTTTAATTTGGTTGTTGCTGTTGTTTTCGGCAAGGCCAATACCGCTCTGACGCTGCCACTCTCCGACCAATACCGAAGTGAACGGTTACCGACTACCGTCGGTACGATATCGAAACCAAAAACCTTCATCTCGACCCCAATCAGTCGGAATTCAGTATGGGTGTTTCGGTACGGTAACCGTACCGAACCCACCCCTAGAAGTACGTGTCTCTATGTAAGACAGGGTACAGCCAGTCAAGGAGAAAGAGTGGGAAAAAGACAAAATTCCTCCAAGGGAACCATTCTTATTAGTTGAAGAAGAATGAAATTGAAGACATACGGACCCCTTATTTGACTTCAAGGGCTTAAAATTTTGTGGAAGGCCCATTATTTGACTTGTCCATCTACAGTGCACACTTACGGGCCTAAGCCCAACAAAAGAGATTAGCCTTGGACCTAATGACATCATCAACAAGAAAAGGGCCCAACCCAAAAGCAGAGGTATTATGCTCCCTCTAGATATATCTCTACTAATAATAATTTTAGGGTTAATTACAAAAATATACCTTAATTATACCTTTTTTTTCAAATTCAAACTTCACGTTCAAAAAATTGCACTATGGTACCTCAACTAAGAATTCGTATTAGTAAGGTACATCTGTTAGTTTGATCATCAAGGAAGCCATTATCTGATTATTTTAATTATGTTTATGTTCCATTACTTGTTGTATATTATTATACATTGTAATATGTGATTATTCATACATAAATGAGATAAGGGCCTAAAGTTTCTTATTCTCAACATTATAAGGACTTGAAGTTCTTTGACCTTAATTATTATAAGGACCTGAAGTTCTTTGTCATACGATCCAATCGAAACCTGAAGTTTCGCGACCCAATCGAAACCTGAAGTTTCATGATGATTGGTCAATATTGGAACAATATGCAATGAAGTACACGTTCGATGATAGTGCAACTACAACACATTCGATCATTGAGGTCTTGATATTGTTGAGCACTCGATTTTGCTTTATATATGATATACACGACGATTATCACATATTATATTAGGACCTGAAGCTCCTTGATTTTGATTAATCATTTAATCATACGAAGATCTGAAGTTCTTCCATCTTTTTATGAGGACCCTAAATTCTTTATTTCTTATCATGTGATCAAATCATAATCTTGAGTTTCTTATTTTTATTATATATAATAAAGATTCGAAGTTCTTCAATCTTTATCCAATAGTGTCACTAAATGAAGACCTGAAGTTTCTCAATCTCTATATACAAATCATGACCTAAAGTTTGTTGATTCTTTTTATTGGAACCAACAGTTTCCATAGTCTATTTTAATGCCATGTTTTACAATTTCTGCTTTAATTTCATCGTTCTATTTAGTTTCTTATTTTAATTATTAGCTATGCATTATTCTTTTATGTACCTGTTGTCCTCAACATCGAACCTGAAGCTTCTAGAATAGATATCATTTTGAACTTGAAATTCTAATTAATGCAGCCTTAACCCTGAAGTTTTGATCAATTTATTTTGGCCTGAAGTTCAAAATATATGAATCTTATTAAGAACCAGAAGTTCTAACATAATATAGACATAAAGGAAATAAGGACTTGAAGTCTAAATATATATGAACCTAAAGTTCAAAACGTAAACATTTTAGACTCAGAAGTTTAAAAATTAAATTTAAGTCCATGTTTTGAATCTGGAACTTGAAGTTTCAGAAATATGTTAAAGTGGACATGATGTTCATGTTATGACTTTTAAGGAGCAAATATTTAGAACCCGAAGTTCTAACCTACTCCAAATTTGAGGTTTTGGGAATACATAGGAACATATTATTCGTATTTTGCCAAAATTGATTGCACCAGAAGTTCAATTCTATAAATTTAGATGTTGTACATTATTAATTAATTATATTTCTTATGTACACTAATTGACTATATCATTTTCTTTATATAGAACCTGACGTTCTAAATCGATCTTTGATCTATACTTCATTTATGCTTCCTATCATGGAATGAAAAGATCAAATTAACTTATAAAGAAATTGATCTTCTAAAGTATACAACTTGAAGTTCCTTATTCTTTTACTCAAAACCTGAGAAATTTGAAGTTCATGAAAATAAGAATTAGAACTTGTAGTTCTACAAGGGTTAATGAGAACCTGAAGTTCTTTGACTCTCTATTTCTTTATCAGAAGTGGATGAAATTGGAGATATTGTAGAACCTAGTTCTTTTGATTGATTAAAATTTGTAGTTCAATGTGCATTACTTAATCAAGTCAGAACTTGAATGTAACGACCCGACCCCAAGTCTTATTTCTTTAATAAAAATTTATCTTTTGGGCAGGCTTTATTAAAATTTTTGGAAGGGAATTCTAGCATTTAGAGGGGTGTTGTAATTCAAACTTGTGGCCTTTAAGTTCGAGACGGCTAATTAGAACTCGAGTTTCCAAACGCGTAGGCGAAAACGGTGTTCAAATTGGAAACTTTGGTAGGAAGTGTGGAGATTTTTCTAGAAAAGGGCATTTGAGTAATTTTAAACACCCAAACACCACAATTTAAAAATCAGCCCCCTTCTCTCTCAACCCTCATACTCTCTCTCTCTCTCTCTCTCTCTCTCTCTCCATTTTATTCTTTCTCCCGCACCCTCCCCTGCGCGCACCACCCAGCCACCACCACTCACCATCACCGGCCACCCCTTGCCAGCCAATGCCTCCTGCGAGCACCCCCCAGGCGCCGACCACCCTCCCGAGCTCATTCTCTCTCCTCATTCTTCTCTCTCTCCCCGTTTTCTCTCCCTCTCCCACACACCTCACTGCATAGCACCACCACGACCAGAAAAATCACGCCGCCGGCCACCTCCCTGCGACCTGGGCTCACTGGCGTGATCCCCACAAGCCGACGACAACCTCCCCCGGCCACTCCTCCAGCTAGCCCAGCCCGCGCGCACAGAAAACCCAGCGGTTTGGCTCCCCTCTGTCTCGCCAAATTTTCGGTTGAAATCCGACGCCAATCACCTCCATACCATGTGGGTTTTCCTCCATTTCCTATGGGTTTTATTTCCCCTATACCTATCTTGATCAATTTGAGCATTTAGGAACTTGGATTTTGGAGGATTGAAGGGCCATTTCGGGTTCCTCTATAGATTTCAGATTGAAGGCTTTTCCCTCTATTTTCTGAGATGAATTACATCCTTAAAATACCCATTGGTCATTTAGAACCCGAAATTTAGACTAAATTGGAGGAATTTTAAGTTTTGGGAGGTTGGATTTGTAAGGTTGGAAACCAATTCAGGTCAGTTGGGGTTTGGCCGAGTCTCAGGGTATTTTTGGTGTGGTTTTGGACAATCTCATGTTTAGGAAATCCAAAATTTGATGTTAGATATGAATGTATATGAAGATTGAGAAGTTTTTGTATATTTGGTTAATTTTGGGCTTGAAACAGCCACCTTGGGCAGCAACCTTTGTGATTTCGAACTCACTGATATTCTATAATTTTAGAGTATTTATGACAATTTGTTGAGTGAGTTATCGTTATTAGTTATTTTGAATGAGGTTAAGTTGAGCCGGGAAGCTTTAGGGGCGGTTGTGGAGGTGTTGTTGGTCAACTTGAGTAGATCGTAAACCATCGTGTAGGAACGAAAGTCGAGTGGGACGTTAGGCTACACACACACACCCTTTAAATGTCGTAGAACCAAGACTAATCTTTGGTTTTGTTGTTTATTTTATAGGCGAGACGACCGTGGCTCGTGACGATCCGGCGGAAGATCGAAGCTAGGGCTATCTCTGTGAGTGGACTTGGTTTCTTGAACGTTTTTTTATAAATTCATGGATTTGTTCTTATTTAATATATTGAGTAATTGATTACTGAGTAGTAAGTTGGATTTTTGTTTTCTTTGAAATGATTTTCATGAACTTCGAGATTTAAGTCTTGATTATTATAATGATTGTATCCAAATATGATGATTTGTGAGTTTGACCTTGATTTTAATTGAATTATGGGTTTTAAATGGTTATTTGCCTATTTAATCATTTGAAAACCAAATATGAGATTTTATCTAGCTTTGAAAATTTGTAAATGAGATTTCCATTTTGAGAATTGACTTAGTTAATTTGGGAATTTTAGTTGTGGAGGATAAATATTTTTAATTGGAATTATGCAATAAGTTTATGGATTTAAAGTTTCTTGGAAGAGTACAATAACTCTACTCTTGGTAGGAAAAATGATATATTTGGGTTATGGAAAAAATAATTTTCAAACCACCCTTGCAGTACCCTCCAGGTTATCGGATTGGTTAGGTCTTTGGGACCCATCAAGGCACACATATAGGCTTTGAACAGTGTGTCCGGATGCTTCGCCCTTTGGGGGCTGCTCTGCGTGCACGTACGACCAGGATTGCCTGCACGTGTATGGATTTTACTCCGCACGTGTGTATGGCCAGGATATTGCCTGCCTGTGCGATGCAGGAATTCCGCACAGGTGTATGGCCAAGTTATTCAGGGTATAAGCATGGTGGTAATTAAATGGTTAATTTCAGGAGTTATTAAATATGATTTTAAGTGAGGAATTCTTTTGAATTTTATCAAGGTTGCTGTTACGATGCTTTTATGGTTCTTTTATTTTAGAAAGTTGTTATCTTGGGAAATTATATATTGTTTTATTGAATTTCTTAAGTTTCAATAAACTTTGTGGTTTTAAAACTGGGAGATTTCAAAGAGTGACGTGAGGTCTTAGAGCTAAACGTGGTTTTGAAGGATTTTCTGAAACAGGAAGTTTACTTTTGTTTTCGTTTCCATAAATCTGTCCACTCACTGAGTTATCTCACCTTTTCTCTTTTTTTGTCTAAATTTTTCCCCCCCAGGTAGTAGCTTTGGTGGAGGTCGAGCCAATCACGTCAAGGCATATACGTCCATATCCTTACTCGGACCTTGTAGGCGCCATTTTCATTGTGTAAAAATTTCTTGTAATAGATTAGTAGCTTTGATAACCACTTTCAAATTTTAAGATGGTTTTTCTGTGAAATTGTTGAATCTGAGACCCTTTTTGGTTGTGGTAGAGGTGGTTGATGTTTTAGAAGTGCTTTTACAGGTTTTCAAATTTTTGGGTTAGTTCATTTTCAGGGGAGGTTTTGCCGAATTTTCGATAGGATTATCCATGATCTTGGATCCTACAGGACCTCTCCGGGTTTCAGGGTGGAATTCGGGGGCGGTCCTGTCATTGAAGGTCCTAATTTTCATGCTCTATGTTATAAAATCAAATTGAACAAGAAGTTTTTTGATCTATCCACTAGAACAAAAAGTACATATTATAGCACTTTAGTATAGCATTTTTTTCAAACTGCTATTATAAGTAATAAAATTATAGCACTTTAATTAAAAATGCTGTAAACTATTTTAAGGCCCACAATCTTTAGGCGTCTGTTCAGAAACCCAACATTTTGTTTACGCGGTTTATTTCCCTCCCACTTGATCTGGGATGGTTTTAGCTTTTGCTCTCTCTGTCTCTCTCTCTCTCTCATCTTCCTCTAATTTATCTTCCGATCGAGCACTTGGCTGAGAAACGCTCACTCACTCCCGCTCACTTTCGCTCGCTCACTCAGTCTCCCTTACCCACTCTCTGTCATGTCCATAGGTAAGTCTCTTCTCATGATTTTCTACAATTTTGATTTTAGGGTTAGTGGGTTTTGGGGAAAATTGTGTGGGGAAGAATCAATTTTCATGTGCTTGAACTATGGGCAGCATAAAATTTATTCATATGTTTTTTTCTCTCTAAATTTTCATGTTCCATGAAGGACGAGAGCGACGAGGGACAAGCACAAGGCCGAGCTCTGGTTCGACTCCACTCTCGCATATGCCCCTTTAAGTACGTTCCCTATCTATCCCTCTTCTAACTTCTCTGTGTTTTTCATTGTGGTTGAATTTCTTCAATTCATTTGCTTAGTGCTTCTTCTTTGTTAGGTTTTCTCTCAGATATATCTTTCTTGCATTGCATTTGGTGTCGATTTTAGGGTTCTAGCTTGGCTTTCTTCTTTGAATTCCGTTACCTCTCTTGGAAGTTTAGGGTTTCAATTTTCGTTTCTGCGATGAATTTTGTTCCAATTGAAGCGATTGGTGTCTCGATGCTTGCTCTGTTTTATGGTATTTGATTGCTAAGAAAATTAGTTTGGTTGTCTTTGGATGCTAAGAGTTTAGGGACTAGAAAAGAAAATTCAGTTTATTTATTTTTTGTTAGTGATTTCATTTTCACAATTGAAAAACTAAACTCAATTGTGGGGTTCCAAATTCTTGAAAGCATGATTTTGTTCTTTACTTCTATTTTTGGTTAATCTATTTTCAGAAATTAAATAAGAGGTTATGGGTGTTCTTCAATTAAGCCATTGATTTGCCTGTTTTTATTTGGCTTTCTTTGATTTTCTTTGCAGTTTTCATTAGAGCTTCAATGTCATTTTGTCTACAAAAGAAGCAGAAATTAGAAGCCAAAGCAGGTATTGCAGTACAGTTTCTAGGTTGTAGTTATAAAGTATTTTGGCTTTTGATATTTAATGTTTTTTATTTGAACACTATGGGGTGTAGTGTTCAAATCAAAAACATTAAATATTTGTTACAGTTTCTAGGTTGTAGTTCATAATTAAATATTTGTTTGTGTACTTAGGTGTAGTCCCCTTGATGTTCTATCTATAAATTTCATACTTGTATATGAAAAATTGAGTCTTATAATTACTTGGAACCTGAGACAACAAAACTAATTAATTGCCTAAACCATTTCAATTGAAAGCTTGGTTTGCTCATGGATGTAGGATTTAAACGAAGGTATAGAATCATAATTCATGGGATTGGTTGTTTTTGTATGACACTGTAGATACCCTATTTGTGTTAAGTGTATGTATGTAACTAATCATTTTGATGGGTAATAATTACCAAGGAAAATGTACTGCTATCCAAGTTTGGCGAACTTGTAACATTATGATGAGACCTTAAAAGAAATGTGGAAGCAAATATGCTCTTTTGTGGTAAGCTTGTTTTTCCCACTTAGAAGTCATCAAGAGTACAAGCTCTTATCAAAAAAAGGTAAGGTTGGTATTCTTTGGACGAACAAAGCTTCCCTTATTTATTTAAAATTTACCTAGTAGGTTATACAGCAGTTTTGCGCTGCATTGATTTAATAAGAAACCCCCTAAGCTTGACTTATTGGTGGTTCGGAACAGCTCTACACGTATATGTAACTTGATTGTAAGTTTTGTTTCTCGTTTGCTTAATCTAAGATTAATTCTTATTTTCTATAAAGGTGAAACTTATAGTATTGCAGGTCCATGGTTGTACTAACTTAAACTCTCTTTTAATTTTATTTGGAATGCAGATAATCATAGTGTGTGAATGCCTTGACACAGTTTAGATCAGAGAATGAGTTAATTTTTGCTAGTAATAAGGTAATGTATACTTATAGTTATTTGCTCAAATGGTCAAATTTTCAAAATATGGAGATATATACTCTGAGAAATGGGTAAATAGAGAGGAAGAATTTTTTAATTTGTTCTTTACTTTGCTACCTGTCTAAGTAGCTACTTTGTCACTGGTTGAAGTGTATCTTGATTATCTACATTTGAGTGGATTTACAGATGTGATAATTATTTTCATTTTCTCTATATATAAGAATAAAAAATGGAAAAGGTGATGCATACTGTGATTATCTCAACACTGGTTTTGGTTCTCATTTGGGGGAGGGGCATGTGAAAATGAATTTTTAACCTAATTTTTAACACTAATTTTGGTTTTGTGAAACTTGGACTGTTATTTTAAAGACTCTTCTAAATACTAGAACCTGAAAACACGCTATCCTCACTTGGGTCCTAAATACTACCCTCCTTTTCTATTTTGGGTTTTTTTTTTCTATTTGTTTTTTTTATGATTGTTTATCTCTTATTACTCTATAATATGCTAACATTCAGTATTAATTTTATTATTTTTCGCAGATCTTGCTCGGAAGCTGATACATAAGGTGACTTTTCTTGTGATTATTGTTTCAATTCACGATTTTGGGGCAAAACTGTATATTTATAGGCTTCTGAAATGTAATCACCTATGTGGAATCTTATTCAGATGACAAACTTCAGGAAGCATTGTCATTTTAGAAATAGAAGTGTATCCTTGTACATAGATGTCTTTCAATCTAGGATGTCAAGGTGGGTTTGTATTTGTAGAATCTGTAAACTATTCCCCTTTTTTTAAGTTGAAGTGAAATAGGGCCAAAAGCAAAAGTTTTATTTTTTTGAGCTACAGAAAGACCAAGTTTAAGTAATAAATATCAAACATACTACACTCAGGTGATGTAAAATACATGCTTTTGTGGATATTGTTATAGGTTAGCATTTTTGTTCTTAACTTGAGGATTTGCAGAATCCCTTATCAATTGACTGGTTGGAGTGGTCAGAGAAAGCCATAAAGGAAGCTTGGAGAGGTACGTTATTTGATTCTCTTCTTTAACTACCTTCTAGAAATTGGTTAGCATAATTTTTTTGCATTAGTTTCCCTAAGGCAAGTTTTTTGTTTGTACATCCAAAAAGAAAGAAAAAGGCAAAATGTTGAAAGAAAGGCTACTATACATATCAGAAGTCCTGCACATAAATTCTTTCCAAAGATGAATAGATACCTTCCCAACTTATCCTTATTTGAGGTCTCTGCTTTCATATGCTCTTTCCCATTTCTTTAAACAGGAAGATAAGAAAGAATTCCACCCTTGAGATTATGTAGATATATGTTCTACCCTTGATTAATCATTCAAGTAGCACTCAAACCTTTTATACAAATAAACTTGATGCATATATGTACATCAATTTTTATTGGTTAGCATACGTATTTTTTATTTGTTTTGGTTCTAACTAGTAATTACCATTCTTTTATGTCAAATAATCTTGCATGCACATAGGGATTTATATCTATTGTCTTTGGTTTATGAGAATTTGAGATACGGCAGTCTTGTGTTGAATATGATCAATAGAACGCTTGACACATTATTTTTTCCCATAGGTATTGCCAAATATTTCATTCATTTAGCTATTGATGTTGTTCAAAAGAAAAACAAGAATATGTCAAATCTTCTGGTGAAGTCTTTGAGAGGTTGTGAAGTGCTGGTAGTTTTAGTGCAGATGAGGTTAGTTTTTCTTTTATTTTATATGACAATTAATTCCTATAGTTTGGTGAATATGCAAATAATATTTGTTTTCTGACATGCAATCTAATTATAAGTGTTCATTCCACTATTTTCTTTGCTTTCCACTTGATGGCTCTATGTTATAAATCAATGAGGTGACCCATCATTGTTCAAAGCATATGTTGTTGTAGTTCATAGGAAACAAGACACAAGGTATTTATGGTTATAATATTGATTAAAGGAGAAAAAGGCTTTTAGTCAGTTATTTAAGATCATATATAAATAATTTCCCCATTACATTAAGCAGTTCTTCTCTGCTTTAAGAATCATATACATCTCTTTTTTGTCTTTGTTTTATAGAGAAGTCAAAAGTTACGCATTTTTTATTATTTTTGTTGTTGCTTGGTGAGTTCTGAACGGATAATATATATGTAGTGACAAGCTTTGTGAATTGTATAGTTTTCTGTTCTTTGAGTTCTGCATGTAGGCTTGGTGTTGTGAAGTGCTATTTGCCTCTAATACATGTATTAATTTATTTTGTTATTTACTTTCCGTTTGTGGTTCTTTGGTTAAATTTTTATTATTCTTTTTAACTATGAAAAGAAATCTGAATCAAAAGAAACAGCTATATGATTGATATTGTGGTGGACTTGATATAGGTGGGAAGATGAAGCGGGGTATTGAAGCATAAAACTAAGATAAAAAAATATTAAGAATTGGGACATGGAAGTTCAGTTTTTTTTTGTTTTTTATATGTTTGGCAGAATGAAGTTAAGGTTTGGAGCTAGAAGATACTGCATTAACTGCTAATTGTCAAACTCATCATTTTGTTCATATAACATATCATCTAAGCATATGAAACCTTAAAATGTACTTTAGCAGCGCATTTTGTATAGATCGAGGTTTATAAAAATGTACCTTAAAATGTTCTTTGGTTTGTGATATAGGAAAAGTAGACTTTGAGTTTTAATTTATTAGTAACTCTGAAAACTTAGATCAATCTGTGAAAAGCTAATTTGAATTTTTTTTTTCATTTTTAGTTGTGGTTTTGTGTTGGAATTGGTTAATTCAATATTAATCCAAACTTTTGATTGCTTTGTTTTCATAGTAGTAGTATATTAATGTGAATATATAAACTTATGAGTGAGTGGACATTCATTGGCATATATAGGATTTGTTTTCAGTTTTCTTTTTTTCTTATACCATTTGATACATCACAAATTCGTTGGTCTTTAAGAGGGTCACATATATACATGTTTTTATTTGGTACATTATAAAGGTAGTCCTTCCTTATTAGCACTACAACCTTTAGTAGATTGGGGACACTAATGAAACCTATTGTTGACTATTCTTTTTGGCAGTTTGGAGGCACTTGGATATAATTGGATGTTTGCGTTTTGGCAGTTTGTAGTCTCTTGGCTATTGGATGCTTTATTTTGAAGAGAGTTAACAAGTTAGGCTTGTTTTTGTTACTATAGGACCTACATATTAGTGTTTTTTAAAGGCCAATTTGAAACTATGACAGTTGTGAAACTATTATGCTTATGCAGCCTTAACATTGGTATTTGAAGTAACTTGTATATATTGTATTTCAGGACCAATATATTTAATGATGTGTTTTAGTTCCAATTGTTTCTTTTAATTTATATATATACTTGATAGCACATAAGTTTCATACTTAATGCTATATATAAAAAATTTCTAGTAGCAATCTAAAAAGCCTAAAAAAATAATTTCGGAGGCACCAAAATATGTAATCAATAATTATTATATATTTGCAAAAATTAACGATAGCATTTTAAAATTCTATAGTAATAATTATTATAGCTTCTTTAAAATGCTACGAAAGATCGTTACATATTCTAGCATTTTTAAAACGCTATTAAATACCACAATAATAGCATTTTAAAAATGCTATTGCATATCTTTCTATAGCATTTTAAAAACGCTATTATATAGATTTTTTATAGCGTTTCAAAAACGCTATAGAAAGGAATTTTTTTATAGCGTTCTAAAAACGCTATAATAAGTCTTGGGTCTATTATAACGTCGGCTGACATAGCGTTTTCAATAACGCTATAAAAGGGCTTTTATAGCGTTTTTTGAGTGCTATAAAAGCCCTTTTGTGTTCTAGTGATCGTTCCATTTAGAACTCAAATTTTTCACAACTCTATATTTTTTTTTTGTAACCTGAAGTTCTTGATTAAATATAGATTAAGCCGTAAGTCTTTATTCATATGATTCATTAGAGTTTATAGTTCTATGCTTACACAAAATTTAAGAACCTGAAGTTCTACCTATATTTTGTATAGAAACTTAAAGTTTCATCACTTCAATTTAGAACATATTTGCATATATGTTCATAGTTGTTCTATGAATTTTTATACATATATATATTTTTTATTCATTAGAACCTCATTGTATGATTATTTACCTCTTTATTTGTTGGTTGTATCACTTTCATAATTAATTTATTGATTCACATTATAACCTGAAGTTAGATGTTGAAGAATTATTTGAAACCAGAAGTTTCATATACCTACTTGTGCATTATTACAAACCTAATTATGTTTCGTCTTTATATAACCTGAAGTGTGAGACCTCGTATTTTTCAAAGATTTATTTAAAATATTTTGCGAATTTATTTTAAGGATTTTGAAAATTTATTTGGAAATTTAAAAGGTTTTGGTTTAATTTTAAATTTTTGTTTTAAATTGGGCTTGACCCAAAAGTTGACTTTTAAAAATAATGGACTTTCGTCTTTGACTTTGGGCACGTTGGAAAGGTCTTGAGTCCACGAGTTCGTAGACACGTGGCCACTGTAGCTCCGCCTTGTGTGGCGGCGATTTGGGTGGTCTTCTTCGTCGGTATGCCTCTTCGAAACCTCCAGAAACCATAATTCAAGGTTCGTTGTTGTTTTTGAACTGTTTTGGGTGCTGTTCTAGGCCGGGCAGCCACCGTGTAGGGTGGCGGCTGACCGTTTCAGTCGTTCGAGGCGCAATTGTGAATTCTGTGTGTATTTATTTGGTTGTCTGGTCTTAACAGGTACACGGGCTCGGGAAATCGCATTCCCGATGCCGTCATGCTGCAGGATTTGTTATCCGAGTGTGTTGCCGTCCAAGGGCTTTATAGTCTTTTCACGCAGTTAAACTGTGAGTGAAACTTATCTACTTCTTTTGTTGAGTACTGTGGTTTAATTGTCTGTTTTATGGATTTGCTGCTTTACGTTAGAAAAGACTAGGTGTAGGATTTGAGTTAGGAGAATGAATTGACGAGGATTTAAGGCGAAGGAATTAATTGGGAATTATAGAGTTGCTTGGAGGAGAGACCAAATTAGAGAATGATTGTTTATAGTCGAGGTTAATGATTGATGATTAGGCAGTTATTATATACAAAATGATCAAATTAATTATTGAGGAAATGTCGGTATGTTTCGAGTGACAGACAAGGGATGGTTTATGAGCGGGAATCAATTTCGGAAGGATTCGGCATAGTTCGGAGTAAATTGTGGGTGGAATGTTGTGAGTTGGAAATGCGAGTACTGATTGGACGAGCCTACTTGTGCGGAGTGACCCCTCCGTATGAGATTGTGGCTAGGATGTGAGCCTGCTTGTGCGGAGTGACCCCTCCGTACGAGATTGTGGCCAGGATGTGAGCCTGCTCGTGCGGAGTGACCCCTCCGTACGAGATTGTGGCCAGGATATGAGCCTGCTCGTGCGGAAGGGTCATCCGTACGAGATTGTGGCCAGGATACGAGCCTGCTCGTGTGGGGTGACCCCTCCGTACGAGATTGTGGCCAGGATGTGAGCCTGCTCGTGCGGAGTGACCCCTCCGTACGAGATTGTGGCCAGGATAATGTTTTGCAGGTTAAGCAGGCTGAGGAGGCAGTGAGGAGAAGTTGAGGCAGTGGGTTGTGTAACGACCCGACCCAAATTTTCACTAGAAATTTAAATTTTTATTTAAATATTTTTTTTAGAGGTCTTTAAAGAATGTTGATTTGTATTTTAAAAAATTTTGAGATTTATTGGAAAATAAAAAGGGCTTTGATTTAAATTTTTATTTTTGTTTTAATTTGGGGTTTGACCCAAAGTTGACTTTTAAAATAAATGGGATTTCGATTTTGACTTTGGGTCCGTTGGAAAGGTTTCGAGTCCACGAGTTCGTAGACACGTAGCACGCGTCGTTTCGAGTTACGGTTTGAGAGATATGGGCGTTTGAAGCGAGGGGCAATTTTGAAAAATTGACAAATTGGGTTTTAAAAATTTAAAATTAGATTTTTTAGAGGATCTCTCTCTATCTCTCTAGAACTTTCTCCCCTCCCTTTTTATTTCTCTCTCCGGCACACTCTCACTCTGGACTCCCCGCACCCCTCCCCTGCGCGCGCCACCCAGCCACCCCACTCACCATCACCGGCCACCCCTGGCCAGCCCCTGGCTCCGGCGAACATCCCCAGGCGCCGACCACCCCTCCCCCCGAGCCTACTCTCTCTCTTTCCCCCGCAGACCCTCTTCTCTCTCTTCCTCTGTGTGCGCGCGACACCCTCATCGGAACAGCCTCCGGCCATTTTCCCGGCGGCACGAGATCACCGGCGTGACCCTCGTGAGCCGGCTGTCCTCCTCTGTGCCTCCCCTTGCTAGCCTGCCGCCCCTGTGCGCAGCAACTCGCCAGAGAAAGCTAGTCACGCCGCCGGCCATTTTGTCGATTCCGGCCACCTCCGAGCTCCGATCCAGAAATTGGTTAGTGGGTTTTCTTCCTCTCTTCATGGGCTTCCAAACTCATATGGTATTACTAGTCAAATTTGAGAATTTGTGATTTTGGGAATTTGAGGTTTGGGACCCTTTCGGGTTTCCCTTGGATTTCGGAATTTAGAGTTGTTTTTGAAGTTTTTTTTGGACAAATTCCACCCTTAGGAACCTTAAATTATTGAGTAGAATTGAAAATTTAGAGAAATTTAGAGAATTTATGACTTTTGGTGTTGAGACCGCCACCTTAAACGGCGACAGCGGTGGTTCGGACCACCCAATCGTCAATTCCTTTGAAATACAGAAATTTGAGATTTAAATTAGGTTGATTATTGATTTTGGTTAGTTAGAAGCTATTTGAGTGGACGAATCTTCAATTTAAACGCAAATTGGACACACATTCGGAATCGAAACGACATTTGGACGAACCCTGATTGAGATATACTATACATAAGTTTATTTGAGTTGAATTGTTGAACAAAAAAGTTTAAGCGTTGTTGGATTTTGATCCGGGAAGGATTTATTTGGGATTTGAGTTTATGTGATTTATGAAAATTTAGAAATTTACTTTTGGGAATAGAAGGATTGAACGAAGTGTCTAGATTTACACACGCACGTTAAATTTATGGCGGAGCGATCCTAATTTCATGTGTTATTATTTCTTCTCTAGGCAATAACCCTAAGAACAGAGACGATCCAGCGGAGGATCAAAGCTAGACATCCTCAATTGTGAGTGGAATTTATTTTGCAAATACTTTTCTAAATTCATGATTTATTCATTTGGTTATTGAATTTGTTTAAGAGATAATAGAAGTTGAATTGGATCTTTGATTTGGAAGTGTCTTCTTAAATTATGATTTTATTATTTGAGTTATGAATTTTATGAAGTTAAATGAGCAGTTATAAACCGCCATATTAGTACCCCCTTCAGCAGATAAATATTTGCTCTGCACTCGCCTAGAGATGACTCGCCGGTGTATGACCAGCACTCGCTCTGCACTTGCCTAGTTGGCGGTGTACGACCAGCACTCGCTCTGCACTTGCCTAGTTGGCGGTGTACGACCAGCATTTGCTCTGCACTTGCCTAGTCGGCGGTGTATGACCAGCATCACAGCAGGTATAGATTTGCTCTGCACTTGCCTAGAGATGACTCGGCAGTGTATGACCAGCAGTTTCCCGGGTACTAGTGTGGCGTGAGTTTTCAGTTGTGGAGTATTAATTGTTTTTCAGAGTTTGATTTACAGTTCGAGGTGATTTAAAATAGATTTGAAAGAAGAAATTTTGAAATGGTTTTAAAACTGGGGGATTTCAAAAACTAAGTCTGATTTTTTAGTAGAGAGGGTTTTAAGTATAGAAATAAAATTGCAAAGGGTTTTATACTACTAAATTTGTTTATGTCCACTCACTGAGTTTCCTCTCACGCTTTATTATATTGTTTTAAATTTCCCCCAGGCAAGGAGCGGTTGCACCAATCACGTCGAGGCAGTTACATCCATCTCCCAAGTCGAACCCTGTAGGCGCCACTTAATTTTTTTGTAGAAATTTCTTGTAATAGAATAGAAGCTCTGATAACTGCTTTACAAATTTTAAGTTGGATTTCTGTGAAATTGTTGGGTCTGAGACCCTCTTTTGGTTGTGGTAGAGGTGGTTGCAGTTTAGAAGTGCTTTTTAACAGGTTTTGAAATTTCTGGGTTAGTCCATTTTCAGGGGAGGTTCTGTCGAATTTTCGGTAGGATTTTCCTTGAATTTGGATTCCCGCAGGACCTTTCCGGGTTTTAGGGTGGAATCCGGGGGCGGTCCTGACACTTTGTTTTGATTTAACTGATTTTATATAGTGATTTTTACATACATGTTTTTGGGCTCACACTCTGATTTATCAAATGTATTTATTTATTATGTTAAGTGCATAGCTCATTCTTTGAAAAGAGGTTTAAAGGACAAAGTTTCAGGGTATTTTTGGGTCCGAGGATCGGGGCGTTACAGATTGGTATCAGAGCTAGACTCGGCCGGAAGTGTGTGGATTGCAAGACCCAGGGACCAAGACCCTGAGTGGACGGCTGCGCGAGGCAGTGGCGAGCTACCAGGTGAGGAGAAGTGAGTGATCCCACACTGCCCGGGTGAGGATTGGTGATGTTACAGAAGGTTTGAGAAACCAGTTTGAGAAAATTTGTTGAGAAACTAGTTTGAGAAAAATCAGTTGAGGAAAATGTTTGAGAAAGCCAGTTTGAGAAAGAAAATGATTTTCAAGTGATTTCAGAAAAGTATTTTATTTGAGCCATGAAAAATGTTTGAGAAAGTTTTGAGAAATGTCCCCTGCACTGCCATCGCCTCTCTGCTCCTCAGCAAGTTCAGGAAAGTTGGAAGTTGGAGACTTAGTAAGAGGTTTGAATTTAGAAGAGTTTGAAGTTGGAGTAATTTTATTAGTTAGAGAACAAAGGTTCAAGGGTTGAAGGGTTAGTTCACGGAGTAAGTAGAGTTTTAAGGTAGTAGCCAGGTAAAACCTAGGCTGTTGTTTGTTTGCTAGAACTCAACGATTACAGTTTCGCAATCTCAAGTGGCAACGCTTCAGAAGTGGTTGAGCGATTCGCACATGAAGAGGAAAGTTCTGAAGAAGGAGAATTCAGAGTCATCGAGAATTGTGGCAAGCTACTCGAGGAAATGGAGACCAGGTTGGATGCACTCGAAGATCTTGGAAAATGGATGCGGATGGAACACGACTAGCTCGTTGCCTATAGTTCTCAAGTGAAGGATTCGATCTGCATCGTATTTTTATTCTCCTTCTTGCTTGTGCTTTTCCCAGTTTTCTTTTAACAAAAAAGGGATTTTCTAAAGTGCGTTTTGTTGTTGATTGTGTTTGCTTGTGTTTGTGTGAAACTGTTTTGCTTTTACTTTCCCTTGGGAATTTCGAAGACGAAATTTTTTTTAAAGGGGGTAGATTGTGAGACCCCGTATTTTTCAAAGATTTATTTAAAATATTTTGCGAATTTATTTTAAGGATTTTGGAAATTTATTTAGAAATTTAAAAGGTTTTGGTTTAATTTTAAATTTTTGTTTTAAATTGGGCTTGACCCAAAAGTTGACTTTTAAAACTAATGGACTTTCGTCTTTGACTTTGGGCACGTTGGAAAGGTCTTGAGTCCACGAGTTCGTAGACACGCGGCAACTGTAGCTCCGCCTCGTGTGGCGGCGATTTGGGTGGTCTTCTTCGTCGGTATGCCTCTTCGAAACCTCCAGAAACCATAATTCAAGGTTCGTTGTTGTTTTTGAACTGTTTTGGGTGCTGTTCTAGGCCGGGCAGCCACCGTGTAGGGTGGCGGCCGCCCGTTTCAGTCGTTCAGTGGCGCAATTGTGAATTCTGTGTGTATTTATTTGGTTGTCTGGTCTTAACAGGTACACGGGCTCGGGAAATCGCATTCCCGATGCCGTCATGCTGCAGGATTTGTTATCCGAGTGTGTTGCCGTCCAAGGGCTTTATAGTCTTTTCATGCAGTTAAACTGTGAGTGATACTTATCTGCTTATATTGTTGAGTACCGTGGTTTAATTGTCTGTTTTATGGATTTGCTGCTTTACGTTAGAAAAGACTAGGTGTAGGATCTGAGTTAGGAGAATGAATTGACGAGGATTTGAGGCGAAGGAATTAATTGGGAATTATAGAGTTGCTTGAAGGAAAGACCAAATTAGAGAAGGATTGTTTATAGTCGAGGTTAATGATTGATGATTAGGCAGTTATTATATACAAAATGATCAAATTAATTATTGAGGAAATGTCGGTATGTTTCGAGTGACAGACAAGTGATGGTTTATGAGCGGGAATCAATTTCGGAAGGATTCGGCATAGTTCGGAGTAAATTGTGGGTGGAATGTTGTGAGTTGGAAATGCGAGTACTGATTGGACGAGCCTGCTCGTGCGGAGTGACCCCTCCGTACGAGATTGTGGCTAGGATGTGAGCCTGCTCGTGCGGAGTGACCCCTCCGTACGAGATTGTGGCTAGGATACGAGCCTGCTCGTGCGGGGTGACCCCTCTGTACGAGATTGTGGCCAGGATGTGAGCCTGCTTATGCGGAGTGACCCCTCTGTACGAGATTGTGGCCAGGATACGAGCCTGCTCGTGCGGAAGGGTCATCCGTACGAGATTGTGGCCAGGATACGAGCCTGCTCGTGCGGGGTGGTGACCCCTCCGTACGAGATTGTGGCCAGGATTTGAGCCTGCCCGTGCGTGGGATTGTGGCCAGGACATTGTCTACAGTATGGGTACAAGTATGGTGTGAGTTTAAAGTACAAGTGTTTTGGTATATCAGTTATAAAGATAATTTCAGTTCAGATTGGTTATTTCTCCGCTTGGAAGTTTTATTGCTTTTTCAGTATATCGAGGTTTATTTGAGATGATTTTCGAAAATGGATTTGTGAAAAGGTTTTAAAGCTGGGGGATTCCAAAGAGTGAGATTAGGGGGATTTCAAAGAGCGACGTGAGTGAAATTAGTTAGTTTAACTATTTGCTGGATTTCTTGCGTGCATTTGTTTGCTAGGACTTGATTTGACTAGGACTTGGTAATTTAGGCTTGAATTTTGGAGAATGGAAATGAGGATGATTATGCACTGAGGTTATTAAATTAAGACGGGAATGATTTGAGGTTGAGGTTAGTAGTTGACGATTAGGCAAATTGAATTGCAGAATGATTATTATTATTATTGGAATTGATTTGATGTGAATTCGAGGAATTTTGTTTTATCTTGGTGCTTGGATGATTTGGCGATGAAATTATCATGTGATTGAATATTTATGGATATTATTATGGATTATTATTAAGCATGGAAGTTGAGGATTTTATTAAGGATAATTACTTTGTCATTTCACTCATACGAGCTCTAGTGAGCTTACCGGGTTGTTTGTTTGAATGACCCGGTGTACCATGGATATGGTGCAGTATGGTTAATGTTTTGCAGGTTAAGCAGGCTGAGGAGGCAGTGAGGAGAAGTTGAGGCAGTGGGACCCACTTTGTTTTGATTTAACTGATTTTATACAGTGATTTTTACATACATGTTTTTGGGCTCACACTCTAATTTATCAAATGTATTTATTTATTATGTTAAGTGCATGGCTCATTCTTTGAAAAGAGGTTTAAAGGACAAAGTTTCAGGGTATTTTTGGGCCCGAGGATCGGGGCGTTACATGAAGTTATATAAGCATTTGAGTTTGTATAACCACTCACTCTATTGATTTTTATATATGCACTTATGAAAATTTTCCCGCCGTTAGGAGGAAAAATGACCGTTCCTAAAGAACGGCGTGAAATATCATAATATGCATATATTATTTTTTTTTTTTTACCATTCAATATGCGAATGAGATATGAATGATAATGCAAATTTAGTGAATGCGTTTATTCAAAAGCTATATGCATATATATACAACGAAACTGCAAAGTCACGTATGAAAGTTTTATATATGCCAACATGGATTGATGTCCTAGCATGATAATCCATCAATTTGGCAGAAAATGGTTTATTACACACCTGAAGCGTGACAAATCTATAGGTTCCAAAGTTTAGCTCCACAAAAGTGGAGAATATACAAAATGGTCCACACGAGCCCAATTAATTAAATTTAAAAATCCACACTCTGTACACAAATCATTCTATAAGAGATGATAGTCCTTGAAGAGACTATACAAGCCCCTGAAGAGGCATATGTACCGATTACAAAGATATATATTTATATCTAATGCATGCAAATGAGAATTGTGAGATCGTTGATATATTAATGATGTATTTTGTCTATGGTAGCTACTAAAAATCATCAAGGGCTATAATAATGTGGAACCACGTTTACTATAAATGTCAACAAAATTAAATGATTGGGCAAACTGGAAAGAGGCAATTCTAGTAGAATTGAACATCATTATAAACTTGTAATAATGAGAACCTATAGTTCGGACACCAAAGATGTTAACCCTGAAGGTTATAGAGTGTTTGAAATAAAGTGAACAAAATCACTATTTATAATGGTACAAGGTTTCTCCAAAGAAACATAGGATTGTGGTTATATATTCTCCTGTTATAGATGCAACCGCATTCTAACAAATTTGGTAAATTAATGTGTTCATTGCATATGGAGAAAACTTTTAAAGATTATGAACTGCCTGAAGCATATCGCCAAAAGCGATTTCCTACAAGATATAGGACAAATTACTAAGTCAAATCGCAAATTGAAAGTGCCATGAAATATTATGTGCTTGAAGCAAATCCTTGAAGGATTGAAAAAGCCTGAAGCTCAAAGTATGTACTCAACCTTAACACTATGAATATGGTCAAAATTGCCTTATTGAGTACTTTGATTAGAACCCGAATTAGGAAATTGTTGCAACATATTCAAACTTTTGAAAGAAGTTATGAATTTAGTAAAGCTTCTGAAGAGCTCATAAGATTATTGAATGCTTGAATATTGGATTTAATATAAATGATCTTGGAAAATGAAAATAGTGTCTCGAGCTGCAGATTGAGTACTGTACTAGTGAAATTCTTATGCCCAACGGTTATTCGGTCTATTGGCACTAAGAATGATTACTTGCTTCCTAAGATGGAAGAAAGATCTTTGGTCCAGAAGTACCATATCTTATCACACGGCCCGTTGCGGCGAATGCTTGTCAAAAAGCGTTTGTAACTAATCGTGTCAGGCCTAGATCGTTTGTACAGACAGACTTTTGGGGTGCTAAGATCCAAAGTCGAGAGGGAAATAGCCTAGATCATACGAATGTGCTTTATTCAACTTTGCACAATGCAGTAGACCGAATATAGCATTGGTGATTGTGTCATATAATTTTTCCAATATTTAAAGTATTTTCATAATAATTTATTTCTTTTAGAGAGAATTGTTTCTAACCACTTTATTTAGTGGAATTATATTTTGTTAGTATTGCTTTAATCTCAACAGGATTTCAACATATGATGACAAGCATATATCCCCTGATAGTATGGAAGCCATATTCATACAAGCATTGTCAAACTCCACTCTCTAGAAGATGGGATGTAAGATATCATTATTTGCTGAATTATTGAGCCAGTCAAATTAAAGCTTGTTGTTATCAGGAGGAGCATCCAACCATTTTGCGTGTTGTACTCTTTTTCCTTCGACTAGGTTTTTGTCCCACCGGGTTTTTCCTAACAAGGTTTTAATGAGGCAAAGCGCATCTAACATTGTATCAGTGATATTGCAAAAGTTGCACTCTTTTTCCTTCGCTTTGGTTAATTTTGTCCTATTGGGTTTTTCAAAGCAAGGTTTTAATGAGACAACCTTCACTGATTGGAGAAATATATCAACATCAGGGGGAGCGTGTTATCAAACATTGTACTCTTTTTTCTTCATTCAAGGTTTTTTGTTCCATTGGGTTTTCCTGGCAAAGTTTTAATGAGGCAGTGTCGCGCGCAGCCTATCATACTTATCAGAAACATATGAAGATTGTACTTTTTTCCTTAGCTAGTTTTTTTCCCGTAGGGTCTTGGCTAGTAAGGTTTTTAATGAGGCAATTGTCATAGTCAAATGGACATCCAAGGTGGAGTGTTGTAAATATCATTAATTATGTGGCTGTTCATTATCATTTTTAATACTTATCTTCTGTATTATCTAGAATAATTGTATAGATAATTAAGAGGAGTCCAATTTATTGTAAAATATGAGACCTTAAGGGTCTATCTCAGGTCATCCAAGAGCCTATAAATAGAGGTCTTATGTGAATGAGAAATACATTTTGATTCCTCCCCAATTTTCTCTTATGTTATTTCTACATTTCTCTTTATTTTATAATAAACAGTTGATTGTCCATGTAATTTAATAGATAAACAAGAATTTGAACAACAAATTAGAGAATTATTAAACTTAAAAGTAATCAGACCTTCAAAATCTAGACATAGATCAGCATCATTTATAGTTAGAAAACATTCAAAAATAAAAAGAGGAAAAGCTAGAATTGTATATAATTATAGAAGATTAAATGATAATACATATGAAGATAGTTATAAACTTCCTAATAAATATGAACTAACAAATAAAATACAAGATAGTAAATATTTTAGTAAATTTAATTGTAAATCAGGATTTTGGCAAATTAGATTAGCACCATAATCAATTAAGTGGACAGCTTTCACTTGTCCAGAACGATATTTTGAATGGCTTGTCATGTCATTTGGATTAAAGAATGCTTCATCTATTTTTCAAAGAAAGATGAATCAAATATTATAGAAATATGATTCTTTTTGTAGTGCATATGTAGATGATATTCTGATACATAGTAAAAATAAAAATGAACATAGGAAACATCTAGAAATTATTCTACAAGAATTTATTAATAATAGTATTATCATTAGTAAAAACAAAATTGAATTAAAAAAACAAGATATAGAATTTTTAGGAATGTATATTAAATCAGGAACAATTCAATTACAAGAATATATAGCCAAGAAAGTGTTAGAATTTCAAGATAAATTATAAGATATGAAACAATTACAAGCATTTTTAGGATTATTAAATTATGCTAGAAATTATATTCCTAACTTAGGTATAAAAATAGCTGTACTTCATAGTAAAACAAGTAAAACTGGACAAATGTATTTTAATAGTGAAGATATCAAAATAGTACAAGAAATTAAAAATGAAATAACAAAATTACAGCCTTTAGTATTACCTTTAGAAAGTAGTTATAAAACAGTTGAAACAGATGACTCAACTATAGGATGGGCAGGAATATTATATCAAAAGAATAATAAAGAATCCCCCAAATCTGAAGAACAAATTTGTAGATATACTTCAGGTAAGTTTGGAGAACAACAAGTTAGATTACCAGCAACTGACTTATAAATATTATGAATAATTAATTCAATTGAATCATTTTCTTTATTCTTACATAATGAAATATTTACAATTAGAACTAATTGTCAGAATATTGTTTCTCATTATAATAAAATTAAGACTAACAAACAAGCAACCCGAAGATGAGTTTTATTTGTTGATACTATTACAGAAAGAGAATTTAAACCAGTATTTGAACATATTAAAGGTTCAAATAACATATTTGCTGATATTCTTTCACGCATTATCCAATAATATGTATGGATTTTTTTGGACCATCTTCTAGTCAAAGAGCATTTAGTGATTATTCACATAACAATAATATAGTAAGAACAACAGCTGGTTTTCCAGAGAACAAAATTTTATGTTTAATACTATTCGTATTCAAGCTGTTAGAAATCCAAAGTTTCAGTATCAAACAAATTCTTTAGTAGATGAAAAAGAAAAATTTTTATTGGACAATTTTTGGAGTTTGAGTAACACTTAAACTGGTCCAGTAAAAACTGCTCATGAAAAATTAGTAAGAGCATTAGAACAATATTTTTTGCAAAAGAACCTTTTTATAAAACAATTACAAAACCAGTTTTCAATATTACAAACAAACTTTTTTGTGCTAAATAATAGCCACAAAGAACTTCTAAGACAATTTCATGTGTTGAATTTGCAGAATCAAGAACTTATTAATATGAGCAATAGCTCTTTTGAGCAAACTAAACAAAAGGCTATTAAGCCATTTATATCTATAAATGATATAATTAAAGGTAGTATAATACCTTTACAAGAGGTTAATAAACCCACAGAACTTGATGATTTACTTAGTTTCGAAGAACTTGAAAATGCAATTACTAGTCAAAAGGCTAATGAGCCAAAAATAAATATATCTTTAGAAGAGATAGAAAGAACTACTACAAATAAATTTTTCTTGAAAGAACTTGCAAAGGAACGAATGAAGCTGATGCCACAAGATATCCAGCAACACATGATAATTCAGAACAACTCAACAGAAGTCCACAGACAGCTAGCTATCCAAGAACAGTTATCCCAAGCTATTAACAATCTGTAACAACCCGACCCCAAGTTTGAATTGAACGACAATTTTTCAAAGTTTAATTGTCGGATTTATTTAAGTTTTTGGAGAGGAGTTATAGCTTTTAGAGGGGTAATTTAAAAATGAAACTTTGGCCAATATGTTTTTGAGACGCTTAAATAGAACTCGATTTCCCGAACACATGGGCGAAAGCGGTTTTTAAATCGGAGTTTCGAGGAAGGAATTAAATAGATTCTTCTAGAAGGGGGTATGTTAGTAATTGCAAAACTTGAATTATGATTTAAATACCCAATTAAACTCTCTCTCTCTCTCATCCCTTTCGCTCACTCTCTCTCTCCCTCACGCACCTCCCTCCGCGCGCACTACCCACCACAGCCACCACTGCCGACCACTCCCTCCGACCTAAGCTCACCGGTGAACTTTCCACAGGCTGACCACCACTCCCTGCTACTCCCTTCACCAGCCAACACTCACTCGCGTAGGGAACAAGCCAGAAAACCCTCAGCCGCCATCCCTCTCTTCGCCGGCCATTTCGGCCACCTGAGACCTTCAACGAGCCTCCCCCGACGCCGACCATCTCCCCCGGCCACTCCTCCAGCCAGCCCAGCCCCCCCTGCACGACCCCTGCTCAGAAAATTCTCACAGAAATGCTGGCCATTCTCCTTCAAATCTCCGGCCAGTCCCACCTCCTATCTTCAAGGGTTAGGGTGAGTTTTCCTTCCCTCTTAATGGGCTTTCAACCTCTCATGTTATGGTGGTGAAATTTTGAGATTTTGGGTGAAGTTGAATATTGGGATTATAGCCATTTCGGGTTCCCTTTGAATGTAGAGATTGTGAATTAATCTTGTTGTGTTTTAGATATTTTTCCACCTCTTACAAAGGTTAATTGATATTAGAATCGAAAATTTAAAGAAATTTGGAGGATTTTTGAGTTCTTGGGGGAATTGAGTTCATGGGTTTGGAACCCATTTCGGGTTTGATTGAAATTTCTGGATTTGGTGGTGTTTTGGGGTTATTATGGACAATTTTCACTTATAGAAACTTCCACGTGCCGACCCTAATAAGAAGTTTTAAGCAAATTCTCAGTTTTGGTGAATTTTTCCTTCGGAGCCGCCAAGTTGGGCAGTGACAGTAGCGAATACAACCATTCAGTTACCAATTCTAGTTTCTATCACCGTTTGAGCGTCTAAGTTTAGTTAGTTGTCGGTTTATATAGGGTGGAGGTATTGCACGGTGTTTGGGTACCTTTCCGAGGCCGAACAAGCTCTAGAATAATTGTGGTTTTAGTGTTAGGCTCTACATAATTAATTTTGGATTTATGGTTGGATCACTTTGTGTAATTAACGTTAAGAGAAGGACTTAAGTATGGTATTATAGGTTTAAGAGAAGGAGTTTCTAACCATTGTATTGAGCGAGAGTTGGGCGGGACGTTAGGCTACACACACACCCTTTAAATGTCGTAGAACCGAGACTAATTTATGGTTTTGTTGTTTATTTTATAGGCGAGACGACCGTGACTCGTGACGATCCGGCGGAGGATCGAAGCTAGGGCTATCTCTGTGAGTGGACTTGGTTTCTTGAACGTTTTTATAAATTCATGGATTTGTTCACATTTAATATCTTGAGAAATTGATTATTGAGTAGTGAGTTGGATTTTTGTTTTTTTTTAAATGATTTTCATGAACTTCGAGATTTAAGGCATGATTATTATAATGAGTTTTATCCAAATATGATGATTTGTGAGTTTGACTTTGATTTTAATTGAATTATGGGTTTTAAATGGTTATTTGCCTATTTAATCATTTGAAAACCAAATATGAGATTTTATTTAGCTTTGAAAATTTTTAAATGAGATTTCCATATTGAGTATTGACTTAGTTAATTTGGGAATTTTAGTTGTGGAGGATAAATATTTTTAATTGGAATTATGCAATAAGTTTATGGATTAAAGTTTCTTGGGAAGTACAATAAAATATTTTCTATCAGTGGGAAAAGAAATTATGTTTTGGTCACAGAAAATATGTTTTCAAACCACCCTTGCAGTACCCTCCAGGTTATTAGATTTGGATAGGTCTTTGGGACCCATCACATCACACATATAGGCTTTGGGCCGTGTGTCGGGATGCCTAGCCCTTTGGGGGCCGCTCTGCGTGTAATGAGTCGACCGAAATTTCTTTGGGAAATTTAAAATTTTTTTAACTTTGTTCAAAACTTATCGGTTAAAAGTGCTATGTTTTTAAACTGTGAGACCCCGTATTTTTTTTCATAGATTTATTTGATTATTTTGGGAATTTATTTGAGAAATAAAAGGTTTTAGTTTAATTTATTTTATTTTATTTTATTTTATTTTTGTTTTTGTTTTAATTTGGGCTTGACCCAAAGTTGACTTTTAAAATAAATGGACTTTTGATTTTGACTCTGGGCCCATTACAAAGGTCTCTAGCTCACGATTTCATAGACACGTAGCACGCGTTAATCCGAATTACGGTTTAGGAGTTACAGATTGTACACGTGTGGGGCAATTGTGTAAAATTGCACTTAAGGGTTTTAAAAACCCATTTTTATTTATTAAATCTCTCATTCTCTCTCCTCTCCAGATTTTTCTACAAATTTCTCACTCCTCTCCCTCTTATTCTCACTTCTCTCCCGCACTCTCTCACTTCTCTCTCTCTCTCTTGCAACACTACCCCTGCGCACACCAGCTCCACCCAAGCTCAGCCCCTCCGGCCACCTTCCCGACAACCCAAGACCACCGGTGAGCTGGCGCCAACCCCCCAGACCAGCCCCCTTCGCGAGCCAGCCCCCACATCGATGAGGGACACAACACACCAGCCGCAACCCACCCCCTGCACGCACCTGCCTCAGCCACACCAGTTTTCCGGTGCCAACACCTCCATCCTAGGTGGGTTTCGTTCCTCTTTCTTTAGGCTTTCATTTCTTCTGGTTTTGTAGCTCAGAAATCTTGAAATTTGAAACTTCAAAATTTGAGAATTTGAGGCCATTTCGGGTTTTTCTTTAATGTTCGGATTAGAGGGCTGTTCTTGCTGTTGTATCTAACAAATCTCATCCCTAGGAACCTCATTTGTGGATTTAGATTGAAAGGTTGAGTGGGTTTGAGGAATTTGGCATTTCTTGGCTTACATCTTGTGTTGGGGCTGCCACTTTGGGGCATTTTCAGTGTTTTCAAACCCCATTGTAAATTCATAACTAAGGGATTATTTTTTGAACAAGTTGTGTGTATTATTGGTCTTGGCTGTATTGAATATGGTTGAAGAAACCAAAATTAATTTAGGACTAATTTGAGACCTTGTTGATATTGATTTCTCTCTAGGAAGAGCTTTCTAATTGAAGTGAGCTTCGGACAAGTCTCTTTTTAAGTTTGAGACTTGTTTTGTATCTTTAGGTGAATTTTGGTTGAGCCGGACAGATTTTGGGAATAGATTAGGGAGCGTTTTATTTTTGGGAAGCGATTTTATCTAACCGTGGTGAAGAACGTAAGTTGGGCGGGATGTTAGGTTTGTTTATACTCACACACTCTTTTTGTTGTTGAGGCTAGTCGAGACTAATGGTATGCTTCATGGTTTTATTCTATAGGCGAGACAACTATGGCTCATGACGATCCGGCGGAGGATCGAAGCTAAATTTCCCAAATTGTGAGTGGACTTTATTTTACGAATACTCTTTTGAAATTCATGTTTTACTTATTTGGTTATTTGAATTTGTTTGAGAAATAATAAAAGTTGAATTGGATCTTTGTCTTGGAAGTGTTTTCTTAAATTATGATTTTATTATTTAATTCAGTTATCATGAGTCTTGGCTTAGAAATATTGATTGAGAGTTAGACATTTTCCTTATGAACATATGTGGTGAATTTCAATGGTTTAAGTATCTTTTGACATGGGTTTGATTTGAGTTACGAGTTTTATGAAGTTAAATAAGCAGTTTTAAACCATCCTATTAGTACCCCCTCAGCAAGTATAGATTTGCTCTGCACTCGCCTAGAGATGACTCGGCAGTGTATGACCAGCATTTGCTCTACACTTGCCTAGTCGGCGGTGTATGACCAGCATTATATATTGCTCTGCACTGGCCTAATTGGCAGTGTATGACCAGCGTGACATATTGCTCTGCACTTGCCTCGATATAACTAGGCGGTGTATGACTAGCATTATAAGCTCTGCGTGCATGTATGACCAGCATCATAAGCTCTGCGTGCACGTATGACCAGCAATTCCCCCGGGTACTAGACGATGTGACTTTATACGGTCCTTGAGATCTTACTTGATTTAAGTTTTAAGTTGTGAGATTTAATAATTTGACTATTAGTGTTTTTATTTGAGGATTTAAATGGTACTACTATCTAATTTAATTTACGGGAAGTTTTGAAGTCTTCTGTATACTTGAGTTATTTAAAAATCTATGAAATTGAAGGCTTCATGATGATTTCGGAAGGTTTGAAAATTTGTTTTTAAAACTGGGGAATTTTAAAAGAAAAATCAAGTTTAGAATTTACAAAAAAATTTTACGCTATTAAAACTTTTTATGTCCACTCACTAAGATATTTTTCTCACGTCTTGTCTATTTTGTTTTAAATTTCCCCCAGGTAGGAGCGGTCGAGCCAAGAGAAACGTCAAGGCATTTTGAAAACGTTTGAGGACCTTGTAGATTAGAGTTCCCTTTTATTTTTGTATTTGTATAAAAAAAATTTAGAATGGCTCTAATAACCTATAAAAATTAGTTGTATTTATCCTTGGACGGGTCAGAGACCCTTATATGTTTTGTGGTAGAGGTGGCTAAAAGACATAGAAGTGTTTTTCTGCAGGTTTTAAAAAGTTGGGTTAGTCCAATTTCAAGGGAGGTTCTGCCGAATTTTCGGTAGGATTTTTCTCGATTTTGGACCCCACAGGACCTCTCCAGGTTTGAGGGTGGAAATCTGGGGGCGGTCCTGTCACTGCATGCACGTACGACCAGGATTGCCTGCACGTGTATGGATTTTACTCCGCGCGTGTGTATGGCCAGGATATCGCCTGCCTGTGCGATGCAGGAATTCCGCACAAGTGTATGACCAGGTTTTTCAGGGTATAAGCATGGTGGAAATGAAATTGTTATCTTCAAGAGTTTAAATATGGATTTTTAGTGAGAAATACCTTTCGAGTTTTATAAAGATCTCGATTTTAATATTTTTATGATTTTATTAATTTAGATGGTTGGCTATTAAGAAATGTGTTTTGATTTATCTTTTCCTTGAGTTCCATTAGTTTTATAACACTCTTAAAGCTTGGAAATTGTTTTAAAACTGGGGAATTTCAAAGAGTGACGCGAGGTTTTAGAAATTAAACGTGGTTTTAAAAGATTTTTCTAAAAAGATATTAAATCTTTGTTTCGTTTCCATAAATCTGTCCACTTACTGAGTTATCTCACCATGTCCCTATTTTTTTGTCTAAATTTTTTTCCCCAGGTAGTAGCTTTGATGGAGGTCGAGCCAATCACGTCGAGGCATTTACGTCCATTTCCTTACACGGACCCTGTAGGCGTCATTTTAATTTTGTAAAAATTCCTTGTAATAGAATAGTGGCTCTGATAACCACATTTAAATTTTAAGATGGTTTTCTTTGTAATTGTTGGGTCTGAGACCCTTTTTGGTTGTGGTAGAGGCTGCTGATATTTTTAGAAGTACTTTTACAGGTTTTCAAATTTTGGGTTAGTCCATTTTCAAGGGAGGTTCTGCCGAATTTTCGGTAGGATTTTCTTTGATTTTGGACCTCACAGGACCTCTTCGGGTTTCAGGATGGAATCCAGGGACGGTCCTGTTACAATCCTAGACCAGGGGTTATATGTAACGCCCCGAACCTCGGGCCCATAAAAAACACTGAAATATCAAACCTTTTAAATCTGTTTTCTCTTTCTTTTGAGCCATGCACATAAATATAAATAAATAAATTTCTTTCATATAAAACATTTATATAAAACCTTTGTACAAAAACGTTTAAACAAAACAACATGGGTCTCACTGCCTCGTCTTCTCCTCATTGCCTCCTCAGCCTGCTTAACCTGCAAAACATCAACCACATTGCACCATATTCATGGTACACCGGGTCATTTAAACAAACAACCCAGTAAGCTCACTAGAGCTCGTATGAGTGAAATGACGTAAATACTTATCCTCAATAATAAATCACATGGCCTCAAAATAATTTTCATCAATTATCACAATTTACAATTCACAAAATATTCGCAATAAATCTAAGGCATAACTAATTAATCCTCATAAGTCCATCCACCAATAATAATGAATCAATTTAGTAAATCAATTGCCTAATCGTCAACTATTAACCTCAACCTCAATCATTCACATCCTAATTAATAACCTCAAGGCATAATCACCATCACTTCCCTTCTCAAGATTCAAGCTTAAACTTTATCAAGTTCTAACAAAACCAAGTCCTAACCAGCCCAAGTCCTAGCAAACAAAAGCACTACAACACACCGTACAAACAAACATCTATCCAATTTCATTCATGTCGCTCTTTGAAATCCTCCAACTTTAAAACTATTTTCAAAATCTCTTCTTTCAAATCCATTTTTTAAATCTCCTCAAACCGTAAATCAAACCCTGTAAAACAAATAATACTCTCAAGCTGTAAAACTATTAAAATGTCTGAAATAAAATGCAATACCTTACTGAAACTGTCATTTAAAAGATTTACTGCTGGTCATACACTGCCGAGTCATCTCTAGGCAAGTGCAGAGCAATATGTGATGCTGGTCATACACCGCCGACTAGGCAAGTGCAGAGCAATATATATCATGCTGGTCATACACCGCCAACTAGGCAAGTGCAGAGCAAATGCTGGTCATACACCGCCAACTAGGCAAGTGCAGAGCAAGTGCTGGTCATACACCGCCGAGTCATCTCTAGGCGAGTGCAGAGCAAATATATACCTGCTGAAGGGGGGTACTAATATGGCGGTTTGAAACCTCTTTTGGATATCTCAATCAACCACATCTCAAAAATACTCCTTCAGATAAAAACTGAAATTTAATTCTTCTAATAAATCCGCTTAAATAAATCATTCTCAAATTGTGAAAGCTGCTCGATCAAAATCATTTTCTAAAGGACAGAAATTCAATAATAAATTTTCCCCAAAATAATGCCGAAAACCATTTACAGAAATTATCCATACTCAATTAAATCAAGAAAAGAGTTCAATTATAAAATGTGCAAAACATTTCGAAAACCAAAGATCCACTCACAGCCTACCCCGAGCTATACCGAATCCTTTCCGAAATTGATTTCTACTTACGACCCCTCACTTATTTGCCACTCCTACTCATAGTCTACTGTATAATAATTGTCTAATCCTCATTCATTTACCTCGACAATAAACATTTCTTCTCTAATTCAGCAATTATCGTCATAGCATCTCTATAATTCCCAATTTATCCCTTAGTCTCAATTCCTCGTCAATTCCTTCTCATGATCTAAAGCCTATACTTAGCATTCTCTAACATAAAGTAGCAAATCACACAAAACAGACAATTCACTAACGGTACTCAACAATATAACCAGATAAGCTTCACTCACAGTGCAACTATGTGAAATGACCGAAGTGCCCTTCACGGCGCCATTGCTCGGATATCAAATCCGGCAGCATAACGGCATTGGAGATAAGATTTCCCGAGCCCGTGTACCTGTTAAGAACAGACAACCAACTTAAAACACAATTCAGAAACACAAACGGCTGCTAAGCGACCGAAACGGGCGGTCGCCACCACACACGGCGGCTGCCTGACTTTGAACAGCATACAAATCACATAGAAACTCACCCACGGGCTTCGGGTGACTGGCCAGAGGCCAAACCAACAATTCAACTCATCGGCATGGCCAAACCCGGCGGGACCCGCGGTGGTCCGTGGTGGTCCCGATGGTGGCAGCCGCGGCACGAACCTGAAAATACCCAAAATCAACTCTAATTAATCCTAATTGCACAATGGAACCTTCAATTGCACAAGAACAACTCGAATTCAAGTCCAATTTCAAGAAATTCGAAATAGGCATAAACCCTAAAATCGAATTTCCAATTTCTCAAAATTGGACGTGCCCACCTTAGGGAAAGGATTACCCATGCCTCGAGGATCATTTTTGACAACTGGACCGACGGCCAAAAGTCGCCGAAAATGGCGAAAATCGGCGGTGGAAGCCGGCGGCTGACTTGGCTTCCCGAGCTCATTGCTCCGTCGTGGAGCCTCGTATGGGCGAACGGAGACCATGGTTGAACTCGCCGTGACGAGGGGAACAAAGCCCAGTAGATCCGGTGTCGCGTCTTGGCCGAAAAAATCAGACCGTCGGCGATTGCTCCGTTTCTGTCCTGCGTTGTTGCGACGTCGAGGGGTGACGGCGAAGTAGGAGACCGGGTTGGGGAGGACGGCGACGGTGAGACGAGTCTGCCGGTGCCCGTCGCTGGTCGTGGCGTGGCCGGAAAAGCGAGATCGCCGGCGAGAGCCTCTCTTGGTCTTCGCGTCGATTCATCGCGATGGTGGCTCAGGTAGGTGATCGGCGGCCAGGGGGAGGAAGAGGGGAGGGTGGCGAGGCTGATGGGCCTTCGACCTCCGGCAGCCGTCGTCGGACGCGCCTTCACGCGCCAGTGATGGCGGCGACTGCACTGTGCAGCGTAAGGGAGACAAACGTGGGGAAAGAGAACCAGGGATAGAGGAAAGAGAAAATGAGGAGAGAGAGAGAGAGAGAGAGAGAGAGAGAGAGAGAGATGAAATCTGATTTTTGGGTATTTAAAACTCACTTTTTTAAAATTTACAAAATTGCCCCTCACTTCACATGTTCGTATCTTTCAAACCGTAACTCCGATTTACGCGTGCTTCGTGTCTACGAACTCGTGGACTCAAGACCTTTCCAACATGCCCAAAGTCAAAGACGAAAGCCCACTAATTTTAAAAGTCAACTTTGGGTCAAGCCCAAAAAATTAAATTTTACCATTTTAAATTTCAAATAAATTCTCAAAATCCGTAAAATATATTCTCAAAATATTTAAAATAAGTATTTGAAAAATAAGGGGTCTTACATTATAGTAGTCACATACAAGTCTCCAAGATGCACTCATCAGACACAAGAAGAATGCACTTGTGACCAAACAGAAGTACAGTTTAACGTAGCAGCAGCTAGACTGAACATACAAGATTTTAAAGAATGGACATTCAGATTTGAATATGGAACTATTAGTGAGAACATTCAAGTCACACCACAACTTCTGATGGATTGTGGTTTTCTTGATCAAATGCATATTAGAAGGAACTATCATGCCAAATCTCTACCAAAGAAGCTCAGACGATTGATACAGATATTACTACATCAATGGCGAACAATTCTTGTAGATTTTAACAGTATTCCTCCAGCATGGTTTTCAGACAGTATATATGAAGACCCAGCAATACACAAGATTATTATTACTCAGACGAACTTCTCAGAATGTGTACAACCTCCACTTTCATATTTTACTAAATTCAGTCTGAAGTATCTTGAAGCCTATAGAGGAGCATAGATTGCACAACATGATAAGTATGATGATAGACAACTCAACCTTGTCTGTCAAACATCTACTATGAACATCTACACAAGAACACGTGTAAAGACAATTCTTTCAACACTCATACTCTATATGAGTAACCACATAGAAGAAGTCTTCCTTGACTATATCAACAAGATAGAGACAACTGGAGAAGCAGATGAAGAAGATGCCAGATGGTGGGATAATTTGACAGAGGAAGAATACGAAGGAATCACGAACAGGATGAAAGATTAGATAACATTGTACTTAGCACAACAGCCAGAACCTGTACAAACTTATCAACCGAAAAGCCAAAATTTAGAAAAGGACAAATAAGGGACCACAACTAGGACCACACTTGTCCATTAGCAAAAGGTATAAATATCCAAGTGGACCTTAGAGGAAAGAGAATATGGAAAATGGGCCTTACCGGAATTGTCCCGAATTTTTAATAAAAAATTATTATTTTCAAGTTTTAGGTGTGGAGGCATTAGAAAGGCATGGATCTAATCCAATGGTGGTCAACCACCAGTTTCCTTTTGCCCCATGGTGACTATGAGAACGTTTCCTTGCCCCATGGTCAACCACCAGTTTCCTTGGATCTCATTTTTGTTTCTTTTTTGGTAAGGTCGGGTCTGTCGGTACACTTGACGGACAAATCTGTGTAAACTAAGAGCATTAAGGAGCTGGTTAGGACGATCCTACTTTCAAATAGTAGCGGTGTGCAGTTGATCCTAAGTTGTCCAAAAGGACCCGTGTAATTCCAGGTATAGTTTTGAATCTTTTGATCTTCTAGAAGAATGAATTTTCTTTTTCTCAAAAGCTAATTTTTCATATATCATACGAGTTATAATAATTATTATTATTATTACTTTGTGTTTTATGCATATATACGTGGCCTCATCAATGTTGATCAATTCCTTTAGATCTCCTTCATCATAAATATTATATATATATATATATTTATGCATTTATATCAGAAAAGCCTATCACTGGAGTACGTTTGAGTGCAATAACGATGATACTCGGCTTAGGCGACTTTCCTCTGCCGTTATGGATGTTATATATATGATGTTTCATTTGTTTTACCAGGCATTTAATTATTCCAAATCTCAAACAGCTAGCCAAATTCATATACTTAATTTTATGCTACGTCGTTCTTAAATGGTCACTATATCTTCTTTTGTTTTTGGTTTGATTTGTAACTCAAATGCTAGCTTTAATTATCCAAAAAACTTGGTTTGATAAAGAAATTTTTTATTTATTTTTTCCTAAGTAGTATGTAAGACACATGAAAAATAGACAAAAATGCAATCAATGGAAAAAAGGGGCTTCTTTCTTCTTGGTGTGGCCCGATAAAATTGTTACACTTGGCATTTTTAATAAAATAATTAAACTCTTTAAGCAAACACTTACAACAGCAACACCCAACGCAAAGACTATTCAAACGCAAGGTATTTTCTCACGCCGGCCCCAAGTCCTCATCGTCTTTCATTAGCAGGCCCGAGTCAACGGCCAGTGAGTTAGGGTTTGGCTTCCTTATTTAGGGAATGATTCTAATAACGAGATCATCAAGAGGTTAATAAACACACAAGTTTGTAATTGAAGCAAAATAGGTATTACCATATTTATCCGTCGGATAAGTTAAAAATTTTTAACAAATTTTATTTAAATCAATAAAATATTTTAATATTATATAATAGTCATTATGAATTTTTTTTATTATTATTAAAAGTCAATGTGTTTTAAAATTGTATCCCACTTTAATCGATGAGCCGAATTCATTTAATGATGTCATGTATTTTGGTGCGTTAAAAAAATATTAATTTGCCCCTTTTTTTTTCAACATATTACGACATTACCCTTAATTTGATTTAAAATTTAAAAATGAGTTTTAGCGATTAGGATTTGTAATTTGGGTTATGGAATGAGAATTGTACAAATAGAGATTTTTGTATTTTCTGTCACGTACCTAATTTTTTTGTTTTAATCAAAATTTCTTTGCAATTCACATAATCATATTCAATAGTCAGCTTTTTGTTTTATGTTTCGATTAAATAATTTCTTGTTCAAATTTGTTCAAACTACTCCAATAACTGCAGAAAATGTTTTATTAATGACGAGAAATAATTTGAAAAAGTTATTATGATGATAACAACACTATGATTTTACCTTATATTTATTATCACGTAAAATAATTTATACGGCTTTTGCTTTGGCAGATGTACAAGTGCATGTTTATTGATTTTTTTTTTTTTTTTTTGTAACCGAAGGTGTCTTAGACCAGCACAAGTGCATGTTTATTTTGTTTTATTAAATTGTTCCAGGTGTGACAATATTATTGGGCCACAACAATGGGTAAGGAGGAACAAGTTTTATTAGGAAGTATTGTCCTCTTTGATATATTATAATTCTGTGATTTTCGCGGTCATGGTTATATTAGGCTTCTTCTATTGAGGTATACCTCAACTTATTTATGTTGAGGTATAACCTTGTTGGGGCCCACACAAGTCATTTTGTGTCGATCCGAACCGTTCGCAAGGATCATCTTCATTGATAGATTCTTCTTGCAAAAAATTAGCCAAATCAGAAATCATTTGTCTATCTAACTTTGATCAAACAAATGAACAGTTTCATCGAAAATATTTGGTTCGTCCATTTATTTGATCAAAATTAGATAGACAAATGATTTTCGATTTGGCTAATTTTTTGCATGGATGATCTATTAATGGAGATGTAAAAATTGAACTGTTCGGATCGACACAAAACGACTCGTGTGGGCCCCTATAGGGTATACCTCAACATAAATAAGTTGAGGTATACCTCAATAGAAGGAGCCTGATGGTTATATATATTATTCTTATTGTTCTTATCACGAATATATAATATGTAAATCTATTGTCTTGGACATGGGAAGATGCCCTTACCGACAACCGTAAGCAACCAAATAATTTCGTAGAAAATTCATGTCTCTTTCAAGATTTGGTCATTAGAAAATGAGTAACTATATTTGGCCAAAAAAAAAAAAGAGTGACTATATTATCAAAAGCATACAATTTTTGTGTTGCAACCAAAGAATAAAATTTCGGATTTCGAGAAAATTTCGATGGAAATTTCGTTGAAAATTTTTAAATTTTGACAAAAATTAGATGAAAACGACAGAAATTGCTATCAAAATACAGAAATTTTGAATGAAACTTTACCATATGTTTATTTAACATATTATCTACTAAATTGATAAAAAACATTGAATAAACCAAATTATATAGTAGGTTTCATGTGATATAAGATGAATATAATGTGCGCTGGAAACAAATACTGTTAAATAAAATTAGTATAATGAATAAATAAAATTAGTATATTATTTATACTCTATAATCTATGCACTAAACCCTATATATTTTATAATCTATATTCTATATTGTTTAGGATATGGTATATGATATTAGGATTTAGGCCCTTTAGGGTATTTTTAATTATTTTTTATATAAAAATATATTAAAGTTTATTGATTTAGAGTTTAAAAATAACCAAACGAAACTCCAAAATGGCCAAACAAAACCTCAAACCATTTTTTTTCTTTACAATTGCCCAAAGGCCCCAAACTCCAATCAACCCTAAACCTTCTAATTTTTTTTCTCTTTTTTATTATTTCTTTCCCCTTTTTTTTTTCTTTTTTTTTTACTTCTTTTTTTTTTCCTTTTTTTTTTTTTTCCTTACTTTTCTTTTCCCCCGTGGCCATGAGTCTCCATCTCCACTCTCCACTCTCCAGTTCTTTTTTTCTTCTTTCTTCTTCATCCCCTACTTCTCTCTCTCTCTCTCTTTCTCTCTCTCTCTCTCTCTCTCTCTCTCTCTCTCTCTCATCTATCCCTCAACCCACCCTCACCTTCACCCTCACGGCCTCACCTCTTTCTCCCTCATCTCCCCCCTATCGCCCCTCTGCCACCGCCCCATCTTTCTCCCTCGATCTCCCCCCTGCCGCCGCCCCCTTTTTCTCCGTCGATCTCCCCTCTGCCGCCCCCTGCCGCCGCCCTCTCTTTCTCCCTCGATCTCCCCCCTACCGCCCCTGCCGCCGCCCCCTCCCATTTCTCCTTGGATCAGATGGATGAAGCTGTAAACAAATGAATAAGGTCATCTCCTCTAAACATCCATGTAAGTTTTTGTTTTTTTTTTTTAATGTTTGAGCGTTTACATGTTTTTTGGGCAAAGTGACAGAGAGTTCTAAGGCAACGGGGGGCTGGGTTGGTCTCACCGTCGAAAATGTCGCCGAAATTTTGATAATTTCAATAATTTTGACGAAATTATCACGAAAAGTTAACAAATATGGGTTTCGATTTTGACACCCCAAAAAATCGAAATTTAACACCTTGGTTGGAACACAAAATATATTGGTAAGATATTTCTACTGTCAGCTTTGTTGCAGTCTACTCTCTTGAATTATATATTATAAATATTGTTATATAGATTGTGTAGCTATCTTATTTTTAAAAGATCTATTGATTTTAACTACTAAATTTCAATAACTTTTTAGTTTAAATACCAAAATTAAATAGTATTTTAGATTCGGTATTAATTAAAAGTCAAACAAAATAATAAACTAAAAGATATTAAAATTTACAAATATTACATTACATGCCACTACAATAAAAAAATAAAAATAATATTACATCACAAATATTACATTAATTTATACTATATTGAATTAAAAAAAATATATATCAATCCAGTCACAATTTAACTGTGACTGTCTTGGTAAATTAAAAGAGACAACTCACACCACTATACAATGTATTATTTTGAGTAAAAGTATTGTTTTGACCTCTATTTATACTATGTTGTAGTATAATTTCTCTAAAAAAAATTCAATTAAGTCACAACTTAACTATGACTGTCTCACAACTAGTGACAGTCACAACTAAATTTGAAGTTGTAAATGTCGTACAGTCACAACTAAATTTGAAGTTGTAAGTGTCGTACAGTCACAACTAAATGTGAAGTTGAAACAACATTAACAAATTTTTAAGATAATATAAAAGCCTCACGAGCAATTTTGTCAAAACCTTATAAATTTTAACTAACACTCATCATATGTGGCCCAAAGGACAAAAATGTTAAATGAAAAATGCTCAAATCAAAGGGACCAACATGTTTGTGACCTAATCTAAAAAACTACATTTAAATTTAGTAGTTCAATTAAAATATTATATGGTATTCATGCTATACCAAAAAATTATTAAGATTTGGTATTTAATTTTAATTTTCTAGTTTTTAAATAGTATATATTTTTAATCAGTTACTGCATTTCAATTAAAATACTATTGATCTTTCAATTAAAATACTATTGATCTTTTTTTAATCAGCATAATATATTACGGATTTTTTTTTTTGAAAGCATAACATATTATGGATGAACAACTGGGTATTGTTTAGCTATCTTGTTTTTTATATAGTGTATATTTTTAATCAGTTACGGCATCTCAAATAATATACTATTGATTTTTTTTATCAGCATAATCTATATATATATATATTACGGATGGATGAACAACATGGTCAACTAACTTATTCTCTTTTATTTGGAACAAGTTTTCTAACTTATTCATTTGTACTAATTACGATATATAAGAATGTTTTAAAGTTAATAAGTTAACAAGTTAATATAATGCTAATCACTATTTTTGACCCACCACATGATGTAATATCATAATCCGAACAATTCATTTTTAGGCCCCACTTTATGATCATCTTTATAAAAAAACTCCAAAATTGGTTGTTTTATTGCAATGATGATCTCTAAAGTGAGACCCATAAAATGGACGATTTAGATTATGAAATTAGTCATGTAGTCGGCTCAAAAGGGTGATTAGCTTCGTATTAATTTGTTAACCAATTAGCTTTAGAGCGCTCATGTATATATATATATATAGGAAAATTTTTAAGTAAGGACGTTCGCATGGTGCGAATGTCGACATAGTGTTGACATGGGGTTGACATGTGCTGCAGCAAGTTTTGGAATCTCGTGTCAACCCCATGTGGCCACTGTGTCGGCGTTCACACCATGCAAATGTCCTTACCTGAGAAAGACTGTATATATATATAATTTTATTTAGGTGCGGACGTTCGCAACGTTTCACACCGAGCGCTCGGTGTATGTATGCTGAGAGCTCGGTGTAAGACGTTCGCACGGTGCGAACGTCTGCACCTAATCGAGCCTATATATATATTTATTTATTTATCTTATAGAGCAATGCTTGGGTCCTCAACACTGCACCCTTTTGCCCTCAAAATTGACGTGGCCAAATAAAATGAAGCTGCGTGTCACTTTTAAAAGTTTTTAAAGTAAGAACCAAACACTCTAATATTGTTCTGAAAATTATTATATATGATCGTAACACCGCTTCGTGGTGTTATCTAATCCATGTGTTATAATATGGGTAGAGGTCAGGTTTATAATTTAGGGTTTAGGGTTTTAGATATTAATAATTATACTTGTCATAATTGAATGGATTGGTCACACCACCATGTAGTATTACTATCCCATACAATAATTTGTTATTCACAAATCCAAACCTTTCTAACTTCTTCCCAAAGTTCCTACCATGTGGCTTCCCTGATGACCTTATCTTAGTAATGGCATTCAAATAATCCTGCTCATGTGCATATGCAGCATTCACCAACCTAGTGAAGCTACCGTAATTATTGCCCACCAAATACTTTTGAATTCCATTCCTTAGTCCAATCAGTAATCGGGCCATCTTCATCTTCTCATCATTGATCAATGATTTAGCAAACCTTATCATGTCTGTAAACTTGGGCACATACTCCGTCATAGTCATTTTTCCCTGCTCAAGCTCCATAAACTCCTTAGCTTTGTTCTATCTGATTGGCTTGGGAAAATAATGAACATCAAAGTGACGCTTAGAAACTTACATCCCATTACATCTACATTTTCTGTCTGAGCCACAGTATTGCACCACGCATCTACTTCTCCTTCCAAGAAATGTGTTGCTAGCCAGACTCGATACTCAAATGGAGCATATATTAATGGAATTAAGCTTCTTCAGAATGTGCTGACTCCAAATCTCAACCATTCCTATCTTAGAGCTACCATAAAACTTCATTGACTTTATTCTCAAGAGATCTTTCAAGTACTATCTCCTTCTTTTCTCATATGGTTATGTAGGATCAGAGTAATACATGCACACATTATCTGAAAATAATACATTGATTAAAGATATTAAAAAACAAACCAACCCTCTAAGGTATTTAAGTTTGCCAAAACAACGTACCCTAGTGAACATTACCGAAAACAATAGTACTGATGGTCAATAATAAGTATGGAAAAACAAGTCAACCCAAGGCATAATAAAGCTCTCTGAAATTATTACAAAAGAGAATGATAAAACAAACGGATTATCTGCACCCAAAAAAAAAAAAAAAAACACATGCAGTATGGGGTAACCATCACATATGTTTATTGACAGAACCGCCTCCAGATTTCCACCCTGAAACCCGGAGGGGTCCTGTGGAAATCCAAAATCAAGGAAAATCCTATCGAAAATTTGGCAGAACCTCCCCTGAAAATAGACTAACCCAAAAATTTCAAATCCTGTTAAAAACACTTCTAAACAGCAACCACCTCTACCACAACCAAAAATAATGTCTCAGGCCCACAACAATTAATACAAATCTAATCAAAGCATATCTAATCTACTATACAATCATATCTCATTGTATTTATTTTAAGGGAAACCTTGATCCTATTATACCAATAGGCTGGAGATGAATAACTCGAATGCCTCGACGTGTTTGGCTCGACTTCCACCAAAGCTACTACCTGGGGGGACAATTTAAGATAAAACAAGAAAACGGTGAGATAGGCTCAGTGAGTGGACAGTTAAATGGAAATGAAAATCGAAGATTAAATATCTTTTCAGAAAAACCCTTTTATACACGTTTAACTCTAAAACCTTACGATGTCCTTTGAAATCCCCCAGTTTTTTAAAACCATTTCCCAGTAAAATAATAAAATCTGAAGCTGAAAATCAAACTTTGAAAATCTAAGTTCTCAAACTGAAATCGATACTGTCAATTTAAAAATAAATAACTTGGGTTGAAAACTTTCTTCTCAAACATTCTCAATATACTGAAAATCAATAAAACTGTTCAACTGAAACCGTCTTACTTAAAACCTTTGCTGTCATAAACACATCACTTAAAATACTTAACAATTGAAAACACACACTAGTCAGTTATCCATATAATCTGTCATACATGCGCAGAGCCGAGAATCTGTCATACACATGCAGAGCCATAAATTCTGTCATACATGCGCAGAGCCGAGAATCTGTCATACGCATGCAGAGCCATAAATTCTGTCTTACGTGCACGCAGAGCGGCCCCCAAAGGGCGAAGCATCCCGACACACGGCCCAAAGCCTATATGTGTGCCGTGATGGGTCCCAAAGATCTATTTAATCTGATAACCTGGAGGGTACGGCAAGGTGGTTTGAAAACCATTTTTTTTTTTCCATAAACCAAATATATCCTTTTTTCACCAAAAATAAACATCAAGATACTTCCCCAAAAGAAACTTAAAAGCCATAAGCCAACATACGAAATCCGAATCAAATTCAATATACATAAATCAGAATAATACTTTTCGACAAAACCGAAATATTAAATGAACCTTGTAAATAAAATAAGAAACCAAATTTCCTTTCCCAAAACCCAACAACTCACTAAAACCAACATGTAAATATATGTTTTAAAAACTTTCTTATGAAGCATTTGAAATTCATAATCTAACACCTTTGATAAATTCCAAATTTATTTCAAAATGTTAAGTACGAAATGATGGATGAAATTTCATAAACTCTATAGAAAACCAAAAATCCGTTCAACTTCAAATTCTCAATAAAAATTCACATATCTAAAATAGATAACGAATTTCATAAATCATTTAAAGACATAAAAGTCCACTCACTGTCTACTCCGAACTATACCGAAACCTTTCCGAAATTGATTCCTACTCACGACCCCTTACTTGTTTGTCATTCCTACTCACAATCTATTGTATAATAATTGCTTAATCCTCACTCATATACCTCAACAATAAACATTTCTTCTCTAGTTCAGCAATTATCATCATAGTATCTTTATAATTCCCACTTAATCCTTTAGTCTCAATCCTCGTCAATTCCTTCTCATGGTCTAAATCCTATACTTAGCTTCCTCTAACATAAAGTATCAAATCACACAAAACCGACAATTTATTAACGGTACTCTACATTAAAAGTCTGATAAGTTTTCACTCACAATTTAACTACGTAAAAGACCGAAATACCCTTCACGGTGCCATTGCTCGGATACCAAATCCGGCAGCATAACGGCATCGGGAATGAGATTTCCTGAGCCCGTGTACCTGTTTTTGACCACACACGATGGCTGGCCGGCCTTAAACAACATAGAAATTTCACAGAACTCACCAAACAACCTCCGAGGATTTCCTAGAAGTTCAATGTGGGCAAAAAGAGACAAACGACCGCTGACCCGCCGCCACAAGTGGCGGAGGCAGTGGTGGCAGCGGCGATAGATCCTAAAAAAATTTGCTTTTCAACTAAAAATCAACCCCAATCAACCTAGGCACTTCAATTGGATGAAAAATAATTCAGAAATCATTTAAATATGCTCAATTCAAGGTAAACCCGAAATGGGTACAAGCCCTAAAATTTCAAATCTTTAGATTCTCAAAATTGACACGCAATAACAAGGGGGAAAGAAGGCCCATACCTCGAGGATCATTTTTGACAACTTGACCGACGACCAAATCTCGCCGGAAATGGCCGAAAACGGCGGTGGAAGCCGGCGGCTGACTTGGCTTCCCGAGCTCATTGCTCCATCGTGGAGCATCGTTTGGACGAACGGAGCCCATGGTTGAACTCGCCGTGGTGAGAGGAAGAGGACCCAGTAAGTCCGGTGTCCCGTCGTCGCCGGAAAAATGAGATCGCCGGCGGTGAGCTGTGTTTTCTCTCGACTGTTCCTGCGCGTGGAAGGGCTTGCCGGTGCAAGGGAGACGCGAGGGAGGATGGTCGGTGGCTAGGGGTCACGTCAGTGGCCTTCGGCCGTCGTGGGTTGGCCGGCGATGGTGAGTTCTCACCGGAGCTGGCCGTGCGCAGAGGGAAGAGAAGGCAGAGAGAGAGTCGAGGAGAGAGAAATAAAAAGGGGAGAGAGAATGTTCTAGAGAGAGAGAGAGAGAGAGAGAGAGAGAGAGAGAGAGAGAGATCCCTTAAAAAAATCTGATTTTGAAATTTTTAAAACCCAATTTGTCAATTTTACAAAATTGCCCCTCGCTTCAAACGCCTATATCTCTCTAACCGTAACTCGAAATGATGAGTGCTACGTGTCTATGAACTCGTGGGCTCGAAACCTATCCAACGAACCCAAAGTCAAAATCAAAAGCCCATTTATTTTAAAAGTCAACTTTGGGTCAAGCCCCAAATTAAAACAAAAATAATAAAAAAAACTTTTAAATCCAAACCCTTTTTATTTTTCAAATAAATCTCAAATCTTTAAAATACAATTCAACATATTTTAAAAAGCTCTTAAAAACCATAGTTAAATAAAAATTTAAATTTCTAGTGAAATTTGGGTCGGGTCGTTACATTTATAGCTTCCTCTAAAAAGATCATGGCTAGGTTTGAAAACCATTAAAAATATTTTCCAGTGTAAAAGCTTAAAAAGGAATCCGCATTTTAAGCACAATCGTAAATCACCCATGACAGTTGAAGAATCCACAAAACCTTTATTTTTAACCAGCAAAACCTAGGAGGAGAAGAACCCAATGTCGGTTGTCAGCTGTTGGTTGTCCGACTATCAATTATTTGCAACGTACCCGAACCGATATCACCGAGTCGGGTAGAAATAATCGAGCCAACTTGGTTGGATCAGTTGTCCGTTGCAATCGAAGCACAAAAAAGATCAATTTTTGGTCAGTTGTCGGGTAAAAACCAACTTATTCCCATACTAGAGAGTAAAAGAACCAAAGTTAGAGTGAGAAGCTCTCCAACTCTACTTGGTGGTGTAAGTGAAAATGAGGGGAGGGGGTCCTTCTTTATAGGCAAGGAAATGAGAATGAAGGATTAGGATATAAGATGGGCGAAGGGCTAGGATTAAACGATGGGTTTTCAGGCAACAAAACAAGAAAATTAGGGTTACAAAATGAACTCGGTTTGAGGGAAATTGGCAGGTCGCCCGTTGGTGGGAAAAAAAGGGTTGGGTTGGCCCGGCTGGGATGCGCGGGTCGGCGCACCTAATTTTTTTTTCTACGAACAGTCCAGCTCGTCCTTAGATTAATGACACATGCACAATGGCCACGCGATTAATACGTGCCCAACCAAGAAAGACATGGGACTTTTGGGCATTGCTTGGGCTAAGTAAAGCTTGAGTCGAGTTAAGTAAAGACTGGCTACCTATAAAGATCGCCCATTGCACACTTTATATATATCTGCTTCCCATAGAGAAAGCAAGCAATCTCCACTGGAGCGGGAATAGCACTCAAAGTCACCGTCAACAGGCTCTCCAACTCGTTCGTACCGTTCGTAACGCTTTAATAATATAATAGAAAGGTTAGGGGGCTGAGAAGAGCTTGCTGTCTACTTCGCGAGCCTTCACTGTCCCGTTCTGTAACTTCCCTTCTTTCGTCCGTCCACGAGGCTGTAAAAAGAGAGAAAGGGGCGGCTATCTAGCGGGAGTCGTTTCGGTTGTATGCCACGAGGTCCCTATGGACAAGGGGACAAGTGAATCATCGCTTTTGGACGCGGGCAGCCCTCTACCATCCGTCGAATTCACACCATAAAGTACAAGGGGACTTAGTAAAAGGATTTTCCTACCAATAAAGGATACCGCAATGGGCAGGCAAAGAGATTAGGCCTTGGAATACTACACATAGGGGCGTCAGGGAATCGAATACTCGACTTAGACACAGGGGATAGCCGGACAGACAGAGCTAGGCATTGAACCCCACCTTAGGTGCTGAGTGGTGTCCTCCCCTCCCTAATACCTAAAAAAAAGTTCCTTCTATGCAGCCTAAAGCTTTTTCCATGGCATGGCAGTAAGCAGCAAGTTGGCCTAGTCTCTCGCCCAGCCTTCGCCTTCTTCAGTGGCCAAGTTGAAGCGTACAACGTGGCACATCGAGCCTCCATGCACCCATCATGCGTCAACGCCTACGCAGCACCAAGCCTCCAATAGTCGCTTGCCACATGGCAGCATGTCAATTCTAGTCAACAAAACCTATTTATTTAATTTCTAATATCTCCCAAACTTAAAAAACTCACCAAAAATAGCTTGGGTGTCCGAAAATTCCTACGGACTCATCATCATTGTGTACAATTTATTTAAAACCTCAACATAACAATTTGACTTCCCAAATTTTCTTCTAAATTTTCCTCCTTAAAATATTCATGGAAAATCCAAATATTGTTTAAACAACTTTAAAAAATCGTAACTTTTTCTCCCAAACTTCGATTGACACAATGGAAATTTTCTTGGGTTCGTATCGACAAGTACTTTCCAATCATGGTCCAACTTTGACCTTTTAACCTTGGAAACACAAGGGTGTAATTTCTAATAATTCTTCCAATTCTCCAAAATTATAGAAATTTCTATAAATCACCCAAAATTCAAATAACCTTAAAATAAAATGCCAAAAATTAAAGCAACTAAAAGTTAAGCTAGGCGAGAAATTCAACAGTTTCACAACACTAGTTTTAAGGATGAGAGGATCATAAGCCACACTGTAATATATAACATATATATATATATATATACAAAAATGTACACCTGCTCACCATAGAGCGGGGAAATCTCAACCACCCTTATATGAAAATCCAAGGGTTGTGATTCATTAATGAGTATTTCAACTTTTTTAATTATTAATACCCTTTCTAATATTATTTTAAAGAAAAAAATAATTATAATGTACAGCAAAAAGTTAACAAAAATATGTGGGAGGCGATTTTCACACTCTACTTTTATCCTCATGCACTCATTATTTTTTAATACTTTTTTATATTTCCAAATTTACCCTTTAAAATTTGACTAAAAAAACATTTAAATTCCATCTCATTTTAGTTCGGAATTCATTTAGCGCCACTCAGCCTTCGAACTCATTGGGGTCATCTCCTTGTTTTCATTTTTTGTTTTTTGTTTTTTATTTGTTGTCGTCTCCTTTGTATTGGTTTCTTGTCCATTAATAGTATGTGCAACACAAAATGATACAGGCTACTATATATATTCAAGATGCTTGAACACCTCTTTATATAGTGTTTTTCTCCTAGAAAGAAGATATAATAAAAAATAAAAAATAAAACCTCTCATCTGGAAAATGTAAAAAAGTAGAACCCACCTAATCGTAAAAAATGTTGGAACCTTAGGCCAATTCAGACTTTCAGTCTACAAGAGAAACAAGGCATCTTTGTATTTTTATTTTGCCTCGATCTCTCTTTTTAATGACTAATACTTACAGATCGATCTCACAAAATTATGGGTTTTAATCAATCTCTAAAGTTCAAATTTTGATTTTGAAAAGCAAGCTTTATCTTTATGAAACTCATAACCCACTTGGGCTTCAAACTGATTTTGTTGTACTTGGATTGGGATTCATGTTTTGATTTCTATGCTTTCTGAGCAGCAATAGAAAAAGATAAAAAATAAAAAATTAGAGTGTCCATCATGCATCTTTTAATATGTAAAAGTACTGTGCTGCACTATTAATGCAGAAGAAGATCAGAACTCATAAGGAAGGAGACGACTGATCGATGAGAGAGAAAACAAATAATAAAAAGATAATGAAAGGGTAGATATAGAAATGTACGTAATAAAAAATATAAAAAAAAATTAAAAATTGAGGAGTGCAGTTGGATAAAAAAGGAGTGTGAAAATCACTTCCGAAATATATATATAGTAGGAGGAAATTACAGATTTGGTTCACTTATTTTATATATAGTTCAATTTTGGTCCATGATGTTTTTTAAGTTATGTTTTAGTCCACTAATTGTTTCATTTGTTTAATAAAGGTCAAGATTTCTGACTTTAAATCCTTTGAGTTGTGTTTTTTTCAATTATAATTGAAGTATAAATTATATTTCATCATTTTTTAGTGATAGGAACCAATTTAGAGTATTGGAATATAAGAGAATTGAGATTTGGTGAAGTTTGAAAAATTGACAGTTTCGAGTACCCTACTTTGGGGTCAATTATCTTGAATTTTAGAACTCCAATTTGAATGATCTTTATATGGTTGTAAAATAGAGATGCATAGCTTTAAAAGAAATATATGTTTGCTGAATTTTGATAAGATTTGATAGGGTAAAAGGCAGGCCAAATTTGACCAAAACAGAAATTAAAAAAGATCATGAACCAAAATTGAACTAGGTATAAAATAAGTGGACTAAATCTGTAATTTCCTCTATATAGCAGTGTTCTAAAGCTAACTGGTTAGTAGGTTAATATGAAATTAACCACTTTTTGAGCCCAACACATGACTAATTTCACAATATGAACAATTCATTTTTAGGTCCCACTTCAAATATTGATATTGCAAAAACTCGATTAATTAAATCAGAAATCATTTAGTCATATAAAACAAAGATCAAACAAATAGACGAACAATGTTTTCAATAAAAGTATATAAATGGTTATTATTATAATCAAACAGCTAAATGACTTCTGATTTTGAATATTTTTTACAAAGATGATCTTTGAAGTGGTGCCTAAAAAATGAACGGTTCGGATTATTAAATTATATTTTGTGGTAGGCCCAAATAGATGGTTAGCTTCGTATTAACTTACTAACTAGTGAGCTTTATAGCATTTTTGTGTATACGAAATCACTATATTCGTCTATTTATTCTTTCACAATTAAATGTTTTAATAGTTTCCGATTTACTTAATTTTTTGCAAGGATGATCTATGCATAGAGACTTAGAAATTAGACGGCTTCGATCATCGAATTACAATGCAGAGTGGGTCCCACAAGCCATACCTCATCATGTTTAAGATGAGATATATATACTTCAACGAAATGGGCCTATATATATATATATATATATTAGGAGCGCTCTCAAGCTTATTGGTTAGCATGTTAATACAAAGCTAATCACCATTTCGAACTCACCACATGACTAATCTCATAATCTGAACAATTTTTTTTTTTTTTTTTGCGCCACTTCAAAGATCATCAACTAAATCGGAAACCATTTAATCATTTAACTGTGATCAAATAAATAAACGAACATTGTTTTCAATAAAAAGGATATAAGTAGGGTTTTCAATCAAGACAAGTTCAGTTTGTGAAGGATATAAAAAAGTATATAAATAGGGTTTTCAATCCCTTGAACTTTTATACATTATATATATGTGTGTCACACAGATGTGCAATCAATTGCCACATTTGAATGAGTGAAGAATTTACAAGTTAGACTGTATATATAAGGGATCCATATATAAGCTGTCCTTGGATGAAAATTTAACTGTTAATAAAAACAATTATTTACATATGCTTTGATTTTTACAAATTAATGTATTGACATTAATAAGTGCTTGAATATTCTTATCTAAACAAATGAGAATAATAATTTGAGTTTAGCAATCTATATTGAATGGTAACTCGACATAAGTTCGAATTCTTATAAAAACCAACGTGTTTCCTTAATAGTATTGTATGTTATCCAAAGAAATGGCAGCAGAACATTTCAAGACTCAACCAGAGGATGCACCCGAGCTCTGTTATATAGATGTTAGCTGCCCCCCTTCCCCAATGGTGTCAGCTTCTAGTAGAACAGCGTCCCTTCCTACACAGTTTCGTAAGTTCTCTTCTACTTTTTACTCAATTAATAAGGCCAAGTTGTTTGGATAAAAAAGGATATTCGTGTGTTTGGATAAAGAAAACAGCAAATTGGACAAAAACCCAAATAGGATGGTTGAGTTCAGAATAAACCCACGGTTTTTTAGTTATAAAATTAGGCCATATTTTACCTTGACACATTGGATTTCTATTTTTGCTGTATTTATTTATTTTGAATGCCTATTTTGCCCTTTAGTTGACAAATGACTTGTTTTAATGCTGTGCCAATTAATTCCTTGTATTAAGCAATCTTTAATTATAATTTTCCTAATAATTACATGTCATTTTAAGTTTTTCCTTATATCATGTTATTGGTAATTAATTTATTATTATGAATATTGATTACTTTTCATTTGATTTGGGTTCTCATTGTCTCACTTATTTTTTCCACTATTCTTGGTGAACCACGAAGCTCTTCGTGAATTTGAGGTTATTATTTCCCTGGAATAGAGGTAAACTAAATAATATATAATATATAAAAATAATAAATACACAAACATTTCCCTGGAATAGAGATATACTAAATAGGCTACAAATACATAAAACCAAGGGTAAAAAACAAACGGAATTTTAAGACCAACAGTCCCTCATACTGATTTTCAACTCCCCGCCCAGAAGCACTTATATGAGAGCAAACCCATGAGCTATTTCCAAAAGGACATTACAAACACCCTTACTGTATGTTTGGAGTTTATTAGACATACTGTTTAGCCCAAATTAGGTAACAAAACATACAGTTTAGTTGTGTTAAATTAGAGATTAAGCATAACCAGTAGGGGGAATTACCTACACAAAAGGTTTTTTCATATACTAGTGAAACTAGGCCAGTTTGGTATTGCTGTGAGGAAAAATAGCTGTGAAGTAAAGTTAGTCATAAAGTAAAGCAGTTGAGTGTTTGATAAACTATGTTTTCAAAAGTGTTGTGAGTGCAAAAAATAGTATCAAAGTGTTTGGTAAATGTTAATATAAAAATGTTGTGACTGTGTATAATTACTAAAATGGACATGATGCTGAAAGTGCATTTCACTTATTTATTTGGTAAAAATAAAATGTTTTTTTTACTTGCTTTGGAAATTTTTTGCTACAAATTTTATTAGTATTAATTTTTCTAAGAACAACATTATTAAATAAGTATGCCTATTATTTTTTTAGGTATATTATAATTTTAATTGTACAAATAAAATATCATAATTAATTATCACAATATAAAATATAACTAACAATGGACATATTTTTTTAATTTAAAATAAACTAATAAAAATTATAGAAATTAATGAGAGTATTATGAGTAAAATAAAATATTTATTGTTGCTGTGAGTCATTGCAGCTTTCAAAAGCATTTAGAAACCTGTTTTTTGTTTTTGTTGTGGAGAGTTGAGAATTGTGGGGAAAAACATTTTTTTATTTTTTTATCAAATACCAAAACTGCTTTAGGTGATTGAGAATTGTCATTTACAGCAGCTTTTGAGTCCTCCACCGCAATCCCAAATGGGGCCTAAGACAATACAAAATAACTACTTTACAAACTCATTCACACGTACTGTATTATTTTTGGCAGCATTAAACCTAGTTATCAGAGTTTATAATTTCATTCACCAAACTGTTAAACATGGTTGATAAAAATAATACAAAATCATCAATTCTATAGGGGTTGAATATACAAGGCCGAATCCTCATCAAATGCATTGAATATATAAGCTCCAAAAAGGGGTTTTTCTTAACAGATCTCTATGAGATTCTCTAATAGCAGGTCTAATTCTTTCCGAAACCTTCTGAAACTTCAGCAAATCAGATCTGTACTCAAGGCATGGGTATTCGTTTGTGGCCATTATCAAATCTACAAGTAAATGAATTACACAACATCATAGGTGTCTAAATTAATTTTAAATGTAAAGAAAGAAAGCAAATAAATCTCAAGAAATAAAACATCGGTCTGCAATTGATAAAACATTAATAATTACTAACCCCGCATATACATAAAGGCTTTTTAACAAATCACCCACTTGTACTATACCTCGATTTGTAAGTTACCACCTAAATAAAAAATTGAAGTAATCTGCCATCTGAATTAAAATTTTTTTGCAATATATCCACCTCCGTCCAAGTCCATCAATTTTTCTGTTAAAAAAAAGTTATTTTAGTTTTTTTAGATTAGTTTTTTATTATTAAATATATAAATAATAAATAATAAAATAATAAAATGAAAAAACACAAAAAAAAAAAAAAAAAAAAAAAAAAAAGACACCACCCCATCCCTCCCCCCAAGCACCCGGCCACCAAACCAGCGCCGGTGACCCACCTCCCTACCCCCCCTCCGACCCACCCCTTCCCACCCATCCAGCCCCACTCGAGCACCCCTTCCCTCTCCCCAGCTCCGACCCACCCCCTCTCACCCATCCAGCCCCACCCTCCCATCCCCTCCCTCCTCCAGCTCCGATCTACTCCCTCCCTCCCCCCTTCTCCGACCTACCCCTTCCCACACATCCAGCCCCACCCTCCCACCCCCCCCCAGCTCCCACCCACCGCCAGCTCTGACTCCCTCCCCCTAGCCCCGGTGCGTGATTTGTAAAAAAGCCTATTTTAAATAATAAAACAAAAATATTCCACCTAAATGTGAGGTTTTAAATTTAACTTTCAACCACAATATATGTCAAAAACTAGAGGATGCGTATGTGGGGTTTAGGGTTGATACACCTGGAATAGAATAGAGGTTAACAAAACATTTTCTACCTGATTTTGAGGTTTGATATTCACATTCAACTACAATATAGGTAAAAATCTTCTAAAACAAAAAATATACCTGCAATAGAGATTAACAAAACATATTCCACCTGAATGTGAGGATTTAAATTTCACTTTCAACTACAATATATGTCAAAAACTGCTCAAACAAAAATACACCTGCCATGGAGGTCAAAAAAAAAACACCTGGCATGGAAGAACATACTCCACCTGATAACTAGGTTTGTTTTTTACATACCACTAACATGGGAAAGATCAAAACTTCTATTTAAATACCTGGTGCAGTATAAACATAAACCACTACACCTTCGTTTCAGGTATAGAGGTACAGAGGTATAAATCATAATCTACCAACATCCTAGATTTGAGTTTACACAAAACAGAACCAAAAATAATAACAGGAATACACCTATCATGCAAAACCCGTAATATATTATATTTAATTATTTTTAATATTATAATGATGAGAGAGAAAAATAATTTGACAGCTCTTTTCTACTTTTACCCTTATTTTTTATTACTCAACTTTTTTTCACTTTTTTATTACCCATTAACTTCTCTCTTCTCTTTTATTTAATTATTTCTAAATAAGTTTCTCTCTTCTCTTTTCTAAATATATATCGATTGTAAAAGCTTGGAAGATTTGAAAGAGTTTTGTTGTTCCGATTGAATGCCAAACCCAATGATTAATGATTATGGTCTTAAACTATAATTGCTTTTCGATTTTCATATGCATCCACCAAATATCAATGGGCTTTTCGATTTTCATATATCTATAATATATATCAATTGTTCCTAGTGCTGTTTCCAGTAACATCATCGCCGCGATATATATTATTAGAAATAATTAACTTCTCTCTTCTCTTTTATTTAATTTATTTCTAAAATTATTAGAAATAATTAAATAAAAGAGAAGAGAGAAATTAATGGGTAATAAAAAAGTGAAAAAAAGTTGAGTAATAAAAGATAAGGGTAAAAGTAGAAAAGAGCTGTCAAATTATTTTTCTCTCTCATCATTATAATATTAAAAATAATTTAATATAATATATTAACCCATGGTTAGTTTTTTAAACACATGACAATATTTTAGATGGGAGGTGAGCATACACCTGAGTTAAAGGGGGTGAGCAAAACTGCTCTCCCCAATATTATTGGGCTAGAGTTGCTAGAATGGAGGTTGATTTGCAGAGTCCCTTAATTTTTGCTTTGACGACTGTTACTGACGTGGTTTAAGACAGTGGCAAGGAATGTAATTTCTAACAAGAAGGAGTCTTGTTTGTTTGCTGAGTTGGAAGAAATTGGGCCGCATTTGTTAATTTTGAATGGGTACTGGGTCGCATCCACTATACTATACTAGAATTGGGCCTATGTCTAAAGCTCTCTTTTTGAGAATGAACATTATACTAATTAATTTCCTTGTTTAGGTTTTTTGAGAATAAATACGAACTTTGAATATTATTTGTTTTCCAGAGTTCTTAATTTTTTTTATCTGGCTCATGCAGACAATGTTGGACCATATATATCTTGTGTTATATATTGACATTACATATTCATCCTTCATGCATGTTTCAAATCTTTACAGCGGAACCAAGTCAAAAGAGATGGTTCTTCGAAGACTGCGTGAACCTATTCCACGCTGCATTAAGAGGTGACTGGAAAGTGGCTAAACGAATCATAGATAAAGATAAGACTATTTTACGTGCCAATATCATAAGAGGAAGGCAGACTGTTCTTCATGTCGCTGCTGGAGCACGACATGTTCACATTGTGAAGGAGTTGCTGAGAATGTTAGACAAAGAGGACTTGATCTTGAAAGATCAAAATGGGAATACAGCCTTTAGTTGTGCTGTTGCAGCTGGAACTTTACCGGTGGCTAAGATGATGTTACAAATGAATCCAAGCCTGCTAGAAATTCGGGGTAGTCAAGGAAGGACACCGCTTTATTTTGCCGTTTCGTTTGGACGTGACGAGATGGCGTTGTATTTATATCCAAAAGTCATCAAAAATGTCGACGAAGGGGAACGAGCTGAGATATTTTTCACTTCCATCAACAATGAATTATATGGTAAGCATGCATGCATGTTATGTAAGATGTTTTCCTATTCCACTGGATCCTTTTCCTAAAAGAAAAGGATGGAATTGATTTTGGGTAACAATACTTTATTTACAACTTACTTCTCATTGGGTAGAAGACCTTCAGGTAAAAAACTACATACATGCAATCATTTGATCGAAAACCATACGTGCATGTAAGCTAAGCCCGAATGTTTTTATGCGTTAAGGACTGAAACCTTAGACGTCTGAAATTAACTATTAAGCCCACATGTTACTATTAAGTCACATGTGCAGGTTTTGTGATGCAAAAGTACTTGATCTCAAATTAACTATCTTTGTTGGTTTTTATTATACAGTATTAGCCTTGAAAATTCTTCACGACTACCCAGAGCTTGCAGTGGCTCGTGACATGAATAGTGAGACAGCTTTGCATTTGTTGGCTGGGAAGCCTTCAGCATTTGCCATCAAAACTTCAGGAATATGGAAAAGCTTCATTTACTCTTGTAATTCTCTCCTCATTGCACCGTATTAATTAAGCTTCATTTAATCTTTCCATTACTCGATCAGTAGGGCTGGCAATCTAGTCAAGTTATGATTTGGTATCCAGGTCAAATACTAATCAGTTATCCCAACTCATGGTACATCGAGTTATATTAATTGTGTCACATTTTGGTTGACTTACATGTGTTGTGAATTAAAATCTTTTAAACTTAATCTATCACTCATAAACTCGTAAAATAAAAGTATACATAATCTTATTGCTAACAAAACATAAAGAATAATCCCATAATTGTGTAAAAAAATTCATACAGTATCATATGAAGAAAAGAGAAAGTCATTTTCTTTATATGATACAAGTTTTTTGAAAGGTTATATGATACAAGTTAAACGAGTTTGTAATGTTAATTGGGTTATTCGTGTTTAATATTTGTCTTGTATGTTTATTATTTATGTCATCAAATCGTGTCATTTAGTAGTTTGTGTGAAGTAATAGATATTTCTAACTGGGCAGTCTCATCAATGGTACAAGTTGCATTGCATAAATTTATATTTTATTATGACATTCACAAATTTTTTTGGATTATTTTTAATTACGACATCTATCCTATGTACATATATGTTTGAAAGTATAAATATTTCATAAATAATCATAGAATAGAGATATTAAGACTTGTACAATTAAATTTGACGTTAGCAAAAGTTAATAAAGAAAAAAGAATATTTTCATAGATGACAACGTACTTGTTTGACGTGTTGAAGGTACAAATAAGGGAAACAGGACAAGAACTCCTGGTCTTCAATTACTAAAATGCCTTTTGGAAGAAGTTTTATGGAACAATGACAGTATGGTCACCGACAATATAAGAAGACCTTCACATGCACTATTCATTGCAGCAAAACTAGGAAATTTTGAATTTGTGGATGAGCTTATTGGCTCTTATCCTGGTTTGATATGGGAAACAGATGACTGCAATCGAAGTTTATTTCACATTGCAGTTATGTATCATCACGCAAATATATTCAATCTGGTACATAAGTTTGGTTTATACAAGGATATCATACTCTCTTACAAAGATAATAAAGATGATAACATACTGCACTTAGCGGCAAAGTTAGCTCCACGGCATCAATTGAATACCTTGTCAGCACTTGTCCCTCAAATACAACGAGACTTATTATGGTTCAAGGTAAACATCCTTTCCCTTATTTCTCTATTATTTACTTATTAATTTATATCTAAGAGATGGGAGGAAAGACTTGAACTCTTGTCAATCATAAGTGTGGGATAAAATGCTCTAACCCCTCGAGCTACATGCAAGTCCCTAGCTACTCTCTCTCTCTCTCTCTCTCTCTCTCTCTGTCTTAAGAGATCCCTTAAATAAGGTTGTTTGGGGCCATTCTGCATCATAGTTCAATGATCCGAACTATCTATTTTTTAAATCTCTATTTATTAATCATCTATGTAAAAAATTAGACAAATAAGAAAACCTTTGACTATTTGGTTAATTGATGATTATTGTATTTATAGGAAACATTGCGTTCGTTTATTTATTCTATCAAAATTAGATATCTTAATGATTTACAATCTGTTTAATTTTTTTAAGATTGATTCTCGAATGAAAACTTAGAAAATAGATTACTCGGATCATTAAACTATAATGCGAAATGTACCCACTTATATTAGATCGATGGCCTTATTTAATGGATTCCTTAGTAGAAGTTGTCGATCTCTATCAAAATGATATCACAATATTAAAAATTATTTTTCATTGTTTTACTATTCCATACACAATATATGCATCGTATTATTGATGTGCAGGAGGTGAGAAAGGTTGTTCCACCATATTATGTAGAGATGAAAAACTCAGAAGGCAAAACACCAAAAGATATATTTATCGAAGAACATAAAGGTTTACCGGAAAATGGAGAATCGTGGATGAAAAGTATCATGCATGCTTGTTTCAAACCATTATAAAGTTTAAATAATAATTGGACGATAGCCTCTTTTATTTTGGTATGCCAAAATAGACTATATTGAATTGTGTTTTTTCAATATCGTATTGTATTATACTATACTGTCCTTAGTATTTTAAGGGTCAATTTGGATTCATGGATTTGATTTGGTGGATTTAGATTTAGGCTCTCCAAATCTAAATCCTTATGTTTGGGAAGTATTTGGATTTGGCCCAAATCCACTATGGATTTTAAACGCCGAACATTGAGGATTTCAAATAGCTAAGGTTTGAACATTTGTTACCCTCAAAATTCGTCCGGCTCGGGCCTCGAGAACCTTGAACGAGGAACACTGTTAGTCCTCTTTGAAATTTGGCGATAGTGTGCGGGCGTGCCACTGTTCACGGCCCAAAGGCCGGATACAGAAATGGATTGAACTCGGGTCGGCCCAAAGGCCATTTTGTTGAGTTGAATATGGATGATGTGAGCTTCGGCCAAGAGGCCGTTTATTAAACCAATTTTGGCCACGAGGCCATTATTCTATAGTTTAATAATAATTTGAATTGTGCGCCAGGATCTGACTTCTGATCAGTTGATTGTACGACTAAGTGAGGAACAACTATCTCCAGTCTGGATTTTTTTTTATGCCTTGTTCCACAAGATCTTTTCTAATAACACTGTGATATAAATTACAAACAAATATAATATAAAAGGAATTTTACAGTTATTAAATAATAGATAGATATCATCAACGTTAGCGGTAATCCGTCCTTGTTCAATAATATCTAGATATTATTAATAGTAAGGAAATTCACAAAATAGTTAGTAATTATAGAATAGTTAGATGTTAAATAAAAATAATTTCACAGTTATAATAATAGATATATATCATGAACGTTAGCGGTAATCCGTCCTTGTTCAATAATATCCAGATATTATTAATAATAAGAAAATTCACAAAATAGTTAGTAATTATGGAATAGTTAGATGTTAAATAAAAGGAATTTCACAATTATTAATAATAGATAGATATCATGAACGCTAGCGATAATCCGTCCTTGTTTAATAATACCAGATATTATTAATAATAAGGAAATTCACAATTGTTAATAATTGCGGACAATAATATAAACTTTTTTTTTTTTTTTTTGAGAAAAGGAGTTTTCATTGATTAAGGAGAATTGGAAACATCTGCTGAGAAGATTGGGAGCAACCAGGGGGGTGCTTCCTCAATCCAAGTGGAAAACTCATTACATGATAAGGCCATTTTGGCTACAGCATTAGCTGCCATATTGCAGCTGCGAGGTACCCATTGACAGGAAAATAGTAAACCAAGTTCCACAACCTCGTTGAGCAGAACAGCATCAGCACCCAAATAGAGCGATTGGGACACAATCTTTGCCATCACATCCTTAGCATCAAGCTAGCTCCAGTAGAACATGTCTGAAACCCAAGTCCCAAGCAAAACGTAGACCTTCTCTTGCAGCGATCAGCTCGGTGTGAGCAGAGTATATGAACGGTTGCGTCTGTAAAGCTCCAGAAGCTAAAAATTGACCCTCTTCATCTCGAATCACTATCCCGACACCTCGAGCACCCAACACAGAGCTGGCCGCACCGTCAACATTGACTTTCACCCAACCAGGCGATGGACACCTCCATTGATGGGCCGGTGCCGGTGTCGGTGTGTTCTCCTTCCTTAAGTTGGCCTCCATATAGTTGCGCGCGAATTCATCCATCCGATCAAAAAGCTTGAGAGGCGAGATAGCAGAGCCATTAAAGAGGAAGTCATTTCTGGCATTCCATAAACCCCAGCATATGTAAGCTGCAAGTGTCAGTTCAGTTTGGGAAAGAGTTGCAGATAAGTAACATAGGAATCCAGAAAACCCGTCCCACTTACAACTCCTCGAACCACCATGTAGCACTGAGAGTTTCCAGACATCATGTGCATAGGGGCAATCCCAGAGAACATGTAGCAAGGTCTCAGTGGCTCGCCTACATCTGGGACAGGAAGAGTCAAGGGTCACCTTCCTCTTGAATAAAGTGGCTCGGCATGGTACAAAGTTGTGCATACATCTCCAGAGAAAAGATTTCATTTTATTTGGGCATTGCAAGGTCCAAATTGTTTTCCATATATTTGAATCCACACCCGTTGAAGTAGTGGGGTTTCCAGCAATTCTATCTTTTTCAGATCGAGCAATTTTGTACCCACTACGGACACTATAGAGGCCATTCTGTTCATAGTGCCAGAAAAGGCAGTCTTCTCACATATGTGTACTCGGGGGGATACTCAAAATCGCAGTGGCTTCTTCCTCCCAAAAAGATTCCCCGATGAGACGTTCATTCCAAACACCTGGGGCCAAAAACAGCTCAGTGACAATTGTATCCAGCGCCAATATGGGAGGAGAATAGATTCGGAATGAGGAAGGTCTTGGGATCCATTTATCTTGATACATGCGAATACAGAGCCCAGTACCCACCCTCCATCGTAGTCCCAGTTGAAGAAGCTCTCTGCCCCAAAGGAGGGATCTCCAGATGTGTGAGGCATGACTACCCAGCTGGGCGTGGAGGAGGAGTCCATTGGGGAAATATTTAGCTTGATAAATCCTTGCCACCAGCGAGTTGGGCGCAGTGAGGAGACGCCAACATTGCTTAGCGACCAGGGCTTGATTACAGTCACCAATGTGTCTGAAACCAAGACCACCACCATATTTTCCTCGACACACTGTATCCCAGGTGGCCCAGTGAATCCCCCAATCATTTTTAGCCTTCACCCACCAGAATTTGGCGAAAATGGAATGAAATTTTTGCCACACTCCTTTAGGCATCCGAAAACAGCTCATCGAATAGGTGGGCATCGCCTGAAGGACGGCTTTGAACAAAACATCTTTCCCAGCACGTGATAACAGTTTTTCTTTCCACCCATTTACACGCTTCGTGACTCTGTCTAAAATTTCATGAAATAGCTGTTTATTTCCTCTACCTGCAAAAGTTGGCAACCCCAAGTATTTCTCATGACAATCAACAATTTTTATTTGGAGAATATTACACACCGTTGACTTCACCTCATCAATAGCATTAGGACTAAAGCACACTGCTGACTTGGCAAAATTAATCATTTGTCCAGACGCCGTCTCATATTCCTGGAAGATTTCTTTGAGAGTGAGGCTGGCTTCCCTGTTGGCACTCAAGAAAAGGATACTATCATCAGCAAAGAAGAGGTGGGAAATCGAGGGGGCAGTAGGGGAAACACGGACCCCCTCGATGGCCCCTCTACTCTCTGAAAATAATATAAACTTACTCTGCATGAAAAGTAAACTCACACGTACGTTAATTAAAATACAAAAATGTAAAACTCACACGCACGTTAATTAAATGCGGAATTTAATATTTATGAAGGTATAAGAATACACTATCAAAAATATAAACTCACTCTACGTAAATGTAAACTCACACTTGCGGTTAATTAAAGTGCATAAATGTAAACAAAATATTTATGACAAACATATAGGAATACATTTTCATAAATTAATCATACCAAGACAGTTGTACTCTGGCAGAGCTAACAAAAGATAAAATAAGGATGCTTGAATTAACTTAACTACAAGAGATGAGAAATAGCTTGACAGGAGCTATTGAGAAATCCAGAGAGCTTGCAAGTTATGAACTTAGTGAAACGGGGAAAATTGTTTGGTGGGAGATTGGTTTGTTGACACCTGTGAGCTTGAGGATGAGAGATGAGGAAAGTGTTTGTGTGAAGAGATAAGGGAGTTTGAGTTAAAGGAAGAGGATGAGGAGGGCAAGCTTTGGAATTTGATTTGTTTGATTGCTTATATGTTAGAGAGGGAGAGAGTTGAGAAAGAGAGGATGAGATTGAGAGAGATTGAAAGAGATGAAGTGCTTGCTTGGAATTGGTGTTTGAAAGAGAGAAAGAGAGGATGAGAGATTTCTTTGGTTTGGATTTTCACGTATGTGTGTTGATTGATGGTGGAGGAATATATAGAAAAAGAATGGAATGATGATGGAAGGGAATGATTATGTTTTGTGGGTGGAGGAATATGTAGAAAAAGAATAGAATGAAGATGGAAGGGAATGATTATGTTTTGTTGGTGGAGGAATTTGGGTGGTAATTAAATTAATGGATAATGGAAAATGATGGAAATTAAGGAGGTGGAAATTTGGGTGGTAATTAAATTAATGGGTAATGGAAAATGATGGAAATTAAGGAGGTGAAATTTGGGTGGTATCCTAATTGGTGTAGACTTCATCTTGGCACAAACTGTATGGTTACTCGAGGGGGTTGAGTAAACTGGCTGAAACACACCCTTGTTCCGATTTTGGACCGGTTTCATGTGTTGGGCCACACATATTTCTGACTGGGCCTCGGCCATTTCATTGGCCCAACGTGATATTTACGGTGTAAACATATGCCCTCCCCATTTCCTTGAGCTTCGACACTGTTTGCCGAGTTGGTTAAGGAAATGTACCTGCATTTCAAATTCAAAAAATACGTTCTGCTACAGCCCAGTATAATCCTCTTCAAATATGGTGCCAATACTTGGTATCCGTCATTATGATATTTAAAATTTTCCGTCGTAATGGAAGTATCCCCGGTAAATACCCATGTATTGCTCCTAAAAATACAGCATCAATACGTATGTATACAGTATTTGAAAATACCCGGATCTGACAACCGACACTAGGGTCCACACCATCATTGCTGTCTGAGTGGAAGAACAATGAAAGCAGAGTGAATCCGAAAAAACGAGGAAAGGTGTCCCCCGCTTTCCGCGATTTGGGGGTGACTGTTGATGATGATGTTTTGGCCCCCGCTTTCCGTGATTTGGGGAAAAAATGATGATGATGTCTGGTGAGTGGGATGGATCGAGCTGTTGAACGGATCCGAGGCCGTGTCTATATAAAGGTCGTTTTGGCCATTCAATCAGCACTTCATTGCTGTTCATCGCCATCAATCCTCAGTGAAACCCAGCAAAGTTCAAAGTTTTGAAATTTCCTCCTTTCAGCCAAAAGAAACCAAAAAACCTCACCTCTCCTAACATAAAAATTAAAAAATGGCAAATGGTCCTAACTTGGATTTGAACATGGCCCTCCCTGGACAGGCAGTCTTGGTTGGGGAAGTGTGGCGACCAGCCTTCTTGGTAGAAGGTCATCCTGTCACTGTAAATGACTCTGTAATAGTAGATGGTCACATAGCCATAGCAGTGGCTAATTACGTTTCGACCCCTGGAGATCGACGACTACTGGTTCGTCAGAATAATGATACGGCTGTTAGAGAATCCATGGCATTCTCCATTCAAAGTGCTGCTTCGGTGGTGGACATGGGTGAACGTCTTATGGCTAGATCACAAGCAATTGATGCCCTACGTGCAGAGGTGGCGTCACTCCAAAGCTTGTTGAGTGCCTCATACCAAACTGTCGCGATGCTCCTGCAAGAAAGGACAGAGCTATTGGGACGATGCTCGAGGCTTGAGAATAATGTCAAGGAACAAGGAAAGAAAAGAAAAAGTGAAGAACATGCTGCTTCTGGCTCTTAGCCAAAAGAGTAGGATTCTTCTTTTTCTTTTGTGTCTTTTGACTTTCTTTCTTTTCATGCTTTGTAAAAATTTCTTTTTTATCAATGATCAAGCCTCCATATTTCTTTACTTGCGCTTGTATTGATTTGTCTGGGCTACATACTCCGTAGATGGGCTTCAGCTTTTGGGCTTGACTCCAAACCGGCCTTGTTAGGCCGTAGCTTCAGGTCTAGCATTTATTTGCTTAAGGACAAAACCTAGAGTTAGGTATGTCAGCTCGAACGGCCGTAAGGCTGACCTGTTTTTGACAAAAATGGTTGTCTTGAGCCATGAGTTGGCTGACAGACTCGACCTTCAGGGTAACTTTTCTGCCTTTATAACACACTGCTTATGTAGAGTGTTCTGACTACTATCAAACCATTTCTGAGTTTAGCCATATTTGAGTTTTTTTTTCTGCTCTTTCCTTTTTTCAGGTCAAGCAAGAAGCAAATCTTCCATTTCCCCTTCTCTTTGAAATGACAACTCCAGTCAACTTAGAGTTGGACTTGAACACTTTCGCTTCTGGCCAGCAAGGGCAAAACAGTGCCACTTGGACTCCAAGTTTCACCATAGGGGATTGTCCAATCACAGTGGAGAATTCTGTGATGCTGAATGATGGGATAGCTGCAAAAGTGGCCAGGAGTGTGACCACTCCTCGAGATTAAAGACTGTTGGCAAATTGAGAGGATGAAGATGCCATCAGAGACTCACTAGCATTTGCTATTCAAAGTGCTGCCTCTACTGCTAACATGGGTCAGCGCTTGTTGATCAAGTCTCAGGAGGTTGCTTCCCTTCGTTCGCAGGTGGACGAACTCAAGCATCAGTTGGATTTTACTTATGCCACAGTGGGCGCTCTGAAGAAGGAGAGGGATGAGTTATCGAGAATTGTGTCTCGATACTCAACTGACATGGCCACCACCCTGGCCGAGATTGAAGGTGTCAATGACCAACTACAGAAGAACAAGAAGAGGAAGGGTAAAGATGCCTCCAGCTCCAAGGCAAAGGAGTAGATCCTTCTGCCTTGCATTTCCACCATTGTATCTGGCCATTTTGGCCTGTTTCTGTAACAGTTGATTTTTTTTTTTTCTTTTTTGGATGGGTGGCCTAACATGTTAAGCCCATAATTTTTTTTTTTATATGATAAATAATACATATATTAAAACAAACAAAGCAAGGGCCTAGTAAAATCAACCTAAACAACTTTTTTTTTTGAACACTACAAGAAAAACCTTAATATATATCAGTGATAAACCGATATCTATTTAGGTTTCCAACCGATATATTGAGTGCTGATATCTATTCTCCCATATTACATATCGGTTATACACTGATGTCTATACTATATTAGATATCGTATTTGTTTGATAATCTGATATGATATACCACCATCGTTATCAGATATTAATCATTTCTGATATCTTAAAAACTGCATTCCGATATGTAAGATACTTATGATATCATTAGTAATTTTGAAACCGATATAAAAAATGTATTCAATATCGTCTTGGTACTTAACATCAGATATAAAATGAGTATAGCATATCGGTTTTGTAATTAAAATTGGATATAAATGGTGTATCACATATCGATTTGGTACTTAAAATCTGATATAAAAGGTGTATAACATATCGGTTTTGTAATTAAAATTGGATATACAAAGTGTATAACATATCGATTTTGTACTTAAAATCGGATATAAAAGGTGTATAACATATCGGTTTGGTACTTGAAATCTGATATAAAAGTATCCTTTAGATATCAGTTTTTTGTTTTTTAAATGATGTTGAAACATCATTCTTTATCGTTGCATTTTTACATAATCTGATATGCAATAGGCTTCTAATATTGATAAAAATTAATTGGTAAATATGCATCCATGCAACAATTACTAAGCTTCTAAAGTAATCCAACTTAAATTCTTCCATTCATATAAATAAATCCAACATCCAAACTCAGTAATGAAGTTAACAAAATAAGATTACAAATCCATATAAAAATATGGATAGCCCTCATCATGTATACCTCAAAATCACTTGCCTATCTCCATAACCTTCACAAAATCCATCTCTAGCTAGCTAGATCCTAATTAAACACATGCCAACATGTACAAAAATAATGAAGGCATGACAGTGCAATTCAGCTAGGCATAAATTCTGCCTATACAAAAGATTTGAATGTGAACTAGCTAGTATATATCTTCATATCTACAACAGAATGCTCAAAAAGGTACCAAAAACATGCATGTTAGTCTAAATAAAATTCATGGAAACATAATCTCCCCATTCAACCCGGACTTCATCTATTTGTTCATGTGTGTAACTGCTCCTCTTGTTCTTCAGGTGACTCCACTGAAAACAAGAAAGAAAAGTGCATTAATTAATAAGATTGCAGCAAGGATCCCAAAGTATTGAAAAGTGCATTCAGCAAGGATCCCAAAGGGCATTAAAAAAATATAGGCCAAAAGCATTAATAAGATTGCATCAAGTATTGAATTTAGATGGCTGCACATATATATGATTTAGATGGCTTTCAGATGGCCTACATTTCTTGCATTCAGCAAGGGCTTTCAAATGGCTGCACATATATATGATTCAAAAAATGGATCATGCAAGTATAAATGAGTAGTCACAGTATCAGCCTAGAGTTCAGCAATAATGCAAGTTAAAAATAATGGAAATAGAAGAGAAATGCAGACCATCAACCCAAACACACTCTTTAATGCACACAGCACCAACCCAAACACACATACACAGAAAAAATTAAAAAGATGCAAAGCCAGAAAACAAAGTCTTAAAAACCAGCAACAAACTAGTATCCTAGCTAGGCCATCCCTTCCTTCTGTAATTCCCTTTTACAAGTTTCCTAAGTTAGAACTGTACAAAGGATAGCAAAATATACCAGTCAACTGCCCCAATAGGAGTAAGTATTCTAACCTGCGACTCATATGCAAGGGTTGTGTCCTCAACTATTTCCTTCATGTACCTCATGACATAATATCCACATTCAACACCACCCGGTTGTTTAGGACACTACAGACAAGCAAAGGAAATTACATAGAGTTATACTTAATTAAATTAGTCCAATGTGTAAGACATAAGAAACTTAAAGACTTAAGTAATACATAGACACTTACATAGAGATGCTTCCAAGTTGGTGATTTCGGCCCTTTCCTTCCCGTAACCCCATTAAATTGTCTAATAGCACTAGTTTAGACAAAATATCAATTTAAGTTATATATCACAATTTAATATACAATCCATATTATGTAAGATGGTACATATTAATATACAATCCATATATATATATATATACTCATGAATGGTTCAGAAATAACTGTATTGATATGAAAGAGCAAGATACCTTTATCTAGTTTATCCCACAAATAACAATATAGGAAACACGAGTAATTTGTGCCACTTACACTTTTTTAAACCCATAAGGGCTTTAATTTCCAGCAAAAGAGAACTTATAAATGCACCAATGTTCCACATATACTCCTCTGTAAAGCTTACCTGAAAAAGAAGGAATAGTGATGAGAATAGATAGGACTCTATTTGTAATATTGTCTAACATTTGTCTCTCTACACGCCCAAAATAGGTATATACATACACGTGGTCCAATGGTTGTGTAGCACAATATGGATGAAAAATTTGGTTTACTACTTCCAAATGAGGTATAGGTTCACTAGAGGTGCATGCATGATTTGTACTTTTCTCTTCCTTCATATCCGACATACCAATACAGTTGAAGTGGTTAGTTTCATTGGAGAGCTATTAATTAGTCCAAAGGTTCTGTTGTAACATCAATCTAATCTAATATAACATATAATGCGTGAGTTTAGAACAATCTCACTCACCAATGTATGGATAACAACAATTTTTGAGTATCTTATTTACTAAAAGAAATAAGTAAAAAATAGGGTCCATAGAAAAGGTAAATAAGATTTACTTATTGTTCATATATCTCTGAACTCTTGTAGTTTTGATATTTCAAATCCTACATACCAAGTCATTAATTTCAAACATCAAATTCAATCTTTTTTAAAGATTTCAATTCCAGCCTTATGAGAAACAATTGTTAGCAAGCTGATATATAGTTCTGTATATATATACATACAATGTCACTTTCATTTTCTGATAGTTCTAATATTAATTTTAAGCATGCAAAATGGTATTTTTCTTTTCTTTTTCCTTAGTAACCAATCTAACAATTTTAGTAAAACCCAAATGGTTGTTGTATCATATTAGAATCGGAGAATCACAACCTATTGAAAAGGCTAGGAATCAAAAGTTTATAGTTATCCTAAATATTAAGCCTACACTAAGATTTAAAAGCAAATGAGTAATGAAAAAGATAATTCTGCACCCAATAACAAACAAATAAACCAAATTATTGACCACAACATAGTCCTCACAGTACAACATATTCACCAAACAAAACGAATTAAAAGAAAACACACAGACAGAGATAGGCACAGAGTCTAATGCAAGATTCCTGTGTTGAAGTTTCGCAATTAGCACAATTTCATTTCTAAATTGGGACTTTACCTTACAAACAAAGCCAGAACCACCTCCTCCAAGTTTGTTGGCCAAACAGATGGAAAAATTGCAAATCTGGGTGTCCACTAGTGTCCTCTAGCTCATCTGCCACAATAAACTAAATGCAATCAATTAAATGAAAGTATTGTCTGCACCATTTTCTTCTCACTCACCTGAGAAAATTGACAATATAATGATAAAAATTAATTACAAACACTAATGGACCAAATAAATTGTCTCTCCTTCATGGAATTTATTTTCACTAGCGATGAAACTCTCATACCTTTTGTCTTTCTCTGTTTCATAAGCCACCAATAGGCAAACATGATGATGAAAAATAGTGCTAGCAAACCAGACAGAAGTAGAATAGCAAGCATTCCCCTCCTTCTGAAGAAGCCTCATGATTTTTTGGTATTCTCAGCTGCAAGTGAGAGTGAAAAAAGAAAAAAGGAACACCATGACAAGGAGAACTTACATGTAAACCAGAACCAGTAAATTTCACCAATTCTACAAATGTTGTGAGTGAGCCTCTGAAATTTGAAGGGAAATTAAAAAGAAACCAAGTGTGTCTCCATCAATCTCTTGGTGTCCAAACAAATCTGCAATCAACCACGATCATCAACACCAAACAAATTTCTCAAAAAAAAGAAAAAAAAAAAGAAAAATAAAACATAAAGCATTGAAAAGCGTAAGAAAAATAAAACATAAAGTTTGAAAAATAATCTGCCAGGGCAAAATTTCCTTCAGAATAGCATACAAACAAATATTACATAGCAATATCCCAACCAAACCCCAACTCATGATAACAAGGCACCAAATAGATAACATAGCAATCTATAGATAATAAAGTCAATCATGATTTAGCATGTGCATATAAACAACTTATGCATAAGAGAGGAAAAAAAAAACCAATATAACCAACAGATTTAACATCCAATCACTATCTCCCCTAATTTAATCACTATCTATTTATCAGGCAAAAATCCAATAAAAACAATAGAAACAGAGCCAATAAAAAGTTTCAAAGTATTCAAAATTATTAAAAGTTTTATAATTCTGAATACTTTGAAATGCCTTAGGAAATCTGTGGCTACCCATATGCAATTTTTTCTATACAAAGCCACTGAACGCATATGCCCAAGTGGATTATGTTAAGGAAGAAACTTAGAATGATATAGGACCAACAAATGGAGGAAGTACTCACCCAAGAAAGTAAATATCTGCTTGTTCATTTGTACAAAATCTGAGACAAAATTGGAGAAATTTAGCATCAAAATCACTAAATCAAAATGTAACTTGGAAACCCTAACAGAGAACATAGAAATCGAAACCCTACATCCTTAATCCCAAAACAGAAACCCAAATTAAAAATTACTTAAATCCCTAAACAGAAACCCAAATTAAAAATTACCGAAATCCCTAAACTGAAACCTAAATTAAAAATTACCCTAGATTGGCGATGGGTGACTAGGTGAGAGTCGGGACGGACGATGGGTTATAAATAGAGAGGATGGTGGTGAGACAGAGAGATGGAGGCCACGATGAGATAGAGAGAGGATGGTGGTGAGACGGAGGGAGGGAGACGACGGCGATGGCGATGGCGATGGCGTCGGCGACGGCGACTGCATGAGACAGAGAGATGGATGAGACGAGAGAGGATGCGGCGAGAGAGAGAGAGCTATGGCGACGGCGACGGCGACGGGGAGAGATCTGGCGGCGACGGTGAGAGAGCTGGCGACGATGGCGAGAGAGAGAGAGAGCTAGAGGCTGAGGGTCGAGGGAGGCGTGCGATGCGAGTGTGAGGGAATGTGTGTGTTTGATCGAGAGGCCAGTGAGGGATATCGTGACTTGGGTTAGGAAACTCAGCCAAAATTTTTAAGTTGGGGGAAACGTGTTTTTTAAGGTGAAATATAGTTATCAGTTATGATTTTTACATATCAGTTTTATCTATTTGTTAATCAAAAATGTAAAATTAAGATATCGAAAAAAAAAATGGTGATATGTTAATGAATTAAGACATCGTTTAAAAAATTAACTGATATCTAAAAATTTATAATATCGGTTTATATAAAAACTGATATTAAAATAGTGATATGTATTAAGGTTTTTTTTATAGTGGAAATGGCTAAAACAAACAAAACCCAACATATATTTTTGAGATGAGTTTAAAGCAGACCAAAGAGATGGGCCAATAAACCCAACAATTTTTTGAAATAGATTTAATAAAATCAACCCAACGAAACGGGTCAATCAAATTAAACCCAACAATTATTTTTGAAATGAGCTAACACAAATAAGGCCCAACACATATTTTTGAGATGGGTTTGATTAAATCAGACCAAAGAGATGGGCCAATAAACCCAACATTTTTTGAAATGGGCTAAAACAACCAAAGCCCAACATATATTTTTGTGATGTCCGGCCAACTAGGCCGTTTTTATAATCTTTTATTTTTATTTTTTTTATTTAAATGGGCTTAATAAAACTAACTTATTTTTAGATAGCCTAATTAAAATTAAAACCCAACAATTTTCTGAGAACGGGCTAAAACAACAAGGCCCAACAATTTTTTTTTTTAAAGATGGGTTAAATTAAAATCAACCCATTAATCAAATAGGTCAATTAAAATTAAACCCAAAACTTTTCTTGAGATGGGTTAATTTTTTTTTTTTTTTAAATTGCACCTTCCCAAGTGCCTGAATAATATTTTTTGAGAAACTGACCATATAGGTGCGGGATGTAATTCCCCATCAATGTGCGTCAAATGATAAGCACCTTTCCCCAGAACATACTTGACCCGAAATGGTCCTTCCCAAGTTGGACTCCATTTTCCAAAACCTTTCTTTTTAGTTCCAACTGGTAACATGGCTTTCCATACTAAGTCGCCTTGAGCAAATGCCTTATGCCTGGTCTTTTTGTTGTATGCTTTACCCACTTTGATCTTCTGGACTTGCATTCTATTCAAAGCATCTAAGCGCACTTCATCCAATTTTTCTAACTCTTGTAGCATGGCTTGATTGTAATTTTCAGCCTTGAGGCCGTGTTGTTGAGCCACTCTTTGGGATTTGATCGTCATTTCCAAAGGCAAAACGGCATCATGGCCGTAAGTCAATGCAAATGGTGTAGTTCCAGTCGCCGTGCGTTTTGATGTTCAAAATGCTTACAATGCTTGGCCATTTGCTTGGGCATAATACGGCGTGGAATGTTGAAGTGTGAAACCTTGTTCGGCGGCAAAATTCTGAACTTGTCGTGCTATGAACATAGTGCTACGATCAGCCACTATTGTCTCAGGCAGTCCGAAGTGATGAATAATTCTTTCTTTGATGAACTAAATCACCTCAACATGTGTAACTTTCTTAAATGCTTCAGCCTCAACCCATTTGGTGAAGTAATTAGTGGCAACAAGGATAAATTTATGTCCTGCACTTGAGCTTGGCTTGACTTGACCTATCATGTCCATTGCCCAACCCTGAAATGGCCAAGGTTTGATGACTAGATTGAGAGATGTGACAGGAACATGCTGAATTGGACCGTGCACCTGGCAAGGGATACATTTTTTGGCGAACTCAATGCAATCTTTCAATACGCTCAGCCAGTAATAGCCATGTCTGTGAATTAACCATCTCATCTTGTGACCCGATTGGTGAGCGCCGCAAATACCGCAGTGAACCTCCAACATGACTTTTCTGGCTTCTTCTTCACTCAAACATTTCATCAACACATCTTCCTTGCTTTTTCTATAAAGGTCATCGTTCACTAAGATGTAATTTCTAACTTGATACCTTATTTTCCTTGGATGTTGACAATTGGGGTCCTTCAAATATTGGATGAAAGGCCATCTCCAATCATTGTTGCTAACTTGAACACAACAAATTGCGCCAGGCTTAGTTCTTTTACGTGCATTCGGCAATTCTCGCCGTTCAATCTTGATTGTCCGTGACATGACACCTTCTGGAATTGTCACTCCGGAAGCAATCTTCGCTATCTCGTCAGCTTCGAAATTTTCTTCTCTTCGGATATGGTTGAAAGAAATCTCGGCAAAATCATTGACTAATTGTACGACCACAGCCCAATACAGGCTAAGAACTGGGTCTAAACAACGGTAGTGTCCCTTTACTTGGTTTATGACCAATAAAGAATCGCCGAATACGGCAACATACTTGGTCCTAAGATCTCTCAAAATTTTCAATCAAATCAGCAAAGCTTCATATTCAGCTTGATTGTTTGTACATGGGAAGTCCAACTGAAATGCAAATTGGTACTTTAACCCATGTGGTGACATGATAATTATGCCTGCCCCCACCGAGCCATCTGGGCTAGAACCATCGAACAAAAGCTCCCAAGGTTCAACAACAATGTAAGTTGCCTCGACGATACCAATCTCGATCTCACCCAAATCTTCAATCTCCTTTGAGGGGTGGTGAGCCAAGAAATCAGCCAAAGCCTGGCCCTTGATTGCTCTCTGAGGAACATATCTCAAATCAAACTCAGATAAAGCTGTTGTCCATGTTCCAATCCGGCCATGTAGGATTGTTCGTGTAAGCATGTACTTTACTACGTCTGTTTGTGAGATGACCAAGATAGTAGTGGGGAGTAAATAGTGTTGAAGTTTAGTTGTGGCGAAGTAAAGGACTAAGCAAAACTTTACCACTGGTGAGTACCTTGTTTCTACTTCTTGAAGGATTCGGCTAAGATAGTGAACAGCCTGTTCTTTTCCCTTTTCATTTTCTTGGGCTAATAACGCTCCAATTGAATTTTCCTCTGCGGCGATATATAACTTAAGATGTCGATTGCGGCAAGGTGGTACCAAGACTGGTGGCTGAACCAAGTATGCTTTAATTGCCTCGAAAGCTTGTTGGTGTTCATCTTCCCATACAAACTCATCAGACCTTTTAAGCTTCAAAAGAGTTGAAAATGGCCATATCTTGCCAGCCAAATTTGATATGAATCGTCGAAGAAAGTTGATCTTTCCTAAAAAAGATTGGAGCTCCTTCTTATTTCTTGAGGCTGGTGCCTCGATGATGGCTCTAATTTTGTTCTTGTCAACTTTAATTCCCCTTTGATGTACTAGAAAACCAAGGAAGTTGCCGGCGGAAACCCCAAAAGCACATTTCTGAGGATTCATCTTTAAGTTGTTCTTTCTCATTCTCTCAAAGACTTGTCGTAAATCGTCTAGATGTCCTTCCTTTGACTGAGATTTTACCACCACATCATCAATGTATACTTCGACCATGTTACCAATTAGTCCGTGAAAAATCACATTCATGACCCTTTGATACGTTGCTCCGACGTTCTTCAGGCCAAATGCCATGACTATCCATTCATAGATTCCTATTGGTGGTGGGCACCTGAATGCTGTCTTGTGTACGTCTTCTCCGGCAGTAAAAACTTGATTGTAGCCGGCATGACCATCCATGAAGGATAAAATCTCGTGTTTCACCGTGCCATCCACTTGCAAGTCCGCCATAGGCATTGGATATTCGTCTTTTGACGTGGCCAAGTTGAGATTTCTGAAGTCTACACAAACCCTCAATTTACTGTTCTTCTTAAGCACGGGCACAACATTTGACACCCAAGTGATATATTTTGCCATTCTAATGAATTTTGCCTCATGAAGTCGGCGTATCTCATCTTCAACTCGCCGTAACCACGGCAAATCGTCTTGATGGTTGAGCAAACGACCTGAATGTTTCTTTCAGGGATAATCTATGTTCAACTAGATCTCGCTCAAGGCCAGACATCTCCTTGTAGTGCCAAGCAAAGCAATCTTTAAATTCACGAATTAAAATCATTAACTTGGCTTTTAATTCCTCAGAAATAAGTTGACTTATAAAAATTGGCCATGGGTCTTCATTTGTTCGCAAATTTATTTTTTCCAGAGGATCCTGGACCTCTGCCTTAGTGTCCTTGAGCTTGGCACGAGCCAGTTCCAGATCTTCGATTCCCCATTCTTCCTTTATATGTTCATTTTACGTGATGAACTTGGCATTGACACTCCTTTCATGTTCATACTTCTCGAGGCTTTGAGCAAGGTATTTCTCCAAGGCTTCTCTCATTTCTTTTTGGTTGTCTACAATTAAAAACCCCTTTTAAACAACTGAGAAACTGTCGTGAGCGTCTCTGCTTCGGTAGTTTGGCTTCTTTTCTTTTTCGTCGTGACATTGGTTGGGCGTCCGTTATTATCCTAGCCCTCAAAAACCAAGTAGCTGATATTATCATCGTAGTATTGAGCCTCTACTATGCCCGTCATAGTCTCAAAAGGCTTCCCTTTGGCTTGAACCACCTCGACTTGGTCGCCGTTCCAAAAGATTAACGCTTGATGTAATGAGGACGGCACACACCAATTTGCATGGATCCAATTGCGGCCTAAAAGCAAGTTATAATTAGCTGTAGAGTCCACCACATAAAATGCAGTGAGGCGTGACTTGCTCCCTACTGTAAGCTCCATTGGCAAAACTCATTTTGCCTTCATTCTTTTGCCGGCAAAACTGGTGAGCACCAAGTCAGTAGTCAAAAGGTCTGCTTCCGTTTTGTGAAACTTCTTCATGAGACAAAAAGGGATAACATTGACCGTTGCCCCACTATCTATCATAACCTTAGTAATTGGTACTCCATCCAAGTGTGCCATGATGTACAATGGCTTTAAATCATAATCATCTTTTCTGTTGGTTTTTGAAAGTAAGCTCAGCCAGCTTTGGTTATGGCAACATTGCCGATAGTTTGGACAATTTCTTCCTCAGTTGGTATCTCAACATCATTAATTTCTATTCCCGATGGCCCCTCGTCTATGAAATCTCCTTCAAGAGATCCTTGTTGGCCAAGAGGAGCTTCGAATTCTGCCGGCAAAGTGCATATCATGTTGCAATCTACTTCTTTCAGGCCGGTCTTGTCTTCCATCTCAAACTCCATTGTACCAAAGTTCTAGACCCTAGTTTATTTAGGTCTCTCCTTTCTAGTCTAGTTTTCCATCAGAGTTTCCTTTTTGGCTGATTCTGGCTCGGGGTTACTCGGCTTTTCCTTTGTTGGGATCCTCATTGCTCCTTGGCCCCTGAGTGGAAGTTTCCCTTACTTAGTCAGGATCCATTTTGGCTTTTGTAAACCTGCTGAGTCTGACTGATTCATTCGAAGGATTGGTTTAGGTTCATTCTCCCTCTCCAATACTAAACCCTCATTTTTCTTGGCAGTTAGAATCGCGGTAGTCTCTCTTTGGAATCTTCTAAACTGTGTTTTAGTCATAACTTCGATGGCTTCGTTTCTTCGATGTTGGTACCAACGACTATCCTTCAGTGCGGGTGGCCTGAAAGTTCTTGGTGGTGATTGACATTCTCTTCCTGGTTCTTCTCGCCGCACTTTTTGAGAGAATAATCATGGTGCTCCTTCAGAAATTCTCGCCGCACTATCCTTCTTGATTCCTACGGCCTCCTTCAGAAATTCTTCAAGTTTAACTTTGCATCTGCATCTTATGCACAAAACGGCCGACCCTTTTGGCCGTAGTGGCACTACTTCTGGATCCCCCCCAAGTGTGGTCAAGTCAACTCTTGTCTTGGGATGGTTTTCTGTTAGCTTCGGCACTCCCAAAGAGACTATGTTTATTGACACTTTGCCCAATGGTTCAGTGTCGATTTTCATCTTTTGTTTGTCTTTTTGAGGAAATTTTAGTTTTCCCTCATTGATAAATTTCTGTATTATCTTCCTGAAAGTTACACACGCCGCTGTAGCATGAGTGTATTTGGCATGATATTTGCTGAAAAGTTTGCCAGCCAATTCTTCTTTTGATGGAATCACATGGTCAGTTGGAAGTTTGATCATTTTGTCCACCTTCATTTGGTCAAAAATCTGATCTACCTTGGATAGGTCGAAACCATATTGCTTGGTCACATTCACTCTAAGGGTGTTTCCCTGAGACTGGTATGGGATCACTTGACCGTTCACACCAGGTTTTGCTGCTGGGGGTTTCACCAATGCTGAGCATTCATATGGTTTGTCGATGCTAATTTCGGCTAATGAAACCTCAACTTCTTCAGGTAGATCTTCCTCCATGCCTATAAAATGTATATTTGTCCCTCTTTGGAGATTATTCTTGGCCACACTTTTTCTTTGGGCTTCCTCCTTTAAAAGTGACTCAAAATGAGCGACCCGATGGGCCAATTCATACAAATCTTGTACGTTAGTCCCATCAAGGTGTTTCTGGTATTCAAACTCCAAATCGGCCCTTGCTAATTTCACGAACTCCTGCTCGGCTAGTGCCACTTGGCAATTCATCCTAGCCTTTCTGAATTTGGCTATGTGGGCCGAGACTGATTCTTTTGCTCTCTAAAATAGCCGAGCTAGATCTGCAACAGACACCTCCTCTTCATAGTGGTGGAATTGTTCATGGAATGCATCCTCCAATTCCCTCAAACTTCTAATTGAATTTGGTCGTAGGTGCATGAACCATTTAAATGCGATACCAGTTAGGGAAGACACAAAGAGATGCATTTTCAAGAACTCTTCCCACCAATGCTCGCTATATGGGTCGTGAACCTTGCTATGTGTTCAATGGATGACACTCTATCATCCTCGCCAGAAAAACATGTGAAGTCTGGGAGTTGAAAATATCTGGGATATTCATAGTCCAGCACTACGGCCGTGAATAGTAGCACATAAACCGGCTTAGGGCGTCGGCATTGGCCTCTGAGGTGTTCTTGGAGCAGATTCTCTACGACAGCCATGGTTACTGGCTGATCATATATAGTGAGCTGCCTCCTCTTTCGCATCTCTATATAGGACTCTTAGTGCTTGCCTTAGACCCCTATTGTTGTCGTTTCCATTGCCATTCATATTGCTATTTCTGATGTTGTTTCGTGCATGCGGCACGATGTACCGCGGTTGATTTGCTGGTTGAGGTGTTGCGAACTCTTATAGTGGGGCTACTTGGCGTGGTTGAACTACCGGTTGCGGTAAGACTGGCTCAGTAATTTCAAGCAATGGCTGTTGATGTTGAGCTCTTTGCTCCACTAGTGGTGGTTGTGGGGGATTTGGGATGATTTGTTGGATAACAGGTACATCCTCGTTCTGAGCAATATTGGGTTGAAGTCTGTTTTGACCAAGTTGTTGAACTAAGCCTCTCATGGTCATGGTAAGTTGGTCAAGACTATTCCTTATGTCAGCCATACCATTTTCAAACGTATTCCTGACACCCCTCATTTCTGTGGATATTCCTCTTTCTATTCTGTCGAGGGTCCGTTCTAAACCGGTTGTGGCACCGCGCATCCCTGCGGTGACTGCATCAGTCATATTCATTTGACTAATCTGCTTGTTGCCATCTCCGGCATCATCTCCGCTTTGATCAGACATTGTCTTTGCTACAACAAACCCTTTCTCGGCAAGTATTGCTGTAAATTCTCCAGTAATAACTCCTCTCTGAGAAGCTTCTTCTAGGAGTTCAATGATCTTTAAATGAAATGCTCTTGTAACGAGCATCCACCAACTGTTGGTAAATCTGGTTGCGGGATGTGCTTTTTCAAGGCAAATTTGATTACGCTTCTTCAAGAAAATTTGGCACGATGACGTTTTCTTTTCAATAGAACTTCAATAAGTCCCAACGGGCGTGCCAAATTATTTTGTTTAGCACAGAATTTGGTATGGTCGTGGGACCAGTCTTGCTCCTTGAAGGATTTTGAAGAATTTGACCCGAAGTCCTTCTTTGTTGAAGTGAAACTTCAATAAGTCCCACTGGGCGTGCCAAATTATGTTGTTTAGCACAGAATTTGGTGTGGTTGTGGGACCAGTCTTGCTCCTTGAAAGATTTTGAAGAATTTGGCACGAAGTCCTTCTTTGTTGAAATGAAACTTCAATAAGTCCCACTAGGCGTACCAAATTATGTTACCCTCAAAATTCGTTAGACTTGGGTCTCGAGAACCTTGAACGAGGAACACTGTTAGTCCTCTTTGAAATTTGGCGATAGTGTACGGGCGTGCCACTGTTCACGGCCTAAAGGCCGGATACAGAAATGGATTGAATTCAGGTCGGCCCAAAGGCCGTTTTGTTGAGTTGAATGTGGATGATGTAAGCATCAGCCAAGAGGCATTTTATTAAACCAATTTTGTCCACAAGGCCATTATTATGTAGTTTAATAATGATTTGAATTGCGCGCCAGGATCTGACTTCTGATCAGTTGATTGTACGACTGAGTGAGGAACAACTATCTCAGTCTGGATTCTTTTTTATGCCTTGTTTCACAAGAACTTTTCTAATAGAACTGTGATATAAATTACAAACAAATATAATATAAAAGGAATTTCACAGTTATTAATAATAGATAGATATCATGAATGTTAGTGGTAATCTGTCTTTGTTCAATAATATTCAGATATTATTAATAATAAGGAAATTCACAGAATAGTTAGTAATTATAGAATAGTTAGATGTTAAATAAAAAGAATTTCACAGTTATTAATAATAGATAGATATCATGAACGTTAGTGGTAATCCGTCCTTGTTCAATAATATCCAGATATTATTAATAATAAAGAAATTCACAATTGTTAATAATTGCGGAAAATAATATAAACTTACTCTACATGAAAAATAAACTCACACGTATGTTAATTAAAATACAAAAATGTAAAACTCACACGTACGTTAATTAAATGCGGAATTTAATATTTATGAAGGTATAAGAATACGCTATCATAAATATAAACTTACTCTATGTAAATGTAAACTCACAGTTGTACCCTGGCAGATCGAGCTAACAAAAAGATAAAACAAGGATGCTTGAATTAACTTAAATACAAGAGATGAGAAATAACTTGACAAGAACTATTGAGAAATCCAGAGAGCTTGCAAGTTATGAACTTAGTGAAACGGGAAAAACTACTTGGTGGGAGATTGGTTTGTTTACACTTGTGAGCTTGAGGATGAAAGATGGGGAGAGTGTTTGTGTGAAGAGATAAGGGAGTTTGAGTTAAAGGAAGAGGATGAGGAGGGCAAGCTTTGGACTTTGATTTGTTTGATTACTTGTATGTGAGAGAGAGAGAGAGAGAGAGTTGAGAAAGAGAGGATGAGATTGAGAGAGATTGAAAAAGATGAAGTGTTTGTTTGGAATTAGTGTTTGCTTGGAATTGGTGTTTGAAAGAGAGAAAGAGAGGATGAGAGATTTCTTTGGTTTGGATTTTCACATATGTGTGTTGTTGTTGTTGTTTGAAATTGTGTTTAGATTGTTGATTGATGGTGGAGGAATATATAGAAAAATAATGGAATAATGAAGGGAGGGAATGATTATGTTTTGTGGGTGGAGGAATATGAAGAAAAAAAATGGAATGAAGATGGGAGGGAATGATTATGTTTTGTTGGTGGAGGAATTTGGGTGGTAATTAAATTAATGGGTAATGGAAAATGATGGAAATTAAGGAGGTGGAATTTGGGTGGTACCTAATTGGTGTAGACTTCATCTTGGCACAAATTGTATGGTTACTCGAGGGGGCCTCGAGTAAATTGACTGAAACACACCCTTGTTCCAATTTTGGATTGGTTTCACGTGTTGGGCCACACATATTTCTGACTGGGTCTCTGCCATTTCATTGGCGCAACGTGATATTTACGGTGTAAACAACATTATTTGAAATCCTTCGCACAGGCAGCACCATGTGTCACCAATAGCCAACCACCACATGTCATTTCACATCCACCACATTCTACCATGTGTCACTACCATCCACTAAATCCAACCATCGCCTACTCGCCACCGTCCACCTCTGTCCTTCGGCCACCATCCGCCGACCTTCGAAAACCGTCTTTTGCCGCCATCGACCATCACTTGTCACCAACCTCTGTCCACCAGCCATTGTCTACTACCGCTCTAGCAATTGCTGGTCGTTGACCTCCATCTACTAGCCATTGTCCACTACAGATCCGTCCACCGCCTGCCTCCAAGTCCGCCGCCACTGCGGCTGACCTCCACTACCCAGGCCTTCGTCCCTCCAGTATTTCAAGATTCATGTTTTATTTTGTAAAAAATAAAGACAAGGTGTACTTGATTGGATCTAAAGTCCAACCTTATACACACAAATAAAACTCTCAACCAACTAAGATATGCTTGGATTTATGTTTAATTGTTTTTTTTTTAATATTTATTCTTAATTGCTATATATAAGAAAATTAAAATCAAATATTATATTTTTCCATTATTCTTTCAATTTATTTGAATATAGAAAATTCCATATAAATCACTAAAGCATTTCAATATTACAAAAAAGTGAGTGTGAGCCTTTTATTCTAATAAAAGTCAAAAGAGTTTTTTAACTTTTTACCACTTTAGTCAATAGATCATATCCACTTACTTATGTTAGGTATATTGGGGATATGAATATAACCAAATTTCACATCTCTCTCTATGACTTCCTCTCTTTTTCTATGACTTTCTTTCTACGAATTGTCATCACCATTGCTTCAAGAATCTCTCTGTGAGTTTCTTAATTTTCATTTTTGATTTCTTCAGTTTGAATTTCGGATTGAACTTCGTTTGGTTGCCGAGAAACCATTGGATAAGAAAATGAAAATTAGGGTTGAATTTTTCCATTTCTCTGATGGGAACTAGGAGACTAGCATGGCAAGCGGAAACTAAATCAAACTTTCCAAGTTATAAATCCAAGATCAAATGGGTTGTAATATGTAAAACATGGCATAAGAAAACTTAAAACAAGAGAGGTAAAGATTATACCTCTTTCTCTTGATAGGAAGCCTATAGTAAACCACCAAAGCCTTTATCCTTCCACCTTGTGTTGTTTCCACACCCATGCTCAAAACTGTCTAGAGGTTGACATACTAGATTAAATGATGGGAAGAATGAGTATAGAGAAAGTGTTGGTTTTAGGATTTAAGAATTGGCGTTTCCCTGCCAAAATCAATGTATTTCAATTATTACTCTCACAAGCTCTAGGACAGAGTTAGGACCAAGAACAATTGGGGTGAAGAATTCAAGATTGATGTGGCAATGAAAAAGACCCGAAGGTATAAAACATTTCATGCATTTAACGAAATCAATTTTAAGTTTGTTCGTCAAGTTGTCACTGATCATAAGGACATTTTTCATCACATGTGCACTGCACATGCATATTCATCAACTAAATGAATTCACATGTTTGGCACATGTTTTGGCTGTCTCTTTCACTATTCATCATCTTCTCTTTTTGGGAAGTTTGCAAAATGAGGAATTTGTTGATTTACAGCTCCATCTATAGCTGTACTAGGATTCTTTTCTGGGACACCAAGAATATGCCTTCAATTTGTCTTTTGTGGAGAGCCATTGGTTGGCTTCCAGGTGGCACGGGCAGGTAAGCATGTTGGTGTCGTGGTACAGGTTTGAATCAAACTATTTTCTTTGTAGTAGATGGACATTATTTTTAGGTGTGCATGTTCTTGAGATTTTTTAGGTCATTGGTGATAGCTCATCTTTTCAAGTAAGAAAATAGTTTTGAATTTCAAAAACTAAAATTATTTTCTTAACTTGTTTTCGATTTTCTAAAATTTGAATGTGTTGAGTGAGTTCTTGAAGTTTTCACAAATTTTTAAACACTCTCATTTTGGTTTTATATCTAGAATTTTCCATTAGTTTTTTCATGTCTTTAGCTTGAGGAGGTTGATTTTTATAGAATCCAAATCTGCATTTTATGTTCATACATTGAAGAATCTGCTGTGCTTAATCTGAATCGGTGCCATGGGTTGATGATCTTGGAAATTGAGTTGCTTACTTCATGATTGACTGATTGCCTAGCTTATGGAAGTTGCACGAAGAGGTAAGAAGCTGCCACTTATTTTAGGACTTAGTGATTGAGCTTGTGTGTTGTATGCTGCATTTGTATTGAACCTCCTACATAGTACATTGCCTGGTCAGCTGAAAAAGACCTCCAGTTTTTACCCTTTGTGGTTTTTCTGGGTGAATATCTTGTGTGCTTTCTTCTTCATTCTATGTCATGATGTTTACTGACATACTTAACATTTAAACACGAATCTTCTTTGAACATTTATGCTTAATGTTATTATATGTTATATTGAACTATTCAGTTAATTACACACCACTATAGTTGTGGATAACACTGGGATGCCTACTGTACGTGATGGGTCCTCTAAGTGTATAGGTTGTTACTTAATCCTTGTGTGTGTTTGATTTGTGTTGGCTACAAAATTTGTATTTTATTTTTCGAGTGTCAATTTGTAGCTTTAGATTTAAGTTTGTTTGATTAGTCCCTGAGTTATCACGTACGTAAACAAAAATTGGGGTGTGATTACTGATTGTGGTTTTAATCAAGTTGATTAGGTAGTTAAATCACCTAATACCAACCTTTAATTGGTATCAGAGCGCTACTTTAAAAGCAAATAGAGATCTCCTAGGGTGTCGTTTGGTTTTAGGTGAGTCTAGATGGAAAGAGATCGAGTTGCAGGGTCTTGTAACTCCCCTCCTTTTTTTTGATGGCAGCAACTATGCTGCTTGGAGAGAGAAATTTAAAATTTTTTTAGATGCATATGATGAATTGGCCTATGAGTATCTCACTGTTGAGTGAATTCCTCCCACACAAATTGTTGATAGGATTAAAATACCTAAGCCTAAGTCTGAATGGTCTGTAGCCGAAGTCACGACCTCTAGCTCCAACAAAAGAAGGCTAGAAATGCTATTGTCACTGCACTATCATCCTCACAATTTGCACACATATAACATTGTGTCACGGCTAGGCAAACTTGGAACATGCTTAGGGTTGTTCATGAAGGGGACAAACAAGTTAATTAGGTCACTTAAGTTTCAAATGGTTCATGCCAAATTTGAAGAAATAAGTCTTTTTCCAAGTTCTATGAAAGGTTGGAAACCCTTACAAATGAAGTCATGTCCTTAGGAAAACCCTATGAGGAGTCTACCATTGTCCAAAAGGTCCTTAGATCTCTACCTAAAAGGTTCCAATCTAAGAAACATGCAATTCAAGAAGTCCAAAACTTGGATGAACTTAAAATTGGTAAATTAATAGAAAAGCTTAAAACTTTTGAGTTGGAGCTTAAAATGGATGAAAGGGACAGCAAAAAATCAATGGATATTGCTTTGCAAGTGTCAAAGAAGTGAGTGAAAACTTGACTGAAAAATCATCGATGTTATGTGATTGGATATTTATTAGTGGGATTTGATGTGGATACGAGGAATTTTGATTATCTTGATGCTTGGATCATTGGTGAATGAAATATTATGTGATTGGATATTTATTATTTATGCTTGGATTTTATTGTGGATTATTTATTGAGTACGAAAATTGAGGAAATTATTTAGGATAATTATTTCTTCATTTCACTCATATGAGCTTTAGTGAGCTTACCGGGTTGTTTGTTTGAATGACCCGGTGTACCATGGATATGGTGCAGTGTGGTTATTTGTGTTTTCCAGGTTAAGCAGGTTGAAAAAGCAGTGAGAAGAAGTCGAGGCAATGGGACCCACATTGTTTTGTTTAAATGTTTTTATACAGAGGTTTTACATAAATATTTTATTTGAAAGAAATTTATTTATTTATATTTATGTGCATGACTCAAAAGAAAGAGAAAACAGATTTAAAAGGTTTGACGTTCTGTATTTTTATGGGCCCGAGGTTCGGGGCGTTACAATCAGACCAACAGATCCACTATATCCTCATTTTGTATGACACAACAACACACAAATTCAAAACTGGGGAAAGTTTTGAATCAATTGAAGTTCAAGATGTTGCAAAGATGTTTGGGTTGCCAAGTAATGGAAAGGAAGTACAAATCAACAACTCTGACTGCACAAGATCCGATTCAAGTTTTGCAAAGAGCTGTTTCAGCGAAGACACAAGAGTGACCAAAAAAGAAACTTGAAATGCACTTATAAAAGCCCTTGAAGAAGACAAAACAGATATGTGGTGAGGCTTATTGATGTTAACTATCATCTTCTTTGCAAATTCGGAGTACACACTTGCATGAAATTTTATCTCCCCAATAGAAAATATCAAGAAAATGAAATCGTTTGCATGGGCAACAACCATAAGTGATTTCTTGAGAAATAATTTAAGGAATAGTCCACATGGCAGTTCTATCAGTGGATGTGCTATAATGATTTTGGTACGTAATTACATTTTTAAGATTTTTATTAACATTATTTTACAATATGTTGATATGATTGTAACTATATATTTATTTATTGTATCTTCACAGTATTGGTTTTGTAAGAAAACTAGAGTTATAAAACCAATAGAAGAAAGAGAACACATGAGTCCAACAATTGTAAAGTGGGACTTGTTGAAATTGAGTGCAGCTTTGAGAAAGACAAAACTTGCAGATATAAAGGTAAAAATTCATATTCTAATTAACTGTAATTGACTGAAACTGCTTTCTCAATGATACTAACACTAATATAAATGTGCAGTTTGCAGAACAAGATGTTGACAGTGGTAATGAGGATGATGATGATGATGATTTTCAAGAAGACATGTCATTAGTAAAAAATGGTAAGTGAAAAAAACATTATCTGCAAAGTGTGAAATTATTGTATTATAACTATTATTGCAATACCTTATATTGCAACTGTGCAGATGACAAGAAAGAACGTAAGGATCAGGCAAAGACATACAAACCAAGAGGGTCCGAAAAATAAATACAAAGTACTGGATGAGGCTGCAGAGAAAGATGAGGAAAAAAGCGATGGTGAGAAAGAAAGTGATCGATGATGAGATAGAACAGCAAGGTGGACACATTGAAACTGAATCTAATGAGGAGGATGATGGAAAAAACAATGATGAGGAAGGAAGTGAGGATGAGGAAGAAGAGCAAGGTAGAAACACTGAAACTGAATCTGATGAGGAGGATGAGGGAAAAAGCGATGGTGAGGAAGGAAGTGAGGATGAGGAAGAAGAGCAAGGTGGAAACATTGAAACTGAATCTGATGAGGAAGAACAAGTGGATGACACTGCAAAGGGGAAAAACGACAACCCAAAATAAGAGGAAAACAAAGATGAGGATAAACCAGAAACTGAAAATAAAGAAGAAGGGACTGAGTCTGACAGCAGTGCAACTGAAACTGAATCTGATGCTGCAACTGAAATTGAAGATGTGGAAGGTGGAGACCATACAAGCGGCAATGATGTTTTTCAAGACATTGTTGGCTCATTGGAAGATCATTATCTGAGAGAAATGGCAGAAAATTATAGGCAAATTGAAGTTCCACATGGAGTCGAATATCAAAGAATATCGACTCAAGAAATGCTGGCAGAAGAAATGACTGAGAATGAGGAGCTTACACGAGAAATGAATGATCTAAAACATCAATTCAACATGCTGAAAGAGGAAGCTGACAAACTTTGTGAACAGTTACAGGAAAAAAAGAGAAAGAATGAAAAACTGAAGCACATGTTGCAAATTGAAAAACAAAAAAATTCTGAAGTTGAATTTCAGATGCACATGTTGCATGCTACAAATGCATCTCTAAATGAACATGTAAATGGATTGAATGAACATGTGAAGGAAATGAGTAATGACCTTTTGGCAATAGCGACTGAGAACTGCAGCCTAGAGCTTGAGATCAAGAACCTAAAAGGCATCCAAAGTGAAATAATCCACATCAAGAACGAACTCATCAAAGAGGTAGTGTTCTTGAAGGAAAAGAATACTCCTGAAACTCCCTGCCAGGCATTAAAGATATCAAATAAGCATTTCATCCAAAACCTGTCAGCAATATTACGAATGAAACAAAGAAAGAGGAAGAAGTTGGAGTACCCTGAATTCGATTATGACTGTGGAAAGAAAAAGACAAGGACTACCATCAAAACTGCCGAATTTGCAATGCCAATTTCACAAGTGGGTCCTGATGAAGTGAAAACTGATGATCTTGAGGAACTCGACAACACTCAAACCACTGCAACTGTTGATTCAGCAGTAGTAGATCAAAAGAGGAGAAAAATCTCATGGGGCAAATATGCAGTGTACAAGATGATGGAACCTGAATTGAAAGCACAAATCATATATTATTGGAAAGAAGCTGAATTTGAGTAAGTCAAATAAACTCAATCTTTTTACATATTAAGTTTCACTACAATACTAGATTGAAACTAAATTTCAACACTGAAACTGAATTGCTACATTCAAACAGAAACTAAATATGAATAGTAAATTTTACACGGTGAATCTTCACACTGCAATTAAATTTATACTGTAACTGAAATTGTTTTCTTTATCAAACAGTGAATTCTATTGGTGTGGTAAACCTGGATGGACAGTATCACGCGAGGATGTGGATCAGTTGATCAAAGAGCATGATGTGGCAAATAATGTAAGATAAAAGCATGAAAGTAACACATGCTCAATTTCATTTCTTATATACTTCTTATACCTTAAAATACTAATTTCTAACATTGAAATTCATCACAAAACATAGGTTGTCGACTTATATAATCACATATTGCAAGAAGAGATACAAGAAAGTGGTACATTCATTTTCAGTACTTATGCCTGGGTAAGAACTGAAACCGTATTATTTATTTCTACTATTAATTCTAAATGTGTATATGTATGTTTTATCAAATTCAAATCTATTATTCTTGAGAACATCAGAGATTTTTGGAAGAGAAAAACGACAATGGCATCGTTGGATTCCTTTTGAAAGAACTGTTGCAACGCTTGTAACGACTCGATCCAAATTTTACTGGAAGATTAAATTTTTTATTTAACTTGGTTTTAAGAGAGTTTCAAGGAAGTTCAGTTTTTGCGACCTTGGAAATTTTTTTTCATTACTTTGAGAGTTTATTCGACGTTTTCATTGAAATTGATTTAACGTTAGTTAAAATTTTAATTTAGATTTAAAATGTTTCATTTAAAAATTTGTAAGACCATGTATTTTTCTAAGTTTTATTTCGAAAAGTATTTTAAAGATTTGGAGAATTCATTGTGATTATTTTGGGAATTTATTGAGAAATAAATTGTATTGGATTTATTTTAAATTTTCGTTTTAAATTAGACTTGACCCCAAAGTTGACTTTTAAAATTAGTGGGCGTTCCTTTTTGACTTTTGGCCCGTTGGATAGATCCCGATCCCACGAGTTCGTAGACACGAAGCACGCGTAAAACGGAGTTACAGTTTGGATTTTACAGACGAACAAAGTTTGGGGGGCATTTTAGACTTTTGTGTTCTAGGGATTTCTAGAAAGACCCAAATTTTTATTTAAATTCCTATCTCTCTCTCTCTCCTCACACACACCCCCCCCCCCCCAGATTTCTCTTTTCTCTCCCTCTCTCTGGCCGATCATCTCATCCGGCGAGAACTCGCTCGTCCGGCGACCAAAGGCGGCGAGACCTCCACCCAGCTACTCGCCGTCCATCTCTCTCCCTCCCCATATCTCTCATGTTTCACCTTCTCTCTCCTCTCGCACATCTTCTCTCTCTCGACTCTCCCTGTGCACGAGGCAGCTTCAGCCCGAACCCAGCACTCCGGCTACCTTCCCGGCGGCGCAAGACCACCAACGTGATCCCCGTGAGCCAGTCATCCTTCCCCTTGCTCCCTTCGCCGACCAGTACTCCCTCGAGCAGAAATCGGCCCGGAAAAGTCAGCTCCACCGCCGGTTTCATTTGCCGATTCCGGCCACCTCCGAGCTCCGATCAACTTGATTCTTGGTGGGTTTTTCTCCCCTCATCATGGCCTTCCATTCCCTTAAGGTATTGCTTGTCAATTTTGGGTAATTTGTGAAGTTGAATTTTTGGGTCTAAAACCCATTTCGGGTTCACCTTCATTTGGGCAGTTATGAGTTGGAAATAAATTGTTTTTTTTGTACAAGTGAGGTACCTAAGTTGTAATTGTGTTGATTTCTGAGTAAAAACCCCCTTATGCAGGTGTTGTTGCTGCTGCCATCACTGCTTGTGGCGGTGGGTGGAGAAATTTCCTGGTAGTTCAGCCTCCTTAGGATCCCAAAAGCCAATTTCCAGCCCCGGGTACGTTCTTGGTGGAGGTTGTGTGTTGCTTAGGATCAGACAGCCACCATGGGTGGCGATCAACTCCTTTTTCGACCGCTTTTAGCTTGTATTATTTTATGTGAGACCATTGGGAATCAAGTGTGACATTTGGTTGTTTGGACAGGCTGGGTTTACTCGAGGATTCCAATTTCAGTGTAGATCGATTATCGGAATCTTAAATCGAGTCACGAAAGATAGGGAACGCGAGGAAGGTGGATGAAGCTTCGTCTTTTGGCTATTTCTAGTGACGAACAATAAGGAATCGTGAAATGGGAACATATTCCGGAAAGGATTAGACATTGATCGGTTAAACTGTGAGTGGACGTTTGTTTCTTTAAATAATTTTATGAAATTTGTGCTTTATATTGATTATTTGAGTTTGATTGAGAAATAATAAGTATGAGTGAACTTTGACCTTTCAAAAGAATTTCCTGAATTTCCATTATTTTAGTTACGTTAAGTATCTTGAGTTTTAATTGAGAATTAGTAAATCAGAGTGGACTTTTGGGTCTTCAAGTAAGATTATAAAAATGTATTATTTTTATCTTTGGGAAATGTTGGATTTCGGATTTCAAATGCTTCATAAATAAGTTTTAAAACATATATTTACATGTTGGTTTTAGTGAGTTGTTGGGCTTTGAGGAAGAAATTTAATTTCTTATCTTATATACATAGTTCATTTAATAAATCGTTTTGTCGAAAAGTATTAGTTTGATTTATGTATATTGACTTTGATTCGGATTTCGTATGTTGACTTATGGATTTTAAGTTTCTTTTGGGGAAGTACCTTGATATTTATTTTTGGTGAAAAAATGATATATTTGGATTATAGAAAAATGGTTTTCAAACCACCCTTGCAGTACCCTCCAGGTAATCGGATTGGATAGGTCTTTGGGACCCATCACGGCACACATATAGGCTTTGGGCCGTGTGTCGGGATGCTTCGCCCTTTGGGGGCTGCTCTGCGTGCACGTATGACCAGGATTGCCTGCACGTGCTGATTTATTCACACGTGTGTATGGCCAGGATATTGCCTGCACGTGTTGGATTTACTCCACGCGTGTGTATGGCCAGGATATTGCCTGCCTGTGCGATGCAGGAATTCCGCACAAGTGTATGGCCAGGTTATTCAGGGTATATAGCATGGTGGAAGACGAAATTGGTATCTTCAAGAGTTAAATATGGATTTTAAGTGAGAACTACTTTTCGAGTTTTATAATGATTTCGATTTTATTATTTTTATGATTTCGTTAAATTAAATTATTTGCTATTGGGAAATGTGTTTTGAATTATCTTTTCCTTGAGTTCCATTAGTTTTATAATACTCTTAAGCTTGAAAAATTGTTTTAAAACTGGGGGATTTCAAAGAGTGACGTGATGTCTTAGTGGAGATTTGATTTTAAAGGAATTTGAAATGATGAATCACTTAATGTTTTGTTTCTTTATTTTGTCCACTCACAGAGAGTTTTCTCACATTTTGTTTTTGACGTTTCCCCCCAGGTAGTGATCACCGAGGTCGGACCGTACCACGTCGAGGCATTCGAGTTTCACATCTCCAACTTATTGGTATAATAGGGTCAAAGTCTTCCCTTGAAATTATTAAAATGAGATATGATTGTATAGTCGATTAGATGTGCTCTGATTAGAGTTGTATTACTTGTTGTGGGCCTGAGATTTTATTTTTGGATTGTGGTAGAGGTGATTGATATCTTAGAAGTGTTTTAACAGGTTTTGAAATTTCTGGGTTAGTCCATTTTCAGGGGAGGTTCTGCCGAATTTTCGGTAGGATTTTCCTTGAATTTGGATTCCCGCAGGACCTCTTCGGGTTTCAGGGTGGAATCCGGGGGCGGTCCTGTCAACTTGGTATCAGAGCATTAGGTTTTAAGTTTCCTGTAGACTCCGCACCTCCTGTGCATCCTTCAGTGTACAAAAAGGCTTTCCTCCGCTAGTATAGATATGGCTCCTCGACGTGGCCGACCTCAAAGTAGAGTGTGGTAAGTTTATGGGGGTAGATTTAATATGATTAACGTGAGTGTTACGTTTGCGGTATGCTTGTATTACAACTTGGGTCGTACCCGTGAGGATTTCTTTTTGATAATCAGTAATTGCGGAATTGTAAGTGCGTTGTTTAAATGTTTCAGTACTTCGTTTGAAGCCCATTCGAGGAAATCAAGTTGGAATTTTATGGAATTTAACGTTATTAGAATTATAGATTTCCCTAGAGATGAAGTATCAAAGATGTGACACAGTGAAGCTCAGTTAAACTTTGATGGTTTACAATAAGGATGGCGAATGATAGATGCTTGTGTATTAGGATAAAGATATCATAATAACGATTAAGGGATAAATGAATTGTTTTATTTTGGAAGTCTAGTGAGGACAATGAAGGAATTTGAGTAGAGAAAGACGTGAATTAAAGGGATGATAGGAGAAATTAGAAGGTGGAAGGCATATGGGAAGCAAGAGATCAAGTATTGGATTTAAGTAAGGGTTGATATTAGAAGAGGAGGGACATCACAAAGTGATGACATATGAAGTGATGTTTTTATTTAAAAGAGTAAGCTTGAAATTGTTGTAATTCCACTAATCTAGCTTTCCTAACTTGGGGCATGTGATTACTCGATGGATTGATGATGACTTATGGATGGTAATGAGGAGCTAGACCATTTTAGAGACATAAGTATCTTGTGATGGAAGTCTGGGTAGTTGGAGTCGAAATAGACCTGAATACATCACACATTGCTAAGGAAATTATAGGAGCTTGAGGGTGACCCCTTAGTTCACGATCAAAATTTATTTCTCATTTTCATGGATATGTAAGGAATGGTGTGGAAGATGTAGTAATTAACGACACTTGAAGTCGCGATCATATTTTATGTTGGATAATATATCTGTTTTGGCGAATTTATTTATCATGGGCGAAGTTATGTGGTTAAACTGAAGGGAATTTAATCGATTGAAATAATAGGAAGAGTCAATTTATTATGGGATTTTATAACTTCCTAGTGGAAATTTTTGTTTGTGACAAGAATGATAATTTAGGTAAAACTAATGTTAATACCATGTTTATCGTTTGGAATGAGGATACATTATTAATAATTATGGGCTTCATGGTGTTATTCTATTTTAGATGATCATTGATGGAAGCTAAGAGTTTTGATCAGAGTGACATGACCTGATATGAGGAATGGTTGGAGAAATGAGAAACTAACATGAGTACTGATAGAAAGAGATCCAAGTAAGCGTTGATAATAAAAAAAAAAAAAAAAATGGAGAGTTGAAACGCCTGCCGTAAGAGTGGTACTAGCTAGTCAAGGACCGTATAGAGATGCATTTTATTTGTGGATCGTCAGGGCAGCATATATAGTGGACTTATGTTATTATTTTGGTGATAGTTATAATTTGGATACGGTTAGAACTCAGAAGGTTAATAATCAGAGTGGGGCAGCGGAAGCATAGTGAGGATTAGACTAATCACCCCAATACGCGGTCAGCAGCGGAGTTAGCGAGACTGATAGAACTTGAGACAACTTGGAGCAAGAATTCAAGTTTCCTTTGGACAAGACAAATGATATATGGACTACAGTTACGAGTCATGCAAGTTGAGGATTTACAAATCAAGTAAAGTAAATTAGTTAGCATATAAGGCACCAATTGTCATGAACGAACGGTATAATACACGAATTCGCTAATAACGATATTGACGACTCACCTTGAATTCTTGGATGGATACAATTATGCTCTATTATTACCTATTCATAAGACCTACTCCTTTGGTATAGTGATGAAACTTCTAATGGATCACCAAACAAATTCCAGGGCACGTCATCACCATACTTTCGAGATGAGAGCTTGCGGCTCACCTCTGGACATCGACACAGCGACAACTCACTTCAAAATTGATGGGTCAAATAAGCAGGCCGCTTCATATAAAGAGAGATTTCCTTTGTTCAAATCTCACGATTGCATCCTACATTGCAGGAATCAGATTGGAAACTTGATAGCAGTCATGAGTTTAGGCTTTACTCCTCTGTTACGATTATGCTAAATTTCGAGGACGAAATTTTTGTAAGGGGGGAAGGTTGTAACGACCCGACCCAAATTTTACTGGAAGATTAAATTTTTTATTTAACTTGGTTTTAAGAGAGTTTCAAGGAAGTTCAGTTTTTGCGACCTTGGAAATTTTTTTTCATTACTTTGAGAGTTTATTCGACGTTTTCATTGAAATTGATTTAACGTTAGTTAAAATTTTAATTTAGATTTAAAATGTTTCATTTAAAAATTTGTAAGACCATGTATTTTTCTAAGTTTTATTTCGAAAATTATTAGTTTGATTTATGTATATTGACTTTGATTCGGATTTCGTATGTTGACTTATGGATTTTAAGTTTCTTTTGGGGAAGTACCTTGATATTTATTTTTGGTGAAAAAATGATATATTTGGATTATAGAAAAATGGTTTTCAAACCACCCTTGCAGTACCCTCCAGGTTATCGGATTGGATAGGTCTTTGGGACCCATCACGGCACACATATAGGCTTTGGGCCGTGTGTCGGGATGCTTCGCCCTTTGGGGGCTGCTCTGCGTGCACGTATGACTAGGATTGCCTGCACGTGCTGATTTATTCACACGTGTGTATGGCCAGGATATTGCCTGCACGTGTTGGATTTACTCCACGCGTGTGTATGGCCAGGATATTGCCTGCCTGTGCGATGCAGGAATTCCGCACAGGTGTATGGCCAGGTTATTCAGGGTATATAGCATGGTGGAAGACGAAATTGGTATCTTCAAGAGTTAAATATGGATTTTAAGTGAGAACTACTTTTCGAGTTTTATAATGATTTCGATTTTATTATTTTTATGATTTCGTTAAATTAAATTATTTGCTATTGGGAAATGTGTTTTGAATTATCTTTTCCTTGAGTTCCATTAATTTTATAATACTCTTAAGCTTGAAAAATTGTTTTAAAACTGGGGGATTTCAAAGAGTGACGTGATGTCTTAGTGGAGATTTGATTTTAAAGGAATTTGAAATGATGAATCACTTAATGTTTTGTTTCTTTATTTTGTCCACTCACAGAGAGTTTTCTCACATTTTGTTTTTGACGTTTCCCCCCAGGTAGTGATCACCGAGGTCAGACCGTACCACGTCAAGGCATTCGAGTTTCACATCTCCAACTTATTGGTATAATAGGGTCAAAGTCTTCCCTTGAAATTATTAAAATGAGATATGATTGTATAGTCGATTAGATGTGCTCTGATTAGAGTTGTATTACTTGTTGTGGGCCTGAGATTTTATTTTTGGATTGTGGTAGAGGTGGTTGATATCTTAGAAGTGTTTTAACAGGTTATGAAATTTCTAGGTTAGTCCATTTTCAGGGGAGGTTCTGCCGAATTTTCGGTAGGATTTTCCTTGAATTTGGATTCCCGCAGGACCTCTCCGGGTTTCCGGGTGGAATCCGGGGGCGGTCCTGTCAACTCTTGCCAAAATATGACAAATTCTTGTTTCCTATGCTATCTACAATAAAGAGCCACTTCACACTACTTATGCTTGACTTGAAGAATAGCAAGTGGACACATTTCAATTCCCTCAAATCAAGTAATGTGAACGGAAGTGATGTATGCTTTGAAAATGCAAAGTATTTGGTAAGAAACAAAAAAAATCTATATTAACATTAAATTACACTAACATATGTTGTCTTAAACAAGCAAAAAGATTACGTGGATCAATTCCTCACAAAATCCAAAAAGAATGCTGCACAAGATTTAGCTAAAGAGACAAGGAGGCAGAATCTAGTGAAACAAATAAATCTAATTTTCCTAAACCAGGCAAATCAACATAAACTAGATGACTTATATCAAGTGCAACTGAATGAGGATGAGAAAGCAACATTGACTTGGTTGTTGGAACACAACATTGAAATGCCAATTGAAGATGACAACAATTGTCCACTGCAAAAATCGGGAACGTAAGTATTATTAAATATTTTAAAAACTGCAAATATATATTTCAGAACAAAGGAATGACTGTAACTGTAAGTTTGATTATACTTGTCTATTGCAGAAATGATTGTGGATTCCTAGTCATGTACTACACAGAGCAAATTCAAAGGGGAGTTCCATTTAAGAACCCTTTCACAAAGATAGATGTCCAGAAATTCAAAATACAAGTCCTTAAGAAGTTCATTGATCATCCACTTAGCTGGTTAAACATATTGGGCAAAAAATTTAAGAAACCAGAAGCCAAAAACAAGTTTGATCATATCATGGCGAAATTCAAACATTGATAAAATGTCGAGACTTATCTAATTTCTTTAATTTATAACTTGTATATAAGTAGTTCTTTATTTCTATAATTTTTGTAATATCTAAACAATTTCACTTTCAAAAAACAACTTCTTGGTTATTAAGTTCTAGTGTAACTGTTAAACAATAACTAAAATTAGACACTAAAAGTAACTGAAACTGTATTTAAATGTTGTGAACTTTGCATGTAGGACAAAAAAAACTCGCAATAACACCAATGCACTTGTCAACTTTTACAAAACAGTTTCTCTTGAAAAACAATTTCACTTGCAAAACAACTTCTTGGTCATACAGTTCTAGCTAACACCAATGTACTTGTAACTTCTTTGTTCTGCATGTAGGACAAACAAAACTAGCTACCACCAATGCACTTGTGATCTTTTTACAAAACTGTTTTACTTGCACAACAGTTTCATTTGCAAAACAGTTTCACTTACAAAATAGTTTCATTTGCCATGTTAAAAGAAAGAGGCGTACATTTTTTCAGTTTCAAGAGAATAAATAGTTTCATTAGTAAAAAGCTAACAACTGGAATATAATAATTATATCAAAAGTCAGATAATAACATTCAACTGCAATCATAAACCAAATCCCTATTAATACAAAATATTCAATTGAAACTATATCAAAACAGTTTCACCTTCGAAAATAATACTAAAAACATGAAAACCAAACAGATTCCATTTGAAAATTCCAAAATCCAAGAATACAGGACTACATAATAAAAATTTCGAGAATCATAAATCTAATTCAATTAATAATTCCAAGAATCCTTAAATTCAGTTTCATAAACTGAAACTAAACTACAAAACAAATAAATCAATTCCTCAAAGGAGCAGTACATGTTTTCTTATTGTGGCCATCAACTTTACCACATCTACCACATTTAATAGATCTTGAACTTACTTCAATAGACTTATATTGTGAGACCCCATATTTTTCAAAGATTTATTTTAAATATTTTGAGATTTTATTTTGATTATTTTGAAAATTTATTTGAGAAACAAAAAAGTTTTGGGTTAATTTTTAATTTTTGTTTAAATTGGGCTTGACCCAAAGTTGACTTTTAAAATTAGTCGGCTTTTGTCTTTGACTTTAGGCACGTTGGGTAGGTCTCGAGTCCACAAGTTCTTAGACACTAGCACGCGTAAATCGGAGCTACGGTTTGAGAGTTACGGGCTTTTAAAGCAAAGGGCATTTATGTAATTTTGTGTTTAAGTTTAAAAAAAAAAAACACTTCAACTCTCTCTCTCTCTCCCCGTGATCTCTCTCTTCGATTCTTGGTCGTCCGGCGTTGGATTTCAGTGATCCGACCGGCGCTGGACTCGTCTCCAGGCCACTAACCTCCCAGTGGGGTCCGATCAGTCAACCAAGCCGCGACCACGGCGCAGCGACGCGGTTTCTGAATGGAACTCTCCGACGGCGACTCGACTTTTCCGGCGGGTTCGAGGGTGGCGACCACTTGGGTCTTCTTCCCCAGTCCACGGCGAGTTCTGTCATTCCACTCCCTTGCTCCGACAACCCCTCGCGACGGCGGATCGTGGCTGAGAAGTCCGGCGGCATCTCCAGCAATTTTTGGCGTTTCCGGCGGCCTTTGGCTGCGAGTGAGGTATCAAACTCGATCCTCTCTCTCCGCTTTTGCTTTTGGTTGGATTAGTTTGAGCCAATTGGGAGTTGTTGTTGATTTTCCTATTTTGCAGCCACGGCCACTGTAGCTCCGCCTTGTGTAGCGGCGATTTCGATGGTTTTTTCAGTTGTTATGCCTCTTCGGAAACTCCAGAACTCTTTTCTAAGGTCCGTCGTTGATTTTGATGTGTTTTGTATGCTGTTCTAAGTCGGGCAACCACCTGTGTTGTAACAACCCGACCCAAATTTCTCAGAAATTTAAAATTTTTATTCTACTTTGTTCATTTTAAGAGATTTTATAAGTTGACTTTTAAAATTAGTTGGACTTTTGATTTTGACTTTGGGCACGCTGGATAGGTCTCGAGTCCACAAGTTCGTAGACACGTAGCACGCATCGATCGGCGTTACAGTTTGAAAGATACGGGCATTTGAAGTGAGGGGCAATTTTGTAAATTTGTAGACATGGGTTTTAAAAACCCAAAATCAACCTCTCTCTCTCCTCATTTTTTCTCTTCCCCCCCCCCAACTGCACTCTCTCTATCTTTCTCGAATTTTCCTCCCCGCACACACACCCCTTCCCAGCCACCATCGCCAGCCAGCCATCGCCGACCTTGATCTCCGGCGAGCACCCCGACGCCGACTACCCTCCCCCGAGTTCACTCTCTCTCTCTCTCTCTCTCTCTCTCTCTCTCTCTCTCTCTCTCTCTCTCTCTCTCTCTCTCTCTCTCGCACCTTCCTTTGTACACACACACCCTACTGTGACAATCGTCACCTCCGGCCGTTCTCCGACCGACCCAGCCACCCACGCGACCCCCCTTTGCCGGCGCCGACACCCACTGAGTTCACTGGAAACTCAGCCCCGCACGCACAGAGAAACCCAGAAAACCCCAGCTGCCACTCTCCTCTGTCTCCCCAAAAATTCTGGCCAATCTTCACCACGATTTCTTCAATGTTTTAGTGGGTTTTTCCCCTTGAGGTATGGACTTCCATTTCCTTTGAATGTGGCTTGTTTATTTTGAGGTTTGTGAAAATGGAAAATTTGGGGATTTAGCACCCATTTCGGGTTCCTCTTGTAATTGGGAAAATTGATGTTGTATGAAATTTTGTACAAATTCCACCCATAGGAACCTTTAATTATTGAGTAGAATTGGAAATTTAGAGAAACTTGAGAATTTATGATTTTTGGTGTTGAAACCGCCACCTTAAGCGGCGACAGCAGTGGTTTGGACCACCCAACCGTCAATTTCTTTGAATAACAAGAATTTGAGATTCAAATTTGGTTGATTATTGAATTTGGTTAGTTGGAAGTTATTTGAGTTGACGAAACTTCAATTTAGATGTAAATTGGACACTTTTTCGAAACCAAAACGATACTTGGACGAACCCCGTTCGAGATATACTATACATAAGGTTTATTTGAGTTGAATTGTCGAATTAAAAAGTGTTGTTGGATTTTGAGTCGAGAAGGATTTATTTTGGATTTGAGTTTATGTGATCTATGAAAATTTAGAAATTTACCTTTGGGAATAGAAAGGTTGAACGAAGTGTCTAGATTCACATACGCACGTTGAATTTATGGCGGAGCAATCCTAATTTCATGTGTTATCATTTCTTCTCTAGCCGATAACCCCAAGAACAGAGACGGTCCAGCGGAGGATCAAGTTGGGCATCCTCAATTGTGAGTGGACTTTTATTTTAGAAATGTTTATACATTTTATAATTTAATTCTTTCTGGCCATCTTTGGTTTTGTTCGAGAGATAAGAATGTTTGAGTTGGATGTGTTATTTTGACCAAGTTTATGAAAAGACCACATTATTTCAATCATTTCATGATATTAGGTTTATTTGGAGATTTGATATATGGTTTGAGACATTGTAATTTGACGAAAAGCACGTTTTTGATAAGTTGGATTGTTAAAGAGTATTTAAAAACTGCTGTGTAAATGCAAGTACTGATCGGACGAGCCTGCTCGTGCGGAGTGACCCCTCTTGTAACAACCCAACCCAAATTTCTTTAAAATTTTAAAATTTTTTATTCAACTTTGTTCATTTTAAGAGATTTTATAAGGAAACGAAATTTGAAAGACCTCGGAAAATGTTTACTAAATTACTTTAGAAATGTTTTAAAAATTCATTTGGTGTGTTCACTGACAATTGATTTAATGTTATTTCCAAACTTATCGGCTAAAAGTGTTACATTTTTAAATTTGTGAGACCCTGTATTTTTCAAGGATTTATTCTAAATATTTTGAGAATTTATTTTGATAATTTTGAGAATTTATTTGGTAAATAAAAAGGTTTTGATTTAATTGTTAATTTTCGTTTCAAATTGGGCTTGACCCAAAGTTAACTTTTAAAACTAGTGGGCTTTTGATTTTGACTTTTGGCCCGTTGGATAGGTCTCGATTCCACGAATTCGTAGACACGAAGCACACGTAAAACGGAGTTACGGTTTGGATTTAACGGACATTCAAAGTGAGGGGCATTTTTGTAAATTGCATCAAAGGGTTTTAAAACCCCAAAAGTCCAGAACATTCTTCATTTTTCTCTCTGCCCTGTCACGCATCTCCCCTACCCCGATATCCCCTCTTCTCTTTCCCTCTCCGGTCACTCTCCCTTTCTCTCTCTTCGGATCCTCATCGTCCGGCGAGGGATAGCGGCAAGACCACCCACCCCCTGCTCGCCTCCTCCCCCTCTCTCTTCCATTACTCTCTGTTTCTCCGGCCGATCACCCACGGCGAGGAAATGACACAGAACAGGCCGAGCCTCTTCGCCGACATCCTCCATTTTTCGGCTACGTCACGATGCCGGACCATCAAGGATGACTTCCTCTCGTCACGGCGAGTTTCTCTGTCACTTTCCCTTCCTCCGACGACCACCCACGAGAGAGAAACGATGAGTGCAGCCGCTGGCTTCCTTCCCTTTTTCCGGCGACTCCAATGACTTCTGGTCTCGACCCAGTTACTGAAATCGATCCTCTCTTCATTCTCTACAAGTTTGTATGATTGATTTGGTCTGATTGTGCCCGGAATTAAAAAACCCAACTCAGCCACCCATGGCCACCGCGAGCTTCGCCGTGCATGGTGACCGGTTCAGATTCCCTTCAATGTTTCCTGTCTCTTTTAAGTTTAATGAGCCTATTGGAGTTGGAATTAAGTTGATACATTTGTGTTTGGGTTGGAAATCAGGTTTGGGCAGCCATCGGAACTAACGGCAGTGTCGAATTCTAGCCACTCCGAGGCCACATGGCCACTAAATGGGAATTGGGTGAGTTTAATCGGACCAGTCGTTGATCGTGGGTTGATTTGTGAGCTGGTAATGCAAATTCTCTACAGTTATTGAACCGATTTTGGATCGATGGTTGAATATTGTGTAATTGGACATGTTGTTGTTTTGGCTAGGTCCAAAGTTGTTAGAGAAGCCGAGAACTGTTGGACAAAAATTTGTGACTTTGCCGATACTAAACTCATTTTAGGAAGAATTTTCTGATCGAGGTAAGACATTGCGTTGATTTTCGTAAGTTTAAGATGTGTTTTGGTGTTGTGGTTAAGGTTGGTTTGAGCCGAGAAGCTTGGGGTGATTAAGGAGGTGTTTGTGGGTTTAAGTTGTGTGTCGTAAATCATTGTGTGGGACAAGAGACGGGAGTGTCGTTAGGTCTCGTAAACGCGCACACACACACACACACACGCACCTTTAATGTTGTCGAGGTGAGACTAATTGTGTTTTATTGTTTATTTTATAGGCGAGACGACCGTGACTCGTGACGATCCGGCGAAGGATCGAAGATAGGGCTATCTCTGTGAGTGGACCTTTGTTTCCTTAAATGATTTATGGAATTGCGTTTTATTTTGATTAATTGAGTTTGATTTAGAAATAACAAGTGTGACTGAACCTTGGTTTTCAAATGAATTTATAAAAATTCATTAATTCTATTATGCATAATATCTTGAGATGATTTGGGATTTGACTAATGGTAATGGATTTTGGATTTCAAAATGCGTTTATAAATAAGTTTTAAAACCTAGATTTACATGTTGATTTTTCTGAGTTGTTGGACTTTGGAAAAGAATCTAGTCTCTTGTTTCATTCACGTAGTTTATTTAATAATTTGGGTATTGTCGAAAAGGTTGGATTTGTTTCATGTATATTGAATATATTTGAAATAATACACTTTGACATTTTGATTTAAGTTTTGTGGGAAGGTTTCGATAATATTTGCTTTCGATGAGAAAAAGATTTATTGTTTTGGTTATGAAAAATGGTTTTCAAACCACCTGTTGCAGTACCCTCTAGATTATCGATTTGGATAGGTCTTTGGGACCCATCACGGCACACATATAGGCTTTGGGCCGTATGTCGGGATGCTTCGCCTTTTGGAGGCCGCTCTGCGTGCACATACAACCAGGATTTGCTTGCACGTGTATGGATTTTACTCTGCACGTGTATATGGCCAGAATATTGCCTGCCTGTGCGATGCAGGAATTCCGCACAGATGTATGATCAAGTTATTCAGGGTATAAGCATGGTGGTAATTAAATGGTTATCTTCAAAAGTTGTTAAATATGAATTTGAATGAGAAATTCTCTCAAATTTTATCAAGATTGCGGTTACGATGCTTTTATGGTTCTTTTATTTTAAAAAGTTGTTATCTTGAGAAATTATATATTGTTTTATTGAATTTCTTAAGTTTAAATAAACTTTTGTGATTAATTTTGTAATTAATGCAATTTCATACATCAAGATAAAAAATGATGTACATTAACCACAAAGGGATGATTTATATATCATTTGATTCTTTAATTTTGGGATATGCATGATTAAAAATGATGAGTAAAACTTACAAAAAAATAATTATGAGTAAAACTTACCAAAAAATAATGATGAGTAACAACATAAGAACGTGTTCTGTGTGTTGCAGTCAATAAAAAAACAATAAAATGTATTGAAGATAAAATTCCATGCCCTACGTTAACCCAAAAATTCAAATGAGAAATTAACCTTATTCCCAATTAGGCAATTACTATAAAAAATTCGATAGAAAAATTATTTTAAGAAATACAGAACCACAAATTCTTTAAAATTTGAAAATGAACAGAATAAAAACTAAAGGGGACAAGGCCAAGAAATCCTTTTGAGACGCTGTTATCTCTCTTCCGCAAGCTTTGCCTTAGGCCCCGTTTGGGATTGTTGTGGAGGACCCAAAAGCTGCTGTGGATGACAATTTTCAATCACCCACAGCAGTTTTGGTGTTTGGTAAAAAAATGAAAAAGTGCTTTGTCCCACAATTCTCAACTCCCCACAGCAAAAATAGAAAGCAAGTTTGTAGGTGCTTTTGAAAGCTGCAGTGAATCACAGCAACAATGAAAATTTTATTTTACCCATAATACCCTCATTTTAGTAATTATAAATAGTCACAGCAGTTTTACATTACAATTTACCAAACACCTTTATACTGCTTTTTGTACTCACAACACTTTTGAAAATATAATTTACCAAACACTCAACTGCTTTACTTCATAGCTGACTTTACTTCACAGCTGCTTTACTTCACAGCTGTTTTTTCTCACAGCAATCCCAAACTAAGCCTTAGACTTGAAAATAGACGTAGCTTGTGTCCATCCGCATAGCCAACGGTTTTTCTTTGACCTGAACAGAGGTACAAGTTGAGATTAGCAAAATAAGACAGAACGCAAAGTTTTGGAAAAGTAATTCAAAATTCGAGTGTGATTGATGAAGTGCAGTATCAGAATGAGAAAAAAATTCTTGTTATGGCAAAAATGCACCAGTGTTCTGTTAGAAATCAAACTCCCTCATTCATTCATTTAGAACTGAAAATATGAGTCCGGATCCTCTGTCCCGTTTTCCTAAAACCGACTTGTTCTCTATCCTCTCCCATCGTCTGGTCCGTCTCTCCCTTCCTCCCATTCATCAACCTGTCACACCCACTGCCACGCCCTCCCGTCTTCTTCATCCTAACCCCACCTCCTCTTGACCTCCCCATTATCCCCATCTGTTATTGTTACCCTTCACTTGATCTTACATGAATAGCTTCAATTCCTAACAAATACCCAATTTTGTTTCTTCTGCCTAACAATCCATCCTTCATTTCTAATGATACCCAAATATGTTGAAAGGGCTATGCTAGGATGTCCTAATTATTTATGCCCTAATCGTGCCCTAATGATATGAAATTTCCATGTCAATTGAACTATTTAATATTATCAAATACATCTCATAATGCATTTGCCACATAAGCTTTTAAAAAGACTCATTTAACCTCTTGTAAAATTTTACAAAAATATCAATTGATTACAAAAGAAAAAGAGATATAAAAAAGATTTCATGACCAAATTAAAAAACCTAGCTAAACAAGTCCATCACTTAAAAAAACTTTTGCCCCAATTTTAGACTTACTTTTATAACACTTTTCCTTTCTTTTATTATTATTATTTTTTTCATCATGGACAATTTTCAAGGTTACAATCATACCCGGCCATGATCTTCATAATTTAAAAACTTAGATTCTTGTTCAATGTAGATGATGATGTGTACTGCTTTTTTTTGGCCAAGGAATTAAGATTTCAATTATGGGTACTGCTACATATATGGTTTATATATGATCCAAATACAGCCACTTCAAACACCATGCACGAAGCACAGCCAGCCACTTCAAACACCAAGAAGCACAACCAGCCACTTCAAACACCAAGAAGCACAGCCAGCCACTTCATTATTAATGTCCTACTGCAATTGCTATGTTGGAAAACAAATTAAAAGCCACTTCATTATTAATGTCCTACTGCAATTGCTATGTTGGAAAACAAATTAAAAGACAATCGAAAGCTTTATTTGAAAGGAGAAATCTAATTTTTCTTGAAATCATTTATTTTTGGGTGAAATTGAAAGAGAAAGAGAAACTAAAGGGAAGCTTCATCTTGTTTACAAAAGAAAAATCAAGGGACTACCCAAATCATTTATGCAAATTAGGGTTCTCATCTAAAATATTCAAGTCTAGGGGATCGACTCTACCTATACAATCAAATCTCTCTTCTTCACCACAAAGAAATAAAAATCTAAAAAAATTGTTAGAAAATTATACACTAACCCAATTTAAATGAAAATTTTTATTTTGTTTCCAATGGGCTAAAATCGAGATATAAGAAAGTAGTTATGAAGAGAATGGGAACCACCAACAAAGCATAATCTTTTTTCCTAATTCACATAATACCTAATAAATCAAAGAAAAAAAAAGATTGAGATAAGAAGTAGCCGTTGCATTCTTGAAGAGAAGAAATAAGTGTTGGATTCTTGAAGAGAAGAAACAGGTGTTGGATCCTTTGAGAGAAGATTTAAATATTGTAGACTTAGAGTTGGAGAACATTCAAAGTTGATGTTGGAGAATTTCAACGTGTTGCAGATTATACTTTGCAGGTTTTGAATGTCAGGGAAATATAACAAATTAACAATGTAGAATCTTTATAAAGTAAACTATAGCCATTAGATTTGGGATGGGTAAGATAGTTTTTCAATAAAAAAGATATTAATTTGATATTAAAAATGATGTGTATAATCACCCAAAAGAAAATAATGATGCATATTATTTAACTTTGCCACATAGGATTAGGGCACATAGATTTTGTGCCATAATAGGGCACAAAATCTTTTCCCATGTTGAAATTGTAGCTATTCAATTAGAGAGGAAAAATTCCAATTGAAAAGATTTAGAGAGGAAAAAGTAGGTTTTATTGGCAGAAGAAAAAAAAAGGGGTCACTATTGGAATTCAAGCTATTCAAAACGAACAGAGGTGCAAAGAGAGATTAAATAAGATGAAGGGCTGATTCATGGAAAACATACAAGACCTCTTTTTATTGTTTGTTAGAGAGAGAGAAAGAGAGAGATTAAAACAAGAAACCAAGAAGGGCCAGTTTGCAGTTTTTGAGGTTGGAGAGATGAGGAAAGATGATGGAAAAAAAAGTGTGGCAGATTTGCCATGGCCAAGGGGAGAGAGGTAGATATGATCAGACCGGAGAGGGTAGAGAATGTGTCATTTTTGTTTTTTATATTTTTTAAAATGCTCAATGATAGAATAGGAAGAATAAATTATAAGACTTATCTTATTAAGAGGGCTGCTATATACACACCCCATATCCTCTCACTACACACCCTTTCATCTTTTTTATTTTTATAATTTCTCATTGCACACCCTAACATTTCCAAAAAACCCTACACAAAAAAAGAAAAAAAAAAAACAGAGCCCAAGACCCAACCCACCCCCCTCTGCAGCCAGCCGCTCGATTCGCCATCCTTGTCGCCGAAGCACCTCCTCCTCTCTTTCTCTCTCTTCCTTCTCCCTCTCTTTCTTTCTTTCTTTTTCTCCCTCTTCCCTCCCTCTCTCTTTGCACCTCCCCTGCTGGTCGCTGGCCTCTAGATCGGAAGTGAGCAACCTCCGATCTAGAGGCCGTCATGGTAGCCAGCCTCCCCTTCCATCTGGTAGGGAGGATGCGAACAGTGGCAGAGCCACGTGGGGACCAGGGGGGACACAGGCCCCCTCTCAATTGTTTTTGAATGTATGTTTAAAATGTTATTATTGAATGATACAAAGCAAACAGAAAATGCTATGTAATATATTGTATATACTGTTTTAACTCTTCAAGACTTCAACTATTTTACTTAAATATCTCTAAAGAAGTTAATACATTCTCCAACTGTCATGTGTTTTCCTGCTATGAATATTGTGAATAATCTATTACGCAAATCGAATGAAAGATTAATGGATGAATAATTGTTTGATCGAGTATATTGAATGATAGATTTTTCATAGTATTGACAATATGCAACGATTTCAAAATAAAAACTCGTATACAATTTGTAAAGATAATGAAAAAAAATTTTATCAATCAATATTGATAATTTTATCTATTTTATGAGTTTCAATTTTTTTTTTAATATATATTTTCTAAGGTGCCCCCACAAGTACATTTTTCTGGCTCCGCCACTGGATGCGAAGAAGTACAAATCCGGAAGTCAGAGAAAGAAAAAGAAAGTGATGCGAGACAAAAACAGAGGGCTGCTGTCTTGCTACTGTATTAGGGCAAAATCTAGAATAGACAGAATTTCCAGCAACAAACAATAGAGGAAAAAGAGATTTAAGCTATAGAATCAAAGATGGAACATAGATAGATGAGTTCTAGGGTTTAGGAACCCAAGAGAAAGTCTAGAATCTGAATTCTCATAAAAAAACATATTGATCAAAAACTCTCTATTACAACCTAAGCCTTAAGTTCATATAGGGAAAACATATTCGTCAACTCACTAGGAAAACAATAAACCTTAGCTAACTAGAAAAACATAAAGTAAAATTACCTTAAAGACCTAATGAAATCAAGAAACTACGCTCAAATCGAACTAGGAAACAAAAATTAGAAAGTTACTAAAGAAGATACTATTTCTTGGACCCTAGGAGTGCATCAGAAAGAGAGAGAGGGAAAGAGAAATAGAGGGAAAGAGGGAGAGGGGGATGAGAGATGCTGGCGGTGGGGTCTAACCGTTGACGCCGGCGGCGAGCTCCATGGGATTTGGTATGGTGGCTTTTTAAAAAAAATAAAAATAAATAATTTTGTACTCTATGGTCTTTTTGTATTGAGGTAAATTTATTATTTCACAAATTGATAAGAAGGGGTGTGTAGTGAGAGGATATAGGGTGTGCATATAGCAACACTCCTTATTAAATAAAAGGACAGATGTCATCATGATATGCAAGGAACATATGGAGACTTACTTGACACACCAAATCACCACTAAGCCACCCAGTAACTAAACACAGTACCACTTAACTCACAAAAAGGGGACTCAAGTCACTCAACACTAGATAAGGCTCAAAAGGCCCAGCCCGCCAACCCTCAAGGCCGGCCTTGCCTATCAGCCATGGTACACTATTTAAAGTAACGTATGCCAAATCCATGTAATTTCCTACCCACCCCTTGCACAGGTCAGTCAATTAGAACATGGACTCTGAAATTGCATACACATATGAAGTTCGTTTAACGCCTACATTTGTTAAATCCGCTTTCATGATATGAACTTCAAAAAGATGTGAATGAACTATGAAAGACAGAATGATATCCAAATATACTGCCATACCTTTTGCTGACAGCAGACAACATAGTGTGGTCAGGGTTATCAGCTAACTCACTTCCAGGAGGACTGTGAGGACCTCCGCTGTCAGAGAGAATGCAAGATGATCCTGTAGGGCTGGTCTGCGAAGCATTTACCCCAAAGAGAGCCTGAGGGGCAAGTGGTGCAGAATAGTCAGGGTCCGGACCATCTAGAGGCTGCCTGAAGGGAGAGGAAGGCACCCCAAACAACTCCTGAATGGAAGAAGATCCAGAAGGGATAGTTTCATAACCATGAAGGCTTTTCAATGCCATAGAGACCTGTTATCCACAAAAGAAGAATAAAAAAAAGGCTTCAATTATGTTAAATAGGACCAAGAATAAAGTATACAAAGGTGGACAACCAAGTACACAAACATACATCATACATGTAAATAATTTTACAATAATCATGGTCGTTTAATAGCTATATATAATTATGTATAGATATGCATATACAAAACACCCCGATTTGATTAAGGAAGTGTATCACTCTTCTACTGGTCTTATTGGGCTGGTCGTTTATTGAGGAATAGTAGTGGTTGTTGGCTTGGGGGTTTTACCGTTAACATTGGTGCCGGCTCTGTGTTGGAAGCTGAGTTATGGGGATTATTTTGGGGTCTTTCTCTCGCTAGAGATAAGGGTGTTTCTTTGCTTGAAGTTGAGAGTGATTCCTCTCTTACTGTGTTGATAGTTTCCGGGGACATTGATGAACTTCATCCTTTGTTTAGCCTCACTAATACCAAATACATAGCATTGCTAGTTACAAATACCAAATACATACCAGACATACCAAATACATACCAGACATACCAAATAGGCAAATAGCTAGTTACACTGCAGCAAACCAGACATACCAAATACACAACATTGCTACTTTGCTAGTTACAAATACCAAATACATACCAGACAGAGGGGAGTAGGCGAGACAGAGATGGTGGCCAGAGGGGGAGACAGAGAGGCGACTGGCGAGACTCGAGAGTGCGAGACAGAGGGGCGAGACTCGAGAGTGCGAGACAGAGGGGCGAGACTCGAGAGTGCGAGACAGAGGGGCGAGATGGTGGCGAAAGGGCGGCGAGACAGGATATGGCGAAATCTCCAAGAGCGGCGCGACTGCGCGAGAGAGACCGAGTGACCGAGCGACTGCGCGAGAGAGACTTATTTAAGAAGGTTTATCTAAGAAGGTTTATTTAAGTTAGAGGGGATTCACTAAGGCTGCGTTTGGTACCCTATTCAAAAAGCGTTTTTTGTATTTAAAACCAGGATATCATTTTTAAGTTTTAAAAACGTGTTTGGTAGCCAATATTGAAAAACAAGTATTTAAAAATAATTCAAAAATAGGGGGTTTTCTAAAAATGATTAAACATCGTTTTCGTCATTTTTTTTTTTAGCCTCGACCTGTTCTCTCCTTCGACCTAACCTCTCTCGCATCAGCCTTATCTCTCCCTCGATCTAACATCTCTCTCTCTCTCTCTCTTTCTCCCATCGACCTAAACTTTGTTTGTTTACTGAGAAAATCAAAATGTAAGAAATCACTTTGATTCGGTGCTCATTCACCTCATCCTCATCTCTCTTTTCCCTCGATCTGTTGGTTATCGCACTAGAATTGGGTCGTTTGGTTACTGAGAAAATAACCAAACAATCTGCCATTGTTTGGTTAGCTCTTTCTCTATGCTTGCAATCTCTTCCAATTCAAAGATCAAGGTAAATAGATTTTCACCTTGAGATTGGGTTTTGGTTTTTGGGTTTTCTTATGTCTATTAATTTTGGTTGTTATTTTCTGATTTAGGTTTTTTGAAACAATGAATTAATGAGATTTTCCTTTTCTTTTTCATTTGGTTATGTTTTGGTTTCTAGGTATAGAAAATTGTCCATTGCCTTATGCCAATTTGGTTATTGGGTACATGTAATTGTCCATTGCCTTATGTAAATTTGTTCGTCTATGTGTTCTACATGATCTGCCAGCATGATCTGAAATTATTATTGGTCTAGGACATATAAATGTAGTGGATCCTATATGAGTAATAGAAGTGTTGGTGATCAGGACAACATTCTCTCTGTTGGGTAATAGAATTGTTGGTGATCCTATATGGGAAAAAGCATTGGTTAGAAATATAATCTAAGAGCTGATCGATATCTTGTGAACAATATATAGATAAGAGAATAAACAAAAATTAAAGTTAGGATCGTAATTCCTTGATTTGTTTTATTTCCTGCAAGTACATTATACATTACATTACAAGATAGATAGAAAGCAACATACATATTATATTATAGAAATCATATTTGTGTTAAGTTGACTAATTACTAAATTCATATAATATGCATTAGGCTATTGAGTGTACGAGATGGCTTCAAAAAACGACCTTGACATTGATGATACGGCTCTATGGCCACCCTTTATTGAGGAGCACTTCATTCACTTATTGCATGAATCGGCAAAAAAGGGCTTACAAACCTCAACTTTGGATAAGAATGAATGGGATGGCATAGGAAATGTCATTTTTACTAAATTTGGTAAGAGATACTCTCGTGAGAAGATGAAGTCCAAATATAATAGATTACGTAAATTACACCGTGAATTTGCAAAGATTGTGGCTCATACGGGAATGGGGTGGGACCCGAATGCCAACACAGTTCACGCATCTGAAGAGGTTTGGGCATCCTACATTAAGGTATGCATAAATTACCTTTCATGACTGCTAGCTAGCTGATGATACTTACAAAGGCATTGTCTGTTGTTGATATTGTTACTGCAGTTGTAATTTATTGTTCATGATGTAACGAATCTGCTGTAAGTTTTAATGTTATAAACTATAATATATATTAATTGATAACCAGGGTGTGTGTGGAATGAGATAACACCACTAGGGGCTAAGTCTAGTCTTGCCAAAGAGATGCCAAGCCCATTTACACCAAGAAATTGAGCAACAAATACAGGGGTCACAGCAGCTTGGATTATGTTAGAGGTGTTCCCAACTTTGGCTAGGCCAGAAAACACATAGTCACTGACTGTGACTTTAGCAGGGCTCTTGCAGGAATAGCCTGCAGGGATAGTGTGCTAATGTAAGAACCCCAACTACTTTTACTATGTGTAAATAAATGGGCATTAAGCATATAATTAAGAAGGGATAGTGTGCTAATGTAAGAACCCCAACTGCTTTTACTTATGTAATTAATTAAGGATGCAAATAAGCACATAAAGTCATATCACATCGAAGAGGATATAACTGGCTAATTATGCTAGCTAGCTGTTGAATTGAACCACCACATTAAAGCTAGTACTGGTACCTTAATTTCTATATATTCAGTGATTATATTATTAATTACCAACTTCAAGGAGATAAACTTAATTAGGCAAATGAGTAGTACAAATATTATGTGTGGTTGAGTTGATACATGCAGCTAGCAGATGTGTTGGTTTATTGCATGATCATAGTATTTGTGCATTAGTTTGAAATTTTGCAGTACGTACGTACTATGCCATATGCCTTTGTCAGCTTAATTATGTATAAGCTGCCCTGCTATATATTTAACTTCACGGTGGTGTTTATTGTAGCTGTTGGTATTTGTCATAAACAACTTCCAGGACTAACTAATATATCCTGGTGTCATAAACTATTTAGAAATTGCATATTATATATTCTTTCTAAGCATTAAATTATTAATGTTTGGCATTCCTTTTTTATTGGGGTGGGTGTTTGCTTTTTATTTACATATTTTTATTGTGTATTGTTTCAACTTTACAGAAAAACAAGTTTGCGAGCCGTTTTCGAAAAAAAGGATGTCCACATTATCATGTGCTTGGTGAGATTTTCAACAACACCACTGCCACTGGACAAATGTCTCATGCATCTACTCATTCTCCTCCAAATTCTGATGATGAGAGAGATTTAGAGACTGAATTTCTCACTTCTGGGGCACACATTGAAAATGGGAAAAGAGCTTATAGTGAGGGAGATGAAGCTACTACTCACACACACAGACGTCCTCTAGTCCCCCCAGCTGATCTTCGCCCAAAAAAAGAATCAAGATCATCTAAATCAGCCAAATTGGATGATGCACTTGAGGCCTGGACCAAAGCGCTAAGTGCCAAGACGGAAGCATCATTGGCAAAGATTGACCGCCGAAAGAACAAGGAAGTGTCATCTCCTTTGAGAGAATTAGGATCCATTGAAGATTGCATGGAGGTGTTAGAGGCTATGGAGGGGGTGGATGATGATGCATATGTCAAAGCTCTTGAGAAATTTACCAGTCCAGATTGGAGGAGAATGTTTATGAGGATGTCAGATACAAGGAAAAGAGTGTGGCTTAATAGCCTAAAGTGAATGTTTGCTAGCTACTTAATTGGCAGTACTTAATTGACAGTACTTAATAGACTTGTCGTTTGATATGCACTTCTAGCAATTCATTGATTTTTATATTTTAATATTTTTTTTTTTGTGACATATTTTTTGTCTTTTTTTATTAACATTATATAAGGACGATGTGACCTACATTCAAGCTTAAGTCCTATTGAGCTTGAGTAGCCAGTCACTATTTTAATATCTGCCAAATACATAAAAGAGAATACTAATTGGAAGCTAGTCAGCAGCAATCGGATTGCAACAAATTAACTGGAGCCAAGATTACCAAAGGACTCATCTTCACTCAATGTAGTTTTCTTAAGTAATCAAAAGTTGGTCTAACAGTGAACTTCTCATACATCTTTATAACATTTCTTTCAATGCTGACACATCATTTATGTTCATCATTTATGTTCAAATTTCTACTACCTACTTACATTAACTTCAAATATCTACCTACTTACATTAACTTCAAATATCTACCTATCTCTTATTAAGGCTGTGAATGACCCATCTCTTTTACTTTCTCTCTTCCTCTACATTAGTCTCTTTGCCAACTTAATGAGCTTGTGTCTCTCTGGGAGAAGAAGATTGACAAGACCCTTAAGAGGATCTATGTTCTAGAGAAGCCTCAAGAACATTCAAGGTTAGTCACAAATAATGTCAATTTTATTTATTTTCAAATTAAATTAATAAAGAGGAACATAATTTATTAATTTCATTCTTTCACACTATTGACATTGTGATTCGTGGACTGTAAGATAGTTTCATAATCGAAATGCATGCTTCACGGAAATCCTACAACAATGAGAGAATTAGTTAAACAAAGAGATATATTATTGGTGTGTGGTGTTTTGTCAAGGGTTTTGATGTATATTTGGGTTACTTTATTGATACTTATTATGTTCCAATACAACTTGATTTGTTTATATAACTAGCTTATTTGTGTATGTTTATTATAGGATGAACCCAAATGAGATTGACAATGATGATTCAAGTTCTGAAAGTGATTCATCGACTGATTTAGAGGATTCACTTGGAGAGTTACTCTTAATTACAAATCTACATGAACATCACTCACGTTTAACTAAAGAGCCGTGTAGGACTTCACAACTATCAGGTCGTCAATATGTGATAGAGTTGTTGCATGGGCATCCTGATAGGTTATTTGATTTAGTAAGAATGAACAAAGATACATTTGTGAACTTCTGCTCGACACTAAGGGGGTCCGATTTTTTACAAGATGATAGATCAGTTTGTGTCGAGGAGGCATTGTGTATGTTTTTGTATACTATTTGTCATACAGTTCGCAATAGGGTGGTTTCTGAGACATTTCAACATTCTAAGGAGACTGTATCAAGACAATTTAAGAGAGTTCTCAAAGCAATATGTCGACTTGGCGCTCATATAATTCAACCTGGAAATATGGATGAGACTCTTCCTGAGATCATGGGAAATCCCAAGTATTATCCATGGTTTGAGGTAATAAATTCTATTAGTATTAGTATACAATACAAATTTTATAATTTTGCTAAATCTATTATAGTCTGGTACTAATATTGATTATTTGAATTGTCACTTGGTAGAATTGTATTGGGGCAATTGATGGAACACATATCAGTGCATGGGCACCTGCATCGAAGCAAGTTCCATATCGAGGTAGAAAAGTGCAGGTGACCCAAAATGTTATGTGTGCATGTTCCTTTGACATGTTGTTCACATTTGTCTATACGGGATGGGAAGGAACAGCTAATGACTCAAGAGTGTTGATGGATGCAATAAATAGAGAAGAGAACCGGTTTCCATTGCCTAAGGAAGGTATAAAGTCATTCAAATACGTTTAAATTATTTTAACATAATATATATAATATATTTTAATAGTAAAATAATTGATTGCATTGTTCTTCAATAGGAAAATATTATGTTGTTGATTCCGGATACGCAAATATGCCTGGATTTCTCACACCATATCGTGGACAGCGTTATCACTTGCGTGATTATAGAGGAAGAAACAGACAACCAAGAGGTCCAATGGAATTATTCAACTATAGACACTCATCACTACGTAACGTTATTGAACGGTGTTTTGGAGTGCTTAAGGCTCGTTTTCCTATTCTGAAATTAATGCCTAATTGTCCACTTAGGAAACAACGACTTATTCCCATTGCATGTTGCACAGTGCACAACTTCATTAGAATGCAATCAAGGGGTGATAGAATGTTTCATCAATACCAAGCTGAAGACCTTGATGTGGTAGATGAAGAAAGCTCGGGGGCAAGTCAAGAAGGGGCAAACATGGACTTGAATGAGGAAAATCAAATGAGTGATATTAGAGATCACATAGCTGGGGCTATGTGGCTAGATTATGTTAATAATCGGTCTTAGAATTTGTGTTAAATTGAACTTTTTGTTATCTTGGATGTTTGAATGATTCTTAATTTGTGTTAATTTGAAGTAAACTCTATATTATTTTGAATGATTCTTGAATTTGTGCTATGAAATTTTATTATCGATCTTAGGTTACGGACCTTGTGTATAGAGTCTCGGGTCTCAGGTGTGGGATCCCGGGCCCCAGTTCTTGGATCTCGGATCTCGAGAGTTGGGTATTGAGTCTTGAGTTCAAACTTTAAGTTTAAATCCTTATACAAACAACATATTGGAAAAAAAAATATTATTTTAAAAAATATCAACCAAACAAGTTTTCAAATATTTTAAAATTTAAAAACAGTTTTTAAGTTCTATACCAAACAAGTTTTCAAATTTTTAAAACTGAATTTAAAATCTCATATTTTAAAAATGGATCCATGTTTTTGAATTTTTTTTTTTTTGAATTGGATACCAAACGGGGCCTAAGCCTCTCTTTTTTTAATCCCACTCTCACCAAACATGGGCTTAGGGTCTTAGGCTCCGTTTGTTACGCCGGACTGTGTTGGACTGGATTATTTTTAGGTATTAAGCTGGACTGTGTTGGACTGGAGTAAGCTGGATTAAATGTTATCCTATGTTTGGTGCTGTGTCGGATTATGAAGCTGGATAAGCTAAATAGCACTGTCTTGTGTTTGGTGCATGGCCGGACTAAACTATAATTATTTTAATTTTTAAATTAATAAAAACAATTTAATTATTTATTTTTTAAAATATAATTTCAATACCTAAAATAATGTACTTTATGTATTTGTTTATTAAATAAATACATTTTATCCAATGACAATTCACTTTTTGAAATAGTTTGAAGGATTATGCAACTGTTTTGGCAATGTTAATTAACCACCGTTATGCATCACAAAGTAAAAAATACAAAATATCTTTTTACTCTTTTTCATGTTAAAACCTCCATGATCGTGTATGGTTGAACTCTAAACAGGGTCTTAAGTGCTGTAGGGTCCTATGCACAATCAATTTCTATTGAGATGCTCCATAAGTTGAAATTCTTTTCTAGGAGCAGGCTTTGTATTGAAATAGTATGTGGTCATGTACCAATTTTGGCATACTCAAGAGTGCACATCATATGTGGTTATGTGTGCAGCTCTAATTCCTTGGCTTCCCTTTTTCCTTCATGACAGGGATCTTTCAGAGATTTAAAGAAGAAAAATAACAAAGTTCATAAGTTAGATCAAACAAGATAGATCAAAACCTAGAAGGTGCCTCTGCTTGTAATTTGACAACCAAACAAGATAGATCAATTAAGGTGCCTCTGCTTGTAATTCGACAACCAAACAAAATAGATCAAAACCCAGAAAAAAAAAAAAAAAAAACCCAATGAAGAAACTACAAAGTTCATCAGTTCATAATCAACATCCAAAGTTCATGTCCTAATTAATAAACTACAAAGAAGATGATGTCTTGACTGAATATAGTCCACAAAATAACCATGAGAAACACCCACAATCAAGACTACATATTACCACATGTCATCCTCTAGCATTGTCACTTAGCAACCTACGAACAAACACTTCTTTGACATCATCCCCCAATGACTTGAACAATGATATAGTTTGGGGTTTGTCCAAAATGATGCTCATGGCATCAATCTGTTCCAAAGCTGAAAGCCCCATATTTTTGAGTTCATTAGCAATATCACTACGATCTTCATTACCTCGTATTATAGCATCAGTTACAGCTTGCATTCTTTTTCCAGATTCTGCAAATAATTTTTCTAATGCAAGAACTATGCTATATGTTCCATCACTTGAGTTTCCAGTTGCTCTTTTCCTCTTTCTTTGACTGTTATGAGACTGACTACTTTCTTGATTCATTGAAATGGGAGATACATCATTCTCAGCTCCAAGTTCACTTTCACTAACCTCCTTATGGCTTTGCTCCTCCATCATCTCAATAGGGGCTTCCGATCCTCGACCAGTAGCACGATCCTTTCCATATATATTAGCAAACCTTTCAAAAAGTGGAAAAGGTTTGTTTCTCCATCCTTCCGCATCTTTGTTTTTCTACATTAAATAAGGAAATCAACAATAAAATGCAATTCAATTATTCAATAATTAGATTTTATCAATCTATATCTGGTGGTGCTATTAATGTTCACCTTTCCTAGTGTAGTACGTGAGGAATAACATAGCAATTGAGTCATAGATTAATGCATTGAAGCACCCAAATATTCAGTAGCAAAAATAAAAACTAACTTTGAATATATATTTCTCATAACAAATTGGCGTTTTCACTTTCTACCTGGGTGTTTTCCCAGCCACAAATCTATTAAACAATTAAATGCTACTGCTGTTGAGGCATATAAGAAAATGTATGTTATAATTAATCATAAATAATATAGATATCAGTCACTGTCTTGCAGATTGCCTGAACTTGAAAAAAAAAATTTAAATTGCTACTGCTACCTTATGCTCTCCCTTGGTTGTTTTATAAGAAATAATAAGTAGAGGCATATTAGCAACATAAGTGAGTACAAGTACCTGCACATAAGTCTGCCATGCATCGTCACTGTCGACCTCAATGCACTTCTTAGCATCATTCCATGCAAATCCACTTGTGTTAATCATGTCAAAAACTATGCTATAATCTTTTTTCCATTTTTTGGTTTTTGACTCAATGTGTGGAAATGCCTTTAGCTTAGAAGTAGGGCATAATTCATCCAAGGCTTTCTCAATTTGGACCATTGTACCAGATTTGAAACTACCTGTATCACAACGATGGCCTCGAGCGACAAAATCCTCTATAATTTTTAGCAATGCATCCTCTTCAAATTTTGACCATATCCGCCTGGTACCTTTCTTGCTACCACCAGCATTGCCACCACCAGCTTCCATTATTGCAAGGCAATATATAACATATGCTAAGAAAATGATAAAAATAGCATTATGCAAATATAAATACATAGTTAAATTTAAACTCAATTTAAATAAGCAAATATATAGTTAAATTTGTCACAAGTCTACACCCAAATCACATAAGAAAATACATAGTTAAGTTTACACCTAAATCATATAAACAAATACATAGTTAAAGTTTACACCTAAATCACATTAGCAAATACATAGTTAAAGTTTAAATCCAAATCAAAATCTAAGGCTGGTGGTGCCTATTTCCCCTCCACTCATTGTACATTTGTTGGGCCAAGTCATCTCTCCATGTAGTCCATTGATCAGATGCTCCAATGGTACCAAGCATATCACCTTCTACCATGTTTTCTGCATCTTCAAATTCATTTAATTCATCATCCATTGGATCTGTAGACATCTCCCTCCTAATAAGATTATGTAGAAGACAACAAGCCGTAATTATTCGACATTGTGTCTTTATTGGATAAAAAGATGGACTCCTCAGTATGGCCCACCTAGCTTTTATCAAGCCAAAACAACGTTCTATTACGTTCCTTGCAGATGAATGTTTCATATTAAAAAACTCCTCATGATTTGTTGGTGTACTTCCCTCCCTCCATTCTGATAAATGATATCTTGTTCCTCTATAAGGTGCAAGAAATCCCTCACCATTTGTGTAACCGCCATCTACAAGGTAATAATATCCTAACAACCACAGCAACAATTATTATTAGTGTGGCAATACTTTAAAATATCGGATATAAATGTCAGGCCGGCTAATAGCCTTACCAGTGGGAACTTTTAACCCATTAGGCCTAGTTATTGCATCACGAAGTACTCTAGAATCAGATGCGGAGCCCTCCCAACCCGGTAACACAAATATGAATTGCATGTCCCGTGAACATACACCTAACACATTTGTTGCAATTTCACCTTTTCTTGTTCGGTATCTTGGCTTGTCAACTTCAGCTACACGCACTTTAATGTAAGTGCCATCTAATGCTCCCAAGCAATTCTAAAAGAATAAAATTGTAAGCTTCAACAATTAAATTGTAAAAAAAAGGTCAAACACTAGTTAAACTTTGGGGAGATTGTTGTATGAACATACCTTAAACCATTTCCATCTAGGATTTGTGCTATTATCATGCACAGGGTCCGGTATTTTCAATAGACTACCTTGTAATCGCAAAACTCCTTGCAGCACAGAGTTGAAGTACCTACTAATAGTCTCTCCTGACCGGAAAAATCTACCACTAATAGTACGATTCTTAACATGATGTGCAAGTACATGTAAGAACATACACACTTGCTCCTCCACAGACACCAAACCATCATTCTTTACCCTTCCATCATTACGAAGCAATTCACATAATAGACCAAAAGTTCTTCTATCCATTCTCAATTCATTCACACACTCTATGTCACTATTGCCTATTATGCTATTTAGATAACGCAAACGAGTCTCATGTCTAACCAAAGAACGATTGTCCAAGGCATGTCTTTCAATACATCTCCGTCTATTTTTTAACATCATCATCACAAGTAGTGCACAAGCACACATCGTTTCTAAATGCCATAGCTCCAATAATAAGATCAATAAAATCTTTCTTCGATCCATATCTAAGAATTATAAAATAGACATATTATTACTAATACAATTTAAAAGAAAGAAAGAAGCAACATACAATACTAAGATTATCAAATACAAAAATATTAACAAGAAAAACCAATCTCCTACATATGGACGTGCAAATACATGTTATTGTATCACTAGAGTTATAAAACTCTAGCACATGCAATAGACATTTATTAAAAAACAAGCGTTTTTTCAGTCTTTAATTGTGGCCTCTTTCTTTCCACTATGTTAACAAAGTGGCACTTGATTTACAGGTAAAATAGAGAGTAATATTAGACATACCGTATCTTTTATACCACATTAGTATAACACTTAGAATCCGCTTTAGTGAAGATGTGAGACAAATAATTTTATATAAATTTACAAGAATAAAGTGAAATCAATAATTATTCTACTCATGAAAGCATTGAGCTCATCCTCTTACCAGAATGCATCTCTACAATGACTCAATCTCATTATCTCAATGACCTCAAGCATATTTATGGTCTCTTTCTAAAGAAAAAAACCACACTTTCGCCATCAAATTTTAGTTTAAAGTTTGATAAATGATAATGGATCCAACATAAAGTCACTGTCAAACAAATTTCCCCTATAGAATTTGTCTTTCATTGTACACACACACACACACATATATATATACTAAAAACTATGTTTAGGGGACAAGAACAGTACGTTGATTCTCTACCAAATAAAACAGTCAGCAAAATTAAATGTTATTGTTCTATTCCATTTACAACTCTAGAAATATTATTGTTCCAAAACTACAAACTAACCAGCTTCCATTCATTAAATGTTGACTTATGTAATTTAGATCCAACCACACCATGGGAAAAGTTTGGATTATTAAGGTAAAGGTGATCAGGTCATTAAGCACAGAAAACTGATCTTAATTTCATCTACATAAATAACATGGTAAATTTCAATACAATAAACTACATATTCAAAGAACAATCCAATTATATCAACGACCATTGAACTGGGAGGTCACAATCAATTCTCCAACAAGAAACACAAAGAGACAATATTTATTTTTGCCAACCACCAGCACAAAAGTAACACTCAGCTGCAATTCTATATAATAAGCTTGACTCACAACCAACTCAAGTTCTGACTTGAAGGCAAGCATATTAAAGCACAAACACACACGCACAGAGAGGGAAAGAGAGAGAGAGAGAGAGAGAGAGAGAGAGAGAGAGAGAGAGAGAGAGAGAGAGAGAGACAGAGACAGAGACAGAGATAGAAACAGAGACAGAGAAAGAGAAGACTCTCCTTCACAAAACTCACAACTACTGATCCAAGGTTTCTGCTCCCGAAAAAAAAACCCAAAAAATATGCAGAAAAAAACCCACAAAATTACCTAATAAAAAATGCAGAAAAAACCCACAAAATTACTCAAAAAAAAACCCAAAATATATGTAGAAAAACCCAATAGATCAAGCCATCAAAACAACAAAAAAACCCCAAATCTGAAATAAAAGAAAGCAAAAACAAAGAACCAACACATCAAGTAAAGTGAAAAGAAAAGAAAAGAATCAAAAGCAAAAGATAAGAGTCATCAGGAAATAAAATGACAGAAAGAGAGAGAGCTGACCTTGTGAGATTTGAAGCAGAGGAAATTTGAAGAAGACGATGAAGTATTGGCGAGCGTCGACTGTCGAATGGCTAAGCAGATCAGGTGCTATGTAAGAAGGAGCTTACACAGCGAGGTGTGTTTACACGGTGCTATGTAAGAAGGGCTAAGCTCATTTTTTGGGTTGGGCCGGACTCCATAGTCCAACTTAAAATTAGAATGGTAACAACCAAACATGGGATAAGGGTGTTAGTTAACACTATCCTAGCTAGCACTAGCTAGCACGGTGAAACAAACATGGCCTTAGAGAGTTAGAGACAGTATAGGGTATAAGGTGTTTTATTATCTAAATTGTGCATAAATATATAAATTAGGATAGTGCACTCATAATAACTTGTTGGTCTGATGGTAAGGAGCTGCGGGAGAGAATTTGAGGTGCCAAGTTCGATCCCCTGCATGACACTTTCAATATTAAAATTTTAGTTATATATATTTGGTGTAAACGGGGCGGGTTCCGGGTCGGGGGAGCTAAAACCATACCCGCCCTGCCCCCGACTCGGGTCCCCGCCTAAATCCCCGAATCCGAACCCAGCCCCATTTATCTCCCCCATTAGGGTTTTAATCGGATTGGGTCCCCCGCAGGGATTCTTGCCATCCCTAACCCCACCCCCTAATGCGGACACCCAAAAAAAAAAAGTCCATTAATTAACATATACTAACATTATTTTTTATTAACCAAACACACTCAATGTCTCATTCTTACTTTGTAGGTCACATCGTACAAAAGCTCAACGGCATATTCTTCTTTTGCGGGCCACATGCTTCAAACTCACTAGATCTTCATGTCACGTAATCATCATTTTTAACGGAATTATTGACGGAAGAAAGTAAAATAAGAAACAGATGTAAGTTACAGGTGGTAATCTGAGACAAAAAAACTTTAAATGACCATGTAAAAATGAGTTATAGTTTTAGGTCATAAATCGATAATTAAGCCTATAAGGCTATAAATAATGATAATAGAGGTTATAAACAATAACTAATATGTAGTCCATAATAATTAATTCAAAAAAAAAATTATACAGATCGAGCAATCTAACTGATTGACCAAAGATCTTAAAAACTTGGCCCAAAACGCTAACCTGAATTAATATGCACGAAAGGAGGTTTAAAGGAAGAGAAGAGAGTACCATTAAAGAAATTATGAAGAAGGAAAAGAGTATCAGAACATAACATGCAAACCCATCAATTTGAAGTAATCCAGTCAGCCGGTATCCTTAATGAGCAATCGCATCTTCACTGCGGCGTTGCTGCCGTTTCTTTCACACTTTGATAAAAGGACCTATCGAGAATTATGCAGAAGATATTCATGAAAAGAGAAGGAAACATGGCGCATCTGGAGAAAAACTAGATAGAAAGGAGAGTTCACAATACATTGTTTTGGGACGAACTTTCTTTCATTTCAGACATGGCTCTCACTTCAGATGCTGCGTTGTAGAGTGCTGTCAAACACATGATGATTGGTTCTCGAGAGTTGAGGACGGCCTTTGTCTTGTCCCTTTGGATGGGCATGTTAAATGACATATTTACTTCTCACAACAGTTCAATTATTGTAAGTTTCAAGAGCGAATCTGTTATTCCACTAGTTAAACTTCAATATATAATTACTCCTCTATTTCCTCTCCCCACTTGGTTCTATTTTAAATGTTTGCACAAGGCTCGATGCATGCCTAGTTAACGTTTATCGTCAACTTTCATTATACCACATAAAAAATATACTTAATTAAGATTTAAGTATACTTAATTAAGATTAATTATTTAATAGTAAAAAATAAAAAATTCATCAAACTCAAGTGCCCAACTGTAGGACCCCTTCCCAACACCAGCAACGCCTGCCCCCAACTCCGGCCGGCCAACACTCTTCCCTACTTTCCCTTTTTCTCTTTCTCCTCCTCTCTCTATATCTCTCTCTTTTCTTCTTCTCCTCCTCTCTCATTCCCTGTCTTTTCTTTTGAAGTGAAGGATTTGATCAATTGAGAAGACATCAAATCTGAAATGGGTTTATTCAAATAAGTTCAGTTAGTAATTTTCTTTTCTTTTTCAACCAATTGACCCATCATGTTTGTTTGTGCCATGATCATTTTTGGGTTTGGACGATGGTCGGTGCTTGGCGTTTGATAAATGAGCAGTTGAATTGTGGGAGAGCACATCGGCGACGCATATAGATCTTTCCCGACATTGAGTTACGATGGCGATGTTGAGACCTTGTAGATCAAAGTCTTTAAAGCATGTACAAATGGTAAAAGCTTTATGCTAAATGTTATAAAATTAGCTTTGCCAAAGTACATTTTTGGTTCCTATACTTTAACCAAATTTCTACTTTGGTTCAGTTTTTTTAATTTTGGAAAGTTTAGTCATGTACTTTCATTATAATTGGGTCTAAATTATTAATCAGATTTAAATTATTAGTAAAAATATGACGTAGCAGAGATATTTTAGACATTTTAAATAATCTATAAGTGAAACTCATTTAATCGAGTATGTCACACCCCAAAATAGGGCCTAACACTTTGGGCAAGTGGCAGCACCACATTGGTCTTCAACATCGACATACACTCACTAATCTTAAGCAAGAACATACCAAGATCGAAGCTTGAGAAGAGAAACATGAAAGACAAGGTAAATTTTTGACATCGGAGGCAATTGAAGACGATAGGCGACTGTCCCAATTTTAGCAAGCACCTAAAAAGGACCATAGTAGCGTGGTGTAAGCTTATGACAATGGCGTGCATGAATGGATTGCTGGCGATACGGTTGCAGCTTAAGGTAAACCCAATCTCCCACCTCAAAAGTTCACTCAGTACGATGCTTATCAGCATAACTTTTCATGCACGACTGAGCAAGCTGCAAGTGAGACTTGGAAAGACGCAATAAGGCATCTCGATCTCTTAAAGCCATATCAACCTGATGCACCGTTGTTGAGCCTGGTAAATAAGCAGTAATGGAAGGAGGAGGGCGTCCATATAACGCCTCAAATGGGGTCATTTTAATAGCAGAATGGTAGGTGGTATTATACCACCATTCAGCCCAAGGGAGACCTAATAACCAGGAAGAAGGTTTGTCACCTACATAATAGCGCAAATAATGTTCAAGAATACGACTGAGCACTTCTGTCTGCCCATCGAATTGAGGATGGTAAGCCGTGCTGTGACATAGCTGAGTTCCTTGCATTTTGAAGAAAGAATCCCATAAGTTGCTAAGGAATATGGGATCACGATCACTGACAATTGTACGGGGCAAACCATGCAGACAAAAAATTTCTTTAACAAACACCTATGAAGCTTGTTTGGTAGAAAAAGAATGGGCCAAAGCAATGAAATGGCCATACTTTGTCAATCTATCCACTACCACAAAATCATAGTTTTACCAGCGAAAGGAGGTAAGCCTTCAATATAATCCATTGAGATATCTAACCATCCCTCTTCCGGTATGGGCAAAGGTTGCAAAAGGCCAAGCGGGTGGATAGCTGTAACGTCCCAATCTGAGATCGCCATAGCGGCACCCGTCTTAAGAATTCCCAAGAATATAATACTCGTATCTCGAGCGTTATAATCCCAAAATTTCTTAAAACGAGTTAAGCCCTTTGTTTGATAGAATACGAGTTGGATCAGAGATAAATTGCACACATGATTTGATATAATTAAACACACTTCAAACTAGTTTATATTAAAAAGCCAACCCGTTAGGGTGACGAGTTCACAAAAGACCTTAAACGAAATTTTACAAAAGACCCCAACCAACACAGTACAGATGTTTGAAATACATTACAACTTTAACGGAAAGAAAATGACAACAACAGAAAAGAAAGCAAGGTTTCAATGGTAGTAGCAAAAGAACATGGTAAAGGATCTAGAGACCTTGCGGAAACCAACCAAGATGTAGGAGTGTCACGCCCAAACTGATCAATCAAGATTGTCAAACCTAGGAACAGCTACAAGAAAGCAGGTACATACGTTCATAGCTTCCCCTCGGGGGACCCTGGCTAGGTTTGAAAATAGTAGGTTAAAATAAACATATAAATATATGGCTGGAAGAGAAAAACAATTGGAAAAGATTCAGCACAAAAACCAGCAACAATAATGATAGTTGAATTTCCACAATCTTTGAGTATGAACATATAGTCTTTCGCAAACGTTTTGTAAGTACTCAATAATTGAAACTTACCTGATGATCGAACACATTAATGAACAACTATGCTTACCAAGCAAAAGTTTGGTACCGTAGCGAGAGTAGCCATCTTTGATTAGTACCTCATAAGCTAGCCTCCCTATCGGACATTTGACTAGTTCGTCCGTACAAATCTCTTCCGAAAGTTTAGGGAATCGAACCTAAGGTTATAAAAATACAACCTTTTACTCTCAAATCATTAATCAGTTAACACACAAAAATCCATACGATATGAGAAGCAAAAACAATGCATTTTTGCACGCAACAATATTTATTATCATACATACACACAATAAAAAGTCCTATAGACAGGGTGTGAGGATTCCCTCTACCTGGAGTCCAAGCTTAACCTGATGATGTGGTCCAACAGCACCAAAGTCCTGACTTCTTCTCTGGGTAACTAGAAAGTCCAAGTCCGACAATAATTCAGTCAAAAGTAATTTTTGACAGAATTTCAGCATGACCTTTCATTTCAGTCATGTTCCCAGAAAATTTAAAAAACCAGTCTACTAAGACCAATCTCTGCATTTACTGGGTTTTTGATCTAACATGACCCCGCACCTCGAGGCAGACAGTCATGTCAGATTCTTTTGTTCAGGAACCGAGTAACGGCTCAATTCCTGAACTCCTTTTTTGTTTCTACTCAAGTTCATTTTAATAAAGTCTTGGAAGTTGATAAGTTAATGCCCTACGATGTGCCCATATAAGTAATTTTTGACAAAATTTCAGCATGACCTTTCATTTTAGTCATGTTCCCAGAAAATTTCAAAAACCAGTCTACTAAGACCAATCTCTGCATTTACTGGGTTTTTGATCTAACATGACCCCGCACCCCGAGGCAGACAGTCATGTCAGATTCTTTTGTTCAGGAACCGAGTAACGGCTCAATTCCTGAACTCCTATTTTGTTTCTACTTAAGTTCATTTTAATAAAGTCTTGAAAGTTGATAAGTTAATGCCCTACGATGTGCTCATATAAGTACATGGGAGACTGGGGGATATCAAGCCCAGTGTCCAACGCCTGTTTGCTCATGGAATTGCCTAGACAGCACATCATTTGACATTAATATATATTCCTCAATCCATTATTAGATTGATTAATTAACAAAAGTCGGGCAGTGTTTTGACTATAACTAAAACTTAAATAATTAGTAATTTAAATAAGCTAGGTTGTTGGGTTACCTGGTTGAAGACTTTCCACGGGCAAAACCTCGGTACTACTTTGGTTTTCTAATTTAAACATAACAAGAATCTAATTAACAAGAGAAAATTCTACAACAATTCAGCAGAACTTCGACTAGGTTTAGGACCTTACCTTAGCCTTTGAAATTGAAAGCCTAATTTTTGTAGAGTACCAGCCTAAAAACCATCTAGAAAGGTTGGGCTCAGCGCCACGATCGCGTGGTTGAAAACGGATCTCGAATTGAACGTCAGATGAAGAAATTATGATGGAAACAAATTGAGAAGTTTTAAGAGAAAGAAATGGGCGAATTTTAGAGAGAGATAGAGAGAAAATCTTTAGAGAGAGAAACTCTCAAGGTGATGGTGTGATTTGGAAATGAGAAATAGCTTCCTATTTATAGGCTTCAAGGTGGGTATACTTAGCAATTCTAGGTGGATATACTTAGCACTTTGGTGGGTACACTAAGTAAAAGAGAAAATGGGTGGCAAATTGTGGGCGTGACACGTGTCCATTACTTGGCCATCACTCCATTTTCTTGCCAAGCACTCCTCCGTTGGATCAAACTCGATCAACGGTCGAGATCGTGATCCTTGTTTTCTATTTTCTTTTCTATTTAAATTTTGTCCTTTCTCTAATTTCTTCCGAAATTTACCATAAATTATCTCATAGTCGTCAGTATAATTTAAGAATAAGATGTCGTTCGTGACATTCTATACTATCTCCCCATATCTTTAGTTTCTCCAACAATTTACACGTTTTCTCCAAACAATTGAAAATGTCCTCGAAAATGCTTGTTTACCTATTTTCTTCAATTTTTCTAATTCCTCAAAATTATAATCTAACTTCTGAAATTCTCTATAAATAATCCGGTCCTTGGATAATTATGATCTTAGTACTATTGGGTTCGTCTTATCAAGTACTTCAATTCTAAGGCCTCAAACTATTTTTGCAATGGCGAAAACCTAGTTGAATAATTTCTGGAATACTTAGAAATGGTTTTCCTTAATTTCTAAAAATAATAAATAAATTCCAGAAAATCAGTAATGACTCCAAATAAATCTCAAAACATTTCTATAAGCTCAAAATAAAGTATAGGAAAATTTTAGGGCGTTACATTCTACCCTCCTTAAAATAAATCTTGTCCTCGAGATTACCTGATTAGTTGAAGAGCTGAGGATACTTCTTCTTCATGTCGGATTCCAGTTCCCAGGTTGCTTCTTCTATACCATGGTGTTGCCATTGCACTTTGACTAACGGAACTTTCTTGTTTCTCAACTGCTTTGTCTCATACGCTAGAATAGAAACAGGTCCTTCAATCACAAAAAGAAAATAAAAACTAAAAGTAACAAAGCAATATTGTATCAGACTACTTGTCTTCTTGTAGTTGGATCTCCAAGTTTTTGGAATGCTCCAAATTCCACTTGAGCATCTAAATCTGGATCAATACCAGCAAAAACATCTCTAAACAAGGTTCTAGCACCATGCCAAATGTGTCCGAAGAAGAAGAGCAAAGCAAACGAAGCATGCCCAAAAGTAAACCAACCCCTTGGACTGCTACGAAAAACACCATTGGATTTCAAAGTAGCACGATCTAATTCAAAAATTTCACCCAATTAAGCACGTCTAGCATATTTTTTCACAGTAGTAGGATCACTATAACTGACTCCGTTGAGTTCGCCGCCGCAGAACTCAACAGTTACACCTACTTGTTCGACACTATATTTTGATTCTGCCCTTCTAAAAGGAACATCGGCTCTAACAATCCCGTCTCAGTCTACCAAAACAACCGGAAATGTTTCAAAAAAAGTAGGCATACGACGTACAAAAAGTTCACGCCCCTCTTTATCTCTAAAGATAGGATGTCCTAACCACCCAACAGCTATTCCATCTCTGTTGTCCATTGAACCTGCTCTGAATAATCCCCCTTTTTCCGGATTATTGCCGATGTAATCATAAAAAGCTAGTTTTTTAGGAATTTTAGACCAAGCTTCGGATAAACTTTGATTTTCGGCTAACCCAGCACCAACTCTTCGATATATTTCTTGTTGAAAGTATCCTTGATCCCATTGATAAAGGGTGGGACCAAATAATTCAATCGGGGTAGTTGCTGAACCATACAGGTGAGATACACACGAAATACATGCAGTATCATCATTAGGACCATCATACTTGCCGACCATCGATGAACTGATCGGATTAACCAACCAAGATATGACACATTTGGTTCTAAAGGTAAGTCTAAACAAGGCATGATCTGTGGTAGATCAGGGGCACTTTTCTTTAATTGGGACACGTGAAAGACATTGTGTATGTATGATAATTGTGGCGGTAACTCGAGCCTATAAGCAACTGGCCCTACACGCCCAACGATCTGGAATGGCCCAACGTAACGAGGTGCCAACTTTCCTCTTCCTCTAAAACGAATCGTCCCTTTCCTAGGACTAACTCTGAGAAATACAAAGTCTCCAACTTGAAACTCAAGTGGCTTGCGTCTTCTGTCTGCATAAGACTTCTGTCGATTCTGAGCAACTTTCAGTCGATCTTGTACCACGTTTACTTTCTCAGTGGTCTCCTTTATTACTTCCAGACCTAAGGAAATCTTCTTTTCTGGATCTGCCCAACACAATGGTGATTTGTATGGTCGTCCATACAATGCTTCGTACGGTGCCATACCAATACTGCTTTGATGGTTGTTGTTGTAGACAAACTCTGCTATTGACAGATACTCACTCCACTTGCCACCAAAATCCAAGATACAGGCTCTTAGCATATCTTCTAATATCTGAATGATCCTTTCAAACTGTCCATATGTTTAAGGATGATAGGCTGTACTCAAGTCTAATTGAGTGCCTAACTCTGACTGTAATCTCTTCCAGAGTCGAGAGGTGAATTGAGAGTCTCGATCTGATACGATGGTCTTCAGGATTCCATGTAAACGTATAATCTCATTGATGTAGATTTTGGCAAAATAGCTGATAGGTGAATCCATCTTAACAACAAGGAAATGTGTTGTCTTAGTCAGTCGATCCACTACGACCCAAATTCCATTATGTCCTTTCACTGATCAAGGCAAATCAGTGATGAAATCCATAGTAATATTTTCCCACTTCCACTCGGGTATTGGCAGCAGTTGTTGTAATCCAGATGGTTTCTGATGTTCTGCCTTGACTTGTTGATAAACTTCACATCTCCTAATAAAATCAACCACTTCCCTTTTCATTCCTTTCCACCAATACATTCTTTTCAGATCTCAGTACATCTTGTGAATACCGGGATGCATAGCGAAACGAGAGCGATGTGCTTTATACAAAATCGAATATCGGAGGTCTTCATCATTCGGTACTGCCATCCTTTGCTTGTAATGTAATCCACCATCTAGATGTAATGCCCATCCTTCCACTACTTCTCCTGAGCTAATCTTTCTCTTCATCTCTTGGAGTTCAAAATCTTCAGCTTGCATCTGAATTATCTCCTTCTCTAATGGTGACTCCAATCTTAATCCTGTGAGAACTCCATCAGACAACATCTCAATATCGAAATCCTCCAAAGTCTGAAATAACTCTCTTTCTGCTAATAGTAATTTTGCCATTATTCCTTTCGTACGTCTTCCTACTCAATGCATCAACTGCCTTATTCGCCTTTCCTGGGTGATACTGCAAATCAAAATCATAATCCTTAATGTACTCCATCCATCTCCTTTGTCTCAAATTCAAATCACGTTGTGTGAATATGTACTTGAGACTCTTATGATCCGAAAATACAGTGAACTTGCTTCCATATAAGTAACATCTCCAAATTTTCAAAGCATGGACTACTGCGGCTAACTCAAGATCATGAACTGGATAATTCTTTTAGTGAATCTTAAGTTGTCTTGAAGCATAAGCTACCAGCTTTCCATTTTGCATTAACACACATCCTAATCCTTGTGCAGAAGCATTTGTATATACTTCATACGAGTCCTTGTCATTTGGTAGAACCAGTATCGGTGCAGTCGTTAATCTCTTCTTCAATTCTTCAAACACGTACTTGTTCACACTTATCACCTCATTCAAACTTTACTTCTTTCTTTGTCAATCTGGTTAGTGGGGTTGCAAGCTTCGAGAAATCCTTCACAAACCTTCAGTAGTATCCAGTCAGTCTAAGAAAACTACGTATCTCCCTGATAGTCCTTGGTCGTTCCCACTTTAGTACTACTTCTATATTACTAGGGTCAACCTTAATTCCTTTACGAGAAATGATATGTTCGAGAAATTGTACTTCCGTCAACCAAAAATCACACTTTGACTTCTTGGCATACAACTGCTTCTTCAATAGTGTCTCCAGAACGATCCTTAAATGACCTTCATGATCCTTGCGTGATTTTGAGTAGATCAGAATGTCGTCAATGAATACGATGACGAACTTGTCGAGATATGGTTGGAATATTCTGTTCATTAGATCCATGAAGGCTGCGGGTGCATTCGTCAATCCAAATGGCATAACTGTAAACTCAAAATGTCCATAGCGAGTACGGAATGCAGTCTTAGGTATATCCTCTTCTTGTACCCTTAATTGATGGTAACCTGACCGTTGATTAATCTTTGATAAATATCTTGCACCAGCTAGTTGATCGAATTGTTCGTCGATTCGAAGTAGAGGATATTTGTTCTTGATCGTCACATTGTTCAATTTTCGGTAGTCTATACACAATCGTAGCGACCCATCATGCTTCTTAACAAATAATACTGGCGCTCCCCATGGTGACGTACTTTCTCGAATGAATCCTTTGCCTCGTAACTCTTCCAATTGTTTGCTTAATTCCTCCATCTCGGCAGGAGCCATCCATCTAAGGCAGCATCTTCCTTTGTTTCCTGAAATGCAAAGACTTGTCCATTCTGGTTCTGCTGAGGTCGAGGTCTAGCTCCTCTACCTTGACCCTGCTGCTGCGGGAGTTGCCACAGGGGTTGAGCCTTGATTGGTAGATTAACAGGTCCAGATTGCTGTATTCTTGGAGCTGTTAATTACCCACTGACATCTCTTTGAGGGCACATATTTCTGTAATGCCCTTCTTGTCCACACTGGAAACAGACTACAGATCGACGCTTCTGGGTATTCTCATTCTGGGACCTATCCCTTCCTTGATTGAAATTCCTCTTTTTCCTAGATCTTTTCTCCATCGATTTCCCAGATGACTTCATTTTCTTCATAGCATTCAGGTAGTCATGTTCTTGAGCATAAGCTGCATTAACCATCGCAGTAAAATCTTTGTACTCATGGCTCACCAAATGTTGTCGAATTCCATTCCCTAATCCTTGCAAGAATTGAGCCATCTTTGTCTCCTCATCTTCCATAATTGCTCGTGCAAATCTTCCCAATTTAGTAAACTTGGTAACATATTCAGCAACTGACATGTTTCCCTGTTCCAATTCCAGAAATTCCTTAGCCTTACTCAGTCGCAGGGGTTTAGGGAAATAGTGGTTGTTGAAGTGGCGCTTAAAATCTTCCCATTCCATTTCTTCAACATTCTATATGTGGGCAATAGTGTCCCACCAGGCATCAGCTTCACCTTCCAGAACATGCGTAACCAGCCAAACCCTGTACTTAGACGGAGCGTTGATAGCGTTGAGCTTCTTCGTAATATGCTGAAGCCAAGGATCAGCATTGTCTACTTTAGTACTGCCATTGAACTTCATGGGCTTCATCCTTAGGAAATCATTCAGATATTCTCGCCTTCACTTTTCTTCCCTTTCAGTAAGAGTGGCTTGAGGCTGATTGTTCAGAAATGCCTGCATGAAAGCTGCCATCTGCTGGGGATCAATTTCATTGTTAGCATTGTGGTGATTGGAAGGGTTGACGCGTCGGGGCGGCATCTTGTTGACAGAACTGAAAGAAAATTGCAGGTCTCAACAAAGAGTTCAAGCAAAATCAAGAACTTGAACAAGACTGAATGAATATGACTCAAAAATACGAGAATTCCTAGAGTTGGTTTTTTCTAAGAAATTAATTTTGTACACCTTTTATAAAAAATCATTTTGAAAATCATTTCAGAAATTCATTGTTCTTTAAAACCGCTCTGATACCATTTTTCTGTAACGTCCTAATCTGGTATCGCCACAGCAGCACCCGTCTTAAGAATTCCCGAGAATATAATACTCATATCTCGAGCGTTATAATTCCAAAATTTCTTAAAACAAGTTAAGCCCTTTGTTTGATAGAATACGAGTTGGATCAGAGTTAAATTGCACACAGGATTTGATATAATTAAACACACTTCAAACTAGTTTATATTAAAAAGCCAACCCGTTAGGGTGACGAGTTCACAAAAGACCTTAAATGAAATTTTACAAAAGACCCCAACCAACACACTACAGATGTTTAAAATACATTACAATTTAACGGAAAGAAAATGACAACAACAAAAAGAAAGCAAGGTTCCAATGGTAGTAGCAAAAGAACATGGTAAAGGACTTAGAGACCTTGCGGAACCCAACCAAGATGTAGGAGTGCCACGCTCAAACTGATCAATCAAGATTGTCAAACCCAGAAACAGCTGCAAGAAAGCAGGTAGGGGGTAAGCATAACATACATTCATAGCTTCCCCTCGGGGGACCCTGGCTAGGTTTGAAAATAGTAGGTTAAAATAAACATATAGATATATGGCCAGAAGAGAAAAACAATTGGAAAAGATTCACCACAAAAACCAGCAACAATAATGATAGTTGAATTTCCACAATCTTTGAGTATGAACATACAATCTTTCGTAAACATTTTGTGAGTACTCAATAATTGAAACTTACCTGATGATCGAACACATTAATGAACAACTACGCTTACCAAGAAAAAGTTTGGTACCGTAGCGAGAGTAGCCATCTCTGATTAGTACCTCATAAGATAGCCTCCCTATCGGACATTCGACTAGCTCGTCCGTACAAATCTCTTCTGGAAGTTTAGGGAATTGAACCTAAGGTTATAAAAATACAACCTTTTAGTCTCAGATCATTAATCAGTTAACACACAAAAATCCATACGATATGACAAGCAAATTAAAACAATGCATTTTTGCACGCAACAATATTTACTATCATACATACACACAATAAAAAGTCCTATAGACAGGGTGTGAGGATTCCCCCTACCTGGAGTCCAAGCTTAACCTGATGATGTGGTCCAACAGCACCAAAGTCCTGACTTCTTCTCTGGGTAACTGGAAAGTCCAAGTCCGACAATAATTCAGTCAAAAGTAATTTTTGACAGAATTTCAGCATGACCTTTCATTTCAGTCATGTTCCCAGAAAATTTCAAAAACCAGTCTACTAAGACCAATCTCTGCATTTACTGGGTTTTTGATCTAACATGACCCCGCACCCCGAGGCAGACAGTCATGTCAAATTCTTTTGTTCAGGAACCGAGTAACGGCTCAATTCCTGAACTCCTATTTTTTTTCTACTCAAGTTCATTTTAATAAAGTCTTGGAAGTTGATAAGTTAATGCCCTACGATGTGCCCATATAAGTACATAGGAGACTGGGGGATATCAAGCTCAGTGTCCAACGCCTGTTTGATCATGGAATTGCCTAGACAGCACATCATTTGGCATTAATATATCTTCCTCAATCCATTATTAGATTGATTAATTAACAAAAGTCGGGCAGTGTTTTGACTATAACTAAAACTTAAATAATTAGTAATTTAAATAAGCTAGGTTGTTGGGTTACCTGGTTGAAGACTTCCCACGGGCAAAACCTCGGTACTACTTTGGGTTTCTAATTTAAACATAACAAGAATCTAATTAACAAGAGAAAATTCTACAACAATTCAGCAGAACTTCGACTAGGTTTAAGGCCTTACCTTAGCCTTTGAAATTGAAAGCCTAATTTTTGTAGAGTATTAGCCTAAAAACCATCTAGAAAGATTGGGCTCAGCGCCACGATCGCGTGGTCGAAAACGGATCTCGAATTGGACATCGGATGAAGAAATTATGATGGAAATAAGTTGGGAAGTTTTAGGAAAGAGAAATGGGCGAATTTTAGAGAGAGATAGAGAGAAACTCTCAAGGTGATAGTGTGATTTGGAAATGAGAAATAGCTTCCTATTTATAGGCTTCAAGGTGGGTACACTTAGTAATTCTAGGTGGGTCTACTTAGCACTTTGGTGGGTACACTAAGTAAAAGAGAAATGGGTGGCAAATTGTGGGCGTGACACGTGTCCATTACTTGGCCATCACTCCATTTTCTTCCCAAGCACTCCTCCGTTGGATTAAACTTGATCAAGGGTCGAGATCGTGATCCTTGTTTTATATTTTCTTTTCTATTTAAATTTTGTCATTTCTCTAATTTCTTTCAAAATTTACTAGAAATTGTCTCATAGTCGTTAGTGTAATCTAAGAATAAGATGTCGTTCGTGACATTCTATACTATCTCCCCATATTTTTAGTTTCTCCAATGTTTTACACGTTTTCTCCAAACAATTGAAAATGTCCTCGAAAGTGCTTGTTTACCTATTTTCTTCAATTTTTCTAATTCCAAAAAATTATAATCTAACTTCCGAAATTCTCTATAAATAATCCGGTCCTTGGATAATTATGATCTTAGTACCATTGGATTCGTCTTATCGAGTACTTCAATTTTAAGGCCTTAAACTATTTTTGCAACGGCGAAAAGCTAGTTGAATAATTTCTGGAATACTTAGAAATAGTTTTCCTTAATTTCTAAAAATAATAAATAAATTCCAGAAAGTCAGTAATGACTCCAAATAAATCTCGTAAAATTTCTATAAGCTCAAAATAAAGTATAGGAAAATTCTAGGGCGTTACAATAGCCTCATAGTGTTGGCGTTGACAAACATCACACTCTGAAACATACAACTTCACATCTTTCTTTATACCTGGCCACATAAAGTTTTTAGTGAGCCGCTTAAAAGTTCTTAGATAGCCAGAATGTCCACCTAATGGACTATTATGAAACTCATACATCAACTTGTGATGCCATAAGGAAGAAGAAGGAACAAAAATTCTGTCCTTGTAAAGTAAAGTGTTATCACGAAGAGTAAACCATTTCTTAGTGTTCAACCCAGTTTGCACTGCAAGGATGAGACCTGCCAGTTCAGTGTCTCGGTGGCACTCTTCTTGAATCTGATGCACAACATCATACATAAGACGTGATTCTACTGTGATAGCTACACTACTACAAAAAAGCTCATACATCTCACTACATTAATATCAGTTTTAAAGGTATTCGATATAATAGGGTTTTTAATATCGCTTATGTGTTTTTTTTTCAAAAACTGATATATATAATATTTTATAAATCACCAAGTTTTTCAATATGATATCTTAAGTTTCTCAATTTACTTAACTATTCATTAAAAGTGATATCTAAAATAAAAAACTGATCGCAAGCTTAGTGCCAAGAAAAAAGGCGCTACTGTTCATAGAACTAAATTTCTTTTTTTTTGCCTAAAACAGAACTCAAAACACGACCTACACTCACTTCTGTGACTCTGATAGAGCCACATCCAGACACACTCACACTCTCTCTTTCATCGCGACCTCCTTCATCTCGACGATCTCCTTCATCGCTAGGTACTCCTTTCATCGATCTCCTTCTACTCTCTATCTCTCTCTTTTGTTTCTCACTCAAGCCCTTACTCCTCTCATCTCTCTCAGCAAAACCTAGGTCATCCTGATATCAGCTCGTCTCTTTTCTCTGCGAATCCCTGGGGTTAGATTTCTTCCATCTCTCTCTCTCTCTTCTCTCTTTCTCTTCTTCTTTGACCGTTTCTTTACTTCCCTCTATATCTCTCCTTTTCGCAATCCTTATCTCTCTTTCTGAAAACCTAGGTCAAATCTATATTGCAAGAATTTGAAGCCCTGGTACCTGCGAATAACCTGGAAAGAAAGTGTCGTTCATCATCTCCGGTACCAGCGCCGTCACCCTGAGCTTCAGGTTACTCATCTATTAATTTCTTATTTATTTTCTTTTAGGTTTTGTTGATACGGCCGGGAACATTGGGGTTTTTCTTTGGGGTTTTCATACTTCATTTGTTTTTTATTTTTGTGATTCAATTTGGTTTGTGATTTTATTAGTTAATTTTTCTATTTAATACATTTGAGATTACTTTAGGGTTTATGACTCTAGGCGTGGGAGGACAGAGGTGGTTCCTGTTGAGATTACTTGCATCCTGTATTTGTTTGATCAATGTTCAGCGGGAACAAGCCAAGTTGAAGACAGCATTCACAATGGTTATTACAAGTTGAACAATGCCAAGTTGAAGACTGAAAGTTGGCATTGTTGTCTTCACAAGTAAGCTTACATTTTGTTTAATATAAAATGTCTTGTTAGATCTAGATTGCTGGGATGATATTTTCATATGTTAATTGTGTAAACTCAAAGTATAATAATCCTCCACTGGTCCATCTTGGCAAGTTCCCATGTTCCTATGAGGTTGCTTTTACTTTTTGAAGCATTATTCAAATATCCAATGCTACAGCACCAATCAAGTTGTTATGGATCTATTGATATACTCAAGTTGTTATGGACGTAGAATGAAATCAATTTGGTATTTGTTCATGTCATAGAAAGCATTTGGAGCTAATTTGTTTGGTAAAGATCAACCCCATGCTATGTAGTGTTTAAGCTAGAAAGTACTTCATCATCCTAGATTCCAGCGGTAAATCCATTTCTTATTCTTTGCTAGTAAGATAATTATTTGTGAATGATTTTCCAGTTTGACCTACAAGTTGAATTCCCATGAAAACAAAATAGCATAATTAATTGGGTAGTAATGACTAGTTCTGTTGTTTGTCTCGTACTTCCCCTAACCAAATAGGAGTGAAAAACAAAAGATAAATGTATTATGTATTTTTTTTTTTGTTCAGGTTAGGAATAACCCTGCTGCATTGCTTGCTTTATGCTGGTAGTATTGGGCTTCTGATGGGTTAGGATCCAATGTATTATTTGCTCACTCTATTTATACTCTCTAAATTGTGTCGTATTTCACCTATTTCTTTATGGTAGGTTTTTCCTTTTTAAATTGTTGAACATTCCCTGTTTGGCTTTCCTCAGGATATGGTTGTTCTTCCTTATCAAGGATAGGATTTGACCTTGATGGTAATCGGGTATGTGTAACAATCTGTAGACCATTTTTTTGTTGTTTACTTGGGTTCAAGTAGGAAAAATGACATGGTTATTATTCATCAGAAAATACGATCTCATATTGTGTATTGTTGTATATAACCTTTTAAGTTATATAGGTTAATTGTCTTGTCTGCTGCCTATTGCTGTTACTGTTGCCACTGTGTTCTAGAAAGCTACAAAGTGGTCAGAGCGAAAGGAGGAGGCTGTTGCAGAGCTAACCAAGCTTGCTTCAACTAAAAGAATATCCCCTGGTGATTTTACAGAAATCTGTCGGACGTTAAAGAAGGTACTTATTTATGTTTAGTTGAACAAACTATTTTCATCTTCCAACCTCAACATTGTCCTTTGTCAATTGCATTTCCAATGTAACAGTACAGCTGATCTACCACATAAATGATTTTTTTATCCTCTACAATCCCTTTCTCTCAATGCCTATCTTTTTCCCGCAGCTCATAACAGATGTGAACATAGCTATTGCAGTTGAAGGCATCTAAGCTATTGGAAATCTTGCCAAGGGTTTAAGAACTCATTTTTCTGGGAGTTCACATTTCTATTTCCAGTTTTACTTGTAAGTTTACTTACTTTTTACCTTAGGAAAGGAAGGAGCATTTATTGGTATAATTTGTTCTAAGAATTGTATGACAAATTTTAAACCCTCTCCAATGTTTCAACTGTAAAATCAAAGCTCCTATAAAAATCTGTACAAATCAAAGTGATTAAATGAATTGGTGTGTGGTAATTAAAGCATATGGTTACCTTTTTTTCAACTAATTTCCTAATCATTTTTGAGGTAGATGGTTCTTTACATGTTGAGTTGAGGTTTTGTTGAAGCCCCGATTTGAAAGAATTCATTGAGAGTATGCATAAAGGTCAACTATGATTTTTCTTCCTGATGCTATTACATACATGGTTTCTTTTATATGATATTTTGTAATTTTGATCTATCTGAAGTAATGAATATAGTCCTCTCCCCTGAGGTTGGAGTCTCCACAACCAAGAAATTAAGAAACAATATGTTGAGAAAGAAATAACTAAATTCTTTTTACTTTATTCTACATTCTCTTAAGGAGGCCCTTAGAAATTATTATAGAAGCCTAGTGCTTTATCTAATGACATAACCAAATTCAAAATTTTTGATGTTTAATGATTTATTTTTTCTTATGTTTGTGTAGCAGACAGTTCTCATTCAAGTGGGTAGTTGTCCTATGAATCAGTTCATTGTGCTGATATAACTTTATTTCTCACATATTATATTTTTTGTTTACTTAATGCAGGGATTAAATATGCAACAAGGTTTTCAAGAAACTTTCGAAGATGTTTGGTGTTGTCAATACTTTAGGGAAAAAGAACTCTCAAAACATACACATTCAGATTTCTCCTTGTGGTAAAAGTGCTACTCGGAGTTGTAGGATGAAACCCAATTTAAAAGCAGCTCTAAACCACCCATCTTCTCATTGTATCTCAAATTCTGATACTCAGCTTTTCCACCGAGTCACTGGTACACTACCTTTCTTAGCTTCTTTTACTCATTCTGAATTTTTTTTTCTTCTTCTTTTTCTTTATGGAATTACTTGTTTATGGACTATGGTCATCTATATTTTGTGTGTGTGTGTGTGTTTTCATAACCAATACATCAATGATGTTGCTTATGTTTTCCTCCCCTGTTAAAAAAATATGCTTGAAAGTGGCATTTAGATTTGGTTATTTATTTATTGTTTTCAGCCTTGTATTTTACTAACAAGTTCAGTGCCTGAATGTAACCACTCTTTGATATAAGTCCACTCTTTGATCAACCTACATGGCAACTCGTTTTCAGCAAGGAAAAAGCAATCGTGTTTTCTTGGTGCCTTACAATTCTGGGTAAGGGTGTTTAGATGATTAATTGACTTTCTTGAACCTTTTTTATGCCTGCCATTTATTCATGCATGCTAATTATAGTGCTACCCTTTTTGAAAGGTCGCATTGGATGTTGACCATAATTACTGAAGATAAACATTGTACTGCTTGCATAAATGTTTACTGAAGATAAACATTGTTTATATGTACTCTGAGTCACATTTGGGCAAGAGAATGCCGGCCTATGATGGCAGGAAAAGCTTATATACAACTGGGTCATTGCCATTTGATTCAAAGGAGTTTTTGGTTAAGTTACCTGAAAAAGATGGTCGTGCTGGGCCATCAGGTTCAAAGAGGTATTTTCCCAGTGAGGTGTCACCGTGTCACTGCTTGTTTGTCTTTTTGTTTTTCTTTACGTATTTTTTTATAGTTCTTTCTGGGTTTTGAACTTCATTGTATTTGTTTGCTCTACTCATTTAAACCTGCAGGAAGGATAGAGAGTTTAAGGTGGCTGTCAAATTGGCCAATAAGCCTGACATTTATCAACTACAACAGTTCTTACGACACCTCGAAATGCCTCAAGAGGCTATACAAGTTCTTGATGTTGTTCTTAGGGCCACACCATCTGAAAAGTAATGTCTCTATTTGTTAAAAATGTGTAGTTTTTTGTTTTAAATTTTTATGATTTGGTTTTCTCACTATTGTTTGAATTTTGCATTTTCTTGCACAGGTACACTATTGTCGGGAGGTCATTTTTCTCCACTGAGCTTGGGCAGCCAGGCGACCTTGGGGATGGTCTGGAATATTGGAGAGGATTTTACCAAAGTCTGAGGCCAACCCAGCTGGGGCTATCGCTCAATGTTGGTAAGGCTTCTACCTACATTACCCTAAACCCTAAACCCTATTATTTAAGTATGAGCAAGCTTTAAGCTACCTTACTATTGAGCTAATGCAATTTTCCTTTGTGTTTTCAGTGGAGCAAATCGAAGATCAAGCGATGCAGTTAGACCAAAGACCAAATTGATGATGTTCGAGAAGAATGGGGTGACTTTGTTAACTTGAATTATGTGTAGGCTTAGGTATATGTGGTGATGGCAGGATGTGCCATTTTGTGGATATTATAGAACTTAGATCAATTAATTTAAATGCTGCCATGCCCATATTTTGTAAAGGGGAATGGGGAATTGCATGCCTACTGCCTAGTTTTTTGAGAAAATGCATGCCTAGCCTACTGCCTAATAGTTTTTGTAAAAGGTAGTTTTAAGTGATGCCTAGCCTAGCTAGCTTAGACATATTTGAAGGAAGGGGTAGTTAGAGATGATGAGATGTCCCCCTAATTTTTGTGATATGACAACTTTTGGATCCTTTGAAATATATGACATTTGATGAACGGAATGGATTGTTGAATGAAATGAATCAGTTTAGCTTATCTGTGCAGGTAAAATTGGCCACTAAATAAATATGCATTGGATGGTTCAATGGTGTTAACATTATATCAGTTTTTTGAAAATAAATTCGATATCAAAACAGGTGTCACATATCCCTAATTTCGAAATATATTAGATCAATTCTAATATAAAAACTGAAATGGTATAGAGAATAGATATCTATTTTGGGAAAATAAGCTGATACCAATCTTGGCTTCATAATCAGTTCGACAATAAAAACACATATAATAGATGTCTACGATATCCGTTTTTATCACCAATACCGATATCTATGGAAATATTTATACCAGTTTCATACTTTTAAAACATATAATTCAAATATACGATATCATTTTTTATCACCAATATCGATATTTATGAAAATATTTATACCACTTCCATACTCTTAAAACATATAATTCACATATACGATATCAATTCTTATAAAAATAACGATATCTATGAGAATATGAATACCAGTTTCATATTTCAAACACATATATAATTCACATATCAGATATCATTTATGAGAACTAATACCGATGTCTATGATACAGTGTATACCAGTTTCGTAATTCAGGAACATATAAGTCTGATCTAAGATATCTGTTCTTATACACAATACAGATGTCTATGGAAATAATTATATCAGTTATACGATTAAAACTCATATTATTAATATATATGATATCAGTTATAAATATAATACTGATATAATATATTATAAATATATCATTTATTGCGTTTTTAACCATTCGGGAAGGAAAAATATATCGCATTTAAAAAAGGAACTGATTTAAAAACCTCTATTGATATCAGTTCAAAACTGATATGTAAACCAATGAGAATAGATATCACGCTTTCCAATATCGAATTTTAGGGGCCTTAGATATCAGTAAATTACTGATATGTATGAGCTTTTTTGTAATAGTGCTTGAAGCTCTGATTGCCAAGAAAAAGAATTCGGAACTTGATTATGAACACCGGCAATCAGAGCTGGAATAGTAATTCGCTGCTCCAAAAAGTGTTGAATAGTGCGATGATCCGTAATGATACAGAAATGATGCCCTAATAGGTAAGGACGCCATTTCTGAACAGCATAGACTACAGCTAACATTTCTCGGTCATAAACCGAAATAGCCGAATTGCGAGCTAATAAAGGCTTGCTAAGATAACCAATAGAGTGACCTTCTTGTGTCAACATAGCTCCAATGCCCACCCCCAAAGCATCACACTCTATAGAAAACTCCTTAGAAAAATCAGGTAAAGCTAACACCGGTGTAGTAATAAGGGTTGTCTTAAGCTTTTCAAAAGCAGCTGCAGATTCCGGAGACCAATAGAAACCATCATTTCATAACATATATGTTAGAGGTTTAGCAATCAACCCATAATGTTTGACAAACTTCCTGTAATCACTACTAGGAAATACCCCATTAGATATCAGTGGAACACCGATGTCTATTAGGTTTGCGACCGATAAGGGCAGACGTGATATTAAATGTACGCTATTTTCAATATCAGTTTTGGGCCGATGTCTATATCAAATTAGACATCCTATTTGTTAAATATCCGATATTGTTAATAAATAATATATATCGAATTTTCAAGTTTCCGCTATCTAAATGAACGGATTCCGATATGTAATATACTTTCAATATCATTATTTTTTCAAGAACTGACATTAAAAGGTATATTAAATATCTGTTTGGTTCTATTTTTCGATATTATAAACTCATCAAAAGCTATATTTGGTAGGTTGTTACATCACTTTTTTTATCAAAGCGATATATAATATTTTTAACACATCGAATTTGTAACTAAAATCGATATATATGTACACATTAGATATCTGTTTATTCGTTGTTTTAGATATTATAAGTCTCTTAAACATCATGTTTGAGTTAGAATGTGAAATAAAAATAACATGATATATCAGTGTTATTTGTTATTTCGATATATATACCTGTATAAATATCAGATTTAATACACATTAGATATCAGTGTTTAACTGATATTGTAAATGTTTTTGAATTAAAATAAAATAAAATAAAATGGGTTGTTGGATATTAATTTTTCCTGCCAATTTGTGCAATTTAAATGCTTCCATAAATTTCATCCAACATTCTCATACATTTCCAACATCCAATTTCAACCCATATTCAAGTTAACAAAAAAGAATTACAAATCCCTCTACAAGTAGGGATAACCATAATCCATATATAACCCCCTAAGAAACTTCAAAAATCTACACAAAATATAAGGCATATATGACTAGTTCTAAATTATGCACACCTATAACTAATTGATAATTATTATCCAAAACCAATACAGATTTAATATAAGCAAAATTAAAAGGATTCATTTACATAGATAAAAGTTACCTAACTATACAGTAATATTCCTTGGTCCATAAAATTCTGAAGATTACTTCCACAGTTTCCATATATATCATGTCCTTTTATTGAGAGTGTAATACTTGGGGTCTCTTTCTTTAGCCTAGGGAGCTCAACTTCCTCAAAAGCCTGCAATTATTAAAAGAACTCATCACATTGGCACATTATCCACATATAGTTGAAAATTGTCATAGGACCAAAGCAGCTAGCAACACTAAAAAAACTTCTAACCACAACAAATGTATAACAAACTTCTGATTGTATTTTATAACTTCTGATTGAATTCAAAAATATTATAACTGACAAGTGACAATGGTGGGATTCAAATGGACTCACAAAAGGAGATATTTTCTAGAATGAAGCAGATAATTTGCAGATTTAAGGTTCAAAATACTTGACAGGACTTCAAGGGAAGAATTCTTACCCATACTGAAGTAATTCCAAAACCCCCCACGAAATGTATGGTGACCTTCCTGCAAAGCACAAACATTTGCATGGGTAAAAAAGCAGAACTTATCTAAAACAAGAGAGAGGAGAGCTTGGAACTTTCACAAAAGGAACATCAACAAGAAAAGAAAAGAAGAAAAAGTTTCACACTTTCACTTTAAAATAACAGAGTGGTCTAACCAGAACAGACTGGAGGATAAGCCAATCTTAATGCATTACAATGACTTTTATATATATTCTACTTCCATATATGGGGTTGATTGGATTGAGTATGCATTACAACAGAGAAATAGAATAGCATATGTGGTAGCATCTATATTGGAAACAGATCACCAATATGAAAAGTGTGTTATCAGGGAATGTATAATTTTGAGTAAAGCTAACAAGACAATCACTAGTGCATGTGTGTGTAATAATATATATCCAAGGATGCATTGAAAAAAGGAAAAAGAAAAAGAAAAAGAATGATCATTCATGATGATTCCTTATATCTTTATTTTCTCTCCTCTACTACTTCAAAGACGAAAATTTGCCATCAGACATTAGTCCCTAATTCCCTATATATATGTTGCTAAATGTTGCTTCCATGTCCTGCTTTGTTAGGCAACTCTACATGTACAAGGAACCATATATGAGAGCCATTAATTATATAGTCCCTTTTGATGTTTTAAACACTATCTATAGTAAATTGCTGGCAGCTCTGCTTTTAGCCGAAAGTTGAGGCCCATTTACAGCTTGGAAGGAACCCTGGAAAGTGTAGTTTTTGGTCCTACAGAAATCAATGGAAGCAGTGGGAAGCTCATAGCTCCAGACCAAATACTCACGTTCAAGGTGAGAGTTCCATTTTCTCATATTACTTCATATTTAAAAAATCAAACCTTTAACTTATTTTAATTCTAATTCTCCATCACCATCTAAGATGCTTGGAATTTACAATAACTAAAATGTAAAAACAAATAATGTTGGCTGTAATACCTGTCTATTTTCATTTCCTTGGCTTTCTTTACTTGATCCAAAAATGAAATAAACAGCATGACGATCTGTCCCGGGATTCTTCTTCCCCTGCATTAGCAAACAACATGTCATTCATGCACAAATCAGGTGATCAATGGCTGCACTACTTACATTACCCATGACAATTATATAATTATTATCAAAACAATTAAACTTGAATCAAGTTCAAACATGGCAGCACTACTTAAGCCTTGCTGGCAGATATTGTGTCTTGAATCAAGAAATGGAGAAACTTTTTGGTAAGATGAACATCTACTTGTAAGAAAAATATGAGATTTTAGAGACTAATACAAAGGATTAAGAAGAAAATTATGTGTACAAGAAGGATAGTAGGATATGCCACTTTCAGAGAGTGTATTAACAAGTTGAATTCCAAAGATAGTTATAATCTTTTGTATACAATATATTAGAAAATTGCTCTTCAATCTAAATGATATATGAAGACAAGAAAAACACAAAGATAAGAAATACCCACACACACAGAAGTTACTTGACTCAAACTGTGCAAATCTGATTTGCCCCACTTCACAATACAGAAAGACATGAAATACAAGTACAAGTCTCAACAAGAGATGAGCGCAATCATATTGCTAACTACTAACCGCCTGCGTATTAACAAAACATATTGTGGTGTGCATACATGACAGCTCAACCAGTCATACAAAAGATTATATTCTAGAACATGAAGCTATTGGGATAGAAAATTCCCTACCCAGCCAAATGCAAATGGGAGATTGTTTCCAGTTCACAAGGGTACCGTTGCTATTGGTGGTGAGTGAGATAATTTGAGATCAGAAACAACTCCAAGAAGCCAGCCAGCAGTTCCATCACCACCTGCAACCTAGAGGGCTTGGTACATGTCAGAAGGAATAAAGAGTGAAAAAAAAAAAAACTCACAGCATTAGTGTTGATTATAATTTGACTCACAATTATTCTCAATTTCTCTTGAATCGTTTTAGCGAATTTGTCACCACTGCGCTGGAGCTTTTCAAGATTGGCATAGATTCGGACCAGCACCTTATCGGGTGCCTCTTCCCCCAAATCAAAAACTTAAAATTAGCTAGTTCGAGGTCAGGCTCATAAAAATAGGTGCTAAAATGCAAGTGCTGAAGTAATAATCAATCCAGCATTCAAACTAAAAAATTGTAACAACATTGATCTGACCATAGAGAAAAAAGGCAATGAACATATGCAAAGAGCTAGTAAATTAATAAATAAGAGATGTTGGGCAGGAAACATATATACCCTTTTAACCCTTGCAGGTGTAGCAGTATGAGAAACAACAATCTGGCTTTTCCCAACCAAGAGGTTCAGGACAGCCCCATTGCATGAAAATACCACCCAAACCACAGAAGCCCAAACCTGAGATCTCAAACCTGCTGCCCAAATGCATATCCAAAGAATCAGAAACAATTACCATATGTACATTATGTTAATTGTACATATGTATAAACATACATATATTTGTATTTAATAAGTAGATATGTACTTTTAAACAAAATTTATTTACATATGAAAAATATAAATAAAGTGCGTATGCAATAAACGAAGATTACAGATAATCTAATCCCTTATGAAAGTATCAGTATCTGATACATCCACTTAGACTCTAAAACTATTCTATGAACCCAAAAATAAAACTAAAAAAGAAATAGCCAACCACATCATACCAAAGACCAAAGTACTTCCAAACACGAATTTGAAGTCAATCAGACCCACCCTTTTCCTCTAGTATCTTAATCTACCCCACAAACGCATTATTTACTTCACCCCACATTGATCAACCAAGTACCCCCCCGATTCCTTGTATGCCTTTCCTTGATTCCTCTATCATTTTAACGAAGTCAAACAAGCCTCGTGTAGAATAGTCATCATATTGAAAAAACAAAAAACACTTGAGCACTAACTTTCTTCTTCTTTCCTCCATTCTATTCAGCTACCAATATATCATACCCTCACAAACAACCATATTCGTAAAACGTACAACAAAAGCAACAAAAACCCAAATATATACAAATGTATATATATATATATATATATTCAATATGTTTTAAAAAAAAAAACAAATTAAGTAAATGCAGAAATTTCAAAAACCTAAAAATCGTGCTGGCGAGAGGAAGCTCAGAGAGAGAGTGAGAGACAGAGAGAAGAAGAACAACTTACTTTGGGTTTCCGCTTTAGAGAAAGAGAGGGAGAGAGCGGGAACCGAAACTCAGCAAAAAATATTTGGAGGCAGAGCGGAAGGAGAAGGGGGGAGGAGTCCCTGAGTTCCTGTGAAATGATAAGAAATGATAAGCCACACGAAATCAAACTTATGCGCCATATACCAAAATCAAACTCACCATTTTCGGTTTTTTTTTTTTTTTTTTTCTGTATTTTTTATTCTTTTTTAATTCGGCTGTAGCTTAAACAAAATTGGAGGATTATAATTAAAGAAAAGCGAAAAATAGGGCATAAAATTTCTTCAATTTACCCGCTACTCACTACCTTGTGCAATCAATCCATCAATTTCTGAGATTTTCAAAACCCTAACCTGACCTTCCTTGTCGCGCGTGCTCTCTCTCTCTCCCTCCCTCCCGCGCGCTCTCTCTTTCTCTTTCGCTGGCTCGGACTTGAAGATGCAGCATCGGCGGTCTTGGAAGATGAAGCGAAGGCGAGCGACGCAGGGGGAGCAGACCGCACACCGCACACCGCACAGCTATCGTCCATGGCTATTCTTCTCTCTCTCCATCTGTCTATGTCGATCTCTGTCTCTGCAATTGGATTCGGAGGTTGAAGAGAACGAGGGCGGTGAGTGTGGTCTCGAACAGTGAGGGTGTGAGAGAGAGAGCTTGGGGTGAGTAAAGTTTGAGAGTGTTTCTGTTTGTGTTTGAGAGAGGAGGGTATCGGGTTCAAGTATTGGGAATTAGTCCAAAAATTTAAGTAATAGTCTTCAAATTTTTATTTTATTTTTTTTAGCTGAAGCAAAGATATCAGTAAGGATTTAGATATCGGTTTTTATAGAATAATAACTTATACCGAAAAATTAGATATTAGATTTAAAATTTTGGTGATATATAAATGTGTTTAGAAATCCGTTTTAAAAAACTAAAAATCTCACTGATATAAAAAACTTCTACAATATCAATTTTGTTAAAACTGATATCTATGTAGTGATATCTAATGGGGTATTTCCTAGTAGTGAATAACCAGTTAGACCAAGAAAACCACGCAATCCCTTTAAAGTGTTGGGTGGAGGGCAAGTTTTGACGCGCTCAATTTTAGCTTGATCTACAGCAACTCCATTGGCTGAGATGATATGGTCTAAGTACTCAACTGAAGGTGCCCTAAAAATGTACCTGCTCTACTTCACTTTGAGATGGTGCAGCCGCAAGGTATCCAAGAAGATAGATAAGTGTCGGACATGATCGTGCAGAGTAGAGCTATAAACGAGGATGTCATCAAAACATACCAAGACAAAATGTCGTAAATATACCTGAAATATATCATTCATTAGGGACTGGAAAGATGATGGAGCATTAGTTAGCCCAAAAGGCATAACTAGAAACTCAAAATGTCCATCGTGTGTGCGAAAAGCAGTTTTCTCAGCATCATCCAGGTGCATTCTGATCTGGTGGTAATCCGAACGAAGGTCCAACTTCGAAAAAATGGTGGCACCATGAAGCTCATCCAATAATTCGTCGATCACAAGTATAGAAAACCTATCCTTTATGGTTGCATCATTAAGTGCACAATAATCAACACACATTCTCCAGGTGCCATCTTTTTTCTATCTCGGCCTAATCACGCCACTGTCTAACATTTCCTGCACAATTTTTTCTATCTCACTTTTTTGGAAATAAGGATATTGGTAGGGGCGAACATTAATAGGCGAGGTACTAGGGAAGAGAGGGATCTTATGATTATGAGGTCAGCTTAGTTTCAGGTCGAGACATGTCATTGAGGACATGGACAAAGACCAAAGGTTCGTCAACAGTTCTACGGTCTAGCCTCCTCCATGGTGACACCAGTGTCTACAGCACCCTTAGAGCTATCCATAAGGTCCTCCTCTACCTCAATTACCAATGCTTGAGCTCTTGTACACCGATGATCAGACCGATAAGGTGCATTATAGTAAAAACAAAGGTTCTTGGCTCGTCTTTCTCGATTCTCAGCTGGGATGAGGGTACGAATGGCTTGAAGTGGTTGATTAGGTGGTGGTCGAGGGGAAAGGTTGGGGTGGGGAATAGTGTTTGGGGAAAAAGATCTAGGTGGAGCCGGTAAAGCCAAACGAGGGTAAGGCGTAGGAAAGGTTGGTGTAGGTCGTGGAACTGCCTGGATTGGAGCAGGTAAAGCCCATCTGGAAGGAAGAGGTCGCTGCCCACTACTATGGCTAGCATGCCGCCCCTCATAAACTCGAGCTAAATCAAAGGCCGCCATAAGTGGTTTGGGCCTTTGGGCTCGTACATCCACCCAGATGTCCTCTTGCAGACCACTAATGAAACAAGCAATCAACAATTCCTCAGAAAAATCTGGAGCTCTACAAGCCAATTTAATAAACTAAGATTGATAGTCCGCAACAAAACCCATTTGGCACAGCTTGGCAAAAGCTACTTGAAAATTCAAACTATCAAAAGGCTCAAAACGTTTGAGGAGCATTTTTGAAAAGAGAGACCAATCTCGTGGGTAACGGGTCTGATACCACTGCCACCAAGCCGCTGCATCGCCGATGAGATGCATGACAGCAATACCCACCTTCCGATCGTCAGGAACCTGATAATGCTCAAAATATTGCTCAGCACAGGTGAGCCAATCAATAGGATCTTGACCTTCAAAATGGTCCAGGTCCAACTTCAGGTGGCGCATGGTAGGTTGATAAGGATCATTGTATGGGTAAGTGGGTAGGGTCGTGAGTTGTGGGGGAAAAAAGTATTAGGGCTGCTGGTGTGGAATTGGGGTGAAGGGTTGGGTAAGTTGAGTAGTGGAAATCAAGGGCTGGGTTGGTGTATAAGTAGGGTGGCTGGTGTGTGGGCGAATTTGAGGACCAGAAGAGCAAGGAGCAGCATAATTTTGGTGTGGGGGTGCAGCCGAACTAGGTTGGCTAGTGTTGAATCCCAAAATCACATCGTTATGTGACAACGTTGAATCCCAAAATCACATCGTTATGCAACAATGGGTGGCGAGGCGATGCCGAATAAGAACTGAAAGTGAGTAAGGGAACACTTACATCCTCAGTGATAACCGTTTTAGAGCCGCGCCGTAGCTGGCAGAGCTCTTCCAAAAACACTTTTCGAATGTCGTCGTGTTAAGAGGAAAACCCAGCGGCAAACTCGCGTAATTCCTCGCGCAACCCCTGCATCTCTACCGCTATCTAATTGCGATGCAATTGAAGTTTAGAGGCCATAAGAGAGACCTTATGTGTGGTGGAAGAACGATCAGGCCCCATCATCAAGGGCTCTGATACCAAATGGTGAATACCCAAATCTAGAGGAAGCTAATTTAGAGAGAAATTTGGTAAAATGACCACTTTTTCAACCTACTTTAGATTTCGGTAAAATTACATTAGTTTGTGGTAGTTTACTACATTGCTTCTTCGGTTGGCTTAGTGATTGATTTTGAGTATTCCTAACTTTTGTCTGGTTGATCCAGCTGTCCTTTAACATCCAAAAGTTAGGGATTTTGATGATATTCAATTTGAAAATAGGTGTGATCTAAAGGGTTGTGTGCAACTATGATGATTTTTCTTTGTAAGTCACATATTAACTCTAAAATTACAAGTGGCATTTCTTGAGTTAGGAGGAAAATGGAATTTAGGTCGAGCATAACATACTGTAGCATAGAAAAAGTATGGATTTTGCCATAAGTCTTAGCTCAAGTGGCATGCATGGTTTTGGATTAAACCTTTTCTAGCAAACAAATAGACATATATTATGCACCCCTCTCCATTATGTTGTTGGATAATTGAACGTGTTTTTGTGACATTGATTAAATTTAGCCATGTTTGATGACAACTAAGTTATGCTATTATGTTATTCCATTACTTGAGAATCTATTAAACATGTTTGAGACATAGAGTAGTAAATCGGCTATCACACTCGATGGGACCTCGAGTATTAATTAAGTGCGTCTCGAGATACTATACATAACTTGTGTTTTTCGGCTATCCTACACGAGGGACCTTGAGTAGTTACTCCAGTACTACTCAAGGTCCCCTCGAGAAACTATATATGAGATGTGTATTTTGAGATTCATACTCGAGGAAACCTCGAGTGCTACTTGAGAAACTATATATGAGGTGTGTATTTTGGGATTCATACTCGAGAAACTATACATATGGGGCCATTTGACTTTTGAGGGGGAATAATGAATATCTTAAGCTCTAACCTAAGATGTTGTTTATCTCCTACTTGTTATAAGGAAATCCTTTCGAGTAGGGAATTTTTTTATTTCGGTTATTACTTTGTTTTACTCATTTGTTCTCCTTATTGTATTGATTTTTTCTTCCAATTACAAAATTGTGAATTTACTTTGCAGGTTGCTTCTATGAATTTTTTATACCAACAAACTTTTTATATAGAATTGGCATAAATAATTCTCATATAAAATTTCGTCTGAACAAAATGTGGATGAAAAATCGATATATTAAATAGTTTCTTTTAACTTTTCCCCTCATCTTTGTTACAAAATTCAGCTTGATTTTCATAGTCTTGGGCTTGATTTTATAGCTTGTTTGGTAACATTTTTATTTGTATATTTAAATTTGATCATATTGGCTTTTAAACTTCATTATCAAACTGTTTGAATTGTTTAAAAATTCTTTTAGGCATCATAATTAAAGCAAACTCCAATGGATAATGGGATGGTGGTTGACCTGGTACTTCAGACTATACTAAGTTCATAGCACATCACTGTATTTTTCACATTGCCTTGCTTCTTGTTCTTGTTCATATCTTTCTCCCAATATACATGACCAAAGAACGTATGACTATCTCCAGGAAGCCTTCAGCTACCACCTCTTTGAAGAGTTGGTGGTATACACAGCCAAACCTCTCATATTCCTGTTTGTTTTCACCACCTTTTCTCTGAACTCTGTCTCATTCTCTGTTGCACACTACAACAATGAAGTTAATAGACAACGGTAAAAAACCGTTGTCTATTTACCCAAAATTTCGTCGTCTAGGCGAGTGACATCTATAGCATATTTAGACAACGGTAAAAACCTGTTGTCTGAATGGATTAATACAACAGTTATAATTTAAAACTGTTGTCTAGTATCCACCAAAATGCATGATATTCATCTTAAACGGTTGTGTTGAAACCCAATACACAACGTTTACAGATACAAAACTATTGTATTAGTAATGATTTGACAATACAAAACAAGTACTAAATCATGAGTTTGATCTCAAGTATTCAAGCCACTGCACTTCTGCAAAGAATTGCACTTCTGCAAAGAACTGCACTCCATTTGTTTTGTCAATTTGCCTCATGTTTGTTGTTGACAGGCCTTATGGAATTTGTAGATAGTAGAAGCACCAAGGTCTGGTATAGGAGGCCTTTCGATCCTAAGACATCATTGATTGGGGAAGGCTCATGGGATGCAAAGAGAAATCGGCTATGTGTTGTTGCTTGTCAATTATTGGATGCAAAATCTTTGAATACTACTCATGTGGGTGATTGTTCAACAAGATTGAGCTTGAGAAATCCTGCAATCTGGACAATCGAAAACACTAGGAACATTGTGGGGCACATTTGGAGCAACAAAATTGTGACAGAGTCAGGCTACTTCGAAAAGATCACATTTGGAAGTCCTCAGAATGATGTTGGGAGGGTTCTGATTCCAGGCATGAAATATAAGTATACCAAAATTGACAAAGTATACAAGTTGTGCCCAAGAATGAAGACTGCTAGTGCAAATGGCAAGACCAACACATACCCGAATCCATTTTATATGACATGAGATTTGATATGTCAGCTAAAAATTCTAAAGGAGAAGTTGCTTGGGCCAGTTCTGTGCCTCTCTCTGTTGGCAATCAGTTTTACTAGCCATATTGGTATTCATTAGCAGAAGCAAATGTACTTGCAAGCACTGAAGAGTACTCTGGGGCTCCTGTGAGCTCTCCTGTGAGAAACAGCAACAACCACTTCAGGCCCTACAATATAAGCTACAAAATAAGCATCCAACTGCTATCTTATTCAAAGCTGGGCAATACATCAGTCTCAAATGAAATGCAGATTTCTGAGTTTGTCAATTTGGTGAATATCGACCCCGAGTATTGCTCCATTACCCGTTGGGCATTTGCTCATTGAAAACCTTCATCTTCTTGCAAATGTTAAAATGACCCGCAACAATAACATTTTAGCCATGCATAATTAAAAGAAAGAAACACTACTCAAGTAGCAATTGAGCACAATGAAGAAATAATCAAGAAAAATTAATTAATTTTCTTATACTGAAAAATCAATTGACAATTTTTCAACACAATAAATCATTAAAAGTCAAAGAGTTCAAATGCAAGATATGGCACAACGCAGCAAGTGCCGCTTCACTTGCATGTTCACTACCACCCATCCACCTAACTTCCTAAAGATCCATTGAAAGATATTCCCAAAATTCAATACAATAACAAAATAATAAAACTGCAATTTTTCTTGAGGGGTTCTCGAATTGTTCTCAAGGGCCACTCAAGTTGTTCTCGAGGGGTACTCGAGCTGTTCTTGAGGGAACCTCGAGTGGAAGCACATAAAGCAACAAGGGCTATGCAATGGATAATCGAGCAAAACTCGAGGGGCGTCAATATTCACCGTGGGAAACCAATCCCAGACCTCAAAAGTGCCTACAACCTCCACCAATACCAAACTCATCCACCATCCTCATAAGCCAACTTATCTTTTATTCAACCCAAACATATTCAAGCAAAATTTTACCTGTGTGTGCAAGGAATTTGACCAAGCATGTGCTTGCGACAATGAAGGGTCTGTGCTTGCGGCGACTTGGTGGTCCGGCGAGTCACAAAGACTTAGAAGTTCGATGGGTTTAGGATTGCATTGACTTGGCGGTTCGACGGGTTGTAGTCGCAGCAACTTGGTGAGGTGGGTCATGAGAGAGGGGAATAGACTGAATGGAGCCTGGCGAGAGGGGGGAGATGGGAGACTAACATGAGAAAGGAGAGGTAGAGACAGGCGCCTGGCATCTTGGTTTTGGAATGATTTGTAATTTAAGGGTATTTGAGTCTTTTTCACCCTCATTTTGGTTAGATTTCTAAAATTTTTAAAAAGAGGGTTAAATGTCTTCAATGGCTTCCAAAAAAGGCTATTTTTCCAAATTTCTCAAAATTTCATTATCAAGCTACTTTACTGAATACACAAATGAGTATAAAAGGAGCTTTTGGAATGCCAAATGCGTGACTTGCCTATTACAAATATACCCTCCAGTAGTGCTATTATATAAACTGATAGAAAACTAAATATAAAAAACTCATACACTAAGCCCACAATATGAGTAACTCATCAGAGATAGAGGCACATATAGAGAAAAGGAGCTCGATGACCTGAGAGACAGGGTACGGGCCCATTATTACCAATAGAAAAATCCCAAATTTACCCCATTTAACCCCAAATTTTCAGTAACAAACAACAAAACTCTTAGTTGTTCGAATATGGTGTGGGAAATTTCAAAAAAATTTCAAAAAACCTAGATCCACCCAAGCCCAAATTTCAGTAACTAGAAACCTGAGAAGACGAAGAGGAAGAGAGAGAGGAACCAGAGCAAATGAAGAGGAAGATAAAGAAAACCCCTAACCTTTTGGGAAATATCCATTGGACGACACTGCAATCCTAGAACCATGACCAGTTGATGAAGCTTCGCGCATGACCAACGACATTCAGAAATGGCGATTCGTGCTTGATCAGTGACAACGAGAATAAGAGGGATCTGGTTTGAAGGATTTGGGTCTGGGGCTGGGGCGTTGTTAGTGTCTGAAAGAGTGAGGTAGTCCAAATCTAGAGTGTGTGTGTGTGTGTGTCTAAGTGTAGTGTCTAATTATGCTCTCTTGTTGGGGTGTTAGGTCTGGTAGCCAAAAAAATCTTTTTAAGTCAACTAAAGTCATTAGTTATGACTTATGACTTTAGTTATCAGTTTTTAAGATTATGTTGGTGAAAGGGCAGTTTTTTACACATCGATATGTAATCTAATTTACATATCAGTTAAAAATCAACCGATATCTAAATTTATATTATATCGGTTTTTTTATAAACCAATAACTAACTAGTGATGTCTATCAAGGTTTTTGTACTAGTGAACAAAAACTAGGCTGCAGCATACCTATTTTCGGCCATGGCCTATTTGTTGGTTTTTAAGCTTTCAATTATGTTTGCATACGTGATTTAGAACTTGTTTGAGGTTATAGGACGGTTATTTATAAGTTAGAGGTCTCAAATGCCACTTAACTTAGCCAATACGACATCAAAACCCTAGAAAGCCTCATTTGAGTTTTAGAATGTGAAATCTGATTCCCTTTGTGTTTTGGGATTAATTTTTAGTTTGGTGGATCACCATAAGGACAAGAAGCTTCAATTGAGGTAGGGGGAGCTAGTCCTTTCTAAACTCTATGTTTCATTATGATTTAATTTATAGTTATATAGATGAAAGCGCTTGTTTCTTGGATTGCTTGTCTCGACATTAAATTGATGTTTTAATTTGTTTTGATGTGTCCTCGGCTGCCATGTTTGATTAAGAATTGGAAATTTAACCTAAAAAAGAAATTATTATTTATTTGGTTAGTTATAGAAAATGGTAATCAATTTGCTTTGAAATCGAAAATAAATGGAATTTGGTATGCATGTTGATGACTTTAATTTGCCTATTTAGGATAGAAAAGGCTAACCTATTAGTTTTAGGATTAAACAAGTGGACTTATGTAAATTTATTTGAGAATTGAATCACTAGGGCTGCATGTTTAGTTTTAAAGAAAATAGCCTAGGATTTAAGGTTCTAATTGGACTTAGTTTGGTTTATTTTGATTACATGCTATTGTAATGTGGCTTTAAAAAGGTACTAGATAACCTAGAATTAAACTAATAGGGCTTACATAATTGGTGGTACCCGAAAATATTAAGGATTGATCTTCACCTTGTTGATTAACTTGAATGTTCTAAGGTTTAAGAACTAGTTTAAAAGGGATAAAAAGGGTTTGAACCAATAAGAGAAATATGTGTTCATTTGGCCTTGTTATTGGTTTCGGATCTAAGTTTTTAAAACATAAACTTGGTTATTTATTTAATTGCTCATATTGTTTTATACTTGTTGTATTACGAAGCATGTATATGATTAGAATGATTTGATTATATAATTGAATTGTCATTTCATGAATATATAACATCATATATACATATGAAGCGTTGAGGGCAGTCATTCCTTTCATGGGGGCTGCCAAGGCATACATTAGCATTCATATTTATTGAATCAAGAATGTTTACACTAATGTGGTTTAAGTGTTTGGACTTCCTAATTAGAGATGAGGGGGTACAATTCTTACTCTATCCTTAGGTTCAATTCCCTAAATGGTATGCATACAAGTGTCGTCTAGAATTGGTTATGAAATTAAGAATTTGCTAGAGGGGAAGTAAATGGTTTTTATTTACTTCAATGAAAGGATATCTCATTATCTAGATCTTATTTTTTAGTAAGATGTGAGGGATAGAGGTAATTAAATTTACAAATTAGAGGATAAGTTCACTGTTATTTGAACTTTGACAGGTTTGCAATGTCATGGAGAAAAATGTACGTTTGCATTGTTATTTAATTAAACATGCATATGCACTTCATGAGATTAATCATGTTGGATATATTCAAAATGAATGCATGATGGTTTAATAATACCCACCCCGAAAAGGCATGGTATTATGTATGAAATAATAGCAATGACTTTATGTTTGTGAAATTGTATTTTGAGCATTGAAATTGATTATACTTGTACTTATATAATTGCAGTTTCGATCTTTGAAAATGGATATGTTTATTTTTCAAAGAAAAAATGATTTGGTTTCCATTTAAATGTTTTAAATAGGTTGTCATTTGATTATTAAATTATTTGCTTCGGCATAAGCCATTTTTGCATGGGCTTAAGTCATTGGTATATCTTATATCTTACTTGTTATTGAATTGATTGTGTTGAAATGATTGAGTTTTTTTGGACTAGTTGAGTGTGTGATCAGCTGTTTTGGTGATGCTCACCCCTACATAGTTTGTTAATTAAGCTGCAGGAAAAACTCTAGGACAAAAGAATGGTTAGTTTTATAGACGTTTTGGATAGCGAGAGATGAAAGTTTAGAAGTAGAGAAAATTCACCAAGGAATATCATACCAATACCACCCACATCCAAATACTCAAGTGATGAGGAAAATGACCCAATTATGTATGAGTTTGTTATTATCCTTTTTATTACTATCTTTCTACTTTTTAGTTGAGAAACTGTAGAATTGATTACTTAAGGATTAATATGGCTCAATTACTTATTTATTATTTGATACTTCTTTATATTGTTTTGTTTACACCAAAAACAAAATTTAAATTAAAGTTTTAACTTTCACTTGGATTTCAATTTCTAATTCGATGTTTTGTTTACCGATTTTAAAACAAAGGGTCTGTCTTTATTTTTGGAAATTGATTTATCTTAAAGGTGAATAACTAAAAGCTCACCATTTTACAAAGCTTTCATTTCGGCACACTCTGATTATTTGTTATTAAAATTGAAAAAAAATTTCATACTGTTTTGGAGTTTAGTTTGTTTAAATTTTAAGCCTTACATTGATCTTCAATCTTAATATGTTCTTACTTAGGATTAGTGAAAGTATATCGAGGTTGAAGACCAAAGTGGTGCTGCCACATGCCCAAAATGCTAGACCCCATTTTGGGTGATAGAAGGTGATATCAGAGCATTGTTAGGACCATCTACCATGCTCTCGAAATCTCTGTTGATTTCTAAAAATTGGGTGTCTTTATCTTTGAAAATGAGAACAAAGTGTGAGTTTGTTGAGTCAAAAATTTATTTTGATATTGAAATAAAGTAATGAGCCTTTAGGAATTTGATATGATAGGTTGGAATCTGAACCAAGTAATGAGGGAACCGAGAAAGGAACCCCTGGTAGCAGCTTATCTAGGAAGATAAGGCAATTGTGTAACGCCCCGATCCTCGGGCCTATAAAAAATACTGAAACACTGCCTTTCAACCCTTTTCAAAGACTGAGCCATGCACTTAATATAATAAATAAATACGTTAAATAAATCAGAGTGTGAGCCCAAAATATTTATGTAAAATTCACTGTATAAAATCAGTTAAATCAAATTAAAATAGGTCCCACTGCCTCGTCTTCTCCTCACTGCCTCCTCAACCTGCTTAACTTGCAAAACACCAACAACCACACTGCACCATATCCATGGTACACCGGGTCATTCAAATAAACAACCCGGTAAGCTCACTAGAGCTCGTATGAGTGAAATAACTTAAATAATAACTTAAATAATTCTTCTATTTCCATAATCAATAATAATCCACAATAAAATCCATAAATACTCAATCACATAATGATTTCATCACCAATCATCCAAATCTCAAGATAAATCATAAATCCTCGTATTCAAATCAAATCTTATCAATAAATAATAATCATCATTCTGGCAAATCAATTGCCTAAACGTCAATTATTAACCTCAACATAAATTATATGCCTATACCAAATCTCCAACTGGTTCACGATAATCCAAACCACACATTATATTCCCATTCTCAAGATTCAAGCCCAGTCCGACCAAGTCCTAATCAACCCAAATCCTAGCAAACATATGCACACAAGCATTCAAAGCAATAAAACAGACTAACTAAATTCACTCACATCGCTCTTTGAAAATCCTCTAGCTTTAAAAACCTTTTCTCAAATCCTTTCTGAAATCGTCTCAAAGCTGTAGATCGAACTCTGAAGAACAATTAATACTCTCAAATACTCCACAACTGAAACCTCATGCCATATTGGTACCCGGAGAACGGCTGGTCATATACTGAGGTAACTAAGCTCGCCACATCCCGTGCATAGGCACGAGCAGGTAGATAAGCTCGCCACTTCCCGTGCAGAGCGAATCGATGCACAGGCAGGCAGGTATGCTCGCCACTTCCCGTGCAGAGCGTATCGATGCACGAGCAGGCAGGAATGCTCGCCACTTCTCGTGCAGAGCGAATCAATGCACGAGCAGGCAGGTAACTAGGCTCGCCACTTCCCGTACAGAGCGAATCAATGCACCGGCAGACAGGTATTCTCACACTACCTCAATCATAACATTCACGAAAGCATCTCATAACTTTCACTATCTAATAATATATTAATGCCCCTTGTAATTATTTTCAGATTCACCTCTATATAGGCATCATCATCAACACTTACTCAATAATTAATTCGATCGTTTTGTATAATAACTGCCTAATCATCATCCATTAATCTTGACAATAATCATTCCTTTTCTAATTTAGCGATTATCCTCAAGCAACTCTATAATTCCCAATTAATTCCTTAACCTTAAATCCTCGTTAATTCATTCTCCTGATTCAAATCCTACACCTAGCCTTCTCCAACATAAAGCAGCAAAACCCACAAAACAGACAATTTATTACCAGTACTCAACATTAAAATCCAGTAAGTTTCGCTCACAGTTCAACTACGTAAAAGACCGAGTTACCCTTCACAGAGCCATTGCTCGGATATCAAATCCGGCAGCATAACGGCATCGGGTATGAGATTTCCCGAGCCCGTGTACCTATTAAGACCAGACAACCAACTTAAATATAAACAGAATTCACAACTGGTCGTTTAACGTCCAAAACGGGCGGCCGCCACCACACACGGTGGCTGCCCGGCCTTAAACAACACGGAATTTTCACAGAACTCACCCAACAACCTTCGAAGGTCTCCTAGAAGTTCAATTTGGGCAAAATGAGACAAACGACCGCTGACCCGCCGCCACAAGTCAATTTGGTTTTTCAACTAAAATCAACCTAGGCACTTCAATTGGACGAAAAACAATTCAGAAATCATTCAAATATGCTCAATTCAAGGTAAACCCGAAATGGGTACAAGCCCTAAAATTTCAATCTCCAGATTCTCAAAATTGACACGCAAGAACAAGGGGGAAAGAAAGCCCATACCTAGAAGATCGTTTTCCAAAACTGAACCGACGGCCAAAAGTCGCCGGAAATGGCCAAAAATCGCTGGACAAAATTCTTCGATCCGTCGCCGTATAAGATCATCGGAGCATGGGGTAACCATGGGGAGGCTCTCCGTGATGAGAGGGAGAGGATCCAAGTGACCCGGTGTCGTATAGTGGCCGGAAAACGCAGATCGCCGGCGGGGAGGATCGGCCCTGTTTTGTGTCGTTTCTCCATCGGGGGTGGTCGCCGGAGCAAAGGAGTGGCATGGCTGAACTCGCCGGGGCCTGGGGAAGAAAACCCAAGTGGTCGCCGCCCTCAAATTCGCCGGAAAAGGTGAGTCGTCGCTGGAGGCCCAATCGGCTTGAACTGGGTTCGATTTCTGGGGGGTTTCTGGGCTAAACAATGCACAGAGGAAGGAGGAGGGAGGAGAGGCGAGCTCGGAGAGCTTTCGTCCGCATCCATCCGCCGCCGGACGCGTGCCCACGCAACGCTGATAGTGTGGCGGTGCTGAACGGGCGAGAGAGAGAGAGTATCGGGGAGAGAGGAGAGAGAGTGTCTAGAAAGATCTGATTTTTTGGGTATTTAAAACCCACTCATGCAAAATTACAAAATTGCCCCTCCCTTCAAATGCCCGTATCTCTCAAACCGTAACTTTGATTTATGTGTGCTTCGTGTCTACGAACTCGTGGGCTCGACACTTATCCAACGTGCCCAAAGTCAAGATCAAAAGTCCATTAATTTTAAAAGTCAATTTTTGGGTCAAGCCCAAATTAAAATAAAAATTAAAAATTAAAGAAAAACCCTTTTTATTTTTCAAATAAATCTCAAAATCCTTAAAATAAATTCTCAAAAATATTTAGAATAAATCTTGAAAAATACGGGGTCTTACAAATTGAGAAGGAAGCCTGACCCTAGGGATATCGTTATATCGTTATGGATGCATACTGCTGCCTTGTGAGAGAAAATAAGATAGATTCTGATGATGATGATGATGATGATGGGGACAATGAGAGAGACTTGGATGAAGAGTAGTGTAACGCCCCGAACCTCGGGCCCATAAAACCACTGAAACATCAACTTTTTAAATCTGTTTTCTCTTTTCTTTGAGTCATGCACATAAGTATAAATAAATAAATTTCTTTCAAATAAAACATTTATGTAAAACCTCATACTAAAAAAAAAACAGTTAAAAAAAACAAAGTGGGTCCCACTGCCTCCTCAGCCTGCATAACCTGCAAAACAACCACAACCACACTGCACCATATCCATGGTACACCGGGTCATTCAAACAAACAACCCGGTAAGCTCACTAGAGCTCGTATGAGTGAAATGACGAAATAATTATCCTCAATAATATCCTAAATTTCCATATTTAATAATAATCCACAATAAAATCCATAATTACTCAATCAATACTAATTTCATCGCCAAACATCCAAGCATCAAGATAAACATAATTCCTCAAATTCACATCAAATCCCACCAATAATAATAATAATCATTCCATCATTCTGGCCAATCAATTGCCTGATTGTCAACTATTAACCTCAACCTCAATCATTCACATCCTAATTAATAACCTCAATGTATAATCACTATCAATTTCATCCTCAAGATTCAAGCCTAGACTTTACTAAGTCCTAACAAACAAATGCAATACAAGCACACAGTACAACAAACATCTATCTAATTTCACTCACATCGCTCTTTGAAATCCTCAAATTTTAAAACCTTTTTTCAAATCAATTTTTAAATCATCTCAAAACTGTAAATCAACCTCTGAAGAACAATTTATACTTCACAACCCAAACCTCACTCCATAAACTGTAAATCGCTCGCCACTTCCCATGAAGAGCAAATCGATGCATGGGCAGGCAGGTATGCTCGCCACTTCCTGTGCAGAGCAAATCGATGCACGGGCAGGCAGATATGCTCACCACTTCTCGTGCAGAGCGGATCTATACACGAGCAGGCAGGAATGCTCGCCACTTCTCGTGCAGAGTGAATCAAAGCACGAGCAGGCAGGATGCTCGCCACTTCTCGTGCAGAGTGAATCAAAGCACGAGCAGGCAGGATGCTCGCCACTTCTCGTGCAGAGCGGATCTATACACGAGCAGGCAGGAATGCTCGCCACTTCTCGTGCAGAGTGAATCAAAGCACGAGCAGGCAAGATGCTCGCCACTTCTCGTGCAGAGCGAATCAATGCACGAGCAGGCAAGATTTCTCACACAATCTCAATCACAACATTCTCAAAACTATCTCATAACTATCCTTGTTTCACAATGTATAAATGCTCCTTGTATTTCTCCTCAGATTCATCTCTACATATGCATCATCATCAACACTTGCTGTCAGAAAATTTATTCTTTAAACATTTACTCTCCACCCACAAAACCATTCGACATGAGAAGTCAGCCACTTAATTATCACTCAAAATTTACTCTCAGATTACTCCGAGCTATGCTGAATCCCTTTCGAAATTGATTCCTGCTCATGACCCCTCACTTGTTTGCGACTCAAATAATACCAATACTTCCTCAATAATTAATTTGATCTTAGTCTCCAGCCTTCGTCACTACGTTCTCATGATTCAGATCCTACACTTAGCCTCTTCTAAACATAAAGCAATAAATCAAACAAAACAGACAATTCAACTACGGCACTCAAGAAATAACCAGATAAGTTTCACTCACAGTGCAACCACGTGAAATGACCGAAGTACCCTTCACGACGCCATTGCTCGGATATCAAATCCGGCAGCATAACGACATTGGAGATAAGATTTCCCGAGCCCGTATACCTGTTAAGACCAGACATCCAATTAATTACAATCCAAATTCACAAATTGGCCGTTCAACGATCGGATTGGGCGGCAAAACCACGCCCGGTGGCTGTCCGGCCACAAACAACACCCAAACACTCACCAAAACTTTACGAGAACCCGGAATTGGCCTCTGGAATTTCAATTGGGTAGAATAGAGACAAGTAACCAGCAACTCGCCGCCACCAGTGGCAGCGCTGGCTGTGGCAGCGGCGAAAAATGACCTGAACAGAAAAATTCAATGAACTTTAGGCACAAATTCATCATACAAGCACCAAATGATCAAGAGGGACAACAAAACGAAGGAAAGAAGCCCAAACCAGCCACCACGCGCGGCGGAGCCCACGATGGCTGTGAGTTCCAAAACTAAGTTTTTCCAAAACTCAACATTTAGTTTAAACCGAGGCAATCAATAGCAAGAGGGGGTCGAGAGGATCGATTTTGATACCTGGGTCGACGCCAAATGTCGTCGGAATCACAGAAATCCGCCGGAGCAGCCGCCAGCCTTGGAGCTTCGATTCGCCGCCGTGAAGCGTCACCGGCGTGAGGGATAGGCACGGGAAGACTCGCCGTGGCCTGGGGAAGAGAACCCAGGTAGTCCGGCACTGCGATTTGGCCAGAAAATGCAGATCGCCGGCGAGGAAAGGCTCGGCTGTTCTGTGTCGTTCCTTCGTCGTGGGTGATCGGCCGGAGAAACGAAGACCACAGGGAGAGAGAGGGGAGGGTGGCGAGTACGGTGGGCCAAACACCTAGCCCAGCCGCCGCCGGACGCGCCGGTGGCAGGGGCGGCGAGGGTGAGGGGCGAGAGAGAAATAGACACGCAGGGAGAGAGAGAGAGAGAGAGAGAGAGAGAGAGAGAGAGAGATAAAGTCTGACTTTTTGGGTTTTATAACCCACTTTCGTAAAAATTACAAGTTTGCCACTCCCTTCACATGTCTGTATCTTTCAAACCGTAACTCCGATCGACGCGTGCTACGTGTCTACGAACTCGTGGACTCGAGACCTTCCCAACAAGCCCAAAGTCAAAATCAAAAGCTTAATAGAATAAAAAGTCAACTTTGGATCAAGCCCAAATTAAAACAAAAATTAAAATTAAATCAAAACCTTTTTAAATTCCAATTAAATTCTTAAAATCCTTAAAATAAATCTTTGAAAAATACGGGGTCTCACAAGTATGAAGAGAGTTTGATGAAACACTCATTTGAAGAGGAAGAGGAAGAAGGGCATTTGAAGGAGGTCATACCTTTGAAGAAAAGGAAATTGAATTTTTCACAAAGCTTGTCCTTTGAGGTGAAGAAGGCTAGGATGTACCAAATGAATGGGAAAGAGAAGGGTGGACCGAGTGGTGCAGTTGGCCCGGAGGGGAATGGTCATGCCGCAGGAATACCAACTCTCATTCCTAATCCACTAGTGAATCCCAAGAGCCCACCTGCCCAATCTTATCAAGGAACCCCCTCATTTAATGGCAAACCGACCTCCCACCTATGCAGCTCCAATGAGGATCAGGAGGAATTATAGGCAAGGTAACCAAACTCTCCAACAGTATGTGGATAGTTTTGATTTCTTGCAGGTACAAGTGCCAACTGAGATGATGTCTGAAGAAGCAAAGAGTTACTACCTAATCTCAGGATTGAGTGAACCATATTGGAGTGCATTTAGAGATAATTTTCCACCACCACCATACCTAGAGATGAAAGAAAGAGTTTTGGTTTAGAGGTGTTGCCTCTGCCAATAGTGTCTGCGGATGCAAGAAGCTGAGCCCTTAATCACATTATTTCAACTAGTCCAAAAACAATTGCTTTTCAATTCTAGTAGTTTTAATTTTAATTTATGTTTTGATGGGTTTCAACATTGCCAATTATTTTGCTCAAGGATCCCTTATTTTGCAAAGGTTTAGAATTGAGTTTTGGGGACAAAACTCTTTTAAGGAGGAGAGGATGTAATTAACACCCCAAATTTTATTGATTTGGATTATTGGTGTTACTAGGCTAATTGAAATTAGTTAGAAACTAATTGTTACTTCTTTTAAACAAAAAGGTGGATTTATTTCCACATAGACAAGTTTATGGAATTTCATTTATCTAAATGTTTTATTTGAAATTATGTCACTTGCTTGAACCTTAATCATTTTCACATGTTTGTGGTAATTTCCGATTTAAGGCTTATGCACACTTTTATTTGCCTAAATTGACTTAATTACTTACACTTGGTTAATTGGATGATAAACATAACTTTGTTCATTGTATGTTTCTATTTTATTCAAAACTTGTTTTAAGGCACTTATTTTAAGTAACATGTTTTTAAATAACTATTTGGTTACTTAAGTGATCTTTTCGGATCACACACACATACACAGTCTTGCTTGTACAAATATGTGTTTGTGACATATATTTGTTTAAAAATAGGATTTGACAACTAGAAATACCAAGGGTTGCAAAGTTGACCTTAAAACCCTATTTTCTTTGACCAATCTTGTAACGACCCGATCCAAATTTCATTAGAAATTTAAATTTTTTATTTGTAATGGTCATTTAGAGGCGTAGTGGGAGATTAAATTGTGAGACTTCGTATTTTTTCAATGAATTATTTTCAATATTTTGGGAATTTATTTGAGAAATAAAAGGTTTTGGATTTAATTTTTAATTTTTGTTTTAAATTTGGCTTGACCCAAAAGTTGACTTTTAAAATTAGTGGGTTTTCGTCTTTGACTTTGGGCACGTTGAATAGGTCTCAAGTGCACGAGTTCGTAGACAAGTAGCACGCGTTGATCCGAGTTACGGGTTGAGAGTTACGCGTAAATTTACAGAAATCGGTTTTAAAAACCCAAAATCAGTCTCTCTCTCTCTCTCTCCTCATTTTTCTCTATCCCCCCAACTTCACTCTCTATCTCTCTCTCTCTCGAATCTTCCTGCCCTCGCACATACCCCCTCCTAGCCACCATCGCCTGCCAACCACCGCCGACCTCGACCTCCTGCGAGCACCCCGACGCCGACCACCCTCCCCCGACTTCACTCTATCTCTCTCTCTCTACACTCTCCCCCCGCGACACCAGCAAGCTGGACTAGTTTTTCCAGCCAATTTCTTGGCGACCTATGGCTGCCGACGTGCAACCCTTGTGCGGGCCGTCCTCCCCTGTACCTTCCCTCGCCAGCCCGCCGCCTCTGTGCGTAGGAATCCGCCGAAGAACCCAGCAGCCATCGCCGGCCTCTCTTGCCGATTCCTGCCACCACCGAGCTCCGATCACGAAATCAATAGTTGGGTTTTCTTCCTCTCTTCATGGGCTTCCAAACCCATATGGTATTACTTGTCAATTTTGAGTATTTGTGATTGTGAAAAATTGGGGTTTATGAACTATTTTGGGTTCCCTTTAAATTTCAGTTTTGGGAGCTGTTCTTGGACGTGTTTGGACATTTTTCAACCCTAGGAACCCTTAATTTATGATTAGTTTTGGAAATTTGAAACAAATTGGAGAAATTGATAGTTTTTGGGTATTGAGGAACTTGATTGTTTGAGGTTTACAAGCCACTTCGGGTTTGCCTTAAAATTTGGATTTGAGGATTGTTCTTAGATAATTTTTGGACAATATTCATCCATATGAAACCCCAATTGAAGTTTAGAATCGAAAAGGTTGTGGATTTTGGAGAAATTGTGGAATTCGATGTTAGTGTCACCACTTTGAGCGGCGACGGCGGTGGTTCTGACCACCCCGTTGTCATGTTGATTATCTAGCATCAATTTGAATGCCTTTACCAAGTTGGTTATCGATTTTGGTAGGTGGAGGCTGTTCGGGTGGACCAAAGTTTATTTGAGATTGAAATTGGACACTTTTTAGATAACGAAGCTATCCTCGAATGATTTTCTTGTTTTAGGGGAGCCACGTGCAGGATTCATTTCAAGATTTTGGTCTAGTTTGAGATCTTGGGTGTCGTGGGTCGAGCCAATGATGTTTTGGGAATAGGTTTTAGAGTGTCATAGTTTTAAAGAAGCGATTTCTAACCATAGGGAAGAATGTGAAGTAGCCAGGATGTCGGGTTCCTTGTACACACACACATTTTATTGATTGTTGAAATGGGACTAATTGTTTGTTATTGCTTTTTATTTAGGCGAGACGACTGTGGCTCGTGACGATTCGGCGGAGGATCAAAACTAGATTTCCCAATTCGTGAGTGGACCTTGATCTTAATAAATTATGCTTTACTATGGGATTTCAATCTCTTTGGTTATATTTGAATTGACTTTGAGTTTTAAATCTTAAGCTTTCTTAAATAACCGTTTATGTTAGTCCGATTACCCTTATCTTGGAATCTATAATTTAAGCGATACAGAAATATTTTCACATGCTTTTATATGTGAATTCATATTGAAGATACATTTATTTAAAAGGCGTGTTTTAATTTTTACTTAGTTTATGAAAAGATTACATAAATCTTGGAAGTTCTTCTCATTTAATATTTATTTTTGGTTTGGAACATTTGTGATTTGAGGAAATGACACTTTAGGGTTTGGATTATTAAGGAACGAGTTGAGGGAAAGAAAAGGGTTATTCTTTTATTTCAAAAGTAAGTAGAGATTCTAAAGTGTATTTGGAAATTGCTGTGTAAATGCATGTACTGATCGGACAAGCGTGCCTGTGTAAAATGCACGGGATTGTGGCCCGGATACGAGCCTGCTCGTGCAGAGTGACCTCTACGTACGAGATTGTGGCTAGGATACGATCTTTCTCGTTCGGAGTGACCTCTCCGTATGAGATTGTGTGTAAGACCCCGTATTTTTTTTAAAGAGTTATTTTAAATATTTTGAGAATTATTTTGATCATCTTGGGAATTTATTTGGAAAATAAAAAGGGTTTTGATTTAATTTTTAAATTTTGTTTTAAATTGGGCTTGACCCAAAGTTGACTTTTAAAATTAGTGGGCTTTCGTTTTTGACTTTGGACTTGTTGGGTAGGTCTCGAGTCCACGAGTTCGTAGACACGTAGCACGCGTCGATCGGAGGTACGATTTGAAAGTTACGGGCATTTGAAGTAGAGGGCAAACTTGTAATTTTTACAAAAATGGTTTTAAAACCCAAAATTCAGTCTCTCTCTCTCTCTCTCTCTCTCTCTCTCTCCCGCGTCTCTCTTGCCCCTCACCCTCACCGCCCCTGTCGCCGGCTGCTGGGCTGCGTGTTTGGCCCACAGTGCTCGCCACCCTCCCCTCTCTCTCCCTGTGGTCTCCGTTTCTTTGGCCGATCACCCACGACGAAGGAACGACGCAGAACAGTCGAGCCTCTCCTCGCCGACGATCTTACTTTTCCGGCCACGACGCAACTCCGGACCACCTGGGTTGTCTTCCCCTCGTCACGGCGAGCCTTTCAGTGTCGTTCCCTCACGCCGATGACCACCGTACACGACGGTGCGAAGAGAGAGAAGCCGCGCCTTCTCCGGCCAATTTTGAGCTTTTCCAGTGACTTTTGGCCGTCGACCCTGTTATGAAAGTTTATCCTCTTGGTATGGACTTTCTTTCCCCCTTGGTTTTGTTGGTCAATTTTGAGAAATTTGAAGTTTGAATTCTAGGGCTTGTACCCATTTCGGGTTTCCCTTTGATTTTCGGATTTTTGGGTTGTTTTTGACCCATTTCAATTGAATTGAAGTCTCTACTTTGATTTTGGGCTCGAATTTGTCGATTTTCTTGTACAGGTCCAGTTCACTGCCGCTGCCACTACCAACTCCGCCACTTGTGGCGGCGGGTTGGGTGGTTTTCCTTGTCAATCATCCTCCTCAGAGCATCCAGAGACCAATTCCAGGGTCTGTTTGCGTCTTGGTGAGAATTTGATGATGTTTGTGTGTTGTTTGGGGCTGGGCAGTCACCGTGTGTGTTGGTTACCGCCCATTTCGGTCGTTTAGCGACCATTTGTGTTTCTGCTTGGTATTTAATTGGTTGTCTGATCTTAACAAGTACACGGGCTCGGGAAACCTTATTCCCGATGTCGTTATGTAAGACCTCGTATTTTTCAAGATTTATTCTAAATATTTTTGAGAATTTATTTTAAGGATTTTGAGATTTATTTGAAAAATAAAAAGGGTTTTGCTTTAATTTTTAATTTTTATTTTAATTTGGGCTTGACCTAAAAATTGACTTTTAAAATTAATGGACTTTTGATCTTGACTTTGGGCACGTTGGATATGTGTCGAGCCCACGGGTTTGTAGACACGAAGCACGCATAAATCAGAGTTACGGTTTGAGAGATACGGGCATTTGAAGGAGGGGCAATTTTGTAATTTTGCATGAGTGGGTTTTAAATACCCAAAAAATCAGATCTTTCTAGACACTCTCTCTCCTCTCTCCCCGATACTCTCTCTCTCTCTCGCCCGTTCAGCACCACCGCACTGTCACCGGCCCGTGGGCGCGCGTCCGGCGGAGGATGGAAGCGGACGAAAGCTCTCCGAGCTCGCCTCTCCTCCCTCCTCCTTCCTTTGTGCATCGTTTAGCCCAGAAACCCCCCAAAAATTGAACCCAGTTCAAGTCGATTGGGCCTCCGGCGACGACTCACCTTTTCCGGCGGATTTGAGGGTGGCGACCACTTGGGTTTTCTTCCCCAGGCCCCGGCAAGTTCAGCCATGCCACTCCTTTGCTCCGGCGACCACCCCCAATGGAGAAACGACGCGAAACAGGGCCGATCCTCCCCGCCGGCGATCTGCGTTTTCCGGCCACGATACGACACTGGGCCACTTGGATCCTCTCCCTCTCATCACGGCGAGCCTCCCCATGGTTTCCCCATGCTCCGATGATCTCATACGGCGACGGATTGAAGAATTTTGTCCGGCGGCTTCTCCGGCGATTTTCGGCCATTTCCGGCGACTTTTGGCCGTCGGTTCAGTTTTGGAAAACAATCTTCTAGGTATGGGCTTTCTTTCTCCCTTGTTCTTGAGTGTCAATTTTGAGAATCTGGAGATTGAAATTTTAGGGTTTGTACCTATTTCGGGTTTACCTTGAATTGAGCATATTTGAATGATTTCTGAATTGTTTTTCATCCAATTGAAGTGCCTAGGTTGATTTTAGTTGAAAAACCAAATTTTTTAGGATTTGTCGCCGCTGCCACCACTGCCTCCGCCACTTGTGGCGGCGGGTCAGCTGTCGTTTGTCTCATTTTGCCCAAATTGAACTTCTAGGAGACCTTCAGAGGTTGTTGGGTGAGTTCTGTGAAAATTCCGTGTTGTTTAAGGCCGGGCAGCCACCGTGTGTGGTGGCGGCCGCCCGTTTTGGACGTTAAACGACCAGTTGTGAATTCTGTTTATATTTAAGTTGGTTGTCTGGTCTTAATAGGTACACGGGCTCGGGAAATCTCATTCCCGATGTCGTTATGCTGCCGGATTTGATATCCGAGGAATGGCTCTGTGAAGGGTAACTCGGTCTTTTACGTAGTTGAACTGTGAGCGAAACTTACTGGATTTTAATGTTGAGTACTGCTAATAAATTGTCTGTTTTGTGGGTTTTGCTGCTTTATGTTGGAGAAGCCTAGGTGTAGGATTTGAATCAGGAGAATGAATTAACGAGGATTTAAGGTTAAGGAATTAATTGAGAATTATAGAGTTGCTTGAGGATAATCGCTGAATTAGAGAAGGAATGATTATTGTCAAGATTAATGGATGATGATTAGGCAGTTATTATACAAAACGATCGAATTAATTATTGAGTAAGTGTTGATGATGATGCCTATATAGAGGTGAATCTGAGAAGAATTACAAGGGGCATTAATATATTATTAGATAGTGAAAGTTATGAGATGCTTTCGTGAATGTTATGATTGAGGTAGTGTGAGAATACCTGCCTGCCCGTGCATTGATTCGCTCTGTACGGGAAGTGGCGAGCCTAGTTACCTGCCTGCTCGTGCATTGATTTGCTCTGCACGGGAAGTGGCGAGCATACCTGCCTGCCTGTGCATCGATTCGCTCTGCACGGGAAGTGGCGAGCTTATCTGTCTGCTCGTGCCTATGCACGGGATGTGGCGAGCTTACTTACCTCAGTATATGACTAGCCGTTCTCCGGGTACCAATGTGGCATGAGATTTCAGTTGTGGAGTATTTGAGAGTATTAACTGTTCTTTACAGCTTTGAGACAATTTCAGAAAGGAGTTGAGAAAAGGTTTTTAAAGCTAGAGGATTTTCAAAGAGCGATGTGAGTGAATTTAGTTAGTCTGTTTTATTGCTTTGAATGCTTGTGTGCATATGTTTGCTAGGATTTGGGTTGATTAGGACTTGGTAGAACTAGGCTTGAATCTTGAGAATGGGAATATAATGTGTGGTTTGGATTATCGTGAACCAGTTGGAGATATGGTATAGGCATATAATTTATGTTGAGGTTAATAATTGACGTTTAGGCAATTGATTTGCCAGAATGATGATTATTATTTATTGATGAGATTTGATTTGAATACGAGGATTTATGATTTATCTTGAGATTTGGATGATTGGTGATGAAATTATTATGTGATTGAGTATTTATGGATTTTATTGTGGATTATTATTGATTATGGAAATAGAAGAATTATTGAGGTTATTATTTAAGTTATTTCACTCATACGAGCTCTAGTGAGCTTACCGGGTTGTTTATTTGAATGACCCGGTGTATCATGGATATGGTGCAGTGTGGTTGTTGGTGTTTTACAGGTTAAGCAGTGATGAGTGTTCATTTTACGCTATTTTATGATACTAACTCCCTAACCTAGAGTGTTAGAACTCGATCATTTTGTGTCTATTGTCTTGTTTTTGTGTTTTTAGGTCGAATGAAGCATAAATAGAAAATAGGAGCAAATGGAGCCGTTTTGGGACATTTCCTGGTCAAACTAGGAAAATGGGTCAATTCCTGGTCGAACCAGGAAAAGAACTGAAATCCTAATCAAATGAGGATTCCTAGTCACACTAGGAAACATCAAGTCCAGAACCATCATTGTCGAGCCAGAAAAGAGAAATCCTGATTGGAACAGGAATTCCTGGTTGAACTAGGAAACCTAACCCTACTAGGGAAAGGAGTCCTATTGACACTAGGAGACTCCAGGGGCAATATGGTCATTACGAGAAGTCAAAATGGATAAGGAATCTTTCATCTACAAGAAATCCTAGTTGGACTAGGAAAGGTTAGTCAAAGTCAACTCAATCAAGTCAAGGTTCCAGAAGCTTCTAGAAGGTGGTGGACATCCATGGAATCAAATGGAGGGAAGAAATGAATTCGAATCCAAGAAGGAGAGAGGGGTAAAATTGGAAGTCAAAGTCAATGGTCAAGGGTCAACCATATCATGTCATGAAGTCAATTGGGCTTTGGGCCTAGGTGAAGTCGAAATCCACAAGAATGGTGAGGTGGCAGCACAACACATTATTTGCATGCTTGCAGCCCATTCAGCCCAAGTCATACAGCCATGCATTCCTAAAGCCCATCACGCCACTTGCTTGTTGCAGCCAGCCCATGTTCTTTTAAAGGAAACCCTAGCCTATCACGCCTACAAAGAGAAAGCCCAAGGAATCCTAGTTGAAAAAGAAGTCAAAACCCTGGAAAATAGAGCACCAATTTCGACAGCAATTATGTAATTCTCCAGAACGAATCAGGTAGCATACCATACATGGTTGGAAAGATACGGATGTTAGCTTCGCAGGGAATTTTACGGATTTCGATTCCGAGTTTTCTAACTCAAGATATGGTCATTTTAGTGGAGGTAGCGCAGCAGTTCCGCGAGCTGAAAACGGAGTTACGCCCAAAAAGAGCCCAAATCAGCCCAAGGCCCATGTTTGGCCGAAAATTATAAGTCTTGGTGTGCAAGGAATGCACTTATCCCACATTGAAGTGAAAGAGAAATCTCAGCTCCACTCTCCTCTATAAATACATCTTTATGGCTCAAAGAGAGGGATCTCCTCTCTGAAATTTCAGAAACCCTAGCTGTTCTCTCTCTCTCTCTTGTAGCCGCCAATACCCTAGCCTCCTTTCTCTCTCTTTCTTTTCTCACGCACCCTAGGAACCCTAGCAGCCCCCATTATTTCTCTTCCCTTGCCGCAACCACCATCATCTCTCTTTCTTTATTTTTCTGCTGAACCAAAGGAGGAGGAAGGAGTCGAGCCGCTGCCACCTTGTGCCGCTGCTGCCACCTTCTGCCGCCGCTGCCACCTTGTGCCGCCGCCGCTGCCACTCTCTAAGGATGTTCTCTTTGTTTTTCTTTTGGAATTCTAGTTTTTAATTGTTTTTTTTTAATTAGTTTGCTTTCCAACATGGATTGGGAATTTATTTATATTATTCTGATTTTTTTTTCTATTTTAATTATGTAAGTTTATTTATTTTATCTTGCATGTTAGTTGTAGGTTGATTATTAGATTTGCATGCTTTAACAAATCGTTTATCCGTCTCTTGGTCTGTTAGTTTGATGTTTGCATGTATTAAATTTCCACTATCTATTAGAACCCGTCACTAGTTGTTTGCATCCTTTGACTGGCCACCTTAGGGTAATTGCATCTAGTTTAATTGTTAGGTTTAGCTGTGAAATAATCAAAGACACTAAACCACAAGTAACAAGGGAATAAGGGATTATTCTTGGTAGTGGGGTTGGGCGACCTCTATAAGGAAATAGTCAAAGCTTATATGTTGTGCATGTTTGACGTTCTCATAAAACTTAATGACTCCTGCATGGGTAACAGCTGCCTTAGCTTGAACTAGGGAACATGTAGGTTAACTGGCTAAGGAAGGCCCAAGAAGCTCTTAGTTTATGCATTAGGAGAACAATTGCGAGAAAGTAACTAGCCAAACCTTTTTAGCAGTCAAACTTTAATATGTTGTGTTCAAATTAACTGTCATTAGCCTTGGATGGTTATTGCATGCTTATCTGATTTGAAACTGAAAACTTAACATTGCAAGATAGAATAAAGGGTGTGTGTGTGTGGTGATGTGTGTGTGTGTTTCCATCTTCCAAAACCCCCCATTTAGTTATTCTATTGATTAATTGAATTGATTTGTTGCTTATTAACCATTCCCTGTGGGATCGACCTCGTGCTTGTATGCTTTGCTACTGATGCGATTCGTGCACTTGCGAGTATACTTTGAATGAAATAGATGTTTATTTTGTTCTAAGAAAACATTCAACAAGTTTTTGGCGCCATTGCCGGGGAATGGTGTCTAATATCAATGAATTGATTTGATTAATCATTAGAATTAGGATATATTAGTTAGATTTGTTTTTGGTTAGTTTTTAGTTTAAATAAATGCCGTGACTTTACAAGCATATTCTCTACTGATTTTGTGTTTGCTTTTGTAGATGCCGAGAGCAACAATGGGAGAAAAAGGAAGAGAAGACGCAAGTAGAGGAATGGCAATGTCAGGCTGAAAGACAGTAAATCAAGCGCTGATTGGGAGGCAACCCAAGCTTTTCAAGAATCCAAGAGATCAATATAGACCAAGGAGGCCGCGCCTACACTTGGAGTGTCCAAACTTGCATCCGCAAGTAAACAATTCCTCTATTCTTGCTTCATTTGACCATCTTATTTCATTTGTGTGTTTATTTGGTTGCAATTTCCCTATTGCTTATTTTGAGCATTCATGCATTTAATTTGTATACATTAAGGGCAATGTATCATTTAAGTTTGGGGGGAAAGCAATGGTGTCGTAGCTTGTTTATTAGGTTTTTAGTTTTTAAATTTTGAAAAAATAAAAAATAAAAAATTTCGTTTTGACTTTAGAGGTTCGGTCCTCTAGGGCATTTTTCAAAAAAAAAAAAAAAAAAGGTTTTGTTTCTTTTGTTTTTGAACTTAGGGAGTCAAATCCCACATCAAAATGCAATTTTCTAAAATTCATTCCACCCTAATGATGGAATTGAATCTTTAGAACCTTGTTGCAACATTGTTTTTAAAGTGATTTGAGTCTTTTGTGTGTTTTGGTTAGTTTTTGAGTTCCCAACAAGTTGATTGATTGTTTATGACTTTTGAGAAGCATGTTTAGCATTGTGTGTATGATATGTATTCTTCTTTTTCTAATATTGTTCCATAACCTATTTTATGATTCTATGTGATTGGGCCTTATTTTCATGAACTTGAGTTGTGATTTGCTTGATTTAGTGATTCATATGCATCTTAGAGTAGACTTATGTGACACATGTGAAGTTTTGAGCCTTGTCCTTCATTTCGCGAGTGTTGTACATGACTCTATTCTTTTCTCGTTATTTAAGTCGTTGTATGATCTCATTGTTTTTGATCAAATGCTTGAAATGTATATATTTTTTTTAATCAATGAACTAGAACTTCTTTCTTATTCTAGGCAAAGCATGTTTATAACTACATGAATCTTAGAAGATGATTTTATGCCATGTTTGTTTTACCTATAGCCTAAAAAGCCAACCCTTATGTGTTTTATCCCTAGCTAACCCTTTTGAGCCTTATAGCTTTTTCTTTGTTTACCCATACTATATACCAAAACCCTAAGTTTGGGGGTGCTATACCCCTTTTACCCGTTTTACCCTATTATGGTATTGCAATGTGTTTTACATATTGATTGAGGTGGAAAAGAAAAGAAAATGCATAGCTTATACAAAAATGTGCTGAGATTGTATGTACACCGTGCCCAAAAAGAAAAAAAAATAAAAATAAAAAGAAAGAAAGAAATAATTGGGACGGTTTCAAAAGAAGAATTAAGCAAAAGAGTTCAAATTGAGCTATGTAGTGCAAAGAAGCAAGGTATGCCTCAGAATGTTCTATTGTTCTTGAAATTCCATAGTTTATAGCCCTTTGTTTATCCCTTCCATTTCAATATCATACCTTACCCTAAGCCTTCATTATAACCCCTATGAAGCCCTAATTGATTTTAAGAGAAGTGCAGTTCTTAATGTGGAGTCTAGGAGGGAAAGGAGCTTATGGTTATTGATTTTATTTCAAGTGTTTTGATTTTCCCTTCCTTGAGATCTTGTTTCCTTTCAAATGTGCCTATCTTTCATGCTAATATGTGAGCTATTTCTCTTTGATTATATAAATTCTCTCACATATCCTTTGAGTGCACAATTCAACCCAATTCTTGAGTGCTTTATTGTTGAGGGTATGCCTTGGTGAGGATTGGAGTTGAATCTATTTTGTATATGTTGATTTATTTCTTGCTCGTCCAACACTTGGGTTATGAAGAGAATGACCTATATGCACAATGGAGGAGTAAGGTATGTTATTTGAAGCAGTATTAGAATTTGAAGAATAAATGTTATATGCTTATTGCTCTACTATGTTATTGTTGGTCATACTCATGACGTCATTTGTTGGGAAAGTTAGTTTGTTTGTTTTTGAGTCTTTGAGTCTTTTTCTTTATTTTCTTTGCTCGAGGACTAGCAAAGTCTAAGTTTGGGGGTGTGATGAGTGTTCATTTTACGCTATTTTATGATACTAACTCCCTAGCCTAGAGTGTTAGAACTCGATCATTTTGTGTCTATTGTCTTGTTTTTGTGTTTTTAGGTCGAATGAAGCATAAATAGAAAATAGGAGCAAATGGAGCCGTTTTGGGACATTTCCTGGTCAAACTAGGAAAATGGGTCAATTCCTGGTCGAACCAGGAAAAGAACTGAAATCCTAGTCAAATGAGGATTCCTAGTCACACTATGAAACATCAAGTCCAGAACCATCATTGTCGAGTCAGAAAAGAGAAATCCTGATTGGAACAGAAATTCCTGGTTGAACTAGGAAACCTAACCCTACTAGGGAAAGGAGTCCTATTGACACTAGGAGACTCCAGGGGCAATATGGTCATTACGAGAAGTCAAAATGGATAAGGAATCTTTCATCTACAAGAAATCCTAGTTGGACTAGGAAAGGTTAGTCAAAGTCAACTCAATCAAGTCAAGGTTCCAGAAGCTTCTAGAAGGTGGTGGACATCCATGGAATCAAATGGAGGGAAGAAATGAATTCGAATCCAAGAAGAAGAGAGAGGTAAAATTGGAAGTCAAAGTCAATGGTCAAGGGTCAACCATATCATGTCATTAAGTCAATTGGGCTTTGGGCCTAGGTGAAGTCGAAATCCACAAGAATGGTGAGGTGGCAGCCCAACACATTATTTGCATGCTTGCAGCCCATTCAGCCCAAGTCATACAGCCATGCGCAAGCCATGCATTCCTAAAGCCCATCACGCCACTTGCTTGTTGCAGCCAGCCCATGTTCTTTTAAAGGAAACTATAGCCTATCACGCCTACAAAGAGAAAGCCCAAGGAATCCTAGTTGAAAAAGAAGTCAAAACCCTGGAAAATAGAGCACCAATTTCGACAGCAATTCTGTAATTCTCCAGAACGAATCAGGTAGCATACCATATATGGTTGGAAAGATACGGATGTTAGCTTCGCAGGGAATTTTACGGATTTCGATTCCAATTTTTCTAACTCAAGATATGGTCATTTTAGTGGAGGTAGCGCAGCAGTTCCGCAAGCTGAAAACGGAGTTACGCCCAAAAAGAGCCCAAATCAGCCCAAGGCCCATGTTTGGCCGAAAATTATAAGTTTTGGTGTGCAAGGAATGCACTTATCCCACATTGAAGAGAAAGAGAAATCTCAGCTCCACTCTCCTCTATAAATACATCTTTATGGCTCAAAGAGAGAGATCTCCTCTCTGAAATTTCAGAAACCCTAGCTGTTCTCTCTCTCTCTCTTGTAGCCGCCAATACCCTAGCCTCCTTTCTCTCTCTTTCTTTTCTCACGCACCCTAGGAACCCTAGCAGCCCCCATTATTTCTCTTCCCTTGCCGCAGCCACCATCATCTCTCTTTCTTTATTTTTCTGCTGAACCAAAGGAGGAGGAAGGAGTCGAGCCGCTGCCACCTTGTGCCGCTGCTGCCACCTTGTGCCGCCGCTGCCACCTTGTGCCGCCGCCGCTACCACTCTCTAAGGATGTTCTCTTTGTTTTTCTTTTGGAATTCTAGTTTTTAATTGTTTTTTTTTAATTAGTTTGCTTTCCAACATGGATTGGGAATTTATTTATATTATTCTGATTTTCTTTTCTATTTTAATTATGTAAGTTTAGTTATTCTATCTTGCATGTTAGTTGTAGGTTGATTATTGGATTTGCATGCTTTAACAAATCGTTTATCCGTCTCTTGGTCTGTTAGTTTGATGTTTGCATGTATTAAATTTCCACTATCTATTAGAACCCGTCACTAGTTGTTTACATCCTTTGACTGGCCACCTTAGGGTAATTGCATCTAGTTTAATTGTTAGGTTTAGCTGTGAAATAGTCAAAGACACTAAACCACAAGTAATAAGGGAATAAGAGATTATTCTTGGTAGTGGGGTTGAGCGACCTCTATAAGGAAATAGTCAAAGCTTATATGTTGTGCATGTTTGACGTTCTCATAAAACTTAATGACTCCTGCATGGGTAACAGCTGCCTTAGCTTGAACTAGGGAACATGTAGGTTAACTGGCTAAGAAAGGCCCAAGAAGCTCTTAGTTTATGCATTAGGAGAACAATTGCGAGAAAGTAACTAGCCAAACCTTTTTAGCAGTCAAACTTTAATATGTTGTGTTCAAATTAACTGTCATTAGCCTTGGATGGTTATTGCATGCTTATCTGATTTGAAACTGAAAACTTAACATTGCAAAATAGAATAAAGGGTGTGTGTGTGTGGTGATGTGTGTGTGTGTTTCCATCTTCCAAAACCCCCCATTTAGTTATTCTATTGATTAATTGAATTGATTTGTTGCTTATTAACCATTCCCTGTGGGATCGACCTCGTGCTTGTACGCTTTGCTACTGATGCGATTCGTGCACTTGCGAGTATACTTTGAATGAAATAGATGTTTATTTTGTTCTAAGAAAACATTCAACAAGCAGGTTGAGGAGGCAGTGAGGAGAAGACGAGGCAGTGGGACCTATTTTAATTTGATTTAACTGATTTTATACAGTGAATTTTACATAAATATTTTGGGCTCACACTCTGATTTATTTAACGTATTTATTTATTATATTAAGTGCATGGCTCAGTCTTTGAAAAGGGTTGAAAGACAGTGTTTCAGTATTTTTTATAGGCTCGAGGATCGGGGCGTTACACGTTATGCTGCCGGATTTGTCATCCGAGCATGCTGCCGTCCAAGGGCATTTCGGTCTTTTCACGCGGTTAAACTGTGAGTGAAATTTATCAGATTTTAATGTAGAGTACCGCTAGTGAATTGTCTGTTTTGTGAGTTTGTTGCTTTATGTTAAAGAAGGCTAAATATAAGATTTAAATCATGAGAATGAATTGATGAGGATCTGAGGTTAAGGAATTAATTGGGAATTATAGAGATGCTATGACGATAATTGCTGAATTAGAGAAGAAATGCTTATTGTCGAGGTTAAGGAATGATGACTAGGCAATTATTATACAGAATTGATCAAATTAATTTTTGAGGAAGTATTAGTATGATTTGAGTGGCAAACAAATGAGGGGTCGTGAGTAGGAATCAATTTCGGAAAGGATTTGGTATAGCTCGAGGTAGACTGTGAGTAGATCTTTGGTTTTCGAAATGTTCTGCACATTTTATAATTCAACTTTTTATTTCTTCATTTAATTGAGTATGAATAGTTTCTGGAAATGATTTTTGACATTATTTTGGGGAAAATTTATTATTGAATTTTCATCCTTTGGAAAATGATTTTGATCGAGCAACTTTCACAATTTGAGAATGATTTTATTTAAGCGGATTTATTGGAAGATTTAAATTTCATTTTTTTTTCTGGAGGAGTACTTTTGAGATGTAGTTGATTGAGATATCCAAAAGCAGTTTTAAACCGCCATATTAGTACCCCCCTCAGCAGGTATAGAATTGCTCTACACTCGCCTAGAGATGACTCGACAGTGTATGACCAGCATTTGCTCTGCACTTGCCCAGTCGGCGGTGTATGACGAGCATTATATATTGCTCTGCACTCGCCTTGAGATAACTCGGCGGTGTATGACCTGCATTTGCTCTGCACTTGCCTAGTTGGCGGTGTATGACCAGCATGACATATTGCTCTGCACTTGCCTAGTCGGCGGTGTATGACCAGTATCACATATTGCTCTGCACTTGCCTAGAGATGACTTGGCAGTGTATGACCAGCGGTTCCCCAGGTACTAGTGTGGCGTGAGTTTTCAGTTGTAGAGTATTTTGAAAAATGATATTACATCAGTAAATATTTTAAATGACAGTTTCAGTAAGGTTTTTCGTTTTATTTTCGACGTTTTAATAGTTTCACAACTTGAGAGTATTATTTGTTTTTCAGAGTTTGATTTACGGTTTGAGGGGATTTAAAAATGGATTTGAAGGAAGAGATTTTGAAAATAGTTTTAAAGTTAGAGGGTTTCAAGGAGCGACGTGAATGAAATTAGATAGATGATTATTTGTATTGTGTGCTTGTATTGCATTGTTTGCTAGGATTTGGTAAAGTCTAGGCTTGAATCGTGAGGATGGAAATGATAGTGTTTATGCATTGAGGTTATTAATTAGGATGTGAATGATTGAGGTTGAGGTTAATAGTTGACAATTAGGCAATTGATTTGTCAGAGTAATTATTATTATTGATGGAATATTATGTGATTGAGGAATTACGAACGCATGAGGATTAATTATTTATGCCTTGGATTTATTGTGAATATTTTGTGGATTGTAAATTGTGATAATTGAGGATTTTTATTACGTCATTTTACTCAAACGAGCTCTAGTAAGCTTACCGGGTTGTTTGTTTGAATGACCCGGTGTACCATGGATATGGTGTAGTGTGATTAATGTTTTGCAGGTTAAGCAGGCTGAGAAGGCAGTGGGGAGAAGTCGAGGCAGTGAGACCCACTTTGTTTGTTTTAAATGTTTTTATACAGAGGTTTTACAGAAATGTTTTATTTGAAAGAAATTTATTTATTTATATTTATGTGTATGACTCAAAAGAAAGAGAAAACAGATTTAAAAGGCTTGACGTTTAACATTTTTATGGGCCCGAGGTTCGGGGTGTTACATTGTGGCTAGGATATGAGCCTGCTCGTGCGGAGTGACCTCTCCGTGCGAGATTGTGGCCAGGATACGAGCCTGCTCCTACAAAGTGACTTCTCCGTACGAGATTGTGGCTAGGATATGAGCCTGTTCGTGCAGAGTGATCTCTATGTACGAGATTGTGGCCAGGATTTAAGCCTGCCCGGGCGCGTGATTGTGGCCAGGACATTGTCTACAGTTACGGTTTTGAGCCGTAGCATTGGTGGAGGTTGAGCCAATCACGTCGAGGCATAGCATCCATTTTCTCTTCTTGGATCTTGTAGGCATCGCTTCTGTTGAGCTCATTTTATATATAATTTTTATCCTTAAAACTATACATTTTTGTCTATATCTTTTAGCATCTTTAGTGTTTTAAATCTTATTTTTATTATTTAGTTAATTAGTGAATTTTATTAGTTTTTGTTATTTCTTAGATTTTATTAGGTTGCATTTATTATCTTTAGGATAGATTTAATTTTAGAAATTTTATGTGTTTTTTATTAATTAAGTTTTATTTGATTTTTATAGGATTGAAGAGAAGAGAAGCCCAATTCACGCAGTAGCCCTGCCCAGCCCACCTCTTGGAAGCCGAACAGTCACAACACCAGACCCCCTTTCTCTTCATTTTGATTAATCAAACAATCACCCACTCAGACGACGCCACGTGGCTAGCCAATTCTTCCGCACACCAGTTCTTTCATTCCTTACCCATGTGAGCTGAGCAGCCAAGCCGTGCAGCCGAGCCAGCCTCCCTTCTCTTCTCTCTCCCTCACGTCTTTCCATGCAGCCGCAAGCCCAAGCAAGCCAGCCGCAAGCCACCTCTCTTTTTCCTTCTGCCCAGCAGAATTGCATTTGATTAATCTTCTTTCAACCAACCAGCAGGCGACACGTGTCCCACCTTCCAGACTTCTCCAGCTGCTTCCGCCTCTCAGCGCCTCTCTCTCTTACTGTCATTGTGTGACAGCTGTTCCTCCCAGCCTGTAGTTGCGCGACATGTGGCAGAAATCCCAGATATTTTCAGCCTTGCTCCAGCTCTTTGGGCTGATATTTTCCTCATTTCTAGCCCTAAGCTTTGCCTATATAAGGAAGCATTCAGCCCCTTTACCATATCTTTGACCCTAGAATTTAATTTGCTGCATTTTCTAGTATTCTCCTAGGATTTCTCTCTCAAGCCATTTGGCTATGATGTTTGAGAGAGAATAGGATGTAATTTTCTTACATTTTAATTAATGAAATTTTAATATTATGTCACTCTTCTCTCTTCTCTCTTCTCTCTTCTCTAATCCTTTATTTACTTTATGCATTTTATTTTATGTAGTTCTTTATTTTATGGTTAACTTTAATATTATGTCTCTCTTCTCTCTTCTTCTAATCTTTTATTTACTTTATGTCCTTTATTTTATGTAGTTATATTACTTTATTGTTAGTAGTGTTATTTATTTTATTGTTCTTTATATTACATGCTCATTTATTTATTTCTTTATTTTTATTTAAGATATAAGATCATGGGTAGTCACTAAACCCCCTTACCAAGGTAAGGGGGAAGCACCACCATGAACATTATTAAGTGAGGTCTTTATGTTAAATTTTCCCTTGTTTAAGATCCTACAAGCTCTAGATTTTGATATTAAAATGAGAAAGAGATCCTCTTTCACCCATAATGTCATATATTATGGGTAGTTAGATCCTCTTTCCACATTTTAGCTTTATGGTTAATTGTTTTAAACACAAACTTTTTGAACTCTAGTTGTTCCTTAGTTTTGGTTCACTTGAGTTGCTTAAAATTTGTATTTTCTAAGCAAAATCAAGATCTACCATATAAATCTTCAACTTTTGTGCTTAATTCATATTTATCTTTGTGAGAGAGCATCAAGTGACTCTTGGGTGCCCTCCTTTAAGGGGAAATTACTAAAAATCTCATTTAATATGTTCATAAGTGGTGTGGAACCCTAACTTTGGTTCTTATATATACCATTGTTTAGCTTTTAAAACCAAAAAGTTGTTATTTTCCTTTCTAGATTTAATATTTCAATTCTTGCACTTTTATTTACCTTATTCTCTTTTCATCTGTAACAACCCGACCCAAATTTCATTATGAATTTAAAATTTTATTGGTTGTGGACCTAAGAAGCAAGAAGAAAAGTTAAGTTGTGAGACCCAAGAAATTTTTTTTTTAGTAAATGAATTGGGAGACAATAATAAGTTTTGGAGTTATAGAGACCTAATTGTAATTAAAATGATTTTTGGTGATTAAATTTAAGTCATGAAAGATTTATTGGGAAATATTTGGAAGCATTTAAATTAAGTTGAATAATTTTCGTGGACTCAAAGTTTGAAGTTGAGGGGTAGGAAAATAGTACAAGGCAAGAGGAAGCCATAGGAATTTACGGAACATTTTTCAGACCTCAGATCCATTATTGGTGAATTTAATTAAGGTGTGGACGGTTATGCCCTTAACAAAAAAAAAGTTTGGGTTTCCAAAGGGGTTTAATAAGTAATTTTAAAAATTTCAATCTTGGTATGGTTGGAAAGTGCTCGTACTCACGAACGTGTAGGCGAAAACGGATCGCGATTTGAGGTTACGTAGACAAAATTATGGGCATTTGAAGTTGGAGGGCATTATGGTAATTTCATGGATCAGCCATTTTAAAAACCAGCTGACCCTTTCTTCTCTCCCGCATAGCAGCAGCCCCTCCCCATTTTCCAGAAAATTCTTCCCGTTTTGACCACCACCCTCTCAACTTTGACCGGCCATAACTTCTTCGTCCGATGTCCGATTGATGCAATCTTGGTGGCTATGGCTTCGTATCGACTTCCTCTTTCTTTTGGTATACAACACGCACCCTATCTCGCACTGTACTGAGCGAATCGAAGCTCGAAAGGTGACGCCCCTAATGACGGTTTTTCGCCGATTTCCGACGACTCCGGCCACCATTCATGGAGTTCTTGGCATGGATCTTCTTCTCTCTTCATGGGCTTCCAGTTCCAGGTCACCATTCATGTTTTAATTCAGTATTTTGATAGTTGCCATTAAAGCCACCATAGGTGCCGCGAATCCGAGGTGTGTTCAGGCCATTTTCAGCCTTCTTTTGAGGTCGACCCAGGTATAAAAGTTGTTCCTCTCGTCGTTATCTACATGTTTGTATATTTGTTTCACTCATATGAGAAGTTTGGGAAACGACCACTATTCACCGCCGTCAGCCACTGCGGGACCACCGCGCGTGGGGGCGACTGGAGTGGTTTCGAGCAGGTTTCGACCCTCTCCCACCTTCTAGGACTATTTTTAGATTTCTAATGACCTATTGGTTGATTTTAGGGTGGATTGAAAGCTGATGGAGAACTCGAATTGGAAATCGAACCTCGAACGGACGTCTTAGTGATATGAAACTGACTCCCGAATAAGCACCGGCTAAGGTATAAACTGTAACTCTCTTTTACGTAATTGATTTGGAAATTTGGATTAAGAGTGAGAAGTGAGTTGGATAATTAAGGTTAATTGGAGTTTGAATTATAGTTATTGTTTGGTTTTTGGATTAATTAGGTGACTTTTACGTAATTGATTTGGAAATTTGGATTAAGAGTGAGAAGTGAGTTGGATAATTAAGGTTAATTGGAGTTTGAATTATAGTTATTGTTTGGTTTTTGGATTAATTAGGTGACCGAGTCGCGAAGGTTATGGAACGCAAGAAAGGTATAATTCGTATCTGTCTAATTGGGGATATTTCTATTTTGTGAGTGGATCGACTGTAATTGAGTTAGACTGATGGTTGGTTGTTACTTGTGAATTAAGGAGGTTTGAAAAGCTCGAATATATGATCGGTTGGTTACCAAATGTGGAATCAAATTGAAAGAGAGATTTAGGTAAGTTCTCGATAAGGGTTTGACTCCTTGGGTTAATTTATACCAGTAGCGTTAATTCTAAAGTGGGATTAATGTTCGGCATATTAAAGTAAGCGTATTTTTGTATTAGGTCGATGGAGCTTCGTCTTTTGGCTATTTCTAGTGACGAACAATAAGGGATCGTGAAATGGGAACGTATTTCCGGAAAGGATTAGACATTAATCGGTTAAACTGTGAGTGGACTTTTGTTTTCCGAATTGTTTGCACATCTTATAAATTAATTCTACTATGCATAATATCTTGAATTGATTTGGGATTTGATCAATGACGATGGTTTTCGAATTTCAAATGTGTTCATAAATAAGTTTTTAAACCATATATTTACATGGTAGTTTTAATGAGTTGTTGGGCTTTGGGAAAGGAAATTTGGTTTCTCATTTTATTTACAAGGTTCATTTAATATTTCGGTTTTGTCGAAAAGTATTATTTTGATTTATATATATTGAATTTGTTTCGGATTTCGTATGTTGGCTTATGGATTTTAAGTTTCTTTTGGGGAAGTACCTCGATATTTATTTTTAATGGAAAAAGGATTTATTATTTGGATTATGGAAAAATGGTTTTCAAACCACCCTTGTAGTACCCTCCAGGTTATCGGATTGGATAGGTCTTTGGGACCCATCACGGCACACATATAGGCTTTGGGCCGTGTGTCGGGATGCTTCGCCCTTTGGGGGCTGCTCTGCGTGCACGTACGACCAGGATTGCCTGCACATGTTGGATTTTACTCCACGCGTGTGTATGGCCAGGATATTGCCTCCACGTGTTGGATTTTACTCCACGCGTGTGTATGGCCAGGATATTGCCTGCCTGTATTTCCGCACAGGTGTATGGCCAGGTTATTTCAGGGTATAAGCATGGTGGGATTTTATTATTATTTACAGGAGTTATTAAATATGAGTTTGGTTGAGAATTTCCTTTTAAGTTTTATCAAGATTTCTGGACAATGTTTTTATGACTTTTATGTTAAAAGGTTGTTATTGAAAAGTTATATTTTGATTTATTTAAATTTTTGGATTTTAAATGGTTTTATGACTTTCTTAAAGATCGTAAGTTGGTTTCAAAACTGGCGGATTTCAAAGAGTGACGTGAGGTCTTAGTGGAGATTTGATTTTAAAGGAATTTGAAAGGATGAATAACTTAATGTTTTGTTTCTTTATTTTGGTCCACTCACTGAGAGTTATCTCATGTTTTCTTTATTTTGTTTATAACATTTTCCCCCCAGGTGTTATAGATCGCTGAGGTTGGGCCGTACCACGTCGAGGCAGGACTTTCAGCTCTTCAGCGTCATTTCCCTTAAGTTGTGGAGTTAACTTTTATTTTGTAATGAAAGTTTAGTTTTGCTCTGATTATCATGTGCCTTGGTGAATAAGAACTTTTTGGTTGTGGTAGAGGTGGTTGAAGTTTTTAGAAGTGTTTTTACAGGTTTATAAATTTTGGGTTAGTCCATTTTCAGGGGAGGTTCTGCCGAATTTTCGGTAGGATTTTCCTTGATTTTGGATTCTCGCAGGACCTCTCCGGGTTTCAGGGTGGAATCCGGGGGCGGTCCTGTCATCATATACTTTATTTTCTTTTTAATTTAGTTGCATTTTATTTTAAGTTTCCTCACAACCAACAAAATTTCCAAACTAGGTTAGTTTTAAATTAACTTAAGTTTAAGCTTAGTGTATCGTTTTTCATCACTCCTTGAGGTTCGACCTCGTTAATATACTACTAGACTCGTATATTTGCGAGTAAATAAAGTTTGACAACAAGTTTTTGGCGCCGTTGCCGGGGAGTGTTTTGATACACTAGTTTAGGCTTTTTGTTAGTTTAAATCTTCCACTAGTTTTCATTTATTTTGCTTTTCAAAAAAAAAAAAAAAAAACAAAAACAAAAACAAAATTTATGTATTATTAAAAAAAACAAAAAATTCAAATTTTCCTTTAATTAGTATTTTTTTTAGTTTCCTTGTTCTTTTTCCCACTTTTATAAGTGCCGAAAATAAAAAATATATTAAAAAAAAATATTTTTCTTTACACTTTCTTGCATCTCTTCTCTTGTAGGTGCCAAGAAAAGAAAGAAGAAAAAAATTATATATTTATGGTTTACCATTTTTAGTTTATTATTTATTTTAATGGTCTTCTTTATTTTGTGCTTGTGATAAACATAAATTCTTGCTTTTATTTGGCATATTTATAGTTTTCTCTTTCTTTATAGCTTTCATAACTAGTATCTAACATGATCTTTTATTTTCTTTACCATTAGTTTTGTCTTCTTTGCTATCTAAAAAAAAAAAAAAATTATATATATAGTTAGCATATTTATTTCTTTGTTGTCTTTAGGTTGTTGCATCTAGTTTCAATTGTTGAATTTTTCTTCTTGCTTTTATTTATCATTAAAAAAAAAAAAATTCAAATCAAATATTTTTGTCATTTAGTATAATTTGGTTAGATCTTATTTATTGTTGTGTTGTGCATCTTCTCCATTGCAACATTAGATAAGGTAATTTCTATTTCCTCTTATTTCATTTCTCTTTTCCTATTTTCATTTATTGTTTATTTTTATCTTAGTTCTATTTCCCTTTCTCCTTTTGTGGTAGTTTTAGTATTTGTTCTAGTATTTTCTTTTTAGTGCTTGCATTGGGGAGAAGTTTGCAAAGGTGTGATCATCAAGAAAGGGGAATTGCTAGCAAAAGTTTGGTTGCCTTCTCCTAGTGTGTTGTGGCCAATGTCACCACACTAGTGGTATACTCTAAACTTTTTCTTTTTAAAGCTTTCTTGAGTGGTGTTTGCCTTACTTGTGCAATTTCAACTTCCATATATCTTTGTTTTGTTGGTTGTTGCATCTTCAATTAGCATTCTTGCATAATCAACTAGTAAGGGCATTCACCCCCAACAAGATAAGGATTGGATTTCATCACCAAGTCCTTGCCCACCTAGGCTAACCATCTCTTGCATTTGTTAATTCCAAACTCAATTTAATTAAAATCAAGTAGACATTGGCCAAAGGGTTCACGAAGCTCATAGGACCCTCTTGGAAGGAGCCAATTAGTGAATACTCTGGTGAGTGTTTTTGGAAGTACAATGTCTAGAAAGGTTCTTTAAGGTTGCAATCATCTTGATGCTTAAAGGGGACTGGTTTTTAAGAGAGACCGTCTGTGACTCCTCCACCCCCTCCGGAACCGGCTTGGTTGTATTTTTGAAAACCTTATATCGATACGCCACTAATTTGCTTTGAAAGAGAGGAGGAGCTTGTCTAGTGCTTAATCAAGATTAGGACTGTCTAAAAGACATCTCCCAAGGCTAAATCAAAGATAATTAAATTGCTTGTTTGGATTAACTCCTTGTTTTGTGATTTTTGTTTAGTTGTGTTTGCTTTGTTTGTTAGTTTGTTCATATTTTCGTCTAAAAAAGGGTAGTTAATTAATTAATTAAAAAAAAATTTTGAAAAAGTTTTTGAAAATTCTTTTCTTAAAAGCCGTCTAGTGCATGCTTGGTCGTCGTTCATTGAATCACGATTTAGCACCTTTTGACCTTGAAATTGAGAGAACACTTAGACATTTAAGAAAAACAATTGAACCGATAATTGAAATGGGTGAAAACATTGAAATTCGTCCGTTAAGAGAGTATTTTGCTCCCGTCATCCTTGACACCCCTTCTTGCATAGTCTTGCCCCACTCTACCGCAACTCATTTTGAGATTAAATCCCACATCATTCAATTGTTGCCCTCCTACCGCGGATTGGATCGAGAGGACCCGTACACACATGTTAAAAAATTCATTTGCTCAACCTCTAGATACCAAAATTTTCCTGAGGAGTCCGTGCGTCTCCGTTTATTCCCATTTTCGGTCAAGGACAAAGCGAAAGCTTGGTTGAACTCCCAACCCCCCGGTTCCATCACTTCATGGGATCAACTTGTTAAAAAAATTTTGTCAAAATTTTTTCCAATGTCTAGGACTAACGTGCTTAGGAGAGACATTTCGGAGTTTAGACAAAAAGACGATAAGCAGTTTTATGAGAGTTGGGAGCAATTCAAAGACTTAATTTTGAGATGTCCTCACCATGGTTTCGAGACGTGGCATTTGGTGCAATACTTTTACAACGGTTTAACTCAAATAAATCGCAATATGGTAGAGTCCATGAATGGGGGTGCGTTTTTAAATCTTGGGGAAGAGCAAGCCTATGATTTTTTTGAAAAATTGTCCGAAAATTCTCAACAATGGGATTTCTCCAACCCACATGATAGACAAGCCAAAGAACCAAAGCGTGGGGGGATGTATGAAGTAAGAGGCGATGTAAACTTAGGGTCTAAGATTGAGAGCCTAACGAGAAAGGTGGAGGCCTTGGCCTTGAGTCAAACTATGAGTGTCGTTAACCATGTCCAAAATGAGGTTTGTTCTCATTGTGCTAGTCCGATGCATAATGTTCAAGCGTGTCCTTCCTTGTATACTTTTTCCTAGAGTAATGTTGAGCATGTGAATGCCCTTAACAATTTTAGGAAGCCGTTTGTGCACCAAGGCACCTTTTCCGAGACCTACAACCCCAATTGGAAGAATCACCCAAATTTTTCTTGGAGACAAGGCCAATCCCAAACACATTTAGGAGAAAATTCAATGCCAAACAATTCATTTTGTCCTCCTAATCCCTCATATTCTCATGTTCCTCATGTTCCTCATCCCACTCCACAAAGTGTTGCCTCACCAGTGGCGGAGGCAGTGGTGGCAGCGACGATAGATCCTAAAAAATTTGTTTTTCATCTACAAATCAACCCCAATCAACCTAGGCACTTCAATTGGACGAAAAACAATTCAGAAATCATTTAAATATGCTCAATTCAAGGTGAACCTGAAATGAGTACAAGCCCCAAAAATTTAAAATCTTTAGATTCTCAAAATTGACACGCAATAACAAGAGGGAAGGAAGGCCTATACCTCGAGGATCATTTTTGACAACTTGACCGACGGCCAAATCTCGCCAGAAATGGCCGAAAACGGCGGCGGAAGCCGGCGGCTGACTTGGCTTCCCGAGCTCATTGCTCCGTCGTGGAGCATCGTCTGGATGAACGAAGCCCATGGTTGAACTCGCCGTGGTGAGAGGAAGAGGACCCAGTAAGTCCGGTGTCCCGTCGTCGCGGGAAAAATGAGATCCCCGGCAGTGAGCTGTGTTTTCTCTCGACTGTTCCAGCGCGTGGAAGAGCTCGCCGGTGCAAGGGAGACGCGAGGGAGGATGGCCGGCGGCTAGGGGTCACATCAGTGGCCTTCGGCCGTCGTGGGTTGGCCGGCGAAGGTGAGTTCTCACCGGAGCTGGCCGTGCGCAGAGAGAGGGAAGAGAAGGCCGAGAGAGAGAGAGAGTCGGGGAAAGAGAATTAAAAAAAAGGGAGAGAATGTTCTAGAGAGAGAGAGAGAAACTTCTAAAAAAAATCTGATTTTTAAACCCAATTTGTCCATTTTACAAAATTGCCCCTCGCTTCAAACGCCCATATCTCTCAAACCGTAGCTCGAAATGATGTGTGCTACGTGTCTATGAACTCGTGGGCTCGAAACCTATCTAATGGACCCAAAGTCAAAATCGAAAGCTCATTTATTTTAAAAGTCAACTTTGGGTCAAGCCCCAAATTAAAACAAAAATAAATAAAAAAATTTAAATCCAAACCCTTTTTATTTTCCAAATAAATCTCAAATCTTTAGAATACAATTCAGCGTCCTTAAAAGAAACCTCTTAAAAACCATAGTTAAATAAAAATTTAAATTTCTAGTGAAAATTTGGGTCGGGTCGTTACAGCAACTATGCCTTTCATGGGGGCTGCCAAGTCATACATTAGCATTTATATTTATTGAATAAAAAATGTTTGTGGTTTAAGTGTTTGGACTTACTAATTAGAGATGAGGGAGTACAGTTCTTACTCTATCCTTGGGTTCAATTCCCTAAATGGTATGCATACAAGTGTCGTCTAGAATCGGTTATGAAATTAAGAATATGCTAGAGGGGAAATAAATGATTTTTATTTACTTCAATGAAATGACATCTCACTATCTAAATCTTACTTTTTAGTAAGATGTGAGGGATAGAGGTAATTAAATTTACAAATTAGGGAATAAGTCCACTGTTTATGAACTTTAACAGGTTTGCAATGTCATGGATTAAAAGGTACGCTTGCATTGTTATTTAATTAAACAATGCAAGCGTACCTTTTTCTTATATTATGCATATGCAAGCGTACCTTTTTCTTATATTTAATTAAACAATGCAAGTGTACCTCTTTCTTAATTAAACAATTTCTGCATTTGCATTTCATGAGATTAATCATGCTAGATATATTAAAAATGAATGCATGATGGTTTACTAATACCCAACCCAAAAAGGCATGGTATTATGTATGAAATAATAGCAATGACTTTATGTTTGTGAAATTGTTTTTTGAGCATTAAAATTTATTATACTTGTGCTTGTATAATTGTAGTTTCGATATTTGAAAATGGATATATTTATTTTTCAAAGAAAGAATGATTTGGTTTCCATTTAAATGTTTTAAATAGGTTGTCATTTGATTATTAAATTATTTGCTTGGGCAGAGGCCATTTCGGCATCGGCTTAAGTCATTGGTATATCTTACTTGTAATTGAATTGATTGTGTTGAAATGATTGAGTTTTGTTGGACTAGTTGAGTGTGTGATCAGCTGTTTTGGTGATGCTCACCCCTACACAGTTTGTTAAGTTGCAGGAAAAACTCTAGGAGAAAAGAATGGTTAGTTTCATAGACGTTTTGGATAACGAGGGATAGAGGTTTGAAAGTAGAGAGAATTCACCAAGAAATAGCATACCAACACCACCCACATCCAAATACTCAAGTGTGAGGAAGATGACCCAATTATGGATGAGTTTGTTACTATCCCTTTTTATTACTATCTTTCTATATTTTAGTTGAGAAATATATGGAATTGATTATTTAAGGATTAGTATCGCTCAATTACTTATTTATTATTTGATACTTCTTTATGTTATTTTGTTTACACCAAAAACAAAATTTAAATTAAAGTTTTCACTTTCACTTAGATTTCAATTTCTTATTCGATGTTTTGTTTACTGATTTTAAAACAAAGGGTTTGTCTTTATTTTTGGAAATTGATTTATCTTGAAAGGTGAATAACTAAAAGCTCACCATTTTACAAAGCTTTCATTTCGGCACACTCTGATGATTTGTTATTAAAAAAGAAAAACAAATTCCCCACTGTTTTGAAGTTTAGTTTGTTTAAATTTTTAGTCTTACATTGATCTTCGATCTTGGCTTGTTCTTACTTAAGATTAGTGAGAGTATATCGAGGTTAAAAACTAATGTAGCGCTGCCACATGCCCAAAATGTTAGACCCTATGTTGGAGTGTGACAGTAGGGTATAAAAATGGGGTGCATGGTATATAAATAAGGTTTAGGGTTTAGGAGCTTCTGGCTTAGGGTTTAGGTCTCCTCAAAACCAGGGAGCTAAACCCTCTGGTTAAAACTCGAGAGCTAAACCTTAAACCGTTTTGCTGCGTAATAGTCAAACATAAATTTAATATTTTTTTTATTAATTTATTTGTAATTGACCATATTTTTTTTATTGTAGTGACATATGATGTAATATTTGTGAATTTTAATATTCTTTATTACATTATTATGTTTAACTTTTTAATTAATATTTAATTTAAAATATTATTAAATTTTGAAATTAAAACTAAAACATTATTAAAATTTGATATTTAAAATCAACAAACTTTTTTTAAATTTGGGTGAAAATTTCAAAATTTAAAACTATGGCAGAGGTGGAGTGGTGGACGTGACTGCAAGTCACAATCGCTTTAATCAACTTAGTTTTTCATTTCCTTTAGGTATGCCGTATGGGTATACTTTTCAGTTTTTCCCAGTTATCACGCCTTCGAATGATGACATTCGACTTTGAAATCAGCATCCGCTCTTCTTTTTAATTGTCTTTTACCAATAATTCTATGACCGACAATAAAATTTGTTGTATGAAAGATGAGTCAGGCAATTGATTTTGAAATCTGCACCATCCCCGTAGATTCTAAGCATCTAGACCTTATTTGGGAGACATAATCAACAAATGGAGTGAGACTCACGTCTGCCTTGGATACCCGGGAAAATTCTAAACCGACATGTTAAAGTTAGAGTCTTGGAAAAATTATTATTCTTCATCTAAAATATTTCAAGAGATGCCAAAGTGGTAGGGTACTTTTTAAACAAAAAAAAAACAAAGAAAAAAAAAAAAGTGGTAGGATGCTAGGATTCTCCTCTAGCTAATTTCAAATAAATTAACCAAATATAGTCAATTAGATATTTGGCGTTTTGAATAAGGGAGATAACGTGTACAGATAAACGATTAAAATTTTTTAATTATAAAAACCGAACACATGTTAACTTTCAAGTCAGAGTTTGTTGACCTCCCATTAGAAGTGCTTGGTGCGATTTAGAAGTGTTGGGCGATTGTTATTGTTAAATAGTAACTATTTGAGCAGATGATTACTACTATTGGATAATAGTAATGATTTATAACTGGTAAATATGATTTTTGACTCCAAAACTTAAAATTTTGTGTTTTATGTGTTTTTTGACAAATTTATGCATGAAAAATTAGAAGATTTTATACAAGTTGCCTTGTTTTGGGTGTTGTTGCAGTAAATATAATTGACACTGTCCAACAGTGGGAATTCTAACTGTTAAGCAGTAACTATAATTGCTACTGTTGGACAATGAAAATTCTACTTGACGCGGAAAAAAAAAAAATGTGGCGCACTCTGGGCTTCGTGGCCAGTGCTTTTTTTTTCTTTTTATGTGATTTTATTAAAATGGATTGCATTAGGATCTCATTTTTTATAGTAGACCTTAAGAAAAGCCTACTTTCTATAATGGGCTTAAAAAAAAAGTAAATTACTAAAATGATAAACAGGTCCACTTTATACAAATAAGTCTACGTTATATGTTTTTCCATGAATTTTTTTTTTAAACTAAACAAATTGTCACAGTAACAATGATTGCTACTGTCAAACAGTAGTAATTAATAGAATATTTTTACAATTTAAATAGTTACTATCTCACAGTAACAATGATTGCTACTGCCAAACAGTAACAATGATTGCTACTACAAAACAGTAGCAATTAATAAAGTATTTTTACAATTTAAATAGTTACTGTCCCACAATAACAATGATTGTCACTGCCAAACAGTAGCAATTAAGAATTAAAAAATAAAATATATTTTAATTTGGACCATTTTTGGAATTTTTGGAATTTTTTATTTGTTTTCAAATTTTGTGTTTGCTTGTAATCTGCAAAGCAGCATAACTGAGCTTTAATGGCAAAACCAAAAGCTTCGAGACGAACCCTCGACTCCTACACTGTCAAGCACATCAAGGAATTCAACCAACACATATTTCATCTTGGTCTGACCACTCTTGAAGTCATCCCCACCAATTAAATTGTTTCTCCTAATTGCCAAATCAATCAGTCCTCCAGCCAACGTGCACGTGCGGTGGTACTACCGGCCAGAGGAGTCGATCGATGGCAGCTCAGCACTGAGTCACCACATCATCTCCCTCACCTCCTCCACCTATGACCTTCTCACTCTCGACCCACCACCACCCCACCTTCTCGCTTTACCTTTGGTGGACCAGCTTGGTACCGGTTTTATGCCACCGGGTTGGCTGGTTATATGGGTTCTAGATCTGTCCTTAAAAAAAATAAAAAAAATAAAAAAAATAAAAAAAAACCCTAAAATTAATTGACAACAAAATAGCCCCAAGACTTTATAAGCACTTAAATAAAACTATAATTTTTAAATGTTGGACAATACACTCCAAGAACAAGTAACAAGTTTCTATTGAATAATCCTGTATGGCACCTAGAAATTTTTGTCCTACAATTATTTTACTCATTTAATTTTTAATAATTGTTTGAGATTGTTACAATTTTCGTGTTTCATCTGGGTGAAAATAGGAAATTTATTGAACACAGGAATTTATTCTTGGGTCCGTTAGATTGTAAGGTTTGATAACTAAAAGTGTTGGTCTAAAGGACAACTAGCCAAGTAAGTTGAGCTGATGGACAAAATTCAAATAAGGGCTAACCTAGTGCATCTTGAAAAAAAAAAAAAAAATCAGTGCATTTGTAAAAAAACCCTATGCATTTGTAAAAATACAACAAGCGCATCTGCGAAATCAGTGCATCTACGCAAAAAAAGCCAATGCATCTGTAAAAATACAACAAGTATATATGCGAAATCAGTGCATCTGTAAAAAAGTCAGTGCATATGTAAAAATACATGCAACAAGTGCATCTGTAAAAAAATCTAGAAATTGTCCTTTACACCAACTTATTATTAGTAGTTTGGTACTAGGATATAATTTACTATCTATTCTTTGTGGCTTTTAAAAATTATATTTGATCTTCTAAAGGTCAATTAGCTAAGATAGGACCATGGTTGTATGGCACTCATCTCTATGATTTCAAATGGTTTAGTTGTGTGGATTGAAGTTTGGGAGAAAGTATTGAGATCTTTCCAAGATTTGATGAATATTTAGGATTACTTCGAATTTCCAGAATTAAGGTTAAGAAGTGGGATTTTTCTTAAAAATTCTGGAAGTCAAATTATGGTTTTGAGAAAGATAAAAAATACTCAGTCAAACAAGTCTGTAGGAATTTTTGAACACCTGAGCTATTTAAAAAAAAAAAATTCTAGATTGGAATCAATATTGGAAATTTAAAGGAAATTTGGAAATTAGAAATTTTAAAAGAAATTTTAAAATTAGAAATTAATTACACGAATTGCTGTTGTGGCGCGGTCCTGGATGCTCTTTAAAGTTGTTTGCTCAAAACCAGCAGGGTGTCCAAGTTGAGAGTTTATCTTAATAGAAAAGTCACACACACTCTCTCTAGGGTATTTATGCCCAAATTTTCTTCAAGTCACAAACCACAAGACGGAAGTCCTTAGTTGGAATATTTTATTTCCTTCTTGGAACAATTCCAATTCTTGGAGAAGTTCCCAATTTAATCATTGATTGGGTTGTCCAATTTTGACATTATGGACATAACAATCAAATATTAGGCTTGTTATAAGGAGACTCTGCCAAATTTTCAACTCGTTTGGATTAAGTTTGGCATGATACCTTGAGAACATTGGACTTACTAAATTAATTTGGATTAAGTTTTTAATAATCTTTTTGGATTTTTATTAATTAATTATGCTTTAATCCTTTTGTTTAGCATAATGATTTGTTGGTTGAGATTTAAGTTAAGGAGGTCTACAACCAGGTAATTGATGATTAGGCATGATTGATTTATTTAAATTGGATTTAATTAGTAATTAATCATGTCCAATTATCTTTTTAATTGGAGATTGTGGTTAAATAATTGAAGAAGAAATTATAGATTTAGTCCACTTATTTTATATCTAGTTCAATTTTGGTTCACGATCATTTTTAAGTTCTGTTTGGGTCCACTAATTGTTCTATTTGTTCATTAAAGGTCCATATTTGTTTTCTCAAATTTAGCCCACATTTTACCCTATTAAATCTCACCCAAATTCAACAAACATATACTTATTTTAAAGCTATGCATCTCCTCTTTACAACCATATACAAATCCTTCTAATTAAAGTTCTAAGACTCAAGATAATCGACCCTAAAGTAGGGTACCCGAAACAGCCAATTTTTACCAAAAAATTTTCAAAATTTTCAAACTTCACCCAACTTCAATTTTCTTCGATTCTAATACTTCAAATTGGTTCCTATGACTAAAAAATGATGAAATATAACTTATACTTCAATTATAATTGAAGAAAACACAACCCAAAAAATTTAAAATCATAAACCCCAAAACTAAAATTTTCCGACTGGACATTTATTGAACAAGTGGAACAATTAGTGGACCAAAGCAGAACTTAAAAAAGATCATGGACCAAAATTGAACTAGATATAAAATAAGTGGACAAAATCTGTAATTTGGTTATAGATTACTTAAGTGTATTTTTTCTTAATAAAGAAATTAAGTTGGTTTAATTAGATTGGATAGTTGAATTGCTACAAAATAAGGTAGGCTTGAAGTTGGTTTTATTTGTTAATCAATCTCATAATGGATTGAGGCCACCCCAATGATTGTGCGTAACATAGTGTCGAGGTCGATCAGTGCTTGAATATGTACTCCTATGAGTAATTGGGCGAGAGCTCCCCAAGCACCCTCGCCCTGACCTGGTAATGTTATGAATGCTTTATTGGTCAACTTTAAGAGTTAAGTTAAAATTTGACTTAAGTAGAAACATATAGGGGACCTCCAAAAGTATAGAAACTTAGTCTACATAAATTGGTTTCGGAATGTTTTGGGAGATATGACCAATAAGAAGGGTCATGTTGAATCTTTGCCAAAATTGGGTTATGACTAGTCATTACTATTGTCGCACTTGGATTTCTAGTTACCCATTGAGAAGACTTTGAGCGTTAGTGCAGTGGAGGTGCATTACAAAGGCTAAGCTTAGACGCTAGGTAGAAGGAACTCACACCTTAACTTTTGGCATTGTAATATGTATGTGTATGATTTATAAATGCTGTTGTTGCAAAAATTTCATTGTTTTATACCATGTCATATGGTTTTCGCAATTTGAATATCTTTGGATGATCTAAGAGTAAAAGGGTCACGAATGACCTTCGGTTTCGATCTCCTAAAACTCCCAAGGGGTTGTACGGACGAGCTAATCAATTTGTACAATGTTTTGGGTGACTAGCTTACAAGGTTCTCACTACAAGAAAAAAGATAATTGGCGACTGTTACTTTCAAAAATCATTGTAGGCTTAGCCGAGATCCTTGATAAGAACACTGCAGTCCTAGTAAATATGCGGGCGTGCCACTATTCTCGGCCGAGAAGCCGTAATAGAAATTGAATGTATTTGATGTTTTGCGCTAAATCCTACCTAACTTCTGATCAAAACAATTGTAAGCAAGCAAGGAACAAATTCTCGCCGAAGGTCCTACCTGCTTTGATCCTCAAGAACTTTAATCGTCGTTGGTTTTAGTGATTGTGTGCTCAAATTCGTAAGTGCGGATGATGGTTGCTTGGGTGACTGGGTGAACAGAAAAATAATGAACTTTAATGTAGAAGATGTGAATGATTTGATTATCAAGAAATCTGGTAACAATAGATGATCTAACAATAAATCTCATAATAAGCAAATATGAAAAATTAATTGTCGAAACTTCTGAGGAAATCAATACTAAGGAAGAGAAAACTCTAGCAGAGCTAAAAACAAGAACAAAGCCTTGAAAGCTTGAGAATTTGAAGAAGATCTTGAGAATTCTGAGAATAATTGTAGGTTTTTGTGCTGATTGATTGTTGAATGTGTTGAGAGAGAAATTTCTGAATGTTGATGTCTTCTTTATATAGTGATCAAACCCTTGAATTCTAGGAAATCCTTCCTTTTTGCATTTGGACTATTTTTGGTTACTTCACGCCCAAGACTTGCCAATCTTGCCTTATTTAGATCTCTTAATTCACCAAGGACTCTCGGCGAAACTTGACTCTTGAATTCTTCTAGATTCTTCCTCTTTGACTTGGGCCTTGACTAGATGGGCTTGCAAACTGCATTGAATCTGGACCTCAATAATAGAATTCGGGGTCTTACTAGTAAAACCTTGGCTTGGCCGTGATCTCAGTCCAAAACCAAGTTAGGGTGTAAACAGCGACAAAATCATTTCGTAGTTAAAATCAAATATTTCCTCGCCAAACACTATAGGTCACCAAACAATATATATATATATATATATATATCACCAAACTATGTCGTCACTAGTTTCGTCCCCTATACAGTGTGGCTCTTGAACGTTCGCCACAAAATTCAAATTTTGTGGCCATATACATTCTGAGATGAACATATATTTCGTAATTGAATAAAATTATTTTGTCGCCAATGTGGCCACAAAAATTACTTGAAATTTGAATTTTGGTGCCAAATTTTGCACGTATTCCCCAAATTTCGTCACCAAGTTGCCATCGGGATGGCGTGAACTACACATATATGGCGCAAAGTTTTGTCGCATATCGTATTCATTTTGTTGCAAATTGTTTTGATTTCAAAGGCGACGAAATCCACTTTCGTCGAACCAAAATATCTCAACATTTTAAAACAATCAAAGTATTTAAACACTTCAGAAGGAGCAAAGTATCTTAACACATGAACACTTCAAAACATTGAAGTATTTGACCACTTCAAAAACACTAATGGATTTGAACTGCATGTGATCAAAAGACTAGAGTATTAAAAGACCCAAGACACATAACGTAGCCCTACAAGTAAAAGTGTAACAACCTATTTAGACCAACATCCTCAAGATCATCAAATTAAGGTATCATCATCTTCACCAACATCATCACAGAAAACACTACTAAGGGAAATTTTGTTGGGAACCTCGAATGGCAATAAGTTTGGCTTGTATCCGCTGAATATAAAAGGTAAGCTCTTCCATCTTTACTGTAAACTCCTCAACTCTCTAATCTGTTGCAACAGATGAAGCAATTTGTCACCAGAGCATCTCTTCTCTCTCTCTCTCTCTCTCTCTCTCTCTCTCTCTCTCTCCTTCTCTCTCTTCCTCTCTCTTTTTGTTTCGCTTTCGAAAGAGAGAGAGAGAGAGAGAGAGAGAGAGAGAGAGAGAGAGAGAGAGAGGAGTGGGCCGACCGCCGACGACAAGGGCGATGGCAGTGTGGCAAGAGGAAGGGTGGGGGCTGCGATCGGGGTCTCGAGTGGTTTGTTGTTTTTACTTTTTTTTGTTTTCATTTTTTTTAACCTTTTTTTTGTTTTTATTAAATAATGTTTGTTCTTTATGGTAATTTAGAACTGAGATAAACTTGTAATTTTACAAATTAATAGGGTGGAATGTGTAGTGAGAGGAAAGAGAGTGTGCATATAGTAGCCTTTTTTACAAAACGGTTTGTTGTTTTATAAAACCAAAACTACAAAGAAAATACGTTTGGTAGCAGTATTAAGAAAACGACTTTGGAGATTGCGATTTTTCACTTTATAGTGTAAATTTGAAAAACTAGTAAATGATGTTTTATAGAATATATGGGATACAATGGCAAAAAAAGAAAAAAAAGAATACTAGATACAATTATGAGAAAATTACATTTAAATGAATAAAACATTTCAATATTACTTAATGGTCAATGTAAATTTTCTTTCCCATAAAGGTCAATGAGTTTTGAAATTATATTTCATTTTAGTCACTAAGCTCAATCCACTTAATAATGTCATATATTTTTGTGCATCGGAAAATACCAATTTACCCATTCCTTTTTTTTCATTACTTATAGTAGTAAAATTATGACGTTGCCCGACCTTAATTTAGTTTAAAGTATAGAAATATGATTTATGGTATAAAAATGAGGTGCATGATATATAAATGGGGTTTAGGGTTTATAATTAGGGTTCTGGAGCTTATGACTTAGGGTTTAGGTTTCAAGTTTTGGGCAGAGCCCAAAATCCAGGAATTAAACCCTAAGTCATTTTGTTGCATATCAGTCAAACATAAACCTAATACAAATCTAAATCTGAATAATAATGTATGTTTATTAATTTATTATAATTTGTCTTTTTTCATTTTGATCAATAATAACTAAAATAAAATTATGAAAAAACACATTGATTAAAATATAATTGTGAAAAGTTTTATTGATTTATTTGTAATTAGCCCTACAATTATTCAAATGAAAAAACACAATCCTCTGCTAGCTGTATTACTGCAACCATTATCACTTCCTCTTCATGATTACTAAAAAATAACTGCTTTCCTTTGTCTTCTTCCTCATTCTGGGTTTTCAATTTCGAGAATTCAGCCCCTCTGCGAGTTTTTGGATCTAATATGACCATTTTAGAGAGGGATTTGAACAGAAAGGCCAACATAAATATAATGTTTAATTTTTCTTGGATCTTACCCATTCTCTTCTTGATGAACAGGGAAAATTATCACAATCGAGTTGGTCGAATTGGATTATTCTGGGTCTTTCTTAATTTTTAATGGGATTGATTTGATTTCTGGGGTTAAATAAGCTGAAACTGTAAGTAGGTTTTTTTCAGCTTGGTTTTGGAAGACAACAAAGCCTTTTGGCATGATGAGAAGGTGAGATAGTAATGTGGGGAAGAGATGGGTTGCAGGCGGGGCATAACGAATAGCTTTGTATTAGAAAGGCTTTTCACCTCCATAAGAGATATGTTGGGAGGGTTCAGAAACTTCCACAACACGAGTACAGGAACCCCTTGCAAATATAAAACATATTTTATAAAAGGAATTTCTACTTGACTTAGCCTTTTGAATAATTCGACCCAAAAAAAAAGTCTTTTGAATAATTCGACCCAAAAAAAAAAGTCTTTTGAATAATTCAATTATTGATTGTTTATGTGGTATTCAATATTTCAAACCTTCACAATATATTATGTAAATTGGTAATTCATTTGTGAAAAAATTTGTAAGAAATTAAATATCATTAGAAAGAAAGAAGCAAGGGTTAAGAAAAGAGACGAAGCCAAGAAATGAACAAAGCAAAGAAAGGGACGAACGCAAATAGAAGAAATATAGATAGAATTTCTCTTATTTAAGAAATTTCTCTTGGAGCTTACTTTATATTATATTACAATGATCTGAGTCGTCTATTTTTTAAGTATTTATTCAAAGATCATATATGCAAAATTTAGACAATCGAAAATCATTAAAGTTATAAATCATATAGAGTGTGTGGACTTTGTTCTATATACCTTTTAAGATAATAGTCTTTGTCAATTGCTCAAGAAATATCTATTAGGCATGATTTCACTAAATCATTCTAATCAATTTAGAACAATTAACTAATTAAAAAGAGTTTTTATATTAAATGATATGCTTGTGGAATTATAAATATAAACTTTTTAACGCTTTACACCCCTGAAATTTGACTAATTTTTCACTTCACCACCTAAATTTTTTTTTTGACTCAATATGGCACCTGAATTTTAAAAAAATTGCAATGTCAGACTTCGGTTATATTTTGTCAATTTTTCTGTTAAAAATAAGAGTATTTTAGTCTTTTCATATTGATTTTTTATTGTCAGACAAAAAAAAATTGCAGTAACCCCACTTTACTTGGAACAATAAGAAGTTTACACATGTCTTTTTTACTTAAGAATTAACTTTTTAAATATTCTCATTATTGTATGTATTTAATATACATCCATTATTATTTTTGGAAGAGTAAAAAAAAAAAAAAAAACCACCACCACCCTCACCCAGCGCAACCACCCAGCCACGAAACCTCCATCATTTCCAGAGATCTTGCAACCCACACAAACTTCCTCCTCAACTGCACCTCCACTCCACCACCAAACCCAACAACGTAATCTCCAAAAAAATCTCTTCTTTCATTCATAAGAAAGAAAGAGAAAAAGAAGGAGAGAAGAGAGGGGGCTAGTTGGGAGGGAGGGGGAACGAGGTGGTCAGAGTGAGGGACCGTCAGCGGTGGTGGAGGGAGGGGCAGTGGATTGTTGTTGTATTTTTCTGGCAGAAAGGGAAGAAGAGAGAAAGAAAGGGGAGCTGTGGGGCTGCCATGGCAGATCTGGGAAGAAGAGGGAGTTGTTGGGTTTTAGATTTTTTTTTATTTTTTTAATAAAATTAAAATGATTAAAAAAAGTGAAAGAAATTGTGTTTGAATGTGCGGTAAAAAAAAAGTGTGTAATGATTGGATTAAAAAGTTTAGAAAATGACACATGCCATTATCTTATTTGTTCTCATGTGGCACATGTGACCATTTTTTAACAAAAATTTTGACGGAATCAGACGGAGGTTGTATATTGCAAAACTTTTTAAATTCAGGTGCTACATTGAGTCAATTTTTTTGTTAGGTGGTGAAATGAAAAAAAGGTCAAAGTTGAAGTGGATAAAGTGTTAAAAAACCATATATTAGTGTAAAAACTTCTAATGGAATATTTAATTGCTGTTAGGTGAAAAATTAATTAATTAAAGGGTGTTAGACTGTTAGGTGTAAAGTAAATTGTTTGGTCCTGTTAGGTGAAAAATTAATTAATTAAAGGGTGTTAGACTGTTTGGTGTTTGGTCTTATTGGGTTGCAATAAATATATTTATTGTAAAGCAATGACCACAAGCAGCTGGTTGCGTGGTGGGTGTGTGCTCCGTGAAATAATTGGCTTGTTCTTGGTCCTGTGTTTGAGTCTCAATTGCAATAAAATGGTAAAACTTTTGCTGTGGAACAAAATGAGGGCGGGTCGGTTCGGTAATAACCCGACATCATAAAATTTGAGGTATAGCCCGATTGGTTCGTATTGGTAGGGTTGGTCGGTTTGACCCGAAAAGTGCTCACCCCTAGAAACCTTTTTTTTTTTGGCCAGGACCCCTAGAAACTTATTATAATACCAAAAGCGAAATTGCTTGTGAGTTTCTCTAGCCATAAATAATTTGATCTGACGTCAATGTGGATGTTGTGTTAGCGGAAACTCTACTTAAGTATGGATTCTTACAGGAAAAAGAGAGCACAAGTTACCTATTTAGATTAGGAAAGATAGCAACCAAATTTTAACATGATGTATAACCGATCGAAAGTCTTCTTTCTGTAAACAAGTCAAGCAAATAACTCTGTCTTAGCTCTCACTACCCAAGTACCCACAAATCTATCATCTGTATGGTAAACCAAATTTCTATAACTATGATCGTTCATATTTTGATATCTCTACATATATATGTATATATTATATACACATAGGGTACCATTGATTTGTGTTTAGTCAATTACATAGTTTAACACCCATAAACCAGTTTATATCAAAATAACAGATAGAACCATTAAATTTCAAAAAAGAAAAGGAAAGAGACCAGCCCCTATCAACAAACTCAATATATAAATGCCTAAATACACAAACAGCCCTAAACTAACCCAAAAATATATAAAAAAAAAAAACCACCTACAACACAAGAAAATATGTCACAAGCAGGAATCCCCAATCTAAGAAAAAATTGAAAGATTTGAAAGCCTAAAAATGAAAGTTTGATAAGATTGATAAGATTGATGAACTTACTGTTAAATTTCAAAGATAGATGATGAAGCACTAATCATTTATATGCATTTTCAAAGGAGTTGATGGGAGAGTATGAGAACCAAGAGATGTGGTGAGGTGAAGGTCTCTAATCAGAGAAGAGCTGCTTGACAGAGAGATCGTACGCAGGTCTAGGAATGAAGGTCTCTCTCCTTTTCTTCCATGAAGGAAGCAGGTTGAGCTTTGAAAGAGATGGTAAAATTGCTCATATTACTAAACCTTTCATTTCTCTCTATAAAATTGCTCTGCCATGGGAGATGAAGCAAAAAAGTGGGTGTCATGGAATTTGAAGGGAAGGTGGCGGTGAGGAAGCGGTGGAGATGAGAAAGGGAGTCAAACATCTTCCAGAGAAATCCAAGAGAGCTGTTTGGGTCCATAGCAGATTGCCAGATCGGGGAAGAAGAGACGATGGGTGGGTAGGTGGGTGGGTTGGTTGGTTGGTGGGTGGGTGAGGGAGGAAATTGGATGTTTGGATTTGAGGTTAACAATAAAATTGGCGTGTTGGGTTACTTGAATAAACATTAAAAAATGACAGATCGCTCCAATTTTTTGGGCCACACCAACTTTTAAGTAATATGAGGGTCCCGAGCATTAGAAGTCAGACCCAAACATTTCCCAGAACTTAAAGCGAAATTGCGCGTCAGTTTCTCTAGCCATAAATAATTTGATCTGACGTCAATGTGGAAATTGCGTGGCAGTGTCTCCACTTTCTAGCCATGTCTATTTAATGATTCTAAATCGGTAAATCCTTTACAAGAAATGAAACTCTACTTAAGTTTGGATTCTTACAAGAAATGGCGGCAGAACATTTAAACTCTCGACCAGACGATGCATCTGAGATCTGGGATAAAGATGTTACCTTATCCCCTACACCCACGGTGTCAACTCTTTGCAGAACAACGTCCGCCAGTACATTAGATGATTCTTGTAAGCTCTCTTTCTTCCACTTCTCACTCTATACTAAAACTCAGATTGTTTTTTTTTTTTTTTGGGTTCAAGATGTTTAGAAGAATAAAACAATCTTTCAAGGTGAATGATCTTTTTTCTCTTTTAAAAATGAAGAAGTTACAGCATCCTAATTGGAAAAAAAATCACAACTGGAAATAGGTGACGAAGGTCATGAATATATATAGATACTAGGGCCTTAATAAGATTATCTTCAGATCCTAACTTTATTGCTTTTCAGATTATAATTTAGGTCCAGTTTTTAATGCACTCAACGACCTCATATTAGGATGCCATTGCCTATCCTAATATTGACAATTGACAATTGACAAATGGTGCCATTTAATATTCCAAACTTAAACCATAATTATTCATAAATCAAAATTCCTAAAATTGCTGCAATCTTTAGATTCGAATCCCAAACTAGAAAAAAAGTACGTTTCCAAATTAGAGTCAATTCCCCATTTTGAATCTTCATGCTCCTAGGCAGGAATTGAAAGCTTTGTGCCAGTCCTTTATTAGGGTGGTAAACTGGTAATTGTATTATTTTTTTTTTTTTCATCAACTCTGTTTCTTTTAAATTATTAATTTTCTGGTAACTAGTCTATAACAAAGTTTGGGGCTGGTTTGTTCTTTAGGTTTGGTGATATAGGTATCTTATACCGTATTTCGGTGTACATCGAGCCGGGCCGGCCTAAGTACGGCACGAGCACGGCCCATTTAAGTTGGCCCGGCCCGACTCGTCACTAAGTGGGCTGGCCCGTTTATATTACTTTCTCAATTATTTTATTTTCAATTTTAAATTTAAAGACTAATTTTTAGTTCTATAAATAAAAATATTTTTTAACAAAACTAAAATACAATTATATATTCAATTACAGACTTATTTTTTATTCTTTTTATTGACATTTTTTATTAATTTAAAAAATTCAGTCTTTGATTTATTAAATAATAATAGAAACTTAAAATAATTAATCGGCTCGGCACGACCTATAGGATGGGTCATGGGTCGAACTGGACTTAATGTTTAAAATAATTGGGTCGGCCCAACTTGATTATTAAATGGGCCGATCTGAGCACAGCACGAAGCACAAATGGGCAGCTTGCTTCTAAACGAGCCGAGCCTGGTCGGCTCGTTTTACACCTCTAACGGTATATTAGTTTTGGTATACTAGGAGCATCTCCGGTCTTTCTCTAAACCATCCCCCAAATTTAAATTTGGGGAAAAATGATATAAAACAGAGCTCCAACCATTTTTGAATTCTTCTCAATCTTAGCTGATTGACTTTGTTTTTCTTTCACTTCCAGAATTTGGGTACGTTGAGGAAGAAAACTGGTTCGGTTTTAGCCTTATCTCCACCACTCATTTAACAATAATTCTGGTGTTGTTTATATGCTGTCGAGGGTTAAAAAAATATGTGCGCAATTTTGATAATTGAATTGATAAAATTAAATTAAAAAATAAAATAAAATAGAGGAGTGTAGGATGACTGTTTAGGAGTGCCAATAGGCCTCCCTATATATGTTGTGGGTGTTACATATAATATATTCATGCATGTTTCAAATCTTTACAGCGCCGGAATCAAGACAAAGCGAATGGTCCTTCGAAGACGGCGTGAACGTATTCTATGTTTCTGTAAGAGGGGACTGGAAAGGATTTAGACGAATTACAAGAGGAAAAAATATGACTATTATTCGTGCCAGTATCATAAGAGGCGGGCAGAATGTTGTTCATGTTGCTGCAGGAGCAAGACATGTTCGCTTTATGAAGAAGTTGCTGAAATTTTTAGACAAAGAAGACTTGGTCTTGAAAGATCAAAATGGGAATACACCCTTTAGTTGTGCTGTTGCAGCTGGAACTGTAAAAGTGGCTGAGATGATGTTACAAATGAATCCAAAGCTGCTAGAAATTCCGGGTGCTCAAGGAAGGACACCACTTTATTTTGCTGTTTTGTTTGGACGTGACAAGATGGCGTCGTATCTGTACCCGAAACTTGATTTGGACCAAGGGGAACGAGCTAGGATATTTTTCACTTCCATCACCAATGAATTATATGGTAAGCATTCATCTATATCTATATCTTATCCATATATATAAAGCAATTAAACAGGGCTGTTAAAAATGCCCATACTTGGGCTCAATTACTTGCTAATGGCCTTAAATGGAGGGTTGGTACTGGTTCTAGCACTCGGTTTTGGGATGATAACTGGACTGGGGTGGGTGCTTTGAGGGATTATGTGATTAAGTCCATTCCTCCTTCTATGCTTGAGCTATCTGTTAATAATGTTTGCACTCCTTCTGGTTGGAATATTGGTCTGTTAAAAGAGTTTCTTCCTGACTCTATTGTTCAGCTTGTTTGTGGGATTCATGCTGGTGGGGCTGCTTGTGTTGAAGATAGATTTATTTGGGGCCTCACCCCTTCAGGAATTTTTTCTGTTAAAACTGCTTATCAGTCTCTGTTCTGTGGGGAGGAGTGGCCCTCTTGGAAATGGGCTTTTATTTGGAAAATGAAAATTCCCCCTAAAATTAAGACCTTCCTTTGGTTAGTGGCTCATGGTAGGGTGTTAACTAATGAGGCTAGATTGAGGAGGGGTCTTTCTCAGGATGCTAAGTGTCCTAGATGCTTTTCTCAATGGGAGTATTTGGAGCATTTGCTTAAAAGTTGCAGGTTCTCTATGCGTATTTGGGCTGCCATGAATTGGAATGAGGAGTTTTCTATGTCTCTTACTGCTGGTTTTCAGGAGTGGTTGTTTCAGAATTTAAAATCTAAAGTTTGCTTGTCTAATGGCTTGCCTTGGCCTTGTCTTTTTGCTATGGCTCTTTGGTTTATTTGGAAGTGGAGGTGTAAATATATTTTTGAACCTGGGTTTCAATTGCCTCTTGAGCCTCAAGCGTTGATTAGGAAATGTACTAATGAGTGGTATATGGCTAATGATGGTCAGGCTGTGTTGGGTTCTAAGAAGTCTCTTATGGTTTATTGGGTGAGGCCTCCAATTGATTGGTATAAGATTAATACTGATGGTAGTCTGAGAAGGGATGTTGGTAGAATTTGTGCAGGTGGAGTTCTTCGTGATGCTTCTGGTGCGTGGATTATAGGGTTTGCTTATAATTTGGGTAGTGGAGGTGTTCTTGATGCTGAGCTATGGGGTCTATACACTGGCCTCCGTTTAGCTTGGGATTCTGGGATTAGAATGCTTGAGGTGGAGTTGGATTCTGCTGTGTCTGTGTCCCTTTTACAGACTCCTCTTGAGGTTAATTATCCCCTATTTAGCATTGTTAGTAGTTGTAAGGAATTACTCAGCAGACAATGGACTTGTGTAGTGCGGCATGTGTTTCGTGAACAGAACTGTGTGGCTGATGGGCTTGCTGCTCTTGGTCATGATTTGGACCTTGGATGTCATCTTTTTGTGACCCCCCCTCCCTCCATTGCTAGTCTGGTGTTGGCTGATGGTCTGGGTCTTGGGAGACCCTGTTTAGTTAAAGGCTAGTTTTTTGTGTTCTTTGGGCTTTGGCCTGCCCTTTTACCAAAAAAAAAAAAATGCCCATACTTAACTAAAATGTCAACCTACAAAAATATTATTATTAGAGGGTAAAATGGTAAAATAAACAACCAATTAAAATTTGAAAAATGAAAAAGAAAGAAAAAAGAAGACATATTCTTAAAATAGGAACCAGGAGCAACATTTTAAAAAGAAAAAATTGATTTCAAATTAACTATCTTCATTGTTGTTTACTGTATATGCAGTATTTGCCTTGAAAATGCTTCAGGACTACCCGGAGCTTGCAGTGGCTCGTGACATGAATAACGAGACAGCATTGCATTTGTTGGCTGGGAAGCCTTCAGCATTTTCCATCAAAAGTTCAAGATGGAAAAGCTTCATCATCTCTTTCCTTGACTCGATGAGTATGGATAGCAATCTAGTCTATTCCTATTTTGTACATGTCATGCATATAATTTGGTGTTCGGGTCAATACTAGTCAATTATAATCCGACTAAGTTAAGATGATATCTTTGGTATTTTTAAACCAACCACATAGAATATACATAATCAAACCCTCAATATATATATATATATATATCTGGTTGGTTAATTTTGAATGGTGTTATTGTAAGGTGCTGAAATTGTCATCATTATCAATTAGCTTACATTGCAAGCATTGCATAATTAATATCTATTATGATGATTTTCTTTTTTATTTTTGTTTAATTATAAAGTCAATCCTATGTACTTATAGGTTAAAAAAGTGTAGATATTTTCATATAATTAAGGAATGAATAGAGATCTTGGCCAAAAAAAAAGGGAAAGAATAGAGATATCGATATCGATATTTGTACAATTAAAGTTAACCTTAGCAAGTTAAAGAAAGATATTAGTTGGAACTCAATTGTCAAAAACTAACTTGTTTTTTACTTGTTGAAGGTATAAATAAGGGAAAGAACACAAGAACTTCCGGCCTTCAATTATTAAAATGCCTTTTGAAGGAAGTTTTATGGAGAGGTGACAAGACCGACATTATAAGAAAGCCCTCACATGCACTATTTATCGCAGCAAAATTAGGAAATTATGAATTTGTGGCTGAGCTTATTGGTTCTTACCCTAGTTTGATATGGGAAACAGATGAGTGCAATCGGAGTTTATTTCACATTGCAGTTATGTACCGTCATGCAAGTATCTTCAATCTGATATTTGAGTTCGGTTTATACAAGGATATCATACTCTCTTACAATGATCATAAGAATAATAACATATTGCATTTGGCGGCAAAGTTAGCTCCACCACATCAATTAAATATCCTGTCTGGACCTGCCTTTCAAATGCAACGAGACTTATTATGGTTTGAGGTAAACATCCTTTGCTTAATTCTCTCTCTCTCTTTTTTTATTTATTTATTTACTTATTTTATAATTAGGATACGAGATGCGAGACTTGAAATCTTTCTATGAGTGAGATAAAATGCTCTACCGCTAGAGCTACAAGTCCTCACTACCCTCTCTATCCCTTTATCTCTTTATCTCTCTCAAAAAATGTCCAAATTCGTATTGTATAGATAGAGATACATACATGCTAAGATACTTATTTGTTTGGATTCAATAAGACACCATGTTCTAATCCGTTGAATGATAATCATATAATAAAACAAATGTCATTTAAATACATACTCTACATTTTTTCTACTAATTAATCGTCTTTTAAAAATGAAACAGTTTAGAATTAACATGATCTTGATTCACAACTTAATATTTTATACAAATTCTCGAATTTTCTGATAAGAAATTTTTTTTTGTATATATATATATGATATTTCAAGTTACAAATTTAATTATGTAGTTAGTTCTCTATGTTTACCAATTCCATACATAATGCCTCATATTACTGATTGCAGGAAGTGAAAAAGGTTGTTCCACCTTCGTACGAAGAGATGAAAAACTCAGAAGGTAAAACGCCTAAAGATATATTTATTGAAGAACATAAAGGTTCATTGGAAAAGGGAGAATCGTGGATGAAAACTACCATGCGTGCTTGTTTCAAACCTCGTTCTCTATGAAGCTATAGTGTTGGTACCAATAAATTAATTGCCATGTGTCAGCTCCTCAGCTGTCATGCCCCAATTCATACTAATTTAATTTTATTGAGTTAAGGTGTGAATCATATCTTAATTAAAGAAATAAAATTTGTAAAATCAAGATATGACAAAAATAATAAATAAGTACCTAAAAACAATTAATAAACAAATACTTACATTAATTATATTGTACATAATTTACACAAAATCATATTTTACATAAACTACTCACTGGGAGTCCCTTATTCTAGCACACCACACAACTTTATACATATATACATTATGTTCTCTTGCTTCAGTAATTTTAAGTCTCCATTTCAATACCTGCAAAATCTATAAAGAGGTGAGCAACCTTAGCTCAGTAGAGAAACTCTTCTCATGAACAATTGACTAAACTAAACTAAGTGACAAGAAAATATTACATGATAAATATAAATAATGTTTGATGTAATGCCAACTCGATCCACTATTTCTATTCCCGTTAACCTATATATTAAAACAAATAGACCGCACATACCATACCGTGCATTTTACCATTGTGTTTCTGAGTGTTTCAATATATAGACTAACACCCAAAATACCATCAACCTAAATTCCTATTTTTGCTAGTCATCTTGTCCTTCTCCCTGTCGCTAGTCCCGAATTACCCGATAAAAACATTGCGCAAACTGGGCTGACCTGAGATCTGGTACCTACCAAGAGTTCGGACTCAACTACACAAAAACTTCCAATAATTCCATACTTTTCTTTTCCCAACAACTTCCATACTCACTTTCATGCCCAAATGCAAATAATCATATAATAAAATTTAATTGATAATAAATTCAAATATGTCAAATAAAATGAGATAGAACATTTAACATATAACTCACATAAAGTCACATAAATATCACAAAGTTTAATAAAGTCAAAATTTCAATCTTAGAAGTTCCCCAAATATTCCCTACCTTGATTCCGAGCTTCAAATAACACTTCCGAGTCTAACCCGAACATACAAGTACATAAAAGAAAATAAAATATTAATTAGATTTTATTTTATTTATTTTTTTACTCTCCAAAAAGAGAGAGTGTAATTCACACACAAAGTTACGGGTCTCGGATGGTCTCGAAACCAATTCCATTGGATTCAGAACGAAAAGATGGAATGAGAATAGGCCAAAGAACTGGCCGGAAATAGCCCCACGCGCCGCCACTCTCCGGTGGTGCGAGTGGGCATGAGCAGTAACACTGTTCATCATCTTCGTCAGCCAAAATGCAGAATTTTGACAATTTCATGAAGCTGTTTTTGAACCTAGTTTTGACTCATCAAAACTCAACAAAATTTGACAAATAAATACTCGTTGAAAAGCTTATACAACCAGCTTTCCAACCATATATTGGTTTTCAAACACGGAGCTTAGGTTTGAGAGAAATCGTCATTCAAAGTTGAGGGTCCGAATCTAACGAAAGTTTTTCCAGAATTTATGAAAATTTTTCCCTCCACTTCTTTTCGAACTTAAAGCAATAAAATTGAATCTAAGGGGTCTGAATAACTTAATAACAATATAACTTTGAATTTAGACTACAAAAACATAAAAATTGGAATCTAAAACAAGATTTTGAAAATTGATTTGGACACCCAAAACCATTTTCAGAAAAAAAAAAAAGAATTTTAAAAAGAAAGCTATGAAATTCAAACCTTACTTCCTTTTCTCTTCCAGAATTCTTAGCTTTCTTGCTCTAGAACTGTAGCCTTCCTATGTTTACCTCCCTTTTGGTGTAAAGAAGCTCTGAACTTGTCAATGGAAATTATAACAGAGCATCCTATCTATTTATAGGGAAAGAAATCAAAAACCAAATTGACTTCTATGTGCTGTAAGAAGTAGGGAATTTGATTTCTAATTCTCTGAAATTCTCCACCTCCTATTATGTAGATCCATAGCTTGTCCACCACCATTTTAGAGAGCTACACCTCCAGCTCTATAGCTTGCCTTACTCACCATTCTAGAGTGCATAATCCTCATCCTAGCTAATTCTAGGTTCCACCCAGCTGCTTATAGTTTACCTTAGACAGCTCTTCATAGGTTAATGAGTGAGCAAGTCATGATTATAGAAGATAAACATGAGAAGATGATAAGAAGAGGGACAAGCAAGCAAGAGGAAGAAGATGAGTTGCAACGTTTAAAAATTTTTTTTGGCTGGGTTTGATTTTGGGTTTTGAGGGAATGAGCTGTTTTATGAGTTTTTGAGAATATGGGTTTAATTCTAATATTTTCAGCCCCAAAAAAAAAAATTCAGAATTTATTTAAAACAATAAATTTATTAAAATTTTCTATTTACAAAAATAAAAACAAAAACATGGGTTTTCACACTAGCCTTGCCACATGGACAAGAGCAATAATAGAAAAATCAACAAGTCAAAGTGTTGGACACATTTTATACCTTTATTTTACTTCTAAATTATACATTCTTAATCCTAGTCTTTCAATAAAATTAGTATTTTTAAGGTTTTATTTCCTTATTTTTAACTTTTAAGTAATTTTTTGTTTTTATTAGTTTTCCTTCTTCTTTTAGGTTATTTTGTTGTTTATTTGGTGTATGTAAGTTTTTAAAATAAAATGGCAACATCCCATCATTTTTTCACTGCAAGGATACAACTTAATCTGATTAATAATGCAATCTATGAGCTATGTATTCACTTGCTTTTGTTTAAATCTTTTATGAAGTATGATCACCATTAGGTGAGGTTGTGGCATTAGAACAGCAATGCAATGCATTCAAACCATATTAATCAAATCATCTGAAGTGGAACATGCATTTGCAGAGGAACAAATCACGTGGAACCAAACTTTTCAGCAGCATGGGCGCGTTGAACAAACCAGCAGCACATGTGAAGCAGGCAGCAAGGCTGGCGACCCTCAGCGGCTTGCCGACCCCTCGGCGGTGGCTGGGCGACCCCTCGGCGGCTTGCCGACCCTTCGGTGGCTGTGGGGTGGGCTCAGGTATTCTTCTCTCCTCTGACGCAGCTTCCATTTCCTCTTCTGATTCGCGCATGAGGAATAATCATCAGTATTCCACCAATCCACTGTTGAGCTCCTGGCAACTTTTGCATTGTTTATTTGCTGCATCGCTGCAATCGCACCAAACTCATTCCACTAATGCATTGATTATTCAAGCCAGCAGCACAACTACTTCTTCCCTCTGCGCATCAGCAGAAAAATAAAATGGACAAGAAAAATAAAATTGATAACAACATGTAAATAAGCAAGATATAAAGATACAACAACTTTACGTACTTTGACAATTGCTTTTAAGTCCACAGGCAATATATTCTACTAAGAAAATATTGCATTACAAAAGACAACCTGTTTGTGGATAAACCCACATGGATTTAACAACCAATCATGGATCGACACGTGGCTGGTCAGATCCAACTTCAGGCTTTGACTTTTTCAACGGTCAAACTCAGACCTCCACGTCACTATATCAGCTCGGCAACATTTTCATTACCAGCTCGGATCGGTTCATCCCGGCGAACCTCCCACGTCCGATCCGACCCGATTTGAAGATCTCTTAAGAATTGAGTGTTCATCTTTTCTTGGTTATCCCAGTTCGGTTCGGCTCGGCTCTTGGCGATCATCTTCTCGGACAACGGGCTACAGTCGAGCAACGACTGTCACATCATACGTCGAGACTATCTGGATCAGTTCACCTATGCCCGATCCGAATGTGGATATGTTTCATACTTGCATATACATATCTATGATCGGCTCGGCTCGGCTCGGATCCCACCGCCATTCTAGAAGATTGGAGTCAGGACGAACCGCCTTACCCGAATATCTCTGGCATGGCTCTCTTACAGATGGGATATCCCAGCTCACAGCCATAACTATTAGGGCATCCTATTTGATCTTCCATCCTTGCATTCAATGTAGCATTGAATGCAAAGGAGGTGGGTAGCTGTGCATACTACTATTCCTGGCCGAACGCGTGGCCACCTCTCAACCATTCACTCTCATGCAGGTAACTTACCTTTCACCACTTTCTTTGCCTATATAAGCTGACTTATGTGCACAAAAATGGGAGATCTACATACATAACCTCACTCACAAAAAGCCTATCAAAATACACCACTTGCTGAGAATAAACCCAGAAAATCTTACCTTGTTCTTCCTTATTCTCCCAAGTTCATCACTTGTTCTTCCTTGCTCTTACACAAACATCTCCAAATACACATCACTGACTTCATCATCGGAGCGTATTTGGCTGGTACCACACCGGTCCTTCTCCTTTGATCTTGTGTTCGTGCAGGAAGATCTCGAATCAACATCCACTTCATCATCTAGCAGGGCTTCCAATCAGCCAGATCATCCTCTCTAAGTTGTTGCATCTATCTTACAAAAATTTGCATCAACAGATTGGCGCCGTCTGTGGGAAGATCATCTTTAGCCATTGTGTTCATCTTCACAAGTGTTAAGCTCTTCCTTCAACAAATCACTACTATCACAATCCCTACGTCATGACTACCATCTTTCGTGACAGCAGCTCTTCCTTAGGAGGATCCCAAGACAATCAACAACATGAGCCTGAGACATCCGAAAAAACGAGAAGAGCACATCTCGCTAAACTAGCTAAGTCTAAGGCTCCCTTGAAGATAAAGGCTGCTCACAAGCTCCTCAGGGAGAACCAACGACACTTAGCCGCTGAGAATGCACTTCTCAAGCAAAACAATGAGCTGCTCACTAAACAGGTAGAACAAGCTGAGGAGCTCGTACCCAAGCTGATCTCATCACTTGGACCTTATACGTGGACGGATCTTCCAACGCTATGGGAAGCGGAGCCGGACTGGTTTTGATCTCCCCAGAACAAGTCGTAGTGAAGTATGCTCTCCGCTTCAAATTTCAAGCCTCCAACAATGAAGCAGAGTATGAAGCACTCATCGCCGGCCAAATTGGCAAGGGAGCTCGGGGCAACTAAACTGAACATCTTCAGCGACTCCCAACTCGTCCTCAACCAGATATTGGGAGAGTACGAGCCTCGAGAACCAAGCATGACGGCCTATCTCGAGAAGACCCGATCACTACTCAGGGGGTTTCAAGAATACAAGGTATCCCAAATCCCGAGGGTAGAAAACTGCAGAGTCGATGCCCTAGCACGCTTGGCCACAGTCACAGATATCGGATCTGCTAGACATGTCCCAGTCGAAATCCTGAACAGACCTAGCACCTCCGAAGACGAGGCCACCGTCATGCAGACCGATACCGAACCGAATTGGATGACGCTGATCACCGACTACTTGGTTTCCGGGATTCTTCCCCCGAAAAAGGACAAGGCACGTCTCGTCAAACAAGATCGGCTCGGTTCAGCATCATCGATGGTCAGCTCTACAAGAGGAGTTTCTCCCTACCCTACCTGCGGTGCGTCATGCCTCAAGAGGGTCAGGATGTGCTAAAGGAAATCCATCAAGGGATATGCGGGAACCACTCTGGAGGAAGAGCCCTTGCCTACAAGATGATCAGACAGGGTTACTTTTGGCCTACGTTGAACAAAGATGCGGATCATCTATCCCGCACTTGTGTCAAATGCCAACAGTTCGCCGCGGTCTCCCATCAGCCTCCTCAATTGCTGACCTCTATATCCAGTCCCTGGCCGTTCACACAGTGGGGACTCGATCTGATCGGCTCTATGCCGAAGGCAAAGGGACAAGTCACGATAACCGTAGTAGCAGTCGACTACTTCACCAAATAGGCCGAAGCTGAACCCCTAGCTACCACTATGGCCGAACGGATGGAAACTTTTGTGTGGAAGAACATCATATGCCGGTTCGGCAAACAGTTCGACTGTAAAAAATTTAGAAGTTTTTGTTCACGTTTGAACATCAACCTGCGCTTTGCAGCCCCTTACCATCCGCAATCAAACGGACAGGTCAAGGCAGTCAACAAGATCATCAAAAAGACCCTGAAGTCCAAGCTTGATAACGCTAAGGGAAATTGGCCAGAACTCCTACCAGAGGTATTATGGTCCTACCGAACTTCCTATCGGACTTCGACAAAGGAAACGCCGTACGCATTGGAGTTTGGTGTCGATGCTGTTGTTCTGGTCGAAATTGGGACTCCTTCATTCCGGACCGACACGTACAACCCTGAGGCCAACGATACCGGACTTCGGCTCGGCCTGGACATAATCGAAGAAAGGCGAACCGATGCCAATCTCTGCCGAGCTGCCTACCAACAGAAGGTAGCCAAATACTACAACAAAAGGGTCAAACCAAGAAGTTTCGGATTGGACGACCTCGTCATGAACAAGAACCCTCTGGCCATCAAGGAGAGCTCATTCGATCCTAACTGGACTGGACCCTACAGAGTCACAGGCATAGTCAAGCCTGACACTTACAACTTAGCCACTCTGACCGGGAAACCTCTCAAGTATAGCTGGAATGCTGAACACCTCAAGATTTATTACTAGTAAATGTAGTTAGGATCGGGGACTGTCCGACCTAACATTCTTTCAATCAATGAAAAGATGAATACCCTTTTGACTTGTCCATTCTCATTTTTTGAAGTAGACACTGGGGACTCTACCCCTATGCACCCCCAACAAAAAGGAAAGATCTAAGTGTCTCCTTCAAAAAATAACAAATTCACAGACTTATCAGGTCTATAAACTCCTGTGCTGAGCTGGCGTGCCATATTCGGCCCGATGCTCGACATAGTACAGACTCATCAGGTCTATAAACTCCTGTGCCGAGCTGGCGTGCCATATTTGGCCCGATGCTCGACACAGTACAGACTCATCAGGTCTATAAACTTTTGTGCCGAGCTGGCGTGCCATATTCGGCCCGATGCTCGACATAGTACAGACTCATCAGGTCTATAAACTTTTGTGCCGAGCTGGCGTGCCATATTCGGCCCGATGCTCGACATAGTACAGACTCATCAGGTCTATAAACTCCTGTGCTGAGCTGGCGTGCCATATTCGGCCCGATGCTCGACATAGTACAGACTCATCAGGTCTATAAACTCCTGTGCCGAGCTGGCGTGCCATATTCGGCCCGATGCTCGACATAGACTCATCAGGTCTATAAACTCCTGTGCCGAGTTGGCGTGCCATATTCGGCCCGATGCTCGACATAGACTCATCAGGTCTATAAACTCCTGTGCCGAGTTGGCGTGCCATATTCGGCCCAATGCTCGACATAGTATAGACTTATCAGGTCTATAAAAACCCTTGTCCGAACCGAAGTGACTTACTACAGTCCTAACGTTCGACAAGAAACTTCTAAAAGAAAAATATACCCTCAAACTCAAACTCTCATCGTGCATGCCGAGCTGATCTGAAAGTAAGTTTGAATATTTTTCTCAAAAACAAAATTCTTAATATCTCAATGGATATATCAAGCCCATCTGAGATCATCAGGGATTTATAATTTCTGCTTATTTTCATCATGCTCATCAGACTGATCTAAAAACAAGTTGTGAATTATCATTACATTTTATTTTATTGTGATCGTCAAGTTGAGCCGATCTCAAAATACTTTGTCACATTCATTTTGTTTTTATTATGACTTTTATTTTTCATCATTTTCTTATCTATCTGTTACTTGTTGTGGTTTTAGTTTCATTTCCGAGCTGAACTGACAAACAACTTGGAATAGAAGAAAATACTGAAAATAAATTAATAACATAATGATTCAAAAACAATTTGTTCAAAACATATCAAATCTGAGCCACATCTCGGCTCGGGAAAAACAAAAATAAATAAAACATGCTAAACAGATCTCTCAGCTGGCCCCTTCAAAGTCGGCCCGGCAGATCTCTCAGGCGATTCCTCGCCGAGCTGCACTACTTCCACACCTCCGATCTGCATCTCCGTATTGGGATCAGCTTCGGGGACTGGAGGGATCTCGGGCATCTTATCTAAAGGGATTAGAGGGCTTTCCTGGGTCAGCTCGGCCGCAGACGCGACTGTCTCAGTCCCAGCTTGGCGATCGGGGGGGGGGGGGGGAAGCTCTTCTTGCTAGCTTTCCTGGGTATCCTCCTCGCCATCCGACTCGGCTAAGAAGGACAGGTCCCAGTCCGGCCTCTTCGCTCGGACCACTTCCAGGAGCTTCTTATACCCTTCGAACTGGGCGTCACTCAGTTCCTTCAAGCTCACTTCCCGAGCCTGACGCTGAGCCACAATAGCCCTCTGTTCGGCCGCCTCGACATCTTGCTGAAGCTCGTCGGCGAACACTCCCAGGTCGATCACTTTCTGCTCTGAGATCAGGAGCTCCTTCTTGAGCCGAGTTACCTCTTCCCCTCGCTCGGCCAGCTGAATCTACAGATCGGTGAACGTTTACGCTCCTCCCTGATCAGGCGCTCGGCTTCGGCCAGCTTGTTCCTCAGCTCCTGGTTCCTTTCCTTGAGCCTCCTCATCTTCTCCTCAGCGTCGACCGCAGCTTGTGCCGCTTCAAACTGCCTGAGGGCAAGCTGCAAAAAAAGGAAACAATCAGCCTGACCCGATCTGGAGATAACTTTGAAGGTTTAAAAAAAAAAAAAAAAAAAAAAACACTTACCACCATGGCCTGTCGGGACGCATTCAGGGCCTTGCTCTCGAAGCTGGGTGCTTCCTTTCCTGCCCAGAGACCTTCCACGACCTTCGGCGTGACCACACGCTTGAAGCCCGTGACGAACGGCTCAATGGAGGGATCCACCTCCACCTCCACCGTTCTCTTGGCAGCCCAACCAAAGACATCGGCGTTGGCACCCGCTGGCTCAGTCCGAGCCCTCTTCTCTACCCGGGCTTCAACCTGAGGGCCTTTCCTCTTCTCAATTGCTGAGCCGAACTCGGCATGGAGGGTCCAGCCTGGGCTGTGGTTCGAGCAGGCACCGGGGCTGGCTCGGCAAGGACTCGAGCTCCGGCCTTCTTTTGGGCACTCCTCGCCACCCTCTTCCTCAGCCTCGCCTCCAACTCGGCAGGATTCATCCCTTTCTCTATACGGGGGTTCCACCTCGGCACGAACCAAGAAATCCCACTCGATCCGATCTGAGTAGAGCCGAGCAGGAATTTGGTGGACAGATACTTCGATGGTTGCTCATTCACCACGGCGATCTGATCTCTGAGCTCGCCCCGGAGTTTAACATGGCCCCAGCTGACTGCAAAAAAAAAAAAGCAAGGGAGTTAGCTTAAAAAATATATATATATATCATCATCATTATCACTAGCAAATAATCACAAGTCTAATCCGGATCGACTCTCCCAGACATTGAGTGCCCACCTGAAATCCTAAAGGCTCTAGGGACTCGGGCCGGAAGGGGACTGCTCGGATCGAAGAACTCCCAATCCCCAGAAACGAAGAAGTATCTCCTCTTCCAAGTCTTCTGGGATGAAGGATTCTCAGTGAGCAGCGGCCCCGAATACGCCTGAAGGTTGTAGAAGCCGAGCTCAGTCTTCTGCTTCAACCTCAGTGAATAAGAGCAGATCAACAAGTCCTTGTCTGGCACACACTTGTGCACCTTGTGCCACAAGATGTGCATGGACATGATAATCCTATACACGTTCAGATTGAGCTGGTGTGGCGCCGCGCCAATCATCGCCAGCCAATCCTGCAAAAAAAGATGCAGGGGGGGCCGAACCCCATTCTCGAACATCTCTGGGTACATTGTCACTCATCCTTTGGGGGGTCGGCTCGGTTTCTCTCCCCTGCTCAGGCAACCTTGTCAAGACTGAATCGGGGACTCCATACTTTATCCTCAGATCCTTGAGATGAAATTCAGTCATTTCATTGGGGATCTCATCGACTTTCCATGCCAGCTCTTCGTAAAAATCCGGGTCGATCGGACACCCCCTCACATGCCGAGCCGAACTCGAGGCATCGTGACCCCTATCTCTTTCCTCTGACCCCGAGGTGAGCCTTATTGGAGTACTCGAGCTCGACTCGGCACCGATATCTTCTTCTTCATCGTCCTCCTCATTTGCATGTTCGGATTCGTGAGCTATCCCTTCCGGCCCCCGATCCGAACTCATGCCTACTTGGGGACTTCCTTCACCCCCTCGAGGTCAGCGTTCCTCGCCTGGGTTACACTCTATGTCCGAGCTGACCTCACCCAGCTCCTCGGATAGTTCATCCCAGTCAGCCTCACCCCCTGGTGGGCTTCAGCTCAGCTCGGCATCACTATCGCCTTTGAAGGCTTCTCCTGAGCCGAGCCGACCACTTGAGTCGGTCGTTGACATCACAAACACATTTCAAATTTCTCTCTCTTGCTTTTTGGATCAAAAAAGTGTCTTTTTCAAGAACACTCAAGAACACACCCAGAAAACTCGAAAACACAAAAAAACTCAGAAATGGGAAGAATCACTTACTAGTTTTTCTCCGGCCACACTCTCCACCCCTCACACACTCAAAACAGCCTCGCCTACGGTCGTGCTTGGTCGGAATCGCGACCGGACTGCTACCCAAAACACGGAGAGAGAGAGAGAAATTTTGGAGAGAGAGAAGTCGGGGAGCTTCTAGAAATTCTGAAAACTGAAAGTGAAGAAGAAGGGGAGAGAGAAGGCCTTTTATATCCCCATGCAAAATCAATCCCAGCCATTCAATTTTGGCGCTTCAGATGCCAGATCTTGCCACATGTCCACATTTAAAAAAAATCATAAATGAGGTGACCTTTACGTTCCCCCATGCAGACACAATCATGAACAGTTACTCCTTCGCATATTCCCAAGATATTTTGGCCAATCACGCATCATCATCTGCTCGGATTATTGGGAAGTCGGACTTGTCCAGATCGGCACATCTGCATCAGTTCGGCACGGGGCATGTCATATGTTATGTTTCACAAACTGTCTTTTTTCAACTTCCAATTCATCACGGTCTGTTCGGATCGGAAGTTGGGGGACTTCTGTTTGTGGATAAACCTACATGGATTTAACAGCCAATCATGGATCGACATGTGGCTAGTCAGATCCAACTTCAGGCTTTGACTTTTTCAACGGTCAAACTCAGACCTCCACGTCACTATATCAGCTCGGCAACATTTTCATTACCATCTCGGATCGGTAGCTGACCCGATCTGAAGATCTCCTAAGAATTGAGTGTTCATCTTTTCTTGATTATCCCAGTTCGGTTCGGCTCGGCTCTTGGCGATCATCTTCTCGGACAACGGGCTACAGTCGAACGACGACTGTCACATTATACGTTGAGCCTATCTGGATCAGTTCACCCATGCCCGATCCAAACGTGGATATGTTTCATACTTGCGTATACATATCTATGATCAGCTCGGCTCGGCTCGGATCCCACCGCCATTCTAGAAGATTGGAGTCAGGACGAACCGCCTTACCCGAATATCTCTGGCATAGCTCTCTGACAGATGGGATATCCCAGCTCACAGCCATGATTATTAGGGCATCTCATTTGATCTTCCATCCTTGCATTCAATGCAGCATTGAATGCAAAGGAGGTGGGTAGCTGTGCATGCTACTATTCATGGCCGAACGCGTGGCCACCTCTCAACCATTCACTCTCATGCAGGTACCCTTCACCACTTTCTTTGCCTATATAAGCTGACTTATGTGCACAAAAATGGGAGATCTACATACATAACCTCACTCACAAAAAGCCTATCAAAATACACCACTTGCTGAGAATAAACCCAGAAGATCTTACCTTGTTCTTCCTCATTCTCCCAAGTTCATCACCTGTTCTTCCTTACTCTTACACAAACATCTCCAAATACACATCACTGACTTCATCATCAGAGCGTATTTGGCTGGTACCACACCGGTCCTTCTCCTTTGATCTTGTGTTCGTGCAGGAAGATCTCGAATCAACATCCACTTCATCATCCAGCTGGGCTTCCAATCAGCCAAATTATCCTCTCTAAGTTGTTGAATCTATCTTACGAAATTTGCATCAACACAACCGTCACCAAAGTGTCTCAATTTCTCTTGGATTCTTTGAAGAGCATTTTTCTTGACAACCGTTGAAATTGTCCACCCGTTGGAATAAGTCAACAACCATTCTTTTAATTAGTTTACCTTTATTCCAAATCGGCATGTAATCTCAGACATGGTTTTTAATTAGTTTACCTACGAAGGTTTTTTGCTCCAACAAAGTTGTTCTTTTCCAAAAAATATAGTACAAACCCAACCTTTTATATGGTATAGCACCAAACACGTACAATACAATTTGTCCAGCTTAATTATATATAGTACAAAACCCTTAACGATACTAAAGACATTATAGTATAGTACAATACGATTGAAATAATGCAATCCGATACAGTCCACTTCAGCATACCAAACTAGAAGAGTGCTATGAGTCCAATTATTAGCTAAACTTTATAATGGTTTGAAACAAGCATGCACAATACTGTTCATCCACGATCCTCCATATACCGATAAACCTTTATGTTCTTCGATAAATATATCTTTAGGTGTTTTACCTTCTGAGTTTTTCATGTCTACATAACATGGTAGAACAGCCTTTTTCACCTCCTGCACATCGATAATATAAGGCATTGTGTTTGGAATTGGAAAACATTGAAAAATAACCACATAATTAAAATTGTAATATCAATACAATAGAGACAACTTCCACTAAGGAATCCAATTAATAAAAAGGTCATCTTATTTAAGGGATCTTTTGTGAGTCCATTTCGCATTATAGATAGTTTAATGATTCGAGTTATCTATTCTTTAGGTTTTCACTCAAGAATCAATCTTAAAAAAAACAAAAAAAAAAACATATTGGAAATTATTAAGATATCTAATTTTGATTGAATAAATTGACAAACACACAATGTTTTCTATAAATACAATGCTTACCGATTAATTAAATGGTTAAACAATTTCAGATTTGTCTAATTTTTTGTATGGATGACTAGTAAATAGAGACCTAAAAAATAGATTGTTCATATTATAAAAGGAAAATGATTTTGTGCCACACTAGGGCACAACATCTATGTGTCATAATCTTATGTGGCAAAGTTAAATAAAACACATCACTATTCATTTTTTACATTAAATTAATATAATTTTTTTGAAAGACCATCTTATCCATCTCAAATCTAATAGCTATAATTTTTATTAAATAAAAATTTGAAATTGTTAATTTGTTATCTTTTTCAACTATTCAAAATCTGCATCGATAAATAATATTCTCCAACTCCAAGTTAACGTTGAATCTTCTCCAACTCCAAGTCTCCAATTTCGAATGCTACTCTAATCAAAGACTCCAACACCTGCTTCTTCTATTCAAGAGTCAAACACCTACTTCTTTTAACAATTTTTGTTTTTTCCTCTTTAATTTCTTAGGTATTAGGTGGATCACGAAATCAACTGCATGAGACTGTATGTATGTATGTATATATATATATATATATATATATATATATTTGCTCCATTTGAAATGAGGAACACATATTAATTAATTGGTAAAATTTTTATATATCTAATAGAACAAAAAAGCACGACAGCAGTTTAATTAGACCATGGAAGAGATTATGATGTGATGAGGTTTTAAGGGTTCTAACGATTTATGACTTAGATTTCTTTTTATTTTTGCTTAGTTTAAATTTTGTAAAATCTACGATTTATGACTTTGATTCTTGTTATTATGTTTAGGCTATTCCTTCCTACTTTAATTTCCTTTGTTTTGCTTCTTCTTCTACGTACTATATTTTTCTCACTTTCCTACCCCCCCCCCCCCTCTCTCTCTCTCTCTCTCTCTCTCTCTCTCTCTCTAAGTCCCAATAAATTAACTTGTTGTCCATTTCTATCCCAACACACCTACGTACCACACTAGTCTCTACCAAGTTCTTGGATTTTCTTTATTTTCCTGTTAACTCAATCAATATGATAAATACCCTAAACCAATAAATGTATAATTTATTATATGTAAATCTCTTTGCTGTCTTTTTTAAATGTAAATCTCTTGTGTGTGTCTGTGTTTTTTTAAGAATTTTAGAGATAAAAATATTATAAATATTTTAAACTAAGAAAATTGATTGAGGAAGATTGCAATTGTATTGGGATTTTTATGAACTAATACTAAATATTATGTACATATATTATTAGGTAATTAAGATGCTTAAGATTGACCCAAACCCCCCCCCCCCCCCCACATAATCAAATTTCTAGTTCCGCTAGAAATTTTATCCCACGCCTATGACAAGAGTTCAAGTCTTAGCTCCCATCTCTTGGATACAAAAAAAAAAATAAAAATAAAAACTATTTAAAATAGAGACAATAGCTAGGGAAAGAATGCTTACCTTAAACCATAATAAGTCTCGTTGCGTTTGTAGGGCAGGTGCTGACAAGGTATTCAATTGATTTGGTGGAGCTAACTTTGCCGCCAAATGCAGTATGTTATTATTATTCTTATTATCATTGTAAGAGAGTATGATATCTTTGTATAAACCGAACTGATATACCAAATTGAAGATACTTATCTGGTGGTACATTACTGCAACATGAAATAAACTCCGATTGCAGTCATCTGTTTCCCATATCAAACTAGGATAAGAGCCAATAAGCTCAGCCACAAACTCAAAATTTCCTAATTTTGCTGCAATAAATAGTGCATGTGATGGCCTTCTTATAATGTCGGTCATTGTCCTGTCACCTTTCCATATAACTTCCTTCAAAAGGCATTTTAATAATTGATGGCCGGGAGTTCTTGTCCTATTTCCCTTATTTGTACCTTTAACACGTCAAACAAGTTAGTTTTTGAGTTTGAGTTCCAATATATTTTCGACAACCTATATATGTTATTAATGAAAATATTCCTTTTTTTTTTTTTTCTATTAACTTGCTAAGGTCATCTAATTGTACAAGTCTTAATATCTTTATTCCATGATTAATTATGAAAATATTTCAGCTTTCAAACATATATGCCAAGTTAAAATTATCAATTACTTGATACAAACTAGTAAATGACACTATCTGATCACATAAATAATATTTATGTAGGACTATATCAAACACGAATAACGTACCCAATTGACATTACAAACTCGTTTTAACTAGTATCATATAAAGAATATCTTTTCTCTATATGATATTGTATGAATTTCTTACACAATTATATGATTATTTTCTATGTTTTGTTAGCAACAAGATTATGTATGCTTTTATTTTATGAGTGTATGAGTGATAGATTTAGTTTAAAAGTAAGAGAAACTTAGTGTAAAGTTTCTAATTCACAACACATGCATGTAAGGCAGCTAAACGTACACGACCCAATTAATAATATAAGGGAAATTTCATCAAATAACCCATTTTAATATCATACTTGCTTTTTTGACTCTCAGCTCCAAAATTAAACTTTTTTTTACTCTTTGGACACTTTTTGAACCAAAACACCTTTTATGTCGCCACGTAGTCTACGAAAAATCAAATTTAAAAAAAATGTCAAAAAAATAAGAGAAGAAGAACATGATGATGATGATCATGTTAAAGCGGTTGTAGTACCATCTAATGTGGCGACCATTTGTCAATTATTAGTCGATCATGGGTTGACCAAATTTCAAATCTGAACTTAGGTTCCATTGATATCGATACCGAGCTTTGAAGGTAAACACGTACCAAAAAAAAATAATTCCCGAGTCCAAATCTCACCCTACTTTTGATTCATCTCTGATATCTCTCAAATTCCGTTATATATATTTCCCAAACCTTGTCTTCCCCCAACTTTCTTCACACTTACCGATCATGACCTCCACTCCTGAAGAACATGTGTTGCTACTTGCTACACAAACCCAATATCTGATATTGCAGATCTGAAATTGCAATAACTTTCATCATAGTTGGTCGCTGGAGAGGAAGAGGGAGGAGGGAAGGTGGGGAGAAGGGGATCAGAGAGAGAAAGAAGGTTAAGGGTAATTTTGTCTAAAACTAGCTAAAAGATTCAAAAAAGATTAAATTTGGAAATGAGTCTCAAAAAAGTAAGTTTAATATTAAATAGGTTAATTATTTGATAAAATTTCCCTTAATATAACTCGATGTATCATGAGTTGGGATAGCTGACTACTATTTGACCTGGACACCAAATCATATGCCATGAACACAATACACCTTGACTAGAATGCCACCCCTACATACTCATCGATTCATGGAAAGATTAAATGAAGCTTAAGCTGCAATGAGGAGAGAATTACAAGAGTAAATGAAGCTTTTCCATATTCCTGAACGTTTTATGGCAAATGCTGAAGGCTTCGCAGCCAACAAATGCAAAGCTGTCTCACTATTCATGTCACGAGCCACTGCAAGCTCCGGGTAGTCGTGAAGAATTTTCAAGGCTAATACTGAATAAAAAAAAACCAACAAAGATAATTAATTTCAGATCAAGTTTTGCACAAAACCTGCACATGTGACTTAATGGTGTTAGACATGAAACTTAACTCACAAGGACGACTACTCTTCCTTGTAGAATTGTATTCACTTATTCATGAATGTTTAGAATATCTTGTACTCCAAGTATAGGTCTCCTTGTACTGATCGACACGATTATGCTTGTATATATATGGGTTATTCCCTAATAATAAATCATCAATTCCAAACCTTCTTACAAATGGTAAAGGGCTGACCATTTGAGCGAGTTCTAGACGTCTAAGGTTTCAATCCTTATAGGCGTAAAAACATTCGAGTGTAACATATATTTATGTATGGTTTTGGGATGATTGCATGTATGTAGTTTTTTCCTTAAGGTCTTCTACCCAATGAGAAGTAAGTTGTAAATAAAGTATTCTTAATTACCCAAAATCAATTCCATCCTTTTCTTTTAGGAAAAAGATCTAGTGGAATGGGAAAACATCTGACATAACATTTATGCTTACCATATAATTCATTGTTGATGGAAGTGAAAAATATCTCAGCTCGTTCCCCTTCGTTGACACTTTTGATGACTTTAGGGTATAGATACAACGCCATCTCGCTACGTCCAAACAAAACGGCAAAATAAAGCGGTGTCCTTCCTGGACCACCTCGAATTTCTAGTATCGTAGGATTCATTTGTAACATCATCTTAGCCACAGGTACAGTTCCAGCTGCAACAGCATAACTAAAGGCTGTATGCCCCTTTTGATCTTGCAAGACCAAATCATCTTTGTCTAACAATTTCAGCAACTTCTCCACAAAGTGAACATGTGTGGATCCTGCAGCGACATGAAGAACAGTCTGCCTTCCTCTTATAATATTGGCATGTAAAATAGTCTTATCTTTATCTATGATTGGCTTAGCCACTTTCCAGTCACCTCTTACTGCAGCGTTAAATAGGATCGCGTACTCGTGGATGAACCATTTGTTTTGTCTTGATTCGGCTGTAAAGATTTGAAATATGCAAGAATATAATATTTAATGTCAATATGTAACACAAGATATATATGGTCCAACATTTGTGTGCATTTGCGCCAGATAAAAAGAAGTTAACAACTCTGGAAAACAATAAATGAAAGTTCGTACGTATCGTTTCTGCAGAATTTTGTCGAAACTTTTAAGTCTATTTTCTTTATGCAAACACATGAATATTTATTTTTTTACTCCAAAACAAACTGAGCCTTACTAGTTGAGTAAAAAGTGGAAGAGAGAGAACTTACGAAAATGTGTAGGAAGGGACGCTGTTCTATTAGAAGCAGCTGACACCGCAGGCGAAGGGGGGGAGCTAACATCTATATCATTGATCTCGGGTGCATCCACTAATTGAGACTTGAAACGTTCTGCTGCCATTTCTTCGAATAACATTCATACCATTAAAAAAACAAGTTAGTTTTTGTAAGAATTCGAACTGTTGTCTGAGTTACCATTCAATATAGACTCACTACTAGAAAAAGGGTCAATCCTTTTGATACTAAAAGCCACTGGATTAGACTGGCTTTCTGTCATCACCCAATGGCCAATCAAGGTGTATCCATAGCTTATTTGACACTGGATACGCCGGTCGCTTTTAACATTAAGTGGGCTAATCCGCCTCATTGCACATTCAATATTAAATGTGAGATCTCACACCTAAAGGAGTATATATATATATATATATAAATTCAAGTGCGGATATTAACAAGCATCCCAATGTTATGCGAGAGCATCTCGATCGGCCAATGTCAACAAACAAATAAGTTAGAAAACTTGTACCAAATAAAAAGGAATAAGCTAGAAAACCAAGTTGTTCATCCATAATATTTTATGCTAATAAAAAATAAAAAGTAGTAGTATATTATTTGAAATGCCGTAACTGATTAAAAATATATATTATTTAAAGAACAAGATAGCCACACCATCTCTACCATAGTTATAATAATTCAAAAGAATAGACTGCGACAAAGCTGATAGTAGAAAATTCCTACCTATATTTTCCCTGTTCAAACTCAAAATTCAAAAATTGTATCCTTTCGATAATATATATAGTTACTACGTACTTTCCTTAGACCTTAGTTTCCTATGACCAATCTTGTAAGAAACATGAATTTTCTGCTAAATTATTTGATTGTTTATGGTTATGGTAAAGGGCATCTTGGCATGTTCAAGACAATAGATAATTATATATTATAAACTCGCGATAAGAACGATAAGAATAACATATATATATATATATATATATATATATATAACGATGACCTCCATAATCACATAATAATAATTTATCAAATAGGACAATAGTTAAGTGACTAAGTCCACGTCCACCAATGAAGACCTGCTCTCCTTACCCATTGTTGCCGCCCAATAAATATCATTTTAATAAGAAATGATATTTTTTAGAGCATTTTAATAAAACAAATATCAATTTTTTGGTTACATTATTGGAGGGAATAGTTATAGAGTTCAGTACTAGCCTAATTCTAATATTTATCTTACCCACCTTTAGCACTTGGGCTAATATCAAGAACTTAAAATATAAAAAATAAAAAAATCAAATAATCAAATAATACCCTCTTTTAATAAACACTTGTACATCGATCTCTGCCAAAGCAAATACATCGATCTCTGCCAAAGCAAAAACCAATGCTATGTAGAAATTATTTTACGTGACGATAAAATATCATGTGGCACTTCTCGCCGGCGTGAAAAAATACCTTGCGTTTAGATAGCCTTTGTGTTGAGTGTTGATGTTGTATGAGTGTTTGCTTAAAGAGTTTATTTTATTATAAATGCAAAGTTAACAATTTTAATGGGTTACACCAATACTAAGAAAGAGTATGTTATTATCAAAAAAAATTATTGTATGTGACCGTAACATCTGGTATCATACTAATTTGGTGTTATCAATTCATTTAAATTATAATATGTATACAATCATTAATATTTAAAACCTTAAATTCTAGATAATACCCTTAAATATTCTACACATATTATAACTTAATTTGATTGGTATACTGCGTCAACATACCACCTAATATGACAATCACTTATAATAGATTTTTTCCCAGTTGAACCATATGTTCTTACTAAATGACTTTAGTACAGTCACCCGAAGCTATAATAGAAGAAGAGGACAAATCAGCCCCTTTTTGCCTTTTTCCTCTTAAAACAAGGTTAGAAGGGGAGGAGCAAACTCTAGCGTTGGGTTACAAGAAAAATTATTATATATGACTGTAACATCACAGGACATAATGACGTGGTGTTACCAATTTACTCAAATTATAACACGTAAACAATTTTAAGAGTTTATTCTTATATTTTATAGTTTTTCTTAGATTTTAGAGTTTTTCCTAAATTTTAGGGTTTTAAAAATTAATTATTATATACGTGTTATAATTTGAGTGGATTGGTAATATCATTTGGTGTTACGGTAACACACAATAATTTCTCAGTTACAAGCCACCGGAAATCGTTTAAACCCAAAAATAAAAAAATAAAAAACACAGTAGAAACCATCGAAAAGCCAAGAGAAGCAAAACTTACGGGCAGATCCGATAGAAGGAAAACGATCAAACAGCAGAGGAGGTGGTGACACGCTATGGAGCAAACTGGCGGTTGGGCGTACTAGAAGTGAGAAACTGAAAACAGTCCAGAAGAACCACGAACTAATACCATTGAAAGGTTTGAAACCCTTTTTTTTAGTCAAATGATTGAAGGTTTAAAACTTAATTTGATGATTTCTATTGATTGCATTCTTGTCTATTAACTATACAAAAATTATGGTATTTATAGTCCTCTGTCCCATACACAAGATTTATCTATACATACAAAAATAAGAATCGTCGTAAAAAAAAAAATACAAGGATAGGAATCATAAAATCTGTTTTTGGTTTTTTTTTTTTTTTTCAGTGGGAATAAGATATGGTCATTTTAATTAGTAAACTGTCTATATTTAATCGAAGAAGAATAGCAAAAAAGAGAAAAAAAATTATGGCGGAGAAAATATCATATATATAGTCTAAAAGAAGAGAGAGCTTAAAACAACAACTTTGTAAAAAAAAAAAAAAATCTTTAACTACTGTAGTTCCTTTCCGGACACCACTTTTGTAACAACTTTTGTTGATAATTAAAGATAGCGTTTGAGTTTTTTATTAAAAGAAAAAAAAAAAGAAAGAAATATATAGTGACCATTTAAGAACGCGTAGCATAATATTAAAATATATAGATTTGGCTAGCTGTTTGAGATTTGGGATAATTAAACTTTAGTAAAATTAATTATTTGAGGAATTCCTCAATGAAAGGGACATACATATATATATATATATATGGAAGACCATTTTCGCATTTCAGTTTTCTCCACTTACAACCTTCTTTTAAAAAAATATTTTTTATATCTCTTTATTAGTTGTATTACCAAATCTGCGCGCCATTTACATATTTTGACTCAGAATATTTGAATTGTCGTGTTCTACCTGAGGCTCCCATGGTATAGATCTGAAGAGGGTTAGATGTACTGTCTTATATATCCTATCTTGCAAAGAGATCGTTTCCCATTTTTTAATTTTGCAATGAAACAACACTAGCTACCAGTTGAATATGATGCCCAAAGAAATTAGAATTGAGGCTTCATCAGGTGCGGTCTACAGTATGACTTGAACAAATCATTCTTCGGTGTTGGAAGCTATTGGTAGAGTAATCATGATCACCATCTTTGTCATTCAAGTAGGATGTTCTAGCTAGCACACTCAAATCTCATTGCATTCCTTTGCATATATATCAACTTGTAATGGTTTAAGATATTAATTGACCTCACTCTCACAACGTACAGGAAGCTGGGTGTTGATGCAAATTCTCGTAAGGTAGATGCAACAACGTAGAGATGATGACTTGGCTGATCTGAAGCCCTGCTGGATGATGATATGGATGTTGATTGGGATCTTCCTGTAGACAAACACAAGATCAAAGGAGATGGACCGGTGTGGTACCAGCCAAACACACTCCGATGATGAAATCAGTGGTGATGTTTGATGATAGATGAGGAAGAACAAAGGATGAACTTGGGAGAATAGGAAGAACAAGGCAAATGTTCTGGGTTATTCTCAGCAAGTTGGGTATGCTCTTTGGTGAGTGGGAGTTTTTGCGTAAGTGTTTTGTGGATAGGTTGATAGATCTGGATTTTGCACATATAAGTTGGTATATATAGGCAAATGAGTTTGTGGTGAGTAAGTTACCTGCATGTGAATGAATGGTTGCCAGTGATCCACCTGTTTGGTCAGAACTAGTTGCATGCACAGACATTCACCTCCTCAGCATTCAATGCTGCATTGAATGCTCCATTAAATGCAAGGTTGGAAGGTTCAGGCAAACTTCTCCAATAGACAGGGATGCAGGCAGGATATTCCATCTGTCAGAGGATTTTGTGTCAGATGCATTTATGTGTAGCGGTTCGTCCCAACGTGACCTTCCTGGGAATGGCGGCGGAGAGCCGAGCCGAACCGAGCAGATGTTCTTTATGCGTATGCATGAAGTCCATGTGTGATCGGACCGGATATGGGATTCCAGACCGAGCCGACCCATAAGATAGGGGTCCCTCCGAGCCCTAACTGGCCGACGCCAGGACTCGAAAGGAGGTCACCTTGGTGCCGAGCCGAGCCGAACAGGGATGATCGTGGAAAGATGGGCACTCAATCCCTTGGAAGATCATCGGTTCGGCTCGGACCGGTCCTGGATAAGTGGCGTGGAAACCCGATCCGAGCTGGCGGAGGAAGTGTTAGAGAAATGATGATGTGGAGGTCAAAGTCTGACCAGCCACGTGTCCAGCCAGGATTGGTCGTTGGATCGGTGTGGGTTTATCCACAAACAGGAGTCCCCCAGCTTCCGATCCGAGCGGACAGTGGTGGATTGGAAGCTGAAGTGTGATGACCTTCCCAAGGATAATGTGTTTGCTTGATCCGAGCTGAACCCAACAGGTCTTCGTTCCTGAAGGTCCGAACAGGTGGTGACTTGTGTTTGGCCAAAATATCTTGGGGGCAGATGAAGGGACGTTTGGTTTCTGCATGGGGGAACGTAAGAGTCACATCATTTATGGGTATTTTGAATGCTTGACAGGTGTCAAGATCTGGGATTTGAAGCGCCAAAAAATGAAGGGCTGAGATCGGTTTGCATGGGAGTATATATATGACTGTTTCTCTCTCTTCCCTCTCACTTTCAGAAGTTCACTCTCTCTCTCCTGCGAAACTCTCTCTCTCACCGTGAATTTCTCTCTCTCCCCGTCGATCGTGTGGTGGCCCAACCTCGATTCCGACCAGGTTCGATCATAGGTGGGGTGATTCCGAGTGTGTAGGGGGTGGAGAGATTGGCCGGACAAAAACCAGTATTTTCGGGTTTTCTGGGTTTTGTTCTTGGTGTTCTTGAGAAAAAACACTTTTTGATTCAAAAAGCAAGAGAGAGAAAGTGAAAAGGTGTTTATGATGTCTGAGACTGATTCGAGAGGCCGGCTCGGCTCGGGGGAAGCCTTTGAAGGAGATAGTATGGCCGAGCTGAGCCGAAGCCCACCTGCGGGTGAGGCGAGTTGGGACGGTTTGTCCGAAGAATTGGACGAGGTCGGCTCGGCGCTGAATCGCAACCCAGGTGAGAAGCGCCGAGCTCGAGGGGATCAAGAAAACCCCGAAGTATTGAGTTCCGACCGGGAACAAGGGGTGGCCGAAGGTGGTGACGAAGAACCTCTTGACGTCGAGCCGATCGCCACCATCCCGAGTAGACTCACCTCGGGCTCAAATGAAAGGGACAGGGGGCATGAAGCGTCGACCTCGGCCTCGGGTCAGCAGGTGACGGGGAGTCCGATCGACCCGGACTTCTACGAGGAACTGGCGTGGAAGGCCGATCAGATCCCCAATGAGATGACCGAATATCATCTCGGGGATCTGAGGGATAGGTACTCAATTCCCGACTCCGTACTGACGAGGTTGCCGATCGGAGGAGAGAAGCCGAGCCGACCCCCAACAGGATGGGTGACAATGTACCCCGAGATGTTTGAGAACGGGGTTAGGCTTCCCCTGCATCCCTTTCTGCAGGACTGGCTCGCGACGATCGGCGCGGCGCCACACCAACTGAACCCAAATGTATACAGGATAATCCTGTCTATGCATATCTTGTGGTACAAAGTGCACAAGTGTGTACCAGACAAGGATCTTCTGTTCTGTAACTACGCACTGAGGTCGAAGCAGAGCGAGCTCGGATTCTACAACCTCCAGGCGTATTCGGGGCCACTCTTCGGTGGGAATCCCTCCTCCCAGAAGACATGGAAGAAAAGATACTTCTTTGTCTCTGGGGATTGGGAGTTCTCCGATTCGAACAAAGTCACCTCGGCTCGGGTCCCCAGAGCCTTTAGGATTCCAGGTGGGCATTGGACGTCTGGGGCCGATCCGGAGATAATTGTATGTTTTGTGATAATTGTTTTCTTTTGTCTAACTCCTTTTGGTTTCGTCTTTGCAGTCAGCTGGGGCAAGTACAAACTGAAGGGCGAGCTTAGGGATCAGATCGCCGCGATCAGGGACTCACCAGCAGAGTACCTGTCCACGAAGTTCCTGCTCGGGGAGACCCAGATCAGGTCAAGCGGGATTTCCTGGTTTGTACCCAGGTGGAATCCGCGAGCCGAGAGAGGAATGGCGCCCACCGAGCTGGAGGCTCGTCTTAGGAAGAAGGCAGCTCGTAGCGTCCAGAGGAGGGCCGCAAGGCGGGCTCCTGCCGAGCCGGTCCAGGCTCCTGTCGCAGCGACAGCTCAGCCTGGACCTTCTGCGCCGAGACCGGCTCGGCAAACAGAAAAGAGGAAGGCTCCCCAGACCGAGGCCCGGGTGGAGAAGAGAGCTCGGGCCGAGCCCAGTGGTCCTGGTGCCGAAGCGTCTGGCTCGGCGCCCCTGAAGACGGTGGAAGTAGATTCTTCCCTCGAGCCGTTCGTCTCGGGCCTCAAGCGCGTGATGACGTCAAAGGCGCAGGAGGGGCTCTGGGCCGGTCAGGAGAAGCCGAGCTTCAGCCACAAAGCTCTAAGCACATCCCGGCAAGCCATGTTGGTAAGTCCTTTTCACTTCGGATTACGTTTATCCGCTCGGTTCGGATTAATAATAGATTCTTTTTTGTTGTTTTTGCAGCTCGCCATGAGGCAATTTGAAGCCGCCCACGCCGCCGTCGAGGCCGAGGCGAAGATGGGGAGGTTTCGGGAGCGAATCCTGGAGCTCAAGGAGAAGCTGGCCGAGGCCGAGCGGGCGGTCAGGGCCGAGTGCGATCGGTCGGCGGGTCTGCGGTCCAAGCTGGCCGAGAAGGAGGTAGAGGTCGCTCGGCTCGGGAAGGAGCTTGTGTCCTCGAAGCAAAAAGCGGCCGACTTGGGGCAACTCGCCGACCAACTCCAGAAGGACGTCGAGGAGGCCGAGCGAAGGGCCGTTGAGTCTCGGCGCAGGGCCGGGCTTCCGAGCGTCCAGGCGCTGGCTGATGCCCACTTTGAAGGGTATCAGGAGCTTTTGGAGGCGATCCGGTCGAAGAGGCCGGACTGGGATGTCTCGTTCCTCGGCGAGTCCGATGACGAGGAGGATACTCAGGGAAGTCAGCAGGACGAGCTTCCTCCTCCCGATCGCCAAGTCCCCGCCGAAGCCGAGCCGACTCCGGAGGATCCTCCGCTGCCTGACTGCGAGCCGACCCCGATCCCCCCAGTCCCCGAATCCGATCCCAACGCTGAGACGCAGATTGGCGGGGTTGAGGTGGTGCAGCTCGACGAGGAGACGCCCGAGGAGTCTACTGAGCCGATCCAGGAGGGGCCCGCCGAACGATCTGCCTGAACCAACCTGTATTTTTGTTTTTGTTTATTCCCGAGCCGAGGAGTGGCTCGGGTTTGATGTATGTTTGAACAGTTTTATTTATGTTTTTTGAACCACTTGTTAATTTATTCAGTATTTTCTTTATGATCCAAGTTATTGTCAGTTCAGCTCGGAGAATAAGCTAAAGATACAACAAGTAACATATGAATAAGAAAATGATAAAAGTAACAAACATAATAAAAAACAAGATGTTTTGAGATCGGTTCGGCTTCCCGATCGCAATGAAAAGAAAAGTAATGATAAATTGCTACTCGACTTCGGATAAGCTTGATAAGCATAATGAAGATAAGTAGGAATTTAAAACCCTAGTGATCCCGGATGGGCTCGGAATACCCATTGAGATGTTTTAGGAATTTTGTTTTTGAGAAAAATATTCAAACCTACTTTCAGATCGGCTCGGCATGCACGATGAAAGTTTTGGTTGGAGTGTATATTTTTCTTTTAGAAATATCCTGTTGAACGTTAGGACTGTAGGAAGTCGCTTCGGCTCGGACAGGGATTTTTATAGACCTGATAAGTCTGTACCATGTCGAGCATCGGGCCGAAAGTGGCGCGCCAGCTCGGCACAGGAGTTTATAGACCTGATGAGTCTGTACCATGTCGAGCATCGGGCCGAAAGTGGCGCGCCACTCGGCACAGGAGTTTATAGACCTGATGAGTCTGTAATATGCCGAGCGTCGAGCCGAAAGTGGCGCGCCAGCTCGACACATGAGTTTATAGACCTGATGAGTCTGTAATATGCCGAGCGTCGGGCCGAAAGTGGCGCGCCAGCTCGACACATGAGTTTATAGACCTGATGAGTCTGTAATGTACCGAGCGTTGGGCCGAAAATGGCACTTCGGCTCGGCACATGGGTTTATTATTTTTTCGAAGGAAACACTTAGATCTTTCCTCTTTGTTGAAAGTGTATAGGAGTAGAGTCCCCAGTGTTTGCTTCGAAAAATAAGAGAAAGAATGAGTCAAAATGTGTTCATCCTTTCATTGACTGGAATGAGTGTTAGGTCGGACAGTCCCCGATCCTAACTACATTTTTACTGATAATAAGTCTTCAAGTGTTCAGCGTTCCAGCTATGCTTGAGAGGCTTCCCAGCCAGAGTGGCCAAGTTGTAAGTGCCAGGCTTGACTATGCCTGTAATTCTGTATGGTCCGGTCCAATTCGGATCGAATGAGCTCTCCTTGACGGCAAGGGGATTCTTCTTCATGACGAGACTGCCCAATCTGAAGCTTCTGGGCCTGACCCTTTGATTGTAGTATTTGGCTACCCTCTGTTGGTAAGTGGCTCGGCAGAGATTGGCGTCGGTCCGCCTCTCCTCGATCATGTCTAGGCCGAGCCGAAGTCCGGTGTCATTGGTCTCGGGATCGTACGTACCGGTTCGGAATGAGGGAGTCCCCATTTCGACCGGGACGACAACGTCAGTCCCGAATGCCAATGCGTAAGGTGTTTCCTTCGTGGAGTTGCGATAGGAAGTTCGGTAAGACCAAAGCACCTCTGGCAAGAGTTCAGGCCAATTCCCCTTAGCATTATCAAGCTTAGTCTTGAGGGTCTTCTTGATGATATTGTTGATGGCCTCGACCTGTCCGTTCGACTGCGGATGGTAAGGAGCGGTGAAGCGCAAGTTGATGTTCAGACGTGAACAAAAACTCCTGAATTTGTTGCAGTCGAACTGCTTGCCGTTGTCCGCGATGATGGTGTGCGGCATGCCGAACCGGCATATGATGTTCTTCCAGACGAAGGTCTCCATCCGTTCGGCCGTGGTAGTGGCTAGGGGCTCAGCTTCGGCCCATTTGGTGAAGTAGTCGACTGCTACTACGGCCATGGTGACCTGCCCTTTCGCCTTCGGCATAGGGCCGATCAGATCGAGTCCCCACTGCGCGAATGGCCAAGGACTGGATATGGAGGTCAGCAACTGGGGAGGTTGATGAGGGACTGCGGCGAACTGCTGGCATTTGATACAAGCGCGAGAGAGATGATCCGCGTCTTTGTTCAATGTCGGCCAGAAGTAGCCCTGTCTGATCGTCTTGTAGGCGAGGGCTCTTCCTCCAGAGTGGTTTCCGCATATCCCTTCGTGAATTTCTCTCAGCACATCCTGGCCCTCTTGGGGAGTGACACACCGCAAGTAGGGTAGGGAGAAACTCCTCTTGTAGAGCTGACCATCGATCATGCTCAACCGAGCCGACCTCGTTTTGATGAGACGTGCCTTGTCCCTCTCTGGGGGGAGGATCCCGGAGACCAGGTAGCCGATGATCGGCGTCATCCAGTTCGGCTCGGCCTCAGTCTGCATAACGGCGGCCTCGTTTTCGGCGGTGCTAGGTCTGTCCAGGATTTCAACTGGAACGTGCCTAGCGGACCCAGTGTCCGTGGCCGAAGCTAGGCGTGCCAAGGCGTCGGCCCTGTAGTTTTCTGCCCTCGGGATTTGGGATATTTTGTATTCGTGGAAGTTCCCGAGCAGCCAACGGGTCTTCTCGAGATAGGCAGTCATGCTAGGCTCTCGAGTCTCATACTCTCCCAAAATCTGGTTGACGATTAGTTGGGAGTCGCTGAAGATGTTCAGTTTGGTCGCGCCGAGCTCCTTTGCCAATCTGAGTCCGGCGATGAGTGCCTCATACTCTGCTTCATTGTTTGATGCTTGAAATCTGAAGCGAAGAGCATACTCCATCACAACTTGTTCTGGGGAGATCAGAACAAGCCCAGCTCCGCTTCCCATGGCGTTGGAAGATCCGTCCACGTAGAGGGTCCAGGTGAGAAGATCAGCCTGGCTATGATCGCCATTTGTGTTCGGATCAGACGTGGTTGGTGTAGCGTCGGCACAAGGTGGGTTTTCCGCCGAGGTGGTCGACTCGCAGATGAAGTCCGACATGGCCTGACCTTTGATGGCCGTCCTGGGACGGTAGATGATGTCAAACTCGTCGAGCTCGATTGACCACTTGATGAGCCGACCCGAAGTCTCGGGTTTTGCCAGGATTTGTCTGAGCGGCTGATCAGTCAAGACGACGATTGAGTGAGCCTGGAAGTAGGGTCTTAATTTCCGAGCCGAGCTGACCAGAGCGAGAGCCATCTTCTCGAATTTTGGATATCTGGTCTCGGCATCGGCGAGGGCTCGGCTCGTATAGAAGACGGGGTGTTGTACACCGCCGACCTCTCTCACCAGAACTGAGCTGAGAGCCGAGTCAGAAACAGAGAGGTAGAGAAAAAGTTCTTCACCTTCTTCTGGTTTGGATAATATGGGAGGTTCCCCCATGTGCCTCTTCAGATCTTGAAAGGCCTGCTCACATTGGGGGGTCCATTCTATGCTCTTCCCCGCTCCCCTTAAGGCTTTGAAGAAAGGGAGGCACCGGTCAGTGGACTTCGAGATGAACCGGTTCAGGGCGGCGACTCTTCCAGTCAGACTCTGGATTTCCTTGCGTGTCCTTGGGGACTTCATGTTGATCAATGCCTGGATCTTCTCCGGATTGGCCTCGATTCCCCGTTGGCTGACCAGATAGCCAAGGAACTTTCCTGACCGAACCCCAAAGACACATTTGGCTGGGTTCAGCCGCATCTGATACTCCTTCAGGACTCCGAACATGTCTGCGAGGTCCCTGACGTGATCGTCCGCCTTGATGCTTTTGACCAGCATGTCATCCACGTAAACCTCTACGGATTTGCCTATGGAAGATCTGAACATGTGGTTGACCAGCCTTTGGTAGGTGGCTCCGGCGTTTTTGAGGCCGAAGGGCATGACCTTGTAGCAGTACATGCCGCGATCCGTTATGAAAGATGTGCCTTCCTGGTCGGATTTGTGCATGAGGATCTGGTTATACCCAGAATAGGCGTCCATGAAGCTGAGGAGCTGATATCCAGCTGTTGCATCGACGAGCTGATCTATTCTGGTAAGGGAAAGCTGTCCTTGGGACAAGCCCTGTTCAGGTCGGTGAAGTCCACGCACATCCTCCACTTCCCGTTGTTCTTTTTCACCATGACCACGTTGGCAAGCCAGTCGGGATAGTTGACCTCCCGGATGAACCCGTTGTTTTGCAATTTGGTTACCTCTTCAGCCATGGCGGCGTATCGGACCGGATCATATGACCTCCTCTTCTGACGGACCGGTTTGCATCCCGGGTCGGTGTTCAGCCTATGGGTGATCACGTCAGACGATATGCCCGGCATGTGATCGTAAGACCAGGCGAACACTTCCGCATTGACACGGAGGAAGTCAATTATGGCAGAACGCAGTTCGGGGCTGATCTGAGTCCCCACTCGGACAAGCCGATCCGGTGTATCGGCCGAGATCGGCACTTCCTCCCAGGCCTTGGCAGGAAGGGGCCGAGAGTCTGGGTTCGGCTCGGAAGTGAAGTCGAAAGTTTCCGCCCTCGGCCACCTGCCCGAATCGGCGATGGAGTCAAGTTCCTGTGAGTTCGGCAGCTGACCCTTCTGTTTGATCGAAGCGGCGTAGCAAGACCGAGCCGAACACTGGTCTTCCTGGATGACAATGCAGTCGTCGCCCACCGGACATTTGATGAAGAGATTGGCGTAGTGGACGATACAGTCAAGGTCGACCAGAGCTGGTCTGCCCAGGATGATGTTGTAGGCTGACGGTCGCTTGACGACAATGAAGTACGTCATGCAGGTCTTCTTGATCGGTCCCTTCCCGAGCGAAAGGGGAAGGTAAATGTGTCCGAGGGGCTGAACCACTTCTCCCCCGAACCCGACCAAGGCGGGAGTGTCAGTCTCCAGCTTATCCTCGCCGATGCCCATCTGCGCGAACGCAGAGTGGTAGAGGATGTTGACTGAGCTCCCTCCATCGACGAAGGAGCGCGCGATGGTTGTCCCGGCCACCTCAGCCACTATGACCACCGGATCATAGTGGGGGAAGATGATCTCATTCGCCTCGTTCGGCTCAAAGGTGACCGGCGCCCAGTCTTTCCGTTGTCTTTTGGAAGTGCTGGGCTGACCTGCCTGGATCGACAGGGACTCGTGAGCTTGAGCCGCCTGTCTGACATACTCCTTCTGGGATCGGTTTGAGTTTCCCACAAAGGTTGGTCCCCCTCCGATCGATCCGATGGCAGCATCTCGGACGTCGATGGTATTGGTGGGCTTCTTCAGCGCGGCCTTGGGTACCCTAGGCCCACCGGCCAGGAATTGATTGATCTTACCCGCCCGGGCAAGAGTCTCAATCCCGTCGCGGAGAGCGTAGCAATCACCCGTGACGTGGCCGTGATTGGAGTGGTATTTACAGAAAACGCCCTCCCTGATTTTGTCTAGGGGTGGTCCTTTGATCTCCCTTGCAACTGGGAGCTGGTCTTTGACCTTGGAGAAGATCGTCTCCAGACTGGCGTTGAGGGGTGTGTACTCCGTGTACTGGATGAACTTGGGCCCCTTGCCCAGAAGTTGGCGTGGTTCCTCGGTCCTGGTCTTCTTGGATTGGACCTGGGATTTAGGGCTTGCAACCTCTCCCTCCTTCCTCTTGGCTGAGGTCGGCCTGGGATTCAGGGCCTCCACCTGAGCATCCCACTCCTCAGCCCGCGCCCATTTAGTGGCTTCAGCAGAAAGCTCATCATAGGTAGAGGGAGGGTTCCTCATCAGGTGGGAGCGGAGTCCCCCGGCGAGCAAACCCTGCATAAGGGCATTTTTAGCTGACCTGTCGTCGCAATCGTCGCACTTCGTATACTCGATGTTGAAGCGGATCAGATAGGCCTTGAGGCTCTCCCCTTCCTGTTGTTTAATGAGCGACATATCGTTCAAGTTGTAGAGTCGTTCGGATACAACCCGATATCTTGCCAGGAAGGCCCTCCGGAGGTCGGAGAAGGAGTCGATGGAGTTGGGTTGGAGGGTCCGGAACCAACCCCGAGCCGATCCCTTCAAGGTTGAAGGAAAAATTCGGCACTTAATAGCTTCAGATGCCTGACGGGCCTCCATGGCGTATCTGAAGCTGTCAAGATGGTCGTAGGGATCCTTGGTCCCATCGTACTGATCCATCTTGGGAGGCTTGGTGTCCCGGGAGACCTCAGCATCCATGATTCTGCTGGTGTACGGGAGGGGAAGCTCTTCCCCGTGGTCGGCTCTATCGGTATACCCCGTGGTCGGCTCTATCGGTATACCCCCTGGAGACCTCGACCTGGCCGAGCCGATCGTGGACGCTCCGGATTTGGTTTTGTACCAGGGTCCGGACCAAATTTTCCACGTCGGGAGTGGTCGGCTCGGCCGGAGTCTCTCCCGAGCGTTCGGTTCGGTCACCGAGTCTCTCGCTCACCGGCTGGCGTGTGATCCTCTCGCTCAGCGGGCGTCGGTCGGACATGACCATAGTTTGGCCCAGTCGGTCCGCAGCGGATCGTCTCCCCGAATGAGTGTCCGATGTGGAGGGGCCTGACTAGTGGCGGGACCGAGTCTGCTTCTGACTGGCCCCCTAGGTTCAGTTGAGCCAGTTGGGTTGACATCCCCCAACCTGGATCGGATTGGAGATCGTTGATCCGTGGCCGGCTCGGCACGGTCTCCCCCCAGACCTTCGGGAGAATGTTTCCTGAAGGCTGCCTGCTTCTGCTGGAGGAGGCGGTGGGCTTTCAAGAACTCGGCCTGTTCGGCCGGAGGCATGTCCTCGAAGCCTGGAAATGCGTAATCCGCATCTTCCCGAGCCGACCGGTCGTCCACGTCGGTCGGAGTGCTCTGCCGAGAAGGAGACGGCGAAAAAACCTCCTGCTCGGCTCGGGTTTGACGGGTTCGGAAGCCTGACCCCCCACTGTTTTCGAGCTGAGCACGATGGCGTGCAAGTTCCGCGGCCAGCTCGGCCTGTTTTGCGAGCAGCTCGTTATTCTGTTTGAGAAGCGCATTCTCGGCGGCCAGATGTCGTTGGCTCTCCTTAAGGAGTTTGTGAGCAGCCCTGATTTTTGAGGGGCCTTTGGGTTTTGGTGTCCTGGGGAGTTGTGCTCCCCTCGTCTTCTCAGGTGTCTCAGGTTGATGTTGTTCATCATTCTGAGATGCTCCTGAGGAAGAGCTACTGTCGCGAAAGATGGTAGTCATGATGACTTGTGTGAAGGAAGAGCTTAGCACTTGCGATGATGAACACAACGGCTGAAGTCGATCTTCCCACAGACGGCGCCAATCTGTTGATGCAAATTCTCGTAAGGTAGATGCAACAACGTAGAGATGATGACTTGGCTGATCTGAAGCCCTGCTGGATGATGATATGGATGTTGATTGGGATCTTCCTGTAGACAAACACAAGATCAAAGGAGATGGACCGGTGTGGTACCAGCCAAACACACTCCGATGATGAAATCAGTGGTGATGTTTGATGATAGATGAGGAAGAACAAAGGATGAACTTGGGAGAATAGGAAGAACAAGGCAAATGTTCTGGGTTATTCTCAGCAAGTTGGGTATGCTCTTTGGTGAGTGGGAGTTTTTGCGTAAGTGTTTTGTGGATAGGTTGATAGATCTGGATTTTGCACATATAAGTTGGTATATATAGGCAAATGAGTTTGTGGTGAGTAAGTTACCTGCATGTGAATGAATGGTTGCCAGTGATCCACCTGTTTGGTCAGAACTAGTTGCATGCACAGACATTCACCTCCTCAGCATTCAATGCTGCATTGAATGCTCCATTAAATGCAAGGTTGGAAGGTTCAGGCAAACTTCTCCAATAGACAGGGATGCAGGCAGGATATTCCATCTGTCAGAGGATTTTGTGTCAGATGCATTTATGTGTGGCGGTTCGTCCCAACGTGACCTTCCTGGGAATGGCGGCGGAGAGCCGAGCCGAACCGAGCAGATGTTCTTTATGCGTATGCATGAAGTCCATGTGTGATCGGACCGGATATGGGATTCTAGACCGAGCCGACCCATAAGATAGGGGTCCCTCCGAGCCCTAACTGGCCGACGCCAGGACTCGAAAGGAGGTCACCTTGGTGCCGAGCCGAGCCGAACAGGGATGATCGTGGAAAGATGGGCACTCAATCCCTTGGAAGATCATCGGTTCGGCTCGGACCGGTCCTGGATAAGTGGCGTGGAAACCCGATCCGAGCTGGCGGAGGAAGTGTTAGAGAAATGATGATGTGGAGGTCAAAGTCTGACCAGCCACGTGTCCAGCCAGGATTGGTCGTTGGATCGGTGTGGGTTTATCCACAAACACTGAGTATTAAGGGGCACACCATATAATTTCATAAACAAACATCAATTCATAACTTTAGAGCGCTACATATATATATATATTTGTAATATATGATGAAGGAGATGTAAGGGAATTGATCAAACATTAATGAGGCCATATATGTATACATGCACCAAGCACAATGTCATAATAATAAGAACACGTATGATATATGATATATACCTGGAATTACACGGGTGCTTTTGGACAATTTAGGATCGATCACCTGCACACCACTACGTATGATCTGTGAATACCGGTGTGACCTCACAGGCGCCTGAAATTATCAAGACCGTCGGTGGGAAGAAGCAACGGTCAAAGAGTGGCGGAGCAGCACCACGCGTTATACAGTGGCGCGGCAAGAAGGGAGTATATACATGACAGATATATAGAGGAGGAAGGGGGATATCTGGACCGGAAGAAACAATTTGGAGCTGTTCTGTTGATATAAATATGAATACTAGCCTCACGAAAGGACAAACAAAAGATAATAGCTGTATTACTATAATACTAGTCAATAATTGACCTTTCACTCTCCCCCTCAAAAAAAAAAAATTACAAATAAATTAATAAAAAATTTAAAAATTTCATAATAATAAAAAATATAAGGGAAAAATTTACAAATATGACACATATTTTGATGGTTGTTTCATTTCAGGACATGAATTTTGATTTGTGCTAATGAAGGATACATACTTTCATTTTGTGTCAATTAAAGACCTTGTTTTTTTCAATTTTCATTTCAACTTTGGCCCGATGTTGGACCCATCAAAACTCCACCAAATTCAGAAAAATTACACTAGGTTTAAAGATGTGAATCTTCTCTTTACAACCATATAAAGATCACCCAAATCAGATCTCTACAACTTCAGATAATCGGCCTCAAAGTAGGGTACCCGAAACTGTCCGATTTTCCAAATTTTTCCCCAGAGGTTTGATTGGACAGTTTCGGGTACTCTACTTTTAGGCCAATTATCTGGAGTTGTAAATGTCCGATTTAAGTGATCTTTAGATGGTTGTAAAAGAGGAGATGCATAGCTTTAAACCAAGTATAAGTTTGCTAAATTTGGTTGACTTTTAATGGGTCCAATGTCGGGCCAAAGTTGAGATAAAACAGGATCCTTAATTGATACAAAATTAAAGTATGTGTCCTTCATTAACACGAATCAAAATTAATGTTCTGAAATAAAACAACCATCAAACTATGTGTCATATTTATAAATTTTTTCCAAAATACAATTTAGGTTCCCATAAAGGCCATTTACAAATAAGTCAATAAACTTTTTCAAAATACTATTATAATTAACATTGACTAAAATATAATAAACCAAATTTGACCGTGCTAAAGAGGACATAACTATTATAAGAAATTACGTGGACTGCCACCAATTAAAATTTCATAAATTACAACAGCAACGTGTCAGATTTTTTTTCCCTCCTTTCTCCTTTTTTTCCCTGCAGCAACGTGTCAGTTTTTTGCATCATTTTATTATTATTTTTTTTTTTCTACATCTTTAGTCCTATATAGGACTAATTGATGATTTTAAGCATAAGAAAGAATAAAAGATGGTTACAACTTACAAGTCATCTTTTTCAATCCAATATAACACACATTTCTTTAAAATCTCAAAGGAGCTTGGAAGAATTTAGAGATTGCAGTGTTTATATACAAAGCATAAATTACAGAATGACTTTTGGGCTTCAGCACCTTCCAACTTGGAGAAGCATTTTACCAACATTACAATTTATTCCTTTTTTATGTTTTTGAAGAAATGTTGTTGAGCTTAATTTATATACATATTTTATCCTTAAAACCATACATTTTTGTTTATGTCTTTTAGCATTTTTAGTGTTTTAATTCTTATTTTTATTATTTAGTTAATTAGTGGGTTTTATTAGTTTTTGTCATAATTTTTAGATTTTATTAGGTTGCATTTAATTTTCATTTAGGCTAGATTTTAAAATTAGAATTTTTATTAATTAGTATTATTTGTGTTGTAGGTTTTTAAATTGAAAAGCCCAAAACAAGAAATGTGTAACAACCCGACTCAAATTTCACTAGGAATTTAAAATTTTATTTGAGGTTGTAACGACCCGACTCCAAGATTTAATTTGAATTTTCAAATTTCAAGTTAAATTTTCAGATTTCATTTAAGTCTTGGAAAGGGGATTCTAGTGTTTGAGAGAGGCGTTTTAAAGGTGGAACTTTAGCAAATAATTTTGAGACGGCTAAATAGAACTTAAATTCCCAAACACGTGAAATGAAAGCGGTTTTTAAATCAGAATTTCAGGGAAGGAAATATGGAGAAATTTCTAGAAAGGACAATTGGGTAATTTTAAAACCCCAAAACACTTTAATTTAAAATCAGTCCACACACACACACACACACACACACACACACACACTTTCTCTCTCTCTCTCTCTCTCTTTTTCTCCCTCTTCCTTCTCCTGCACCCACCCCTGCGCACACACTAGCTGCCACTACAAGCCTCGCCGCCGGCCACCCCCTGTCGACCAGGCCACCGCACGACCTCCCCTCGCCGGCACAGAAATCACCCAGCAGCGACCCTTGGTCGCCCAACCCCAATTGCACATAGACCAGCCAGAAACCCAGCTGCTGCCCTCCCTCGGTCTGACCAAATTTCTGGCCACCTAGACTCACCGGTAACCTCCCCATTGGCCGACCAACACAGCCCAGTCCTCCTCCTCACCGAGCAGCTTGCCTTACACTCTGAAACATGCCAGAAACCACCTGAAACGTCACCCATCTCCTTGCTGATTTTGGCCAAGACCGACCCCCAACCTTTAAATTTTTCTGGTGGGTTTTCTTCCTTTCTTAGTGGGCTTTAATTCTCTTAAGTTATTGTTGTTACATTTTGAGTTTAAGTGGAAGTTCGAATTTGGGAGTGTAGGGCCATTTTGGGTTTTTTTAAATTTTCTGGTTAGAGGGCTATTCTTGTTGTTTTGTTTAACAAATTCTATTCCTAGGAACCCCAATTATGGTTTAAGATTGAAGGATTGAGTGGGTTTGAGGAATTTGGCATTCTTGGCTAAAAATTTGTTTTGGAGCAGTCACTTTGGGCGACACTTTCAGTAAATTCGAACCCCATTGTAAATTCATGACTAAGGGATTATTAATGGACAAACTTGGTGTGAATTGTTGGTCTTGGATGTGTCGATTGTTGTTGGAGAAAACGTAGTTATTTTAGAACTAGTTTGAGACCTTGTTAATACCAATTTCACTCTAGGACGAGCTTTTCAATCGAAGTGAGCCTGAGACAAGTTTCTTTTTAAGTTTGGGATTTGTTTTCGATCTTTGGGTGTAATTGGGTTGAGCCGGACAGGTTTTGGGAATGGGTTTGGGAGCGTTTTATTTTTGGGAAGCGATTTATCTAACCGGGGTGAAGAACGTAAGTTGGGCAAAACGTTCAGGTTCACACACACACCTTTAATGTGGTCGAGTCGAGGCTAATTTTATTTTATTGTTTATTTTATAGGCGAGACGACCGTGACTCGTGACGATCCGGCGGAGGATGAAGTTAGGGCTCTCTTTGTGAGTAGACCTTGATTTTAATAATTTGTGTTTTGCTATGTGTTTCTAATCTCTTTGATTTAAGTTGAACCTATCTTGAGTGTTAAATCCGAAATTTCTCTCAAATAATCATTTATACTTGTTGATTTCCTTTTTTCTTGAATTTCATAAAGTTTACGAACAAGAATTGTTTCAACATGTTTTATATGTGTATTCTTGTGGAATGTACCTTGATTTGAAATGGCGTATTTTAAATTCAATTTGTTTATGAGAGGATTTATTATATCTACTATGATTATCGTAATGATTATTTATTTTTGGATGTGGAAATGGTGTGAATTGAAAATGCAAGTACTGATCATACGAGCCTGCCTGTGTAAAATGCACGGGATTGTGGCCAGGATGTGAGCCTGCTCGTGCGGAGTGACCCCTCCGTAGGAGATTGTGGCCAGGATACGAGCCTGCTCGTGCGGAGTGACCTCTCCGTACTAGATTGTGGCCAGGATACGAGCCTGCTCGTGCAGGGTGACCTCTCCGTACGAGATTATGGCCAGGATACGAGCCTGCTCGTGCGGAGTGACCCCTCCGTACGAGATTGTGGCCAGGATACGAGTCTGCTTGTACAGAGTGACCTCTATGTACGAGATTGTGGCCAGGATTTGAGCCTGCCCGTGCGCGGGATTGTGGCCAGGACATTGTCTGCAGTTACGGGTTTAAGTACGATGAAACCTCATTCCCCTCTTCAAGGATTTTTCTATGATATAAGTTTAAAGAGGAAATTTCTTTTTATGTTAATTTGGATTCTTAAATATGGTGCTACATAATACTTTTATTCAGAAAGTTTTAAAGAACGACTTCTTACTTGTTTAACGCTTCTATCGTGTATTTAAATAGTTCCTTTGACGTTTGAGAATAGATTTTGAAAATAGTTTTAAAGCTGGGGGATTTCAAAGAGCGATTGTAAGATTTTAAAGGTTTTTATTTTATGACTTTTAAAAGATAATCTAATTTTATGTTTCGTTTTCTTAACTTGTCCACTCACTGAGTTATCTCACAATCAAGGAATAAAATTTTGGGTTTCGAGGAAATTTCGATGGAAATTTCAACGGAAATTTCAAAGATTTTTAAATTTCAACAGAAATTAGATGGAAATGACGGAAATTGCTATCAAAATACAGAAATTTTGAATGAAACTTTACCATATGTTTATTTAACATATTACTACTAAATTGATAAAAAACATTGAAGAAATCAAATTATATAGTAGGTTTCATGTGATATAAGATGAATATAATGCGCGCTGGAGCAAATACTATTAAATAAAATTAGTATAATGAATAAACAAAATTAGTATATTTTTTATACTCTATAATTTAATTATACACTAAAATCTAAACCCTAATACTGTATATATTCTATATACCCTAATACTCTTTATACTCTATAATCTATACATTAAACCCTATATACTCTATATTCTTTAGGATATTAGGTTTTAAGCCCTTTAGGATACTTTTAATTATTTTTTTATATAGAAATGTATTAAAGTTTAAGGTTTAAAATAACTAAACGAAATCTTAAACCTTTTTTTTTTTTTCTTTCCAATTGCCCAAAGGCCCCAGACCCCTCCTTTTTTCTCTTTTTTTTTTTCTTTTTTTTTCTTTCCTTACTTTTTTTACCTGTGCCTCTCTCTTCAGTCTTTTTTTTTTAATCTTTCCTTCCTTTTTTTCCGTGCCTCTCACCTAGCCAAGCTTTGTCTTCACTAAGTGTAACAACCCAAATTTTGGTTTATGGTCATTTTGTTACTTAAAATTTTCAAATTTGTTTTAAGGTTTGTATAAAGAAATTAGAAATTTCTTTAAATTTATTTTAACTAATTAACTTAGACCTTTGGTTGTGGTTCTAGAGCTTAGTTGTGTGGAAATGAATTTTAGAAAATGAAAATTCAAGAATTTGGCGATTATTATTTTTTTCAGAATTAAATTATCAGAGTAGGATTTTTCATAATTTTTTTGAAAGCAATTTGACTATTTTGAGCTTATAGGAAATTAGTACTCATCAATACGAGTCCGTAGAATTTTTCGGTAAATTATTTGGAGTCTCGAGCTATTTTTGGTGAATTTTTGAAGTTAGAGAAAATAGAAAATATGAAAATTTTGATAATTTCGATAAATTTCGGTAAATTTCGGTAAATCTTGCCGAAATTTTGAAAATTTCAAAATTTCGGCGAAATCTTCCCAAAAAATTATTAAACATGTGTTTCGATTTCAGCACCCTAAAAAAACGAAATTTAATACATTGCTCACAATTTTTTTGTTTTGTCATAAATTGTTCCCCCCAGGCCGTAGCTTTGGTGGAGGTCGAGCCAATCACATCGAGGCATAACGTCCATTTTCTTTACCCGGATTTTGATAGGACCGCGCCCGGATTCCAGCTTGAATCCCGGAGAGGTCCTGTGGGAATCCAAAATCAAGGAAAATCCTACCGAAAATTCGGCAGAACCTCCCCTGAAAATGGACTAACCCAAAATTTACAAGACCTGTAAAAGCACTTCCAAGAACTTCAACCACCTCTACCACAACCAAAAATAAGGTCTCAGGCCCACAACAAGTAATACAAATCTAATCAGAGCATATCTAATCAACTATACAATCATATCTCATTTTAATAATTTCAAGAGAAGACCTTAATCATATTATACCAATAAGCTGGAGATGAGAAACTCGAATGCCTCGACGTGGTACGTTCCGACCTCGGTGATCGCTACTACCTGGGGGGACGTCAAAAACAAAATGTGGGAAAACTCTCAGTGAGTGGACAAAATATAGAAACAAAGCATTTAAATTATTCATTCTTTCAAATTCCCTTAAAATCAAATCTCCTCTGAGACCTCACGTCACTCTTTGAACTCCCCCAGTTTTAAAACCATTTCACAAGTCTATTTCAAAATCTCCTTGTAAACCACGATCATGCTTAGAGTATGAGAAAAATATATAAACATGAAAATATTTCAAATCCTCAAAATGCCCAATGCATAAGAAAACTCGTAAAATAATAAATATGTGAGAACCTTAAAAGGAAGTTATGTAGTAACAAAAAGAAACTCATCATATGCAAATCTTTTAAACAAATCAATTAACTGAAAATCAATCTTTGAAAATAACAATTCTCAAACTGAAATCAATACTGTCAATTTATAAATAAATAATTTAAGCTGAAAACTTTCTTCTCAAACCACTCTCAATATACTGAAAATCAATAAAACTGCTCAACTGAAACCGTCATACTTAAAAAACCTTTGCTGCCAAAAATTCATCACTTAAAATACTTAACAACTGAAAACACACACCAGTCAGTTACCCATAGAATCTGTCATACACGCGCAGAGCCAAGAATCTGTCGTACGCATGCAGAGCCACAAATTCTGTCTTACGTGCACGCAGAGCCAACCCCCAAAGGGTCAAGCATCACGACAGACGGCCCAAAGCCTATATGTGTGCCGGAATGGGTCCCAAAGACCTATCTAATCTGATAACCTGGAGGGTACTGAAAAGGTGGTTTGAAACTATTTCCGATAACCAAACAAAATCTCTTTTTCCACCAATAGAAAATATCTTTATAGCATTCTTGGAACTTTAAATCCTCAAACCAAAATATATAAACACAACTAGTAAAATAGTACTCAATAAATCACGTTCAAATACATAAAACCAAATCAAAACGTTGACCACAAATAAAAATATGCAATAATCCGTGCGTATATATAAAACAAGAAACTAGTGTCCTTTTTAACATCCAACAACTCATAAAGACAAATGTGTAAAACTATGTTTTAAAACTTATTTATGATGGCATTTGAAATCCATAATCTAACACCTTTGATAAATCCCAAATTTATTTCAAAATGTTAAGTACGAAATAATGGATGAAATTTCATAAACTCTATAGAAAACCAAAAATCTATTCAACTTCAAATTCTCAATAAAAATTCACATATCTAAAATAGATAACGAATTTCATAAATCATTTAAAGAAATAAGAGTCCACTCACAGAGATAGCCCTAGCTTCGATTCTCCGCCGGATCGTCACGAGTCACAGCCGTGTCGCCTATAGAATAAACAATCAAAGAAATAAAATTAGTTCCGTCTCAAGACACTTAAATGTAAATGTGTGCTCAACTTAACGTCACACCCAACTCTCAATCTAACTCGACGATTTACGACGTTCAAAATTAAACTCACAACCAACTCCTCCAATACCCCAAAGCTTCTCGACTCTAACCGACATCACCAACCATCCAAAAAAATTCCTAAACTTAAAAGAAAATATGCACAAGACTTATTTCGGTCGAAAGGCTCGTTTTAGAGAAATTTGGTATCGACCAAGTCTCACATTTCGTCCCAAAACAACTTTGGTTCCTCCAATCACATTCAACAAAGCCAAGATCAATAACTCACTCAACAATTTCCACAAGTACTCTCACTACAAGAAAATTGACTTTTAATGACATCTAATTCATGGCGTTTTATAAATAAATGTCATGAAAAGTAATAATTTATGACATTTTTCAAAACTGCGTCATAAAATATAATATATACCTAATTAATAATGACATTTAAGGAAAAATGTCATTGAATCTTGATACAATGACATTCATACCTACGCCATAAAAATAAAAAACAATGGATGACGTTTTTGCTATGCCATGGATATTTTAATGAAAGTATGACGTCTAAGAAACGTCATAAACTTAATGACACTCGGAAAATGTCATGGTAGTAATAAGGATGACATATTTTAGGTGTCATAGAAATTGAATTCTAGGACATAGCTTAAAACGCCATGAATGTTTTGTAAGATGAAAATTTTTTAACTAAAAATTTGCCTCCAACGGGCGGGATTATAATTTTGGCTCCCAAAATTTTTTGCCCTTTTCCTTCATTTTTCCTTATTACCAAAAAGATAAGCCATTTCTCCTCTTTCACTCTCTCGATCTCTTGCTCACTCACAGAGGCACACTCCCACTCCGACACTCGACGATCGCTTGAATCACCACCATTGCCAGCAGAGGTTTTTCTCTTCCCTCCATTTCTCCTTTCTCCTTTTGTATATTAATGTATATATCACACGGATCACAAGTAAGGGAAGTCTTTGCCTTTCCTCCATGAAATCTGACATTATTTTCTAGGGTTGGGGGTTTTTCTTTTGTAAATCTCAAATCTAATTTCTAAGAAACTTAGTTTAAATCTCTCTAATCGTCTTCTAGGGTTGGGCAAATTTTTTATTTTTCTGTCTTTACGATTTTAGGGCTTCTAAAGGTTATTTAAGTATGGTTCTTTTTTGATCAATTTTACTGGCTCCTTTGATAAAGAAGCATGGGAACGCAACACAGGTCATTTTTATTTTTCTCTCTCGCCGATCGCTATCTCTATCTCACCGTCGCATCCATTGCGAAGCCTGCTCCACCTGTGTCGCTCGCCTCTGCTTCATCTGCCAAGACCGCCGATGCTGCATCTGCAAGACTAGAACTCAAACTCAAAATCATGCCCAAGCTAACTCAAACTCTAACGATTTCGTTAACCCCTCAATCGACCACGTGTTTAAATTTAAGTCTCACTATGCTTTCGCTGCGCTACTCAGATTAGCTCTCCGAGCTCTAACTCTATCAATAACATTCAAATTAAGGGTCAATTTTCTATTCGTTGATAAAACAAGTCTACATGCAGTAAAAGAGTGTGTGGCCTCAGTGTCCATTAAAATATGGCTTCTTGACGGAAAAAAAAATAAATGACGTACCCAAAATGACGTCCAGTGAAATCTGAGCTTCCTACTGGGTCATAGCAAATACTCTGCCTTGAGTTCGAGAACGTCTTGGACCTCTTTCTCTAGCAGCCTGACTAAATAGAGCTCTACTGCTAGACGATGCACCTCCAATTTGAATTGCTCTCGAACTCTGACTCTGGGCTCCACTAGTTTGTCCCTGGTGGTGGGCAGATCCTGATGGCCCCCCACCTTCTTGTTGTAACATTGGGCAATTTCTCTTGAGATGCCCTATCTACGCGCCCACAATAAAAACATCCGGTGTTTCCCCTTTGACATACACCATCATGACGTGTGCCACACAAACCACATAAAGGATGACTTGTCCCACGAATTCGTCGACGTTGGGCCCGCTCGATTGCGCTGGGCTTCGGCCTGACATACCCACAGATTGATAACTAGAATCCTGACTGAGCCTAGATCCTTGACTACCACCAGAGCCATATCGGACATCTCTGAATCCACCGCTCCCTGAGGAACTGGAGCTGAAACTACCTCTTTTGGATGGTCCATGACTAGGGCCACCCACAATGGTGTTCTGATGGTGGCGACGTCTCGCCTCACCTTCGCTCCATTCAGCTAAAGACCTCTCAACCCTAATGGCAGCCTCCCTTAGTGAAGTAAATGTGGAGTGGTTAGCTGCGGCAACTGCCGTGCGTATACTCACTCAACCCATCCTCAAACCTCAAACATTTATCTGCCTCATCTACCACTAGTGTCAGGCAAAACTTAGAAAGTTCAATAAACTTTCTCTCATACTCTGCTATTGACATAGGGGACTCTAGCCTACGAGATCCTCAAACGTTTTCAATCTGCTTCGACGTTCCTCTTGGCTCGACCGCTCCTACGTGGGGGAAATTTAAAACAAAACAGACAAGACGTAAAAGAAAAATCTCAGTGAATGGACAAGTTATGAACGCAACAAAAAAATTTACTTTTCTTTTCAGGAGTTTTAAAAAAAGTCAATGAACTCTGAGACCTCACATCGCTCTTTGAAATCCCCCAGTTTTAAAACCCTGTCGAAACTCCTTTTCAAACAAAATCAACGATTGGTCCACATAAACATTTTCATCATTTAAGTAAACACAATTGATCCGAAAAGAACTTCCATAAAACATGCAAGGTAAATGATTAAACATGATATCACGCCAAAATAGACAATAATGTAATTAACTCAAATCCTCCATTGTCATTCATGCAAACTATTCATCTCTAGGCCATGAAATGAAACATCACATCATATTAGTATTCAGAAAATCTGCTAGTCATACACTTAGGTAATTAAGCTCACTACATCCCGTGCATAGGCACGAGCAGGCAAATAAGCTCGCCACTTCCCGTGTTGAGTGATTTCGATGCCCTGCCAGGCAGGTAAGCTCGCCACCTCCCGTGCAGAGCGAATCAATGCACAGGCAGGCAGAAATGCTTGCCACTTCTCGTGCAGAGTGAATCGATGCACGAGTAGGCATGAATGCTCGTCACTTCTCGTGCAGAGCAAATCAATGCACAAGCAGGCAGGTGAGTAGGCTCGCCCCTTCCTGTGCAAAGCGAATCAATGCACGGACAGGCAGGTATCGTCGCACAAGCTCTAACACCACGTTCTCAAGACTAACCCACAACTATCACTTTTTTTTTTTTTTTTTTAATATAATGCCTCTTGACAAGGGAAATCAGCCATAAAATTATCAGCTACTTTAATATCATTCAAAATTAACCCAAGACTGGAAATCTATCTACTCTCAATAATTAATTGTATAAAAATTTTAGTAGATATCATTTAACTCTCGCTACTTTTAAAACCAAGACAAGGCATCCATTTCAAATGAATAATACATCTTTTAATAAAAACCCATGATGACACTGTATACCTCGAAAATCATAATTATATCAAAACATAACCATATCCAAAATCTTTTAACTTAATCTATGCTCAATAAACCAAGAAGGAATTAAAACCATGAAATACGCAAAATATTTCGAAAAGACAAAGTCCACTCACTGTGAGAAATCAACGTTGAAACTCCGTCGGATTGTTTTGAGCCTCGTTGATATTGCCAAAAGATTTGATTATTGGAGCTTGGAATCGGCCATAATCAATGGTGGAAACCGGCGGCAAAGTGGGCTTTTCCCCAGTTGTTCTGCGGGTAGAAAAGCACTGGATGGCTGGAGGAGGAGCTTGAGGGGATGGCCGACGCCTGGGATGTCGGCCGGTGGCCTTGGGCCATCGAGAAGCTGGCCGAAAAAGCTTGTATGGCTTGCTGGTGTCGCGTGCAGAGAAGGAGAGAGAAGAGAGTGTCGGGGAGAGAGAGAGAGAAAGGAAAATCCCCTTTTTAAAATCTGATTTTGGGTTTTTAAAACCGAATTTGTCAATTTACAAAATTGCCCCTTACTTTGAACGTCCGTAAAACCCAAATCGTAACTCCGATTGACACACGATTCCTGTCTATGGACTCGTGGGTTTGAGACCTTTCCAACAAGCACAAACTCAAAGTCAAAAGCTCGTTAAATAAAAAGTCAACCTTTTTGGTCAAACTCAATTTAAAACTTAAATTAAAAATAAATCCAAAACCTTTTATTTCTCAAATAAATTCTCAAAATAGTCAAAATAAATTCTCAGAATACTTAAAATAAATCTTTGAAAAATATGGGATCTCCCAATTCAAGTTCCCACCAAACTTCTAAATGGCCTTTAAGAATAAGGATTTAAATTTCCCGTGAAATTTGGGTTGGGTCGTTACACATTCATGTAGACCAAGGAAGTCGAAAGGACAAAAAATCAAGCCCAGTCGCCACTGGGAGCCCAACGGTCACAAGGGGGGAGCTTCTCAGAAGCTTACTGCCTCCCTCTTTTTCCTTTCTAGGATGCGACACGCGTCCCACAAGAGCCGGGTGTTCGCCAATGAAGCCGAGGGACCGTCCTTCCTCTGCCTTTCTCTTCTTCCAATTTTCACGTCCCCATGTGAGCCGCTGCTACCTTTTTGTGCTGGCCCAATAGCTGTGCACAACCTGGCCCTGCAAGGCTGTCTCCAGCCTTTCTTTCCGTGCCGTCCAACTTTACAAACTAGTTTCTCTCTCCTCTGATGGCCACTTTGCACGCGCCACGTGGTGAAGCTCCAGCCTGTTCCCAACCTTTTTCTAGCTCTCTCTCTCTCTTTCTCACACACACACACAATGCTGGCGACACATCCATCCTTTCAGATATTTTCTTGTCCCTCACACGGTGTGCTGCAACTTTCTAGCAATTTCGTAATTTCCTTGTATTCTTGCCAATAAAAGGCAACTCCTAAACCACATTTTTGGGGGAGTTTTTGAATTCCTAGCTAGTTTTTTTTTTTTTTTTCCTAATCAGAGAATTTTCAGCCCTTTGGGGCTGGAATTTATGAAAGTTGTTCGATTTTTCTTTAATGCTTTTATTTAATCTTTGTTCCTTAGTTATTTTCTTTTCTCTTGTCATTTCATTTTAGTGTTCTTCTTTCTTTTATTTCTTACAATTTATTTTATGTTTTGAAAATCATGGGAGGTCACTAAGCCCTCTTACCAAGGTAAGGGAGAAGCACCCCATGAACATTCTCTAGTTAATTTTTGGTTAATTTCTCATGTTTTAGTTCCTAAAATTTGTATAGATCTTTGTTTGTAAAAGTGAAAAGAGATACTTTCACCCATGCATGATGCCATGTATCATGGGTATTTAGAAGCCTCTTCTCCACATTTATGCTTGGTGGTTAAAGTTTTAATACAAATGTCTTTGATCCCTATTTGTTACTTAAATTTGGTTTCACTTGGGATGCTTAAGTTTGTAAAAGTAAAAAGAGAACATTTTCACCCGTGATGCCTTGTGTAACGCCCCGAATCTCGAGCCCATAAAACACTGAAATATCAAACCTTTTAAATCTGTTTTCTCTTTCCTTTGAGTCATGCACATAAATATAATTAATAAATTTCTTTCAAATAAAACATTTATGTAAAACCTCTGTATAAAAACATTTAAACAAATCAAAGTGGGTCTCACTGCCTCGACTTCTCCTCACTGCCTCCTCAACCTGCTTAACCTGCAAAACACAAACCCTACACCACATCCATGGTGTATCGGGGTTATACAACAAACCCGGTAAGCTCACTAGAGCTCGTATGAGTGAAAAGACTTAATTAACTAACCTCAATAATTTCTTCAATTTTCATACTCAATAAATAATCCATAATAACATCACAACATAAATTATAAATATCCAAACACATAATATTAATTCACCAATGATCTAGGCATCAAGATGATCAAAATTCCTCGTATCCACAATCAAATCTCATTGATAAAAATAATAAGCATTCTGGCTAATCAATTCTCTAGTCGTCAACTATTAATCTCAACCTCAATCATTCACATCCTAATTAATAACCTCAATGCATAATCACCATTATTGTCCAACCTCAAGATTCAAGCCTATACTTTACCAAGTCCTAGCCAAACCAAATCCTAGCAAACAAATGCAATACAAGCACACAATACAAACGAACACCTATCTACTATCACTCACATCGCTCTTTGAAAACCTCCAGCTTTAAAACCTTTTCTCAAATTCATTTTTAAATCATCTCAAAACTGTAAATCGACCTCTGAAGAACCATTAATACTCTCAAAATACTCCATAACTGAAATCTCACGCCACTCTAGTACCCGGAGAACTGTTGGTCATATACTGAGGTAACTAAGCTCGCCACATCCCGTGCATAGGCACGAGCAGGCAGATAACTAGGCTCGCCACTTCCCCTGCAGAGTGAATCAATTCACAGGGCAGGCAGGAATGCTCACCACTTCTCTTGTAGAGCGAATCAATGCACGAGCACGAGCAGGCAGGATGCTCGCCACTTCTTGTGCAGAGCGAATCAATGCACGAGCAGGCAGGATGCTCGCCACTTCTCGTACAGAGCGAATCAATACACGAGCAAGCAGGTAACTAGGCTCGCCACTTCTCGTACAGAGCGAATCGATGCACGGGCAGGCAGGTATTCTCGCATAACCTCAATCACAACATTCACGAAAACTATCTCATAAATTTCATTGTTTAACAATATACCAATGCCCCTTGTAATTCTTCTCAGATTCACCTCTATATAGGCATCATCATCAACACTTACTGTTTTGTCCGAACTGTACCGAATGTTTTCCGAAGTTGATTCCTACTCACGACCCATCACTTGTCTGTCACTCAAATCATACCAAGACTTCCTCAATAATTAATTTGATCGTTTTGTATAATAACTGCCTCCTCATCATTCATTAACCTCGACAATAAATATTTCTTCTCATTCCCAATTAATTCCTTAGCCTGTCAATTCATTCTCATGATTCATTCTCATGACATGATATGGTTGACCCTTGACCATTGACTTTGACTTCCAATTTTGCCCCTCTCTCCTTCTTGGATTCGAATTCATTTCTTCCCTCCATTTGATTCCATGGATGTCCACCACCTTCTAGAAGCTTTTGGAACCTTGACTTGATTGAGTTGACTTTGACCAACCTTTCCTAGTCCAACTAGGATTTCTTGTAAATGAAAGATTCCTTATCCATTTTGACTTCTCGTAATGACCATATTGCCCCTGGAGTCTCCTAGTGTCATTAGGACTCCTTTCCCTAGTAGGGTTAGGTTTCCTAGTTCAACCAGAAATTCCTGTTCCAATCAGGATTTCTCATTTCTGGCTCGACAATGATGGTTCTGGACTTGATGTTTCCTAGTGTGACTAGGAATCCTCATTTGACTGGGATTTCAGCTCTTTTCCTGGTTTGACCAGGAATTGACCCATTTTCCTAGTTTGACCAGGAAATGTCTCAAAACGGCTCCATCTGCTCCTATTTCCTATTTATGCTTAATTCAACCTAAAAACACAAAAACAAGACAACAGACACAAAAAGATCGAGTTCTAACACTCTAGGTTAGGGAGTTAGTATCATAAAATAGCGTGAAATGACCATTCATCAAGTCTCATTCCCGATGCCGTCATGCTGCCAGATTTGATATCCGAGCAATGGTGCCGAGAAGGGCATTTCGGTCACTTAACGTGGTTGTACTGTGAGGGAAAGTAGGTAGCATGATTGTTGCCTTATTTGTTTGTATGCATTGGTTTAACTAGAACTTGGTAAAGTCTAGGTTTAAATCATTGCGGAATTATGATTATTTTGATGCTTGATGATGAAATTGTTATGCAATTCAGTAAATATTGGTGTCTGAGATTATTTTGAAATGATATAAATTGTTGGTGATGCATAACGAATACAAGTGATTTAATTGAGAAATTGATTTTCTATATCCTTTTTGCACTGCTTAAATTGATAGTCTAAGTATAATGGATGGTATCCTCTTTGTTGAAAAGGAATTTTGAAAGGATGAAAAGCATTCTGAGAAGAAGTGATTTGAAAAGAAGTAATGCATTGATATCTAATTGTACTTGATACGTGAATTGGAATGACGTGGAAAATTGAAAGAAATGTGTTTATGTGATAGGAAATTGGAAGTTGATGATAAAATAGTAAACTGGTTGCCCAGGTTTGAAAAGTAAGCAGGGACTGTATCTCCCTTGGGTGAAAGACCCTAAACTTGATGAGAATCTGCTTGTACGGGGGTGTACTCGGTGGCCTTAATCCGAGGCGGTTAGTCGTAACTGTCGATGAAAGCTCGTAATTACGACTGGTGTACTCGATAGCCTTAATCCGAGGCGGTGAGTCGTGGCCGTCGATGAAAGCTCGTAAACACGATACTAGGCTAAATAACCAGGGCAATGGTGAAACGAGAAGAAAATGAATTGGCAAAAAGAGAAAGGAATAAATTAACATGAGTGATTGATTTATATTGGGCAATTGAGATTTGATTGAGAAACAAATTAACATGAATGATTTGTTTCATGTTAGCTATTTGAAGTTTAATTGAGACTTGGATTTTTTTTAATTGATAAAGACCTGAACTAGCAGCCACAGCCACTGCGAGCTCTACCATGTGCGGCGGCGTGAGTGCTCCGGTGACCCTTTTCTTCCGAGTGTTTGTAATGATTTGAATCTGTTAATAGCATGAGAACTCTGAAATGTTGGTTTGAGTGGGAAATTCGGTGTGGGTAGCCAACGTTTGTGGCAACCGACCCTATTTCCAGCTATTATTTGATATTATATCCGTTAATTGTGATTTCTAAATTTGAGTGTGGACGCTGACATTATTGAGCTTGGTTTGATTGAAATATGTGAATTGCCTTTGTTTAATTGGTAATGTTAATGGTTTTCCTGATTGTGGATTGCTAATTGAATACATGATTAAATGAATTTAATTTAGTTTGATTTTGCGGATTGTGATATATGATGATTCGGTTAATTATAATTTTGGTGAATCAATTTTGGAGTTACTGAAATAAATGATGGTTTTTACCGCTAATTGGAATAACAAAATATTTCGGTATCTTGAATCAAGTGGTAGTTCTATGATTTAATTGATAATATGTTTGATATGAATTGAATATTTGGATTATTAAGGAATGTTAATGTTCTTGTTGTTGGTGATTTGTGATGACTGTAATTGATTTGATTGATGATGTTTTACTATTAATTGGATAAGTGGATTGTTATGGAATGTTTGTTGGTTTTACTGATTGTGGGATGCAAATGAAATAATTGGATTAGTATAGAATGCTAAGTGAATAATTGTACTATTATGGAATGTACAAAGGTGATGTTTGCTATTACTTGGACAATCTATAGTTTTGGAAGGTGCTTTGAATGAATCGAGTTGAGAAATTAACGAGGAGCGGATAAGGCAGTGGGACCCCAGTTGAAGAATAAATATTAATTGTTTTTTTTTTGGCTCATTAAATTTGTATTTCTTTAAATATTAGCTTCCGCAAGTAAGGATAAAATTTTTAATGAATTATGGTTTTAAATTCAAAACAGGCTTACGTATTTTAGGGAATTTGAGAATATAATGCCAGACAGTCAGGCGTTGTACTCTTGAAATCCTTAAAGTACGTGCCACAAATGCCCGGGGTGCGGGGCGTGACAGGAGGGGTCACTCTGCACTAGCAGGCTCGTCCGATCAGTACTTGCATTTACACAGCAGTTTTTAAATACTCTTTAAATCTCTACTCACTTGAGATAAATGGATAAGCATTTTTTTCAATTCTTTTCAAAATTCTCCTTATAAACCTAATATCAAGAAATGATTGAAATAATGTAGTCTTTTCATAAATTTGGTCAAAATTAAACATCCAGCTCAAAAATTCTTATCTCTCAAACAAAACTAAAGGTAGCCAAAAAGAATTAAATTATAAAATGTATAAACATTTCTAAAATAAAAGTTCACTCACTATTTACTCCGGACTATGCCGAATCCTTTCCGAAATTGATTCATACTCACGACCACTTACTTGTTTGCCACTCAAATCATACCAACACTTCATCCATAGGTAACTTGGTTATTCTGTAAAATGATTGCCTAATCATCATTCATTAATCCTCAAAAATAGACATTTCTCATCTAATTAGTACTTAATCCCAGGGCAACTCTATAATTCCCAATTAATTCCTTAGCCTCAAATGCTCATCAATTCCTTCTTATGATCCAAATCCTACACTTAGCTTTCTCTAACATATAAAACCAAACACACAAAACAGACAATTCGCTAATGGTACTCTACATTACAATCCAATAAGTTTCACTCACCGTTTAACCACGTGAAAAGACCGAAATGCCCTTGGACGGCAATGCGCTCGGATGTCAAATCCGGCAGCATGACGGCATCGGGAATAAGATTTCCCGAGCCCGCGTACCTGTTAAGACCAGACAACCAACAATTTAATATCCAGAGATCACAACTTGGCTGTTCAACAGCCGAAATGGGCGGTAACCACCACGCACGATGGCTGCTCGGCCCCTAACAACACACAAACACTCACCGAGATGCAAACAGACCCTAGAATTGGCCTCTGGATGTCTTGGGGAGGCTGATTGACAAGGAAAACCACCCAACCCGCCACCATAAGTGGCAGAGCCGGCAGTGGCAGCGGCGGTGAAGCGAACCTGTACAAGAAAATCAACAAATTCGAGCCCAAAATCAATGCAGAGACTTCAATTCAATTGAAATCGGTCAAAATCAACCTAAAAACCCGAAAATTAAAGGGAAACCCGAAATGGGTACAAGCCCTAGAATTCAAACTTCAAATTTCTCAAAATTGATGTAACGACCCGACCCAAATTTCTACTATAAATTTAAATTTTTATATAACTATGTTTTTAAGAGGTTTTTTTTTTTTTAAAGGATGTTGAATTGTATTTTAAAGATTTTGAGATTTATTTGGAAAATAAAAGGGTTTTGATTTAAATTTTTATTTATTTTTGTTTTAATTTGGGGCTTGACCCAAAGTTGACTTTATAATAAATGGGCTTTCGATTTTAACTTTGGGTCCGTTAGATAGGTTTCGAGTCCACGAGTTCGCAGACACGTAGCACGCGTCGTTCCAAGTTACAGTTTGAGAGATATGGACGTTTAAAGCGAGGGGCAATTCCGTAAAATTGACAAATTGGGTTTAAAAATCAAATTTTTTTTAAAAAGAGGATCTCTCTCTCTAGCATTATCTAGAACATTCTCTCTCCTCCCTTTATCTCTCTCTCCCCGGCACACTCTCACTCCACTCCCGCACCCCTCCCCTGCGCGCACCACCCAGCCACCCCACTCACCATCACCGGCCACCCCTGGCCAGCCCCTGGCTCCGGCGAACATCCCCAGGCGCCGACCACCCCTCCCCCGACCCTACTCTTTCTCTTTCCCCCATAGACCCTCTTCTCTCTCTTCCTCTGTGTGCGCGCGACACCATCATCGGAGGACAGTCTCTGGCCATTTTCCCGACGGCACAAGATCACCGACGTGACCCCCGTGTGCCGGCCGTCCTCCTCTGTGCCTCCCCTCGCTAGCCCGCCGCCCCTGTGCGCAGCAACTCGCCGGAGAAAACTAGTCACGCCGCCGGCCATTTTGTCGATTTTGACCACTCCGGAGCTTTGATCACGAAATTAATTGGCGAGACGACCGTGGCTCGTGACGATCCGGCGGAGGATCGAAGCTAGGGCTATCTCTGTGAGTGGACCTTACTTCCTTAAAATGATTTATGAAATTTGCATTTTTATCTTGGTTAATTGAATTTGTTTTAGTAATAACAAATGTGTGCGAACTTTGGTTTTCAAATAAATTCATTAAAGATTTCATTAATCCTATTATGCATGATAGCTTGAATTTGATTTGGGATTTGATGAAAAAAAATGTTGGATTTCGGATTTCAAATGCTTCATAACTAAGTTTTAAAAAAATATATATTTATATGTGGTTTTTGTGAGTTGTTGGATTTTGGGAAAGGAATTTAGTTTCTCATTTTATATACAAGGTTCATTTAATAATTCGGTTTTGTCAAAAGGTATTATTGTGATTTATGTATATTGAATTTAATTTGAATTATGCATGTTGCATATGGATTTAAAGTTTCTTTTTGGGAAAGTACAATGATATTTATTTTCGGTGGAAAAAGGATCTATGATTTTGGTTATGAAAAATGGTTTTCAAACCACCTTTGCAGTACCCTCCAGGTTATCAGATAAATAGGTCTTTGGGACCCATCACGGCACACATATAGGCTTTGGGCCGTGTGTCAGGATGCTTCGCCCTTTGGGGGCTGCTCTGCGTGCACGTATGACCAGGATTGCCTGCACGTGCTGATTTTATTCGCACGTGTGTATGGCCAGGATATTGCCTGCACGTGTTGGATTTCACTCCACGCGTGTGTATGGCCAAGATATTGCCTGCCTGTGCGATGCAGGAATTCCGCACAGGTGTATGGCTAGGTTATTTAGGGTATATAGCATGGTGGAAAATGAATTTGGTTATTTTCAGAAATTATTAAATATGCTTTTAAGTGAGGGATTCTCTTGAATTCTATCAAGGTTGCTGTTACGATGTTTTATGGTTCTTTTGTTTTAGGAAATTGTTATCTTGAGAAAATTATATATTGTTTTATTGGATTTCTTAAGTTTAAATAAATTTTATGGTTTTAAACTGGGGGATTTCAAAGAGTGACGTGAGGTCTTAGAGCTAAACGTGGTTTTGAAGGATTTTCTGAAACAGGAAGTTTACTTTTGTTTTCGTTTTTATTAAACTGTCCACTCACTGAGTTTGTCTCACGGTTTATCTTGTTTTGTTTTAAATTGTCCCCCCAGGTAGTAGCTTTGGTGGAGGTCGAGCCAATAACGTCGAGGCATTTACGTCCATCTCCCTAGTCGGACCCTGTAGGCGCCATTTTATTCTTGTAAAAATTCCTTGTAATAGAATAGCAGCTCTGATAACCACTCTACAATTTTAAGTTGGATTTCTGTGAAATTGTTGGGTCTGAGACCCTATTTGGTTGTGGTAGAGGTGGTGGATGATTTAGAAGTGCTTTTTAACAGGTTTTGAAATTTCTGGGTTAGTCCATTTTCAGGGGAGGTTTTGCCGAATTTTCGGTAGGATTTTCCTTGATTTTGGATTCCTGCAGGACCTCTCCGGGTTTCAGGGTGGAAATCCGGGGGCGGTTCTGTCAATTGACAAGCAAGATCAAGGGAGAAAGAAAGCCTATACCTAAAGGATCATTTCTCGTAACTGGATCGACCCAAATCTCGCCGGAAATGGCGGAAATCCGCGGCGGAAGCCAGCGGCCTTGAGTTGTCAATTCGCCGTCGTGCGAACTCCGATGGACGATCGGAGGGTACCATCGTGATGGGTTCGACGAAGGGAAGCTTTCTGGGCCGGAGCTGGGCCGCGAAGACGCCGAAAACGGCGAGTCAACGCCGGAGCTCCAAACGGCGAAATCTGGGTTCTCGGGTTTCGGGGCTTTTCTGGGCTGAACGGAGACCAGGCGGGGCAAGAGGATGGGACGGCTAGGCTGGTGGGCCTTCAACCTCCGGCAGCCGTCACAGGACGCGCCGCCACGGGCCAATGAATGCGGTGGCTGCACAGTGCAGCAAGAGAGAGTGAAATGTGGGGAGAGAGAGAACCGAGGAGAGAAGAGAGAGTAAAATGAGGAGAGAAAGAGGTTTCTGACTTTTTAGGTTTTTAAAACTCACTTTTGTAAAAATTACAAGTTTGCCCTTTACTTCAAATGCCCGTAACTCTCAAACCGTAACTCGGATCGATGCGTGCTACGTGTCTATGAAATCGTGGACTCGACCTATCCAACGTGCCCAAAGTCAAAGACGAAAGCCCACTAACTTAAAAAGTCAACTTTTGGGTCAAGTCCAATTTAAAACAAAAATTAAAATTAAATTAAAACCTTTTAAAATTCCAAATAAATTCTCAAAATCTTTAAAATAAATTCTCAAAATATTTTAAAATAAAACTTTGAAAAAGTACGGGGTCTCACAGAAATCCTAGGAGAATACTAGAAAAAGACAGAAAATTAAAATATAGAGTAAAAGATGTGAAGAAGGGGCTGAAGGTTCCTTTAAATAGGCAAATACTAGAGCTAGTGATGAGGAAAGGATCAGCACAAAATGCTGGTGCAAGGCTGGACACAGCTGGGATCGCCAC